>NC_140989.1:109408551-110008551 GCF_052327205.1 Somniosus microcephalus
ATTGTTTTTTAAAAAAGTTAATTAATTTGTAAATCTTTTCTCTAACCTCTATAATTCTCCTACCTTTCACCGTTTTTCCAGGCCCGGGGCCTAGGCTTCTCCAATTGCCAGCAGTGCAACTCTAGACCCAGGCTCCCGGCCTAGATAGAGACAAACACGGGCAGAGGGTGTGCTGCCTCAGCTCCATTCCTGGGGTCAGTCGGTGGGAAGGCTTCATAAGCAACTGGGGTAGGTCGCAAGCCCCGAATAATAATCTGAAGATCCTGTGTTTGCAGCTGAGGAAATTTCTTCTGCAGACAGCCCCAGGTTAACGGCAGCCATCTTTGTCAAGGAGGGCGAAAAGTTTCAGTGCGACGCCATTTTGATTCAGTGTGTAACAGAGTGCATGCGCGGCCATCTTAGTATAGGAACATAGAGTGGGTGGGGCTTCTGCGCTCCAAATCTGTGTCTGTGACAGACAATTGACTGTGCAGCTGTGCAAGGTCTGTCGCTATAGCAACAGCTTTAGCTACAGAGCTTCAGGGCCACACCTGAGTGTTTAGAAGCTGCTGCTAAGCAACAGTGTTTGTTGTTAAATACAGAGGTAAGAATCTCCGTATCTCTCAACATTAACTCTGAAGAGTGGGTGCCGGATAGCACAAAGTTTCCTGTACTTTAAGTTTATCTCCCCCCCCCTTCCACCCCCCAACCCCACCCCCCCTCCACACCCCCCTTCCCCCCCACCCACCCCCCCTTCCACACCCCCACCCCCCTCACCCACCCCCTCCCCCCCCCACCCCCTCCCCCCCACCCCCACCTCACCCCCCTCCCCCCCTCCCCCACCCCCCTCCCCCCCACCCCACACCCCCCTCCCCCAGCCCCCCCACCCCCCCACACCCACTTCCCCCCCACACCCCCTTCCCCCACCCCCTCCCCCCACACCCCCCACCCCCACTCCCCCCCACCCACCCCCACCCCTCCCACCACCCCCCTTCCCCCACCCCCCTCCCCCCCCCACCCCCCCCACCCCCTTCCACCCCTCCCGTTCACCCCTTCCCCCCCTCCTCCCCTCCCCCCCCTCCCACCCCCTCCCTCCCGCCTCCACTCCCCCTCCCCCCACCCCCCTCCCCCACCCCTCCTCCCCCCCTCCCCACCCCTCCTCCCCCCCCTTCCCCTCCTCCCCACCCCCTTCCCCTCCCCCACCCCTTCCCCCCCAACCCCTCCCCTTCCCCACCCCGTCCCCCTCCCCTCCCCTCCCCAACCCCCCTTCCCCCTCCCCTCCCCCCCTCCCCACCCCCCCTTCCCCCTCCCCTCCCCCCTCCCCACCCCCTCCCCCCCTCCCCCCTCCCACCCCTCCCCTCCCACCCCCTCCTCTCCCCCCCTCTCCCCTCCTCCCCCCTTCCCCCCTCCCCCTTCCCCTCCCTCCCTCCCTCCCCTCCCTCCCCTCCCTCCCCCTCCCCCTCCCCACCCTCCCCTCCCCTCCCTCCACTCCCCCTCCCTCCCCCTTCCCCCTCTCCCTCCCCCTTCCCCCTCCTCCCTCCCCCTTCCCACTCCTCCCTCCCTCCCCCCTTCCCCCCTTCCCCCCACCCCCTTCCCACTCCTCCCTCCCTCCCTCCCCCCCTTCCCCCCTTCCCCCCACCCTCCCCCTCCATCCCCCTTCCCCCCTGCCTCCCCGTTCTCCCTCCTCCCCCCTGCCTCCCCCTTCCCCCTCCTCCCCCCGCCTCCCCCTTCCCCCTCCTCCCCCCTGCCTCCCCCTTCCCCCTTCTCCCACCCTGCCTCCCCCTTCCCTCCTCCTCCCTCCCCCCTCCTCCCTCCCCCTCATCGCCCCCCCTTCCCCTTCCCCCACTCCCTCCTCCTCTTCCCCTTCCCCCACTCCCTCCTCCCCTTCCCCCACTCCCTCCTCCCCCCTCCTCCTCCTCCCCCTCCCCCCTCCTCCTCCTCCCCCTCCTCCCCCCTCCCCCTCCTCCCCCCTCCTCCCCCTCCCTCTCCTCCCCCTCCTCCCCCCCACTCCCCCTCCTCCCCCCCACTCCTCCCCCTTCCCCCACTCCTCCCCCCTTCCCCTTCCCCCACTTCCCCTTTCCCCACTCCCCCCTCCCTCCCTCCCCCCTCCCCTCCCCTCCCCCCTCCACTCCCCCTGTGATGAAATATGCCATTCATCAGGCACTCTGTATTCTCTGTGTTTGATTGTGCCTGTGACTGTGACAAGCAGGGGAGTTTAGTTTCAGTTTCATTTCCTTATCTGTATTGTATTGTGTGTAGGGCTCCGCCCATACCAGGCCCCAACGTGTCTCACAGGCAGTACAGCAGATCTCTGAATGAGAGACACTTCTCCACTGTGTATTACTTTCTGAGTTAATAAAAGCCTTGCTTTGCTCCGTTAACGTTGAGTCTCGGATTCATTGAGGCACATCAATTTTATTAATTCAATTTTCAACGCAATGGATCAACTCTTGAAACCCGAACGTTTGGATTTGGACCCGCATGCGTCGGACGCATCGGCACGATTCAGACACTGGTTTAAGTGTATGGAATTCTTCCTGGACAATTCCGCAGCCATCACAGATGCTACGGACGCTGGAAGTATGAAACTCGGAATCCTGCGGAATTGGGTAAGCCACCGGGTTTACCCCCTCATCCAAGACGCCGACACGTACCCGGCCACGTGCGACATCCTAAAGGCGCATTACCAGCAGCCTACGAATGAGGTATACGCTAGGCATCTGCTTGCTACTCGCACACAGCGACCTGGGGAATCGCTGGATGAGTTCCTAGTCACCCTGAAAACGCTTGGCAAAGACTGCAAGTGCCAAGATGTAAAAGCCGCAGTGTACACTGACGAGCTTCTTCGTGATGCCTTTATCACAGGCCTCAGCTCCACTTACATCCGATAGAGACTACTGGAAAAAACGGGACTGGACCTGAAACAGGCTGTGGACACAGCGCGATCCCTGGATGTGGCCCAGAGAAACTCGGACGCCTACTCTTCAGCCCACGCCGCCCACGCCGCCACGTGTGCGCCAAGGGCGCCGCCATCTTGGAAGGCATCTTCCCCGCCCGGCAGCCCGACACCGTCGGGGCCCCACTCTCCCCCCCAGAAGCCCTACGACAGCCGCGACGCGTCGGGGCCCCAACTGCTACTTCTGCGGGCAGCCGAAGCACACCAGAAACCTGTGCCCAGCGAAAGGCACCACCTGCTTTAAGTGCGGTAAGAAGGGGCACTTCGGGAAGGTGTGCAGAGGGAACCCCGCTGGAAAACCCGCCACCGCCGCGTGTGCGCCATGGGAGAGGCCATCTTGGACACCATCTTGCCCGACCTCGTGGGGTCCGCCATCTTGTGAGCAGACAGCGTGGACGCCATCTTGTCTCGATCAGGGCACTACAGTGGCACCGGTCACAGTGGACCAGGCCAGACCGCACCCGCTATCCAAATCAATGGTGGACATCGAGGTAAACGGGTGCGGGGTTAAATGTTTAATTGACAGTGGAAGCACGGAGAGTTTTATCCACCCTGAACTAGCACAACAACTCTCTCTAACGGTGGTCCCTGCTCGGGGCACCATCTCTATGGCTGATAAAACCCAGACATCGACCATTATGGGTTACTGCGCGGTACAATTGTCCGTTAACGGAACTGTATACGATAATTTTAAATTACTAATCATGAAGAGCCTATGTGCGAGCGTGATCTTGGGCCTGGATTTCCAGTGCCACCACCAAAGCATCACGCTCAATTACGGTGGGTCCCAGCCGCCCCTCACAGTGTGTGGTCTGGCTACCCTGAAGGTAAAGCCACCTTCGCTATCCGCGAACCTTACTCCCAACTGCCGGCCAATAGCGACCAAAAGCAGGAGGTACAGCTGGGAGGACAGGCGGTTTATCGCGACCAAGGTGGACAGGCTGCTGAGGGAGCGCGTTATTGAACGCAGCAACAGCCCGTGGCGCGCCCAAGTGGTGGTGGTGAGGGGTAGCGAGAAGAAACGGATGGTGATCGACTATAGCCAAATGATCAACATGTACACCCAACTAGACGCCTACCCGCTACCCCGCATATCAGAAATGGTGAACCAAATTGCCCAATACCGGGTGTTCTCCACCATCGACCTCAAGTCAGCATACCACCAGCTCCCTATCAGACCAGAGGACCGCCTGTACACCGCCTTCGAGGCGAACAGACGCCTCTACCAATTCCTCAGAGTCCCCTTTGGGGTGACGAATGGGGTCTCGGTCTTCCAGAGGGAGATGGACCGCATGGTCGATGACCACCACTTGCAGGCAACCTTCCCCTACCTCGACAACGTCACCATCTGCGGTCACAACCAGCAGGATCACGACTCCCACCTCGAGAGGTTCCTGAAAACCGCACAAAAACTCAACCTCACTTACAACGAGGGCAAGTGCATTTTCAACACCACGCGCCTCTGCATACTAGACAGCGTGGTGGAGAATGGGGAAATCGGACCAGACCCCGACCGACTGCGCCCCCTACGGGAGCTGCCCCTGCCCAACACTCCCAAAACCCTGAAAAGCTGCCTGGGGTTATTTTCTTATTATGCCCAATGGGTCCCCAACTACTCCGACAAAGCCCGCCCCCTCTTGAAAGCATCCTCTTTTCTGCTCTCTGCTGAGGCCCACGCCGCCTTCAAAAGCATTAAGCAGGATATTGAGCGGGCCACGCTACAGGCAGCGGACGAGAACACTCCCTTTCAAGTGGAAAGTGATGCGTCTGACTTTGCCTTGGCGGCCACCCTCAACCAGGCGGGGCGGCCCGTAGCTTTCTTCTCGAGGACCCTCCAAGGGCCCGAAATCAGACACTCCTCCATGGAAAAGGAGGCCCAAGCCATCGTGGGGGCAGTGCGCCACTGGCGCCACTACCTAGCCGGCAAACGCTTCACCCTACTTACCGACCAGTGGTCGGTAGCGTTTATGTTTAATAATAAACAGAAGGGGAAGATTAAAAATGATAAGATTCTCAGGTGGCGGATCGAGCTCTCCACCTTCGAGTGTGACATCATTTACCGGCCAGGGGCCCTTAACGAATCCCCCGACGCCCTCTCACGAGGGATGTGTGCCAGCGCCATCGGGGATCAGCTACAGACCCTTCACAATGACCTCTGCCACCCAGGGGTCACACGGCTGTTCCACTTCATAAAGTCCCGCAACTAATCCTACTCGATTGAGGAAGGTCGGTCTCTGACCAGGAACTGCCGCACTTGCGCTGAGTGCAAGCCTCGGTTCTACCGCCCAGATAGAGCCCACTTAATCAAAGCTACACGCCCCTTTGAGCGGCTCAGCTTAGATTTCAAGGGCCCCCTCCCATCAGTCGACCGCAATGTTTACTTCCTGAACATTGTGGATGAATACTCCCGTTTCCCATTCGCCTTCCCCTGCCCAGACATGACCAGCGCCGCGGTCATTAAATGCCTCAACAGCCTGTTCTGCCTGTTCGGTATGCCGAGCTACGTCCATATGGATAGGGGGGCATCCTTCATGAGTGAAGAGCTACGCCAGTACATGCTGTCCAGGGGGATCACCACGAGCCGTACCACCAGCTACAACCCCCAGGGTAACGGCCAGGTGGAGCGAGAGAACGGGACCGTATGGAAAGCAGTCACTCTAGCTCTAAGGACCAAGGGCCTCCCTATCTCCCGCTGGCAGGAAGTCCTCCCAGATGTGCTCCATTCGATACGGTCGCTATTATGTACTGCCACTAAAGCCACGCCTCATGAACGAATGTTTGTCTTTCCCCGGAAATACACCTCAGGCGTATCCATGCCGTCATGGCTCTCCACCCCAGGTCCGGTATTTTTACGAAGGCATGTGAGGGGCCACAAGACGGACCCTCTCATGGAGTCAGTGCACCTACTCCACGCCAACCACCAATACGCGTATGTCTGGCACGCCGATGGAAGGGCGGACACCGTGTCCATAAAAGACGTCGCCCCAGCCGGTAACGACAACAACCACGACAACAACAGCAACGACGATCACAGCAACTCTTACCCACCCACTATCCTTTCATCACCCCCGGAAGAACATCGACCAACGGTGCCCCCACCAACTACCCCTTCAACAACCCTGGCGGCACCACCGGCAGAGACCCAGGAGGCCACTGGGGACACCCAGCCGACACCCGAGGCACCACAACAGCTACGTCGGTCACAGAGGACTATCAAACCCCCGAACAGACTAAATCTGTAGAAGGGGTGAATGTGATGAAATATGCCATTCATCAGGCACTCTGTATTCTATGTGTTTGATTGTGCCTGTGACTGTGACAAGCAGGGGAGTTTAGTTTCAGTTTCATTTCCTTACCTGTATTGTATTGTGTGTAGGGCTCCGCCCATACCTGGCCCCTACTTAAGCAGGCCCCAGCGTGTCTCACAGGCAGGGCAGCAGATCTCTGGATGAGAGACACTTCTCCACTGTGTATTACTTTCTGAGTTAATAAAAGCCTTGCTTTGCTCCGTTGACGTTGAGTCTCGGATTCATTGAGGCACATCACCCCCTCCCCCCTCCCCTCCCCCTCCCCCCTCCACTCCCCCCTCCCCCTCCCCCTTCCCCCTCCCCCTCCCCTCCCCCTCCCCCCTCCACTCAACCCACCTCCCCCCCAGTCGCGCTCTCTCTTCCCCCCAGTCGCTCTCTCTCTTCCCCCCGTCGCTCTCTCTCTTCCCCCCCAGTCGCTCTCTCTCTTCCCCCCCATCGCTCTCTCTCTTCCCCCCCAGTCGCTCTCTCTCTCTCTTCCCCCCCAGTCGCTCTCTCTCTTCCCCACCCCCCCCCAGTCGCACTCTCTCTTCCCCCCCCAGTCGCTCTCTCTCTCTCTTCCAACAACAACATGCCCTCAAAAGACCCTCGGCACCACCGGGCACTTCAGCTAGTACACAATATACAGGCTTATATAGCCCGAGTGGCAATTACCGGCATTACAGCACACCTGGGGCTCTTAAAGGCACATACACCACAATTCCTCCCCTTTTAGCTAACCAGTACATCATATTTTAAGTAATTATTAATTACATGTTATAAGCAATATAATATACATTGCTCCAGTTAATTAATTATAAGTTAGTCTCTCAGGAGGCTTCCTGACTCGGTCCGGATAACGCCTCGGGGGTGTAGTAGTTTCTGGTGGTGTAGTAGGTTCTTCTGGCAAGGCTGATTTGGCTTGAATGCCAGTGTCGGGTTCATCGGGTACCAGTATCACCGGATCGGAGGTAGATATGGGTATCTCTACTTCATCGTTAGATGTATAGAGTTGTGGTGTAGGTTGTCCCTTTTCGGATGACTTTATGATTTGGTCAGCATGGCGCCTTATTATGCTTTCTCCGATGTCCACGGTATACATCAGTGGTCCTAGTCGTGTGCAGATAGTTCCAGGCTGCCGTTTCTCGGTACGGTAGTCCCGGGCCAAAACCTGTTGACCTATCTGGAAGGCCCTAGTTGGCCTTTCATTCATGCCTTGAAACTGCCGGTTCTCCACGTCTCTTCTGATGTTGGGCTTGACCAAATCCAGCCGGCATCTTAGGTTTCTATTGAAGAACATCATGGTGGGAGTTTGGTTGGTAACCATATGTGTTGCATTCCTGTATGCGAATAAGAAGTTATCCACCTTGTGCTGAAGTTTTATGTCTTCATTACCCATGGCCTTTATGGCCTTCTTGAAGGTCTGGACAAACCTTTCAGCCAATCCATTGGTGGCGGGATGGTATGGGGCGGACGTGTAGTGCTTTACCCCATTGTTTTTTAAGAACTTTCTGAATTCTTCGGACACAAATTGCGGTCCATTAACAGAACATATCTGTTCCGGCAGCCCATTCCTGGCAAATATGGTCCTTAATACTGTAATGGTTTTCTCCGTGGTGGTGGAGGACATCTTTATTACCTCCGGCCACTTGGAGTGTGCATCAACCGCGATTAAGAACATTGAGTCCATAAATGGACCAGCAAAATCGATGTGCACCCTTTGCCAGGGAGATGAGGGCCACTCCCATGGATGTAGAGGGGCTTGTGGTGGAGCGTTTTGGACCTTCTGACATCCTAGGCAGCTCTTGGTCATTTCTTCGATGTCTCCATCGATACCTGGCCACCATACAAATGCCCTAGCTAGGTTCTTCATTTTCACTCCACCCAGATGCCCCTCGTGAAGCTCCTTTAGCACTTTATCCTGGAGTTTGGGTGGAATCACCACTCTGGATCCACACATCAAGGTGCCTCGGCACACTGACAGCTGTTCTCTTCTTTGCGAGAATGCTGGCAACAGTGGTTCGCCATGTGCTGGCCATCCCTTCACTGTTAAATCGTAGACCCGTGAGAGAGTCGGGTCATTTCTCGTCTCCCTTTCAATGGCAGAATTTGTCACTGGTAGACATTCCACTATGGTAGAGTGGAATATCTCTACTGGGTCTACTGTAGGTGCCTCTTCTACCGTTGGCAACGGTAGGCACGATAAACCGTCAGCATTCCCATGCTGTTTTGGCCCTTTGTATTCTATGTTGTATTGGTGTGCCCCTAGAAAAAGGGACCACCTCTGTAGCCTTTGCGCTGTCATAATGGGAACACCTTTTTTAGGGTTGAATATGGAGATGAGGGGTTGATGGTCAGTCAACAAGGTAAATTTTTGTCCGTGTAGGTAATGGTTGAATTTCTTCACTCCCCATACCAGGCTGAGTGCTTCCCTGTCGATTTGGGCATAGTTACGCTCAGCTGAGTTTAATGAGCGTGACGCAAAAGCTATCGGCCGTTCTGAGCCATCAGGGAATTTATGGGATAATACTGCTCCTATGCCGTAAGGGGAAGCATCGCACGCCAGTCTGATTGGCAGTGATGGGTTGTAATGAGCCAAAACTTCTTCGGATGTGTTTAAGTCTTTGCATTTATGGAAGGCACGTTTACAGTCTTCGTTCCATTTCCAAATCACTCCTGTTTGTAGATGTTCATTAAGAGGGTGTAGAAGAGTTGATAAGTTCGGTAAAAATTTCTGATAGTAATTTATTAATCCCAGGAACGACCTTAATCATGAAACATTTTCAGGTGCTGGGGCTTTTATAACCGCTTCAATTTTTTCAGGTGACTTATGCAACCCTTCATTATTGATTATGTGGCCACAATATGATATCTGATTTTGGAAAAATTTGCACTTGGGGCGATTCGCTTGTAGGCCCCGTTCTTTCAGCCTAGTGAGCACCTGCTCCAAATTGGCAAGGTGCTCGTTGTCGTTTTCTCCTGTTATAAGGATGTCGTCTAGGTAGCATTGAGTCCCTGGAATCCCTTGCAGGACTTGCTCCATAGCTCTTTGCCAGATAGCTGGAGCTGATGCTACTCCAAAAACCAGTCGATTGTACTGGTACAGGCCTTTGTGTGTGTTTATCGTGAGATACTTTTTAGAGGCCTCCTCAACCTCCATCTGTAGATATGCCTGTGCCAAGTCAATTTTGGTGAAACGTTTCCCTCCGGATAGTGAGGCGAAAATATCTTCTATCCTCGGAAGAGGATACTGTACTGTGTGAAGGACCGGGTTGAAAGTTACCTTGAAGTCATCACAGATGTGAATTTTTCTCTGTTCTTCAGATTTATCTTTATTCAATGCTTTTTTCATGACTGGAACGATGGGTGTTGCCCATTCGCTCCAATCTATTTTGGACAATACGCCTGCTTTTTCCAAATTCTCCAGCTCTGCCTCGACTGCTGGACGTATTGCGTATGGCACCGGTCTTGCCTTAAAAAATTTGGGAATTGCTGCATCTTCCACTTTTATTGAGGCGGTGATGCCTTTCAAGTTTCCTAGTTTCTCTTGAAACACTTCTTTGGCGTTGGCCAAGATGTCTTTTAATTGTTCAGGTATGATGTCATCATTGTTTTTTTCCTTACTGGTCACCATCAGTGCCTGAATGGAGTGCCAGTCTAAACGTATCTTCCTGATCCATTCACGTCCCAACAACGGTGGACCACCATCTTGTAGAATGTATAAATACAACTTTTGTATTTCTTTGCCGTTGTATACAACAGGCACCTTTATTTTTCCTTTGGGGTATACTTTCTGCCCCGTATATGTTTTTAAGATAATGGATGTGTCTTTTAGAGGTATATGCGAAAATAGCCTCTCGTAATCCCGTCGATTTATTACGGTTAGAGCTGATCCTGTATCTAGCTCCATTTTAACTGGGGACCCTGCTATTGTGAGGGTAACCCAAATGGTTTGGTAATCATCTTTGGCAAGTACATTATGTAATTTGAGACAGCTTAGTCTCTTGTTTTCAAAGTCGCTATCGCTCTTCTGGTCTTCGGAGCTACCGTCCGTCATCATTTGTACCTTCCTGTACTTTTCTTTATTGATTTTTTTTTTCTGTCAGTGGATTTATTTTGTCCAGATCGGCATACCCGTGCAATGTGTCCAATCTTCCCGCATTGCCTGCATGCTTTGTCCTTGAACCAGCAGTCCCTCTGGTTATGGGTGGATCTGCCGCAGCGATAACATCTTTTGAAACCCTGTGTCATTTCATGGGTGCCGAAGTCCTGTGTCTTTTGTTGTATCTCTGCAGCTCCTTTTGCTGCTGCTTCGTATGATACAGCCATACTGAAAGCTTTGTCCAATGTTAAATCTTTTTCAGAAAGCAGTCTTTTTTGTGTTCCTTCATTTAAGAGACCGCAAACGAATTTGTCTCGAAGATAATCTGATAGTCCTGCCCCGAATTGGCAGTACTTTGATAGCTTTCTTAATTCGGTTAGGTAATCAGCGTTACTTTCATTCTTGTGTTGATTTCTCTTGAAGAACTTGAATCGTTCCGCTATTAGCAGCGGTGTTGGGTTTAAGTGCTCCTGCAGGGTATCAACAATTTCTTTAAAATTCTTGTCCTTTGGTTTGGCTGGAGTGATTAAATTTCGTAACAGCCCGTATGTCTTTGCGCCCATTAAGTTCAGAAGTACTGAAGCTTTTTTTTCATCTTCTATTCCATTTGCAGTGCAATATACCTCTACTCTTTCCACGTATGTGGTCCAATCCTCTATTTCGCTATCAAAAGCATCAATATTACCAGATTTAGGCATTTCAGAAAAGATATGGCGCTTCCCGCGCTTTTTTTTTCTTTTCTGTAGCAAAGATATGGCGCTTCCCACGCTTTCCCGCCGCTGCTGCCGATAACAACGCTGTTTACTGCGGTTTCCGTTCTCTTTTTTTTTTAATTCACTGTTGGAGACTTGTTCCCGCCGGAGGTCTGAACGCTGACCTGCTTGCCGCGCCGGCCATCTCCCGAGTGCTCCCTCCCAGTCCGTTATTGCTTGCCTCCGATTTTGCTGCCTGTCTCAGCTGTAGAGCCAGCCGCTGGAGCCCCAGCCTGACGCCCAGGAAGGATTAGCGCAGTACCTGCCACCAGCTTGGCCAGCTGGTGAAACCACAGCTTCTCTCACTTCCTTGAATCTTCTGGACGCCCGAGGAATCGATGTCCTTGAGGTGCTGCCGAATTGCAGGTAAGTCCGTTTCCACTTCATCGCCACTGTAGTGTCCGTGTGTTGATAAAGACACTGAAGACAGGAGTTGGTTCATAGGTATTTACTAAGCAAAGTCTGGGGGGGGGTTCTAACGGATATACACAATATACAGGCTTATATAGCCCGAGTGGCAATTACCGGCATTACAGCACACCTGGGGCTCTTAAAGGCACATACACCACAATTTAATGATTGGGATGTTTTTTAAAATTTTATTTAAAGTTTAAGTAGTGTTTTGGGGTGCAGTACTTCTCATGAGTTTGACAGTTCTTACTCTCAAACTTATGAATGAAGTTTCCCCTCCCCTGATTGGCTGAACAGTGCTCACCTGATCCCAGCCGGCACATCGCACTAACTACGCCGCTGGGTCAGGTTAGCACAGCGCGCCGACATCAGAACCTGGCCACTGAAAGGAAATCCACTGCGGGCCAGGTTTCAGATGTCGGCGCGCAGGGTGAGCGCACATCGGGGGCTTGCACGCGCGGCAAGCCCCCGACACCAAGTTCTGGGCCATTATCTATTGTTACAAATTTCAGGACTGCCTTAGACATTCTCTTGTGTACAGTGATATTAATCACTCTAAGTAAGTGGTCGAGTGTCTTATGTTCAGGTTTGTGCCCATACTGCGTAATACCTAATTATGTGATAGTCTAACACCAGGGTGCAACGATAGGACTCCCCTGTAATCCGGCCTGATAATGTGTCCTTCACATGTGGCCTCATGTATGCTTCTCCACTCTCTCTGAAGGTGGATGGAAACATTTAGTGAATCGTTAATTTGCTTTATTTTACAGACAGCCAGTGAACATACAGAATAACAGTCAAATTCCACTTACTTCAATCAATCTCAATTCTCTGAATGAAAAATGGGAAAACATTAACTGTGAACCCTATCCCTTTTGTGGGCTGACTTCCCTGTTTTTAGAATATCTTTCTGAACAACTTCTAACTGCAAAAGCTGACCTGAATTTTAGCTTCCAATCCCAACCTAAATATTGCCATTCACAGTCCTTTGTTTTAAATCTAACTCTCCGTGTCCCTTTGTCTTTTGTCTCCATGTCCTGGTCAGTGGGAGGATTGTAACTCTAAGTTCCTCCCCATTCAATAATTCACCAGTAAGCCTGTCAATAAAATTGACTACTTCTCCCTCCTCCCCTTGGGTTATGAGTTTAAAGAAAACATCTTCTGCTATTCTCAAAATGGAAAGAGGCCATCCTGACTAATGGGCCTAGGCTGAGACAATGGACCCTCATTATGTCAGTTACAAATAGAATGTGAGCCACAATATTCCACACACAGGCTCATGTGGTTTTAATGCGCCTTCAATACTTGGGGCCCGTGCCATTTTTAAATCTGTGAAAATTTACTTTGTTCTAAAACACAACAATTAAACATAACTCAATCTAAAATCCTCGCAGTGAGGAAAAAATGATCAAAAATTCCAAAATTATGTACCAGATTCTGAGATTTCATTCAAATAGTAAAATGTCTGAACCAAAGCAAGATGTTTATTCTATAAGTGTACCAAAATTCAGAAAACATGGATAATAAAATTTGCAATTATATGTTAATATAGTTCATAATTATAAAATGGATACATTTGATCCATATAGAATGTTGAATTAATAATTATTCAGGTAATAGATCATCACGTAAAAAAAATGTTTGCCTGTAACTTTATTATTGACTGCATTCTGATAGTATTTTATAATAATGGCTCTCAACTGTAGAATTGTACAATTCAAATTTGAATAAAGCTCCAGCTAAATATTGGATCAGACAAACATGGCACAATAGAAATAGAAACTGCGAGCCTTGCCTAGCCATGCACAAGTATCCACATCATTACACCTTTTAAAACTAAATCCCTAAAGAGAATGTGATTAATGTAACAAAAATATGGTTTGTTTCTGAATACTGGTGCCAATTTCATTTTGAAGTTTGATTTTGTTTAAGCAGGTGGTATTATTGGTGAGAGGGGGAACTTTCCACAAGGTGTTAGTGATTCAAACAGTTTTAAGGAGCTGTACGAACATTCAGTTGCAACAAGTCTGCACCAGCACCACAGGTGTATGTAACATGTATCTGTCACTCTGCTGAGGAATAAACTAGCATGGATTCTAATTTCAAGAAGGGACCTGCAGTTAACCTTTTGGAATTAAACATTTTATTATACAGAATATTTTCACGTGATAAACAGACTTCCAATGATGAACAGGAAGATGATGACATTGTAAAGCAAACCATAATGGAGACACCTTATGGTGGAAGAATCAGCTACACCCTTCCATATGGAAACACTCTCTACGTTCATTTGAAAGACAAACAGAAAATCCGGCACAAGAAGAGATGGTCCCAAGTAAGTTTAAATAGCGAACATAGCATGAAATTAAAGTAGGCCATGCCAATAGAAATGGGAAGCAGAAATCATTCCTACTCAATATAAAATCTGAAGACTGATACAGCAGATGTTAAACATATGATTGGTGCTTTAAAGCAGAATTTCGAGTGCTGCTTATAGACTGCACCAGGTTCCCCTCATGCGCTGTACTCCCCTCCTATTTACATTATTGAACCTAATATGTTTTTTTACTTTAGAAAGGGAAGAGGTTTACTTTGTGCAGGAAATGTATCCTGAAGCAGTTTGATAATTTATAGATCTTATGAAATCCATTTTTTTATTCGTTCATGGGATGTAGGTGTCGCTGGCAAGGTCAGCATTTATTGCCCATCCCAGAATGCCCTTGAGAAGGTGGTGGTGAGCCACCTTCTTGAACCGCTGCAGTCCATGTGGTGATGGTACTCCCACAGTGCTGTTAGGGAGGGTACTCCAGGACTTTGACCCAGCGACAATGAAGGAATGGTGATATATTTCCAAGTCAGGATGGTGTGTGACTTGGAGGGGAACTTGGAAGTGGTGGTGTTCCCATGCGCCTGCTGCCCTCGTCTTTCTAGGTGGTAGAGGTCGTGGGTTTGGGAGGTGCTGCCGAAGAAGCCTTGGCGAGTTGCTGCAGTGCATCTTGTAGATGGTGCACACTGCAGCCATGTTACGCCAGTGGTGGAATGAGTATTGTTTAAGGTGGTGGATGGGGTGCCAATCAAGTGGGCTACTTTGCCTTGGATGGTGTCGAGCTTCTTGAGTGTTGTTGGAGCTGCACTCATCCAGGCAAGTGGAGAGTATTCCATCACACTCCTTACTTGTGCCTTGTAGATGGTGCAAAAGCTTTGGGGAGTCAGGAGGTGAGACACTCGCCACCGAATACCCAGCATCTGACCTGCTCTTGTTGCCACAGTATTTATGGGGCTGGTCCAGTTAAGTTTCTGGTCAATGGTGACCCCCCCAGGATATTGATTGTGAAGGATTCGGCGGTGCTAATGCTGTTGAATGTCAAGGGGCGGTGGTTAGACACTCGCTTGTTGGAGGTAGTCATTGCCTGGCACTTGTATGGCGCGAATGTTACTTGCCACTTATCAGCCCAAACCTGCATGTCGTCCAGGTCTTGCTTCATGCGGGCATGGACTGCTTCATTATCTGAGGAGTTGCGAATGGCACTGAACACTTTGCAGTCATCAGCGAACATCCCCACTTCTGACCTTATGATGGAGGGAAGGTCATTGATGAAGCAGCTGAAGATGGTTGGGCCTAAGACACTGCCCTGAGGAACTCCTGCAGCGATGTCTCTGGGGCTGTGATGGTTGTCCTCCAACCACCACAACCATCTTCTTTTGTGTTAGGTATGACTCTAGCCAGTGGAGAGTTTTCCCCCTGCTTCCCATTGACTTCAGTTTTACTAGGGCTCCTTCATGCCACACTCGGTCAAATGCTGCCTTGATTTTTTAATATAACTGAGAGGTGTGTTAAAGAAAGTTCTTCACTGAAATATGACTGACACAGAAATAAACATAACACAAAATCTAAAATATATTTCCCCCCCTGTAACCTAACCTAACCTAATAGCATAATGGGCAGTGTCTGTAATTTTTATTGTTTATAATTATATTGACAAACCACTTGCTCTTTAACACAGTCTTAGTACAATAATACAATACCATGACAGTTTTGTAGTGAGCTACATGATAGTTTTGAATTTCAGGGTGTGACTGTCACTTTATAAGTTTAAAAAAAAGCTTATTAAGCTTTTCATTTATGAGTGTGCTGCTACTACTAAGAAAATAGCCTCTGGTCCTAAACATTCATATTGCTGACAGTGTTTCCAGTGCAGTCCTGTTTAAGTATGTAGCTGTTCAGCTATTATATTTACTGGATACCATGGTTCACTGAAAGTGTGCAAGACTTGGACAGGTTTGGATACTGTGTAAATCAAACACATAGGGCTGGATTTTTCCAACCTTGGCAGGTTCATGGCGGGCAACGTCTGTGGCGTGTGGGGACCTCGCACCTGTCTCAATCCCGGCCCCCCGACAAGATTTTACATTGATTGGGCTTCTGAAGCCCACCCTGCGAGGTTCCCGGCCAATATATAGGAAACGGGTCTGATGACATCATTTGATGACGTGTCATCAGCTGGTTTCCTTAAAGGGTCCATGTCCAAAATGATTTTGACAGTTCTGCTGTCAGTGTTTTACAGCATTGAGGTGCTGCAAACACTGACAAGCACTGCATAAAGGTGCACGGCTGCACCCAGGCTCTCCCATGACTCCCTCCATATGCTTATGGAGAGAGTCACAGCATGCAGGGACGTTCTCTTCCCTTCCAATAGTCGGTAGTGACCTCCCCAGAACACCAACACAGCCTGGTTGCACATTGCACAGGAGGACACAAGCAGGGATGTCATTAGGAGGACCAGGCTGCAGTGGTGCAAGCCTTTCAATGACCTCAGTAGATCACAAAATGTTACTGCAAAGCCACACTCAAGCTCATCCTGCTGTGCCACTCATCGCATCCCCATCACTCTGCCTTCCCTACCCTACTCCTGCACATCCTTACTCACACCAACTTACCTTGCACCTCCATCCATCCCTCTCTATCTACATTATCACTTCTCCATAGCACTGGCCACCACTCATACTCGCCCTCATCCTAGTCCAATCATATGAACTAACAACACACAAGGGTAGGCACTTGGGTGTTTTAGCCAATGTTCATGTACACTTTCTGGTATTATGTTGTCAAGCATTGAAATCCTTATTGTCAGCGCTTTGCCTTCTTGGACAGATTTGTGTGCACCTTTGAAAGTGTCTTAGTGAGTTCCAGTGAATGGTGAGACATAACGTCCCCACCCCCGCCCCCCACCAATGGTGCTGAGTGTGAAAGGAATGGCTTGGACATTGTAGGGATGCTTTATGGTGCTGGTGTCGGGTGGTGCCAACCTGGTGCCTCATGTGGCAGCCAGGGTGTTCAGTGTTAAGTGAAGCAAGTCTGGACATGGTGAGGCCATCGCTGGCATCTCGGGCAGCAAATGCACGGGTGATGATGCCCTGTGTCCTGTGCAGCATCAGTTGATTGCGGAGAAGGTTGGTGTGGATGTTGGTGCTGCTGGTGTGCCCGGTGATGCTGGTGTTGGGGCTGATCGTGTTCGGATTCTGAGGACCAAGGTGAGATTTTTTCAAGGGCACCGATGCTGATGGAATAGATGGCAGGTGAGGTTGAGATGACAGAAGTAATCTGTCACTGTTGAGATAGGTTGTTCCAAGGAGGTGACAGTGGATAGAGAGATTACTCAAACACTTCAAAAGTGCATAAAGCTCAAAATTGAGTTCCAAATCATTAATGCTCCAGCTTCTAAGATTGGGAAGTGAACAGCTGTGAAATGGTAGGTTTTAGACCACTTTTGCAGCTTTCACCTATTCACAGCAATCCACAGTCATTGAGAACCCGACATACTTACCTGACATGGTAGCCGCTCTCCGGGAACCTCGATGAAAACCTTGTAAACTGGTAAGTACATGGGAAAATGGTTCTTAACTACCTTATAATAAGCTTTTAACTATCTAAATTGGCTGACCTGCTGCTTGGTGTCAGGTCTGTTCAGGGATGACAGACCCGACACTTGGGAAACTGACCAGGAGGCGGGTTTACAGCAGGATACCGATCCGCTGTCAATCTTTGTGATTTTGATAGCGGACCCGCCTCCAAACCCGCGCTCTGAGCGCCGGCAAAATTCAGCCCATAACCTCAAGTGATCCCAACTAGAACATTTAAGGTTCGAATGGTGATACTCAAATTTTGCCAACTTGAAAAGCATTAGGTTTGGGTTGGCATGTTAACTTTATTCATGCTATATATTCTTAATGTCCATCTGTTCGTGGGCACTGCCAGTTTCAATACCATAATGAAGCATGGTAAATGCCTAATAAAAACAGAAAATGCTGGAAATACTCAGCCTTCTAGCTGGCTACAAAGTTATATTAATAAAGGTTGACTTTATATAAAATCATAGAATCATACAGCACAGAAGGAGGCCATTTAGCCCATCACGCTGTCTGAAAGAGCTACCAATTAGTCCTACTCACCTGCTCTTTCCCCATAGCCCTGCAAATTTTTCCTTTTCAGTATCCAATTCTCTTTTGAAAGTTACTATTGAATCTGCTTCCACCAACTGCTCAGGCAGTGCATTCCAGATCCTAACAACTTGCTGTGTAAAAAAAAGTTCTCACCATGACTCTTCTGGTTCTTTTGCCAATTATCCTTTTATTATTCTGGTCATTTTGTTGGACAGTGTCCAATTAACAGTGCTTTAGCTGGGGAGGGGACTCTGATTGCCAGGAGGTTTACTGGGCATGCTCTTTGTTGATTTGGGAGGTTCAAGGGGTTTAGGGAAGCTGAATGCGAAAGAGATGGTCTGTGCTTGATCCAATATAGTCAAGTGATGAGTTGCAACAATATTTTTTAGTGGTATACAAATGGCTCCCTATTGGCACTTGAGATCAAAGTTGGCTTTGACTGTCAACGTTCATATTAACAGTAAGGCTCTTTTGAAATCTTCTCGGGTCTGGGGCACAAAAAGTACCGGAGATCTAAATTTGAAGCCTAACCAGATATTTCTGATTCCTGGACATTGTTAGTAACTTGGCCGAAAACTGGAAAAACTTGCTTCCAACAGAGGAGCTTGAGAAACAGTTGAGATCTGAGCCCATGATCAACTGGATAGGAGGCATGTGATTCATCTTTTGAGCACCCTGACTAATTTATTTAACATTTCATGATTGCATAGCAAGACTACAGCAGTAATAGGGGAATATTCTACTATTTGGCCTGCTGTGTGTATGCCAGCATTCTTTATTTATATATTGTTTCTCTTTTTTCAGATCATGTACATGTATTATCTGCTGGGATGGAAGTTAAGTAGAAAGTACATTACCTTATCAGGCAAATTTGAAGATGAAACATCTACTGCAAATGCCTTAAAGGTAAGGAATATATTTTGATTTCTAGTGCCTAAAAATGACGATGTGCAAGAGCAGTGTACAGACACTTAGCGTGTTCATGTAACAGCATGCTGGCATTTTAACTGAGGTATTAACCTGTTTGCATTAAACAGTTAGGGATGAATTTTAACCCCGAAAATGGGTAGGATGGGGTCAGGTGAGATGTTAACCTTTTTATAATTTCATACCCAACCCCAACCCACCTCCAGCCCATCCATTTCCGGGTTTAACGGAGGTGGGACAAGGGGTGGGCTGCCAACCCACTCCCAGGAGGCGAGTTGGCAATTTAAATATTTTAATGAGGCTAACAATCTCCGATTTGGCCAGCCAGATTTCCCAGGCCTCTGGAAACCCGACAGCTCAAAGGAGGCGAGGACAGCTTCGGGGAGAAGGTAAGTGCCTTTACAGCACTGCTTGTGGGCCAGGAGGAGGAGGAGTGCTTCCTCCTGGTCCCCCCCAAGCTTGCCTTCTTCCCTTGGATTGGACCCCACAGACCCAACCCCCATACAAAGAACCTCCGGGGTCGGGGATCGGACCCCCCACCACCCCATTCTTCCTGTAACAGGTTCCTTATCTGCGGCTGCGGCCTGCTCTGGAGTGCTCCCCGCCCAATTGGAAGCCAAGCCTGTCAATCAGGATGATGTCCGGACGGGGACCCTGTCAAAGAGAAAAGGTCATCCAGGTTTCCTGTCCGAAACTCTGCCTCCGCCTCAATCGCTTACCAAACCCACCCCTGTCAATAACGGGGCCTTAATGTCTCAGGTAAAATAGCAAACAGGAATGTCATACAAACACGCTAAACACTTGCATACTTTTATTATGCACAGTAATTTTCAGACCTATCTATTTAAGAACATTATACATCTCACAATTTTTTGTTTTTATTTTGTTTAAAAGACTGAAAAGGAAAACACTTACATTCTGGCTTTGGATGGGGATACTGACTTCCAACCCTCCGCTGTGATCTTATTAGTTGACAGGCTGAGAAGATATCCACATGTCGGGGCTGCATGTGGTAGAATACATCCGACTGGAACTGGTATGAAGTTACATTTCGCTTTCTACACTACCTACTTATTTATATGTAGATATTTACTTCTGGCAGTGCACATAACACAGAAAAACAACACAAGACAGGATCATAGGTTGCTACATATTATTAATATCAAGTCTGTTCATGAGACAAAGAAAATGGTGCTGGCACTGACATTTGTATTTTAAATAAAAGATTTAAATTTTGTGTAGTGAATTAAAACAAACAATCCACCAGTTATCTCCATCTATACAAGAAAGGACAACAAATGAGCAAAAAAGTTACCTAGAAGATTCTGAAATTCTAAATTTCATCACAAGTTATTACATTTAATAAGTCCTGCTAAATATAATTTAAAATTAAGTTATATTAGGAGAATGGCTAGAATTTGTTTACTATCACGGTATTTAAACCCTGGCATTTTTTTTTACTTATACATAATTAATTGAACAACAAATACTGAGAAGTGTAGAGGAACAGAGGGAGATACTGAGAAGTGTAGAGGAACAGAGGGACCTTAGTGTACATACCAACAGATCCCTGACTGGATACTTTCCTTTATTAGCAGATAGCAGAGACATGGGCCTAGAAATTCACTGGCGCCCCGTCAGTCTCGCCAGGGCGCCGGAAGTACCACCCCGGAAGGAGTCGCGAGCGCCCGCTGGATCAGTTTCAGCGCCCCAAACGGAAGCGCGGCGCTACTCGAGGCGCCCCGCATCCCTCTTGGGGCGCTGCAACTGAAAATCGCAGCGCAACGTGCCACAGTGCCACACGCTGCGGCACGGCGTGCTGCGGTACTGCAGGCCTTCCGCCCCTTCTTAAAGGGGAGGGGCCTACTGCAGCGCAATCGGCGATCGCGAGTGCCGGCAAAAGAGCCCGGCACCGAGGAGAAGTGCCGGGCTCTTGGGACACAGCCGGCACAATGTGGGGGGGGGGGGGGGCGGGGGGGCTCAGGAGGCCGGGGACGGCGGCATGAAGAGGTGCTGGCAGGCGGCCAGCAAAAAAAATGGCCGCCGCGCACCTCAGCGCCTCTACCACCGCAGGTAGGCCCCCCTGAACCGGTTGCAAATTGTGACCGGCGTTAAAGCAGGGGGCGCTACCAAATTTGGCGATCAGGGCAGTAGCGGGGCACTGCGCACTCCGATGACATCATCGGTGTTGGCGCAGCTCTAACGGCTAGCGCTGCCATTAGCGCCCCGCTAAATTTAGCGGGAGGCGTGGCCAGTGGCGCAAAACCCACTGAGTGCCCTCTTTGGGCGCTAACAGGTGGCGCAGCCCACTGAATTTCTAGGCCATAGAATATAAGAGCAGGGAGGTTATGCTTGAACTGTATAAAACACTAGTTATGCCACAGTTTGAGCACTGCGTGCAGTTCTGGTCACCACATTACAGGCAGGATGTGATTGCACTAGAGAGGGTGCAGAGGAAATTTACAAGGATGTTGCCAGGACTGGAGAATTTTAGCTATGAGGAAAGATTGGATAGACTGGGGCTGTTTTCTTTGGAGCAGAGGAGGCTGAGGGGAGATTTAATTGAGGTATATAAAATTATGAGGGGTCTAGATAGAGTGGATAGGAAGGACCTATTTCCCTTAGCATAGAGGTCAATAACCAGGGGAACTAGATTTAAAGTAATGGATAGAAGGATTAAAGGGGATTTGAGGAGACGTGTTTTCACCCAGAGGGTGGTGAGGGTCTGAAACTCACTGTCTGAAAGGGTGGTAGAGGCAGAAACCCTCATTGCATTTAAGAAGTACTTGGATATGCACTTGAAGCGCCATAACCTACAAGGCTACGGACCAAGAGTTTGAAAGTGGGATTAGGATGGAGAGCTCTTTTTCGGCCGGCACAGCCACAATTGGTGTCCTTCTGTGCTGTAAATTTCTACGATTCTGTGATTCTATGAAATTCAGCTGCAGGGCACTTTGAGGGGAATTTTAACCCTCCAGAATGGGCAGGAGAGGAGTTGGGTGGGGTAAATTCTTATAAATGGGAAACCCGCCCCAACCCATCGCGAGCACGTCTACTTCTCAACTAACCGGAGCGGGTTGGGGGGCGCGGGTGAGTAACCTGCTCTTGAGAGGCGAGTCAGTAATTTTATGTTAATGAGGCTGCATGCCTCAGATTTTAGCAGCCATTTAGATTTAACGGGAGGCGAGAACTGCCGGTTGCAGCAGGTAAGTGTTTTTCCAGCACTGCTTGTGGGCCAGGAGGAGCAGGAGTGATCTTCCGCGTGGTGATCACCTTTCCCCTCTCGCAATCACCTTTCCCCCCTCACGATCACTTCCCCCCTCGCGATCACTTCCCCCCCTCGCGATCACTTCCCCCCTCGCGATCTCTTCCCCAACCTTGCGATCTCTTCCCCCTCGCGATCTCTTCCCCAACCTTGCGATCTATTCCCCCTCACGATCTCTTCCCCCCTCGCAATCACCTTTCCCCCTCGCGATCTCTTCCCCCCTCGCGATCTCTTCCCCCTCACGATCTCTTCCCCAACCTTGCGATCTCTTCCCCCTCACGATCTCTTCCCCCCTCGCAATCACCTTTCCCCCTCGCGATCTCTTCCCCCCTCACGACCTCTTCCCCCTCGCGATCTCTTCCCCAACCTTGCGATCTCTTCCCCCCTCATGATCTCTTCCCCCCTCGCAATCTCTTCCCCCCTGCAATCTCTTCCCCCCTTCGTAATCTCTTCCCCCCGCCACCTCTTCCCCAACCTCGCGATCTCTTCCCCCCTCGCGATCTCTTCCCCCCTGCAATCTCTTCCCCCCTTCGTAATCTCTTCCCCCCGCCACCTCTTCCCCAACCTCGCGATCTCTTCCCCCTTGCGATCTCTTCCCCCCTCGCGATCTCTCCCCCCCACGCGATCTCCTCCCCCCCTCGTGATCTCTTCCCTGCCCCCCTCACGATCTCTTCGCTGGCTGCCAGGTGGGAAATGGAGCATAAAAATTCAAATGAAGTCCTGCCATTAAAGGTGACAGGACCTCTGCGATCCCTGTATTTCTGGGTTTCTCGGTCACTAAACGTCGTCCCTGCTCCCTCCCCGTAAATATCGGGGCCTATGTGTTACCCATGAAGTTGGCTCAAGACAATTACCCCTCTTTAGGTTCCAATTCACAAAGAAATTGCTAACTCTAGTGCCTAAAGGAATATGTGTAAACAACATTGCTTGAGCAATTTCTGTAAAAAAATTCTAGTTTACTTTGGTATGAATATTAAAGTGACAACTTGTTTTGTGCCTAGAGGCAGTAACATGTAGGGAACTTTCTTGTTTGTGCTGCTTCACTTAATAGTAAAACCAGCTACAATTGCTACATGCTTCTCGGCAATAAATGCTCACCTTGCCAGCGATGCCCACATTCTGTGATTGAATGATGAAAACAGCAGGCAGTCTACTTCCTGTTATTGCTTTTGAAACCATTCTTGGATTTGGACAACTGGTTACTTAATAGACTGAGAATAGACACATTTTGAAGCCTGCAAAGTTAACAACATGTTGCATAGATGTGGTCACAAACCTGCAGATTTCTTTCCCGATTTTCTCCCAACATTTTTAGGATGATTTTAAAATCCAGTTAACAGTGGTTAAAGTTTGCAAATGGAAAACGTTAGCGCCCCTCTGCCAGAAATTCAGTAGTAGCGCCCCAAGTAGGAGGTAGGGTGCTACTGGAAAGCGCTCCATCTCCTTCTTGGGGTGCTACTACGGAAGTTTGCAGCACTACGTGCAACAGCGCCACGCACGGTGGCACATAGCGCCGCGTCATTGCAGGCCTCCTCCCATGATTAAAGGGAGGGGCACCAGGGCCCTGCTCGACCACCGGGGAGCGGGATGCTGTGAAAACAGCCCGGCACTCCAGAGGAGTGCCTGGCTGAGTGATCGCAGCTGGCACCCCGCATAAAAAATGGAAAGGGGGCAGGTACTGGCAGTTGGCCAGAATAAAAGCGGCCACCTGAGAGCTGCCCTTTAAGTAGTGCCGCTGCCGCTGCAAAAACGCCCCCTGATCCTGTCGGACATATCATCTGGCGATAGGTCAGGGGCCGCAAGGGAAATTTGTGGCCAGGGTGCTGCGCATGGCAATGACGTCATCGCCGGCGGCGCAATGCCGTGGGGTGCTGCCGGCTACTGCCGCCGCTAACCTCCCACTGAATTTCACAGGTGGCGTTAGCACCACCGTGCCGGGTGCTAGGGGATTTGCGCCCCGGGGGCGCTAACGAGAAGTGCAAATCGCCCCAATTTTCCCCCATTATCTGGTCGCTATCTCATTTCTGTTTGTGGGAGCTTGCTGTGCGCAAACTGGCTGCTACGCTTCCTACATTACAACAGTGATAACTTCTAAAGTACTTCATTGGCTGTAAAGTGCTTTGGGATGTCCTGAGGTTGTGAAATTTGGTATATAAATGCGAGTCGTTTTCTTTTTCCTTTAACTTTATGATGATAATTGGGCATGCAGTTGATCCAAAATAAAGGAGGTGGATTTTGTTCATTGTGAGTGTTTAAAATATAGTGGCCTGGATTTTGTGGTCAGCGGCAAAGGAACGACCCTCACCATTCATTACACTTACAGCTGCCCATAGACGTTTCGTGGGCTTTTGAGTGGCGACTTATGGTATTTAGAGAAGTATTTTGCTTTTGTAGTACGATATTTAGAGATCCGTTTCAGTGCAGCACCCTCTACAGGGGATCTATGGCATGTGTGAGCAGGACAAGCAGCAGCGTGGCTCTTCAACCAATCAGATTGAAGAATCCTCATTGAGCCATGCAGAACTAAATCAGGAAGTGTAAGATAGAATATTTCATTCAATATATAATCATGTACAGCAAGCAAAATAAAGATCGGGAAAGAAAGATGGGATTAAGAGAGAGAGAGATAAAAGAGACAAAGAAAACGTTTAAAAAAAAAAATCTCCAACAATAATTAAATTCTGAAGGAATGAGACTCCACATTTGTAAAACTAAATTTTCAGTGCCAGCGAGGTTGCTTGGTAATAATTAAGACTTACCACGCTGTTAAAATTCACTTACACCTGAATGTACCAGCCCTACCTTTTTCTGGCATGTTTAGTGGATAACTAGTGGGTAAGTACAGCAACCTCACGTGGATTTCAATGCCGAGCCTATTGGTGAGGTACCGGCGTTTCGAAGCTTGTGGAGGAGCAGGGAAAATCGGACAGCAACTTCCTGATTTCCCCGTTTAACTTCGCATGTGTGGACGCCAGAAGTTGGTGTTCGATTTACTCCATAATAACGGTGATCACCGATAGCCTCACCGTTATTCCTATCGCAAAATCTGGGCCATTATGTTTATGGTGGTTAATAGGTACCATAATTGGTTTTTCCCCCAGTAATTTGTCTCCCATTTGTTACCACAAACAAAAATGAGTCCCTTGATGGAAATATGCCCTTATTTGCTTGTTTGTTAATACTAGATCTGAGGGATGGTGATGTTGTCTGTGGAACGCAGTTGGCCAAAGTTGAATAGTGCTAGTACAGGGATAGATGAATATTTAATGACACGTGATTACCTTTGGGGATCAGAGAGTGATGATGCAGAGTTTCTCCTCAGGCAGGGTACAGTCCATGGTAAGACTGACTGTATCGCCTATGGAACAAGCATGCTTGATCAACCAAATGTTCTTTTCTTGTTCCATATTTTCTTATGGTAAGTCATCAAATTTTGAAATTCAACAAATATATGAAAACAGTAAAGTGTAAATTTCCCCCTCTTCCTCTCAAAGGTCCGATGGTCTGGTACCAGAAGTTTGAATACGCCGTTGGTCACTGGCTACAGAAGACAGCTGAGCACGTGTTAGGGTGCGTACTGTGCAGTCCAGGATGCTTCAGTTTGTTCAGGGCAGCAGCGCTAATGGATGATAATGTTGTGAAAAAATACACCACCAAAGCAACTGAAGGACTACATTTTGTCCAATATGATCAAGGTAAAACTAATGCCATGGGATGTTTTACTATGTTAGAGGTGCTATATGAATGCAAGTTGTTGTTGTTTTTTTCCCTCTGGTAACCTGTTGACTTTTGCTTCTACAGTGGGCTAGAATTTCCGCAGAAGTTCTCCTGATCTCCTGCCATAACCCTGGCAGGCGATCAGCGAAAACAGCATAAACGGCTGTTTAGATTGTTTGGGAAAGGGTCTGCTAATTTTCGTCACAGGTTCAGTGGGTGATTGGGCAAACCCTTGCAGTAATTCTACCCCACCATTTTATAAAAGCAGTGTCTCAGTGTGACGGGGAAACTTTTAATTGGAAAGAATAATCAGTAAACTTCCTTCAATAAGAAAAGCTAATGTAAACTGAGAGGCAACTACATCAAGTTTCCATAGCCACCATTTAGTGCTACATAGTAATCATAGGCCACAGTCAGGAACAATCAGTCAAAAAGGACCAACTATAACCACATGTAAGTGTGTACAAATACCATGAGTCACCCTGGATGCATATATACTGAAGGCAGGGGTATTCTTTGTACCAAGAGAATCTCACATTTTTGACTGATTTGATTGGTCTTAGTACAATGGGCTAGTAAGGACCTTTAACAGTAATGTGCACTGATCAATTCCAACAGGAGAAGACCGTTGGCTGTGTACATTATTACTACAGCAGGGCTGGCGTGTAGAATACAATGCAGCTTCAGATGCCTACACAAACGCACCACAGGATTTCAAGGAATTCTACAATCAACGACGCCGCTGGGTGCCATCAACTTTGGCAAATACAATTGACCTTCTAAACAGTGGAGCACAAACTTCCAGGAAAAACCCTTCCATTTCAAAACTCTACATTTTGTACCAGATTATTGGAACAGCAGCATCGATTCTGGGTCCTGCCACTGTGATTTTGATGGTAGCAGGTGACTGTGCTTTTCCGTACCATATTTTCTTGTATATAACTTGGGATGATATACTGCAACTATAGATACTATTTCATTTCTACAGCTTTATCATAAAATAGTATCAGTGCCACAAATGCAGCAGTGATTGTATTTAGCTGTGCACAAATGAAGGGACACAGGCTTTTTTGCCCCTATTAGTGAGAGTGCAGGCTTCTGCCTCAATATGTAGGGTGTGCTGGCACACAGCCATCCATTCATGTGCCACGTCAGGATCTGCTAACATAATTATAAAGAATCTTAGATGCTAGCCTCACAGTGGGATGCACACCTCAAACTGTCCAGCATTCAGAATCAAACAAAAGGTCACAGTTTTCATTTAAAAAATAGTGTATTTGGCAAATCTTGTTTCATTTGCTTACATAAGAACATAAGAACATAAGAAATAGGAGCAGGAGTAGGCCAATCGGCCCCTCGAGCATGCTCCACCATTCAATAAGATCATGGCTGATCTGATCCTAACCTCAAATCTTCTGTCACTCTCCATCCCACCCGAACCCATGTGATCTCCTGGGAGAGGCGAAAAACCAGGTAAAAAACCCAATGGCCAATTTGGGAGAAAAAAAATCTGGGAAATTCCTCTCCGACCCATCTAGGCGATCGAAACTCGTCCAGGAGATCACTGTCCCTATATTTTCTACAGTACTTACCTTCTGTAAAAGGTGATCTCCACCCCAGCCAGGAACAGGAATAGAACCATCTCCTGAAATCGAACACATAATTAGAACACAAGAAGTAGGAACAGAACCAGGCTACACGGCCCCTGGGCCCGCTCCGTTACCCACAGGGCCATGACCGTTCCAAACATAGATTCATGTCCAATTTCCTGCCCGCTCCCCGTAACCCCTAATTCCCTTTACTTCTAAGAAACTGTCTATTTCTGTTTTAAATTTATTTAATGATGTAGCTTCCACAGCTTTCTGGGGCAGCAAATTTCACAGACCTACCACCCTCTGAGTGAAGAAGTTTCTCCTCATCTCAGTTTTGAAAGAGCAGCCCCTTATTCTAAGATTATGCCCCCTAGTTCTAGTTTCACCCATCATTGGGAACATCCTCACCACATCCACCCGATCAAGCCCCTTCACAATCTTGTATGTTTCAATAAGATCGCCTCTCATCCTTCTGAACTCCAATGAGTAGAGTCCCAAACTACTCAACCTCTCCTCATATGTCCATCCCCTCATCCCCGGGATTAACCGAGTGAACCTTCTTTGTACTGACTCGAGAGCAAGTATGTCTTTTCTTAAGTATGGACACCAAAACTGTATGCAGTATTCCAGGTGCTGTCTCACCAATACCTTGTACAACTGCAGCAATACCTCCCTGCTTTTATATTCTATCCCCCTAGCAATAAAAGCCAACATTCCATTGGCCTTCTTGATCACTTGCTGCACCTGCATACTAACTTTTTGAGTTTTGTGCACCAGGACCCCCAGGTCCCTTTGTATTACAGTACTTTCTAGTTTCTTGCCATTAAGATAATAACTTGCTCTATGATTTTTCCTACCAAAATGCATAACCTCACACTTTCCAGTATTGTATTCCATCTGCCAAATCTCTGCCCACTTACTTAGCCGGTCTATGTCCCTTTGCAGGTTTTTTATGTCCTCCTCACTCACTACTTTCCTTCCCATCTTTGTACCATCTGCAAACTTTGATATGTTATACTCGGTCCCCTCCTCCAAATCGTTAATATAGACTGTAAAGTGTTGGGGACCCAGCACTGACCCCTGCGGAACACCACTAGTTACTGATTGCCAGCCTGAGAACGAACCATTTATCCCAACTCTCTGCTTTCTGTTAGATAGCCAATCCTCCACCCATGCCAGAATATTACCCCCAATCCCATGATTTTTTATCTTGAGTAATAATCTTTTGTGTGGCACCTTGTCAAATGCCTTTTGGAAGTCTAAATACACTACATCCACTGGTTCCCCTTTATCCACCCTGTATGTTACTTCCTCAAAGGACTCAAGCAAATTTGTCAAACATGACTTCCCCTTCATAAAACCATGCTGACTTTGTCCTATTAAATTATGTTTATCCAAATGTCCCGTTACTGCCTCCTTAATAATGGACTCTAAAATTTTACCAACCACAGATGTTAGACTAACAGGTCTATTGTTTCCAGCCTTCTGCCTACTACCCTTTTTAAATAAGGGTGTTACATTAGCAGTTTTCCAATCTGCCGGGATCTTTGCTGAGTCCAGGGAGTTTGGGAAAATTATTACCAATGCATCCACAATCCCTACCGCCACTTCCCTCAAGACCCTAGGATGTAAGCCATCAGGTTCAGGGGATTTATCCGCCTTGAGTCCCATTATTTTACCAAGTACCACTTCCTTAGTGATTTTAATCGTATTTAGCTCCTTCCCCCCAGAGCCCCCTGCTTGTCCAGTGTTGGGATATTCTTTGTGTCTTCTACTGTAAAGACTGATACAAAATAATTATTCAGTGTTTTTGCCATCTCCATATTTCCCACCATTAATTTCCCGGTCTCATCCTCTAAGGGACCAACATTTACTTTAGCCACCCTTTTTCTTTTTATATAACTATAGAAACTTTTGTTATCTGTTTTTATATTTTTTGCTAATTTACTTTCATAATCTATCTTCCCTTTCTTAATCAATCTTTTAGTTATTTTTTTGCTGTTTTTTAAAGACTTCCCAATCTTCTATCCTCCCACTAGATTTGGCTACCTTATATGCCCTTGTTTTTAGTCGGATACTATCCTTAATTACTTTACTTAGCCACGGATGGCTATCTTTTCTTTTACACCCTTTTTTCCTCAGTGGAATATATATTTTTTTGGAAGTTGTAAAATAACTCCTTAAATGTACACCACTGATCATGTACCATCTTACCCTTTAATCTATTTTCCCAGTCCACTCTAATCAATTCCGCTCTCATACCTTCATAGTCTCCTTTATTCAAGCTCAGCACGCTTGTTTGAGATCCAACCTTCTCACCCTCTAATTGAATATGGAATTCAACCATGTTATGGTCACTCATTCCAAGGGGATCCTTTACTAGGACATTTTTAATTAATCCTGTCTCATTACACAGGACCAAATCTAAGGTTGCTTGCCCCCTGGTCGGTTCAGTTACATACTGCTCAAGAAACCCATCCCTAATACACTCAATGAACTCATCCTCAAGGCTGCCCTGCCCAATTTGATTTGTCCAGTTAATATGATAGTTAAAATCCCCCATAATTATAGCTGTTCCCTTATTATAAGCCTCAACTATTTCCTGATTAATACTCCGCCCAACAGAGTTGCAACTGTTCAGAGGCCTATAGACTATGCCCACTAGTGTTTTTTTCCCCTTATTATTCCGTATCTCCACCCAAACTGTTTCACTATCCTGATCCTTTGACCCAATATCATTTCTCTGTATTACAGTGATTCAATCCTTTATTAACATAGCCACCCCACCTCCCCTTCCTTCCTGCCTGTCCTTCCTGATTGTTAAATAACCTGGTATATTTAATTCCCAGTCATGGTCACCATGCAGCCATGTTTCTGTAATGGCCACAAGATCATACCCATATGTAGTTATTTGTGCCGTTAACTCGTCCATTTTGTTACGAATGCTACGTGCATTCAGATAAAGAACTTTCAAATATGTTTTATGACACTTTGTTCCTGCTTTTTCCCCTTTTACTACTTTACCTTTTACTCCATACCTTCTGTCCCTTCCTGACACACTCTGTTTTTTAATTCCCCCACTGCTACCTAAGTCTATGACCTTCTCCGTAGTCATTTTTATTATTTGCACTCTAGAAACCTGCCCCCCACTAATTAGTTTAAAGCCCTCGTTATATGATTCGCCAGGATTCTAGTCCCAGCACTGGCCAAGTGAAGTCCGTCCCAACGGAACAGCTCCCTCTTGTCCCAGTACTGGTGCCAATGTCCCAAGAAGCAAAACCCATTTTTCCCACACCAGTCTTGGAGCCACGCATTTAACTCTCTAATTTTATTTATCCTAGCCAAATTCGCTCGTGGCTCAGGTAATAATCCAGAGATTATTACCCTTGAGGTTCTGTTTTTTAATTTGACCCCTAGCTGTTCATACTCCTTTAACAGAACCTTCTTCCTTGTCCTATCTACGTCGTTTGTACCAACATGGACCAAGACAACTGGATCCTCCCCCTCCCGCTCCAAGTTTCTTTCCAGCCCAGAAGAGATGTCCTTAACCCTGGCACCGGGCAGACAACACAGCCTTCGGGATTCCCGCTCTCGACTGCAGAGAACCCTATCTATCCCCCTAATGATACTATCCCCTACCACTACAACATTTCTTTTTTGGCCACTTGAATGGCCCCCTGTTCCATGGTGCTGTGGCCAGGTTGCTCATCCGCCCTGCAGTCCCCACTCCCGCCCTCACAGGCAGAAAGAATCTCAAAACTGTTTGACAAGAGCAAGGAATGCGGCTCCTTCAACACTACCTCCTGGATCCCTGTACCTGCCTCACTCATAGTCACACTGTCCTGTCCCTGACCACGGACTACATCTGAATTAATTAATTTCATAGGTGTGACTACCTCCTGAAACATAAAGTCCAGGAACTTCTCCCCCTCCCTGATGTGTCGCAGTGTCTGAAGCTCGGTCTCAAGCACCTCAATACGGAGCCGGAGTTCCTCTAGCAGCAAACACTTGTCGCAGATGTAATCACCGTGAGCCTCAATGGGGTCCACCAGCTCCCACATCTCGCAACAGTAACACATCACCTGCTCCATTCTATATAATTAATTAAATTTCTTATTATTAGTTATGAAGACCCTGCCCGGATATAGATGATAATATCGCAGCACTATTCAATAGGACTTACCAACTTAAAGGTATAAAAGAGAAGGAAGAAAACCTACCAACCAGCTGATCACCAACCTTCTCTTTGAATACTGTCTGTGGGGCCTGTTTGGTTGACTCGTCTCGCTGCTCCGCTTCCGTAGTTCTGTCTAAGCCTGGGAGTGGGGAACAAAACAGAGCAAAAACACCCCCTCACCTCCCACTTACCCGAACTCTCCCACTTACCAAACTCTGCTTACACTCAATGCACCGCACTCTGTGCAGCCACACTAGTCCTGCCCCTTTTATACCCAGATTCTACTTCCAGTTTAAACCCCCCAGCAGTTTAATTTACACTTAAAAAATTAAACTCACTTCAAATAATTAACTTTTTAACACACTAAAATTCACAAAATACACTTAAATGACTTTTCTCCCAGTTACCACACTCTCTCTCAACTCAAATGCCACAGCACATGAGGGTAAGTTCAGTAATCCTGTGCTCCGAACAGGAAGTGTTGCTTGATGGGAGTGCAGATTGCCTACAACACTGTAGCACTGATTCTCCAGTCCTCCATTCCCATCAAGCAAGTCTCCCTACTGGGAGCATAGGATTGCCTAGTATACCCTGTAGTGTGGTGACATACATCAGACTGAATCACATAATGGTGTCATTTGCACCTGTCATTTTCATGGCTTTTCATTCTCACCAAATACATTTTCATGCAGTCAATGCCCACCAAGCACTTGTTAAACAATTTCACTCACAGTGACATTGTGTATCCCATCAATACAGTATGGGGTGGCCCTCTGAAAGTAAGAGCTGAAACACATTGCAGCAATGTGAACCAGGTCTACAACAACAGTAACAAGTTTCACTTATACAACAGCCTTAATATAGAAAAATGTCCCAAAAAACTTTGCAGAGAGGAGGGGAAAATGGACACCAATCACCAATAGTGGAAAAGTTAGGGATGGTGATTGAAGACATGGGCCTAGTACTTCGCTGGAAGCTTGCTTTGGTGAAAAGCTTGCTTACGGCAAAGTTACGGTGGCCCAGAGGGAGCAACTTTGAGGAAATTTCTGGCTGTGGTCTAACAAGTAGATCTTCAGGAGGCTGTATTTGGCATCAGTGAATGAAAAGCAGAAAAGTCTCCAAATATGACATCTGAAATACTAATTAATACTAAATCCATAAGGGAAGTAACAGAAAACTTGTAGGATAAATTTATTCATTTTTTTTATCCAATCTTAATAACATAAATGTTCTTTGTAATACAATGTAGATGAATTTTTGTAACTTTTACAGGAGCATTTACCTTTGTGTGTAACTGGAATGGAAATGTTGCTCTGGCTCTTGGAATCATTCCTCCTGCTCTCTACATGTTGATCTGTTACAAAGTCAAATCAGATACCCAGGTCAATATTGCTGCAGTTATGAGCATCTTTTATGCCTTTCTAATGATTGCAACAATAATGTCCATCATTGGTGAGTGTTTCATTGATTATACTTCTAGATTTCTTTAGAAATAAAATTTATAATGTACAACAACTATCTTTATCAATGCAAACATTTTAAATTGATCATTTAAAAAATTTGAAATATTGATTACTTTTTCATGTTGATATTAATTTATGAATTAACTAGCTAAAGTGCCCGGTGGTGCTGAGGCTTTTTCGAGGGCATGTTGTTGTTGGAAGAGAGAGAGAGAGAGCGACTGGGGGGGGGGAGAAGAGAGAGAGAGAGCGCGACTGGGGGGGAAGAGAGAGAGCGACTGGGGGGTAGAGAGAGAGCGGGTGGGGGGCAGAGAGCGGGGGGGGAAGGGAGGGCGGGGGGGCAAGGGGCGGGGGGAAGGGGCGGGGGGAAGGGAGGGGGAAAGGGAGGGGGGAAGGGAGGGGGAAGGGAGGGGGGGAAGGGAGGGGGTGAAGGGAGGGGGTGAAGGGAGGGGGGGAAAGGGGCGGGGGGGAAGGGAGGGGGGGAAGGGGCGGGGGGGAAGGGGGGGCCGGGGGGGGAAGGGGGGGCGGGGGGAAGGCGGGGGAGGAAGGGGGGGCGGGGGGGAAGGGGGGGGGCGGCGGGGCGGGATGGGGGGGGCGGGGGGGGCCCAGGCCGAGAGCCCCGCCCCCCCCCCGGCCGAGCCCGATTGCGGCTCTGAGAGACAGCCGGTGGCCGAGCCCTGCCCCCCCCCCGGCCGAGCCCGATTGCGGCTCTGAGAGACGGCCGGCGGCCGAGCCCCGCCCCCCCCCCGGCCGAGCCCGATTGCAGCTCTGAGAGACGGCCGGCGGCCGAGCCCCGCGCCCCCCCCCCCCCCGGCCGAGGCCGATTGCGGCTCTGAGAGACGGCCGGCGGCCGAGCCCCGCCCCCCACCGAGCGCGGAACAGAGACGCCGCGTCTCACCTGCTCCTGCTGCGCGTGCACCCTGACCCTCGTGGCTGACGCCGTTGCCCTGGGTAACGTGACACGGGGGGGGGGGCGCGTGAGGTGCTTAGCAGAAGCGCAATCACCTAGCTCGGGCCTAGCTGGGCAAGAAAGGCGCAGGCTTTGAGGCCTAAGAAAAAAACGGGGAAAGGTAGGAAAAAGAATGTTCAGGTTAGAGAAAATATTAACAAATGAGTGATTTTTTTAAAAACAATTTAATAAATTCAATTTTATTTTGGTGGAAATGTATATTTGAAAAGAAAGACGCAGAAAGCAGGAAAAAGAATGGAAGCAAGATGGCGGCGACTCACCTCGGTTCAGAACGATAAGGCCCGCCCACACACGCACCGATTGGTCGACCGTCAGGTCACCAAAGTGTAGGATTGGTCAATCATCCCGTCACTCGACCGAAGGAGGGCCCGGCTACACGCGGCAGCAAGCCGCCGTACGATTGGTCGACCTTGAGGTCACTCTGTCGCTAATGAGCGGATAATGAGATGCTAATGAGCGGAATGTTGAAGGTTTTTGGGATACCGCGGGCGTGATTTTAGCCCGGCCGAAACGTAAATACGCTTAAAACCGTCTCGGAAGCGTAAGCTTTCTTTGGAGGTAACGCGCGCGTAGGTACGCCCTGTAACTTTCGAGCGCATAGCCCGACAGACGCACAGGCGATGACAGACAGAATGACAGAATGACAGACAGAATGACAGACAGACAGACAGATGTACCGATTTATATATATAGACTAGCTGGAGTGCCCGGCGGTGCCGAGGCTTTTTCGAGGGCATGTTGTTGTTGGAAGAGAGAGAGAGAGAGCGACTTGGGGGGGGGGGAGAAGAGATAGAGAGAGCGCGACTGGGGGGGAAAGAGAGAGAGCGACTGGGGGGGAAGAGAGAGAGTGACTGGGGGGTAGAGAGAGAGCGACTGGGGGGAAGAGAGAGAGCGACTGGGGGGAAGAGAGAGAGCGGGTGGGGGGAAGGGAGGGCGGGGGCGGAAGGGAGGGTGGGGGGGAAGGGGCGGGGGGGAAGGGAGGGGGGAAGGGAAGGGAGGGGGAGGAAGGGAAGGGAGGGGGAGGAAAGGGGCGGGGGGAAGGGAGGGTGCGGGGGGAAGGGGCGGGGGGGGAGAAGGTGGGGGTGGGGGGGTGGGGGGGAAGGGGGGGAGAGGGGGGGGCGGGGGGGGGAAGGGGGGGGCGGCGGGGGGGGGAAGGGGGGGGCGGGAAGGGGCGGGGGGGGCCCAGGCCGAGAGCCCCGCTCTCCGAGCCCCGCCCCCCCCGGCCGAGCCCGATTGCGGCTCTGAGAGACGGCCGGCGGCTGAGCCCCGCCCCCCCCCCGGCCGAGCCCAATTGCCGCTCTGAGAGACGGCCGGCGGCCGAGCCACGCCCCCCCCCCCCCGGCCGAGGCCGATTGCGGCTCTGAGAGACGGCCGGCAGCCGAGCCACGCCCCCCCCTGGCCGAGGCCGATTGCGGCTCTGAGAGACGGCCGGCGGCCGAGCCCCGCCCCCCCCCGCCGAGCGCGGAACAGAGACGCCGCGTCTCACCTGCTCCTGCTGCGCGCGCACCCTGACCCTCGTGGCTGACGCCGTTGCCCTGGGTAACTTGACACGGCGGGCGGGGGTGAGGAGCTTAGCAGAAGTGCAATCACCTAGCTTGGGCCTGGCTGGGCAAGAAAGGCGCAGGCTTTGAGGCCTAAGAAAAAAACGGGGAAAGGTAGGAAAAAGAATGTTCAGGTTAGGTTTACAAATGAGTGATTTTTTTAAAAACAATTTAATAAATTCAATTTTATTTTGGTGGAAATGTATATTTGAAAAGAAAGACGCAGAAAGCAGGAAAAAGAATGGAAGCAAGATGGCGGCGACTCACCTCGGTTCAGAACGATAAGACCCGCCCACACACGCACCGATTGGTCGACCGTCAGGTCACCAAAGCGTAGGATTGGTCAATCGTCCCGTCACTCGACCGTAGGAGGGCCCGGCCGCACGCGGCAGCAAGACGCCGTACGATTGGTCGAGCTCGAGGTCACTCTGTCGCTAATGAGCGGATAATGAGATGCTAATGAGCGGAATGTTGAAGGTTTTTGGGATACCGCGGGCGCGATTTTAGCCCGGCCGAAACGTAAATACGCTTAAAACCGTCTCAGAAGCGTAAGCTTTCTTTGGAGGTAACGCATGCGTAGGTACGCCCTGTAACTTTCGAGCGCATAGCCCGCCAGACGCACACGCGATGACAGACAGAATGACAGAATGACAGACAGACAGATCGACCGATTTATATATATAGATACTGCATGTCATTATGAATCACCATTAGTATCCATATTAAAGATATAGTGAAAATTAGGTGGGTGACTTAAACCACTTCGCACAGATTTTAGTAGCTCCAGTTGCAACCTAATTTTATATTATATTAGTAGTAACACTGTATTCTCCAACAAGGTACCTTTCTTGCTGTAGTAAAGGAAATATTTATGTAGAATTTGAGGGCTTGGCTTTACTCAAGGAAATTAAAATTGGCAGCTTTGCTGGTGAAAAATGTAGGTATTGTGTGAAGCAGCAGCATTGAAAGGGCTGCTGCAGGAGAAGGTCCAGGACAGAAACTGATGCTGCTGAAAATCTGGATTTTTGTGCCATTCTGGGACTAGGAATTATATTGCAGCTGTTGCTGCATTTTTGAGAGCACTGAAATTCACTTCTGGCTTTCCTGATGCTTTCGTTAGCCCTCTTTTTTTGACAACACCAACCTATCCCTTTAAAACAGATAGGGCAGCAAAGGAAGCAATAGTACCAGGTTTATATGGAGCAGACTGCTCCTGTCTACACCTGACTCTTTTATAGTACAGAAGTATCTGTGTATGTCATTTACATTGCTGTGCACTCTTCAAACACGGTCAGGTGCAGCCAGTAGAAAAGCCATAAAGGAAATTCGGCTGCAGTGTTCTTTAGGCATGGATTGGGGACAAAGTGCCCATTCTTTCTCTGCATTGCACCTGCATTTCAGATGCTATTTGAGAGTAGAAAAAGGAAAGTGTACACTTATGTTCCAAACATGGATGCTAATGGTGATTCATAGAGACCTTCAATGTTAGTTTTACTTCTGATATTATGTTTCCATAGCACTTGGATAGATCCTAAATGGATTCCTTTAAGTGGTGTTGACCAAGAAAGTAACACGGATGCTAGAAAAATTGTATCAAGGCTGAAACTGGGAGGAGTTAGTTATATTCCCTATTCCCTACTTTTTCAAGATCCATTTCCCCCCTTCTTCAACACCCCCTGCCCACCCTTCCCCATCTAGGGAAGGGGAAGAGGTGGACTGAATTAAAGGGATCACTTGGGTTTGAGTTAAAGAATGAATTTGGGATTAGAGGATCAGGCTACCCCTTTGGTGAGAGTTTATCAAACTGTGGTTATTTTTAACACCTGCTAATATTTGTTAATACTATGGCCTAGAAATTCAGTTGCTGGCGCCAGCCACTAGCGCCTTAGGAGGAGGAGAAGTGTGGCGCAAAGCGGCTAGTGCCCGGGCGCGGCGCGATCTGCGCCTCTCGCGAACTTCAGTCAAGATTTCGCGGCGGCGCAAAACCGTAGCGCCCGCTCAGCTGCGCGCGCAGATCCTGATGTCATTTCATGGTGCAACGCCCTTGATGCACCCCGAACCGGAACTTCAGTGGCGCCCCCCTTCTGTGCGCCTGGTGCCCCCAGCGACTGGTTGAGTGGAACGGTTCCCAGTCACTGCGGGGCGCGGGGGGCGCTATTTAAAGGGGATTCTTCCTCCATTCTTTGTGGCAGCCATTTTGTTCCACTCCTTCTGTGTGAGAGAGAGATGTTTGGAGAGAGACAAAGGGAGAGAGCTTTCTGCTTTGACTCAGCGCTCGCACAGGTACTTCTGGCTTCAGGCCAGAGCTTTACAGTTGGATTTAACATTCAGTGCCATAGCCTTGAATTGCCACATATAATGGGGGCTGCAATGGGTGGAAACGTTGGCTTTCTGCATTGCATTCAAAGGGCTCAGAGACGCCGAGAGAGAATGCCAGCCATGGCCAGATGGAGAAAGGCCAACAGGCGTTGGCACAGGAGGCCTTACCCACCCAGGGTATACCGCCAGCAGTTCTCATATCTGAACATGTCTGAGGAGCAGTGTGTTCGGAGGCCGTGATTCAGAAGGGAGGTGGTCACAGAGATCTGCCACCTGCTTCAGAGAGATCTGCAGCCACAGCTGAGGAGCAGGACGTCTCTGTCGGTGGCAGTGAAGGTGACAGTGGCTCTCAACTTCTATGCCGCCGGCTCCTTCCAATCTGCTACTGGGGACATTGCCAATATCTCCCAGTTCGCAGTACATTGCTGCATCCGCCAGGTGACGAATGCCCTCTTCAGAAGGAGACAACAGTACATCTCCTTCCCCATGACCCTGGACAAGCAGCAAGAGCGTGCAATGGGATTTGCAAGAATAGCGGGCTTCCCCATGGTGCAGGGCGCCATTGACTGCACGCATGTGGCTTTGCGGGCACCTCTACAGAATGCCGAGGATTACCACAACCGGAAGGGCTACCATTCGCTCAACGTCCAGTTGGTGTGTGACCACAGGCAGCTCATACTAGCTGTCAATGCCCGCTTTCCAGGCAGCAGCCACGATGCCTACATCCTGCGCCAGACTTCTGTTGCAGACATTTTTGAAGCCCCGGCTCACCCAGGAGGCTGGCTTCTCGGGGACAAGGGCTATCCTTTGTGCACCTGGCTGATGACCCCGCTCCGTGTGCCCAGCACCCCTGCTGAAGAATGATACAATGACAGCCATCAAGCTACCAGGAACATCATTGAGGCACAATCGGTATGCTCAAGCAACGGTCCCGCTGTCTGGACCGTTCCGGAGGAGCACTACAGTACTCGCCTGAGCGAGTCTCCCATTTCGTTGTAGTGTGCTGCATGCTGCACAACCTGGCTATCCTCAGGACTCAGCCACTGCCAGCAGACATTGGAGGACCACCAGAGGAGGAGGCTGAGGAGGAGGAGCACCAAGACGGGAGGGAGGCACAAAGTGCAAGGGCCGTCCGTCGGCGGATTATTGCAACTCAGTTCTAGGTCCCCTCTCAGGGAATGGCTTGTGCCAATGAAAGAACATGAATGGAGCTGCTCCGCAAACCCTCAGCCGGTCAAGGCAACAAATAGTTCAAAATGCAAACATGGACAATCTGAATAAAGAAAAATTTTTATTTTACAAACTCTGTGCCTTTCCCGCATGACAAACAAATTCAGAGAAACCCCCCAAAAAACAGTCAGACACATAACTGGCTCTCACAACCTTGAAAAAATGAAAAAAACAGTTAAACAAAAATGACCATGATTCTCGGCCTTCATATAAAAAACAAACACAACATTCTTGGCCTTCATATAAAAAAAACATTTTGCCACACCTTCTACTTTTTCGCCTGCGAGGGTGATCCGCCTCGCTTCCGCGATTGGCCCTTCCTGCCCTGCAGCTCCTCCTCAATGGGACCCCAGTGGCTGCAGCAAGGCTGGGGGAAGGCTGCTGAGGGTCAGATGGTGAGACGGCAGATGCCCTTGGGAGATGGCCTGGACCAGCTCTGGGCCTGGAGAGCCCAGCTTCTGACTGCTCCAACTCTGCTTGGGTGGCAGCAGTCTGTCCTACGGGTGGTGGCAGCTGCAGTGGAGGAGTGACACTGTTGGCTGCAGGAATGCTGCCAACCTGACAGAGCACAGGCATTTCCTGGTCGGCCGAGACACTGGCACTCGCACGGGCCAGCACTGAAGCATGCGCAGCAATCTGCTGAAGCACAGACTGCTGGGCTGCTGCGGCACGGCGAGGGCCCCATTGATGCCTGGCCAATCCAGCGAGGGTGGCAGCAGTTAGTGCCCGTGTGGCCCTGGCCTGTGTCTGCATCAGACCAGCCAGTGAATGCACGGCACGACTGAGCTGCCTGTGATGCCGCGAAGTCCTGCAGACTCCTGGCCTGTGCTGCCCCGAATTCCTAAACACTCCTTGCCAGTGACTCTATGGAGTCAGGCATCCTTGCCACTGCTGCCATGAGCTCAGTGTGCCTGCGCTCAGCCTGGGCGCCCATTTCACCAAGGAGCCACACCTCCTCTGCGCTCACTGTAGCAGGACTGGAGGCCACACTCACCCTCCGGGGAGAAGGCCGCTGAGCTTCCCCACCCCTCCCGTGTTGCTGCAGCCTGCTGGGCCCCGGAGCTTCACCGTCATCACACCCTTCCCCCCTGCTCCCCTCCAGGGAAGACGTGTCCCCATCATGGCCACGGGCTGCGTCAGCTGAGGGTGGCACTGATGGGCCGGCTTCCTCTTCCTCCTCCTCAAATTCTGAATCAGACACAGTGCCAGCTTAAGGGCTCGCCTCCTCACCTGGCGATTCACCATCTGAAAGCAGGGAGGCACAAGAGTTGCTTTAGAGTGAGGACAGGGCGGCAGCGAGGGAGGCATGAGTGCTGCTATGCACTGCATTGGTTCGAGAGTGGCAAAGGATGCTGGTGTGAGGCACAAGTGGAAAGAGAGAGGTCAAAAAGGTGATGACCTTACCATTGCTGTCCAGAACGGGGTCGGCATCTCCACTGGCGAAGGGGCAAATCAGCCGGCCTCCCATAATCTGCTCCACTCGCTGCTCCAGGCCGCTGAGCTCTTTGAGGTCAGGATGGCCTCCCCCGGTCTGTCGCTGCTGCCTGCGATTGTGGGCCAGCTTGCCCTGCAAGAGAAAGGACGGACTCTAAGTACAGTGTCAAGCCCTGATCTTGCCTGCACTACCTCCCATGGTGGAATAGCCCTGACAGTGTCAAGCCCTCATCTTGCCTGCACTGCCTCCCATGGTGGAATAGCATTGACAGTGTCAAGCCCTGATCTTGCCTGCACTGCCTCCCATGGTAGAATAGCCCTGACAGTGTCAAGCCCTGATCTTGCCTGCACTGCCTCCCATGGTGGAATAGCCCTGACAGTGTCAAGCCCTCATCTTGCCTGCACTGCCTCCCATGGTGGAATAGCCCTGACAGCGTCAAGCCCGGATCTTGCCTGCACTGCCTCCCATGGTGGAATAGCCCTGACAGTGTCAAGCCCTCATCTTGCCTGCACTGCCTCCCATGGTGGAATAGCCCTGACAGTGTCAAGCCCTCATCTTGCCTGCACTGCCTCCCATGGTGGAATAGCCCTGACAGTGTCAAGCCCTCATCTTGCCTGCACTGCCTCCCATGGTAGAATAGCATTGACAGTGTCAAGCCCTCATCTTGCCTGCACTGCCTCCCATGGTGGAATAGCCCTGACAGTGTGTAAAGTGCTGAATGTGCAAGTGATTTTCATGAGAGTCCCATTGCTGTTGGATGAGGGCTGGGCATTGGGGCTTTCAGGTCCCTTTGGCCATAAAGTGAGGTGCACATGCAGGGATAAAGTGGATACTGGAAAGGGTACTCACCCTGACAACCCGAGTGAGGTCGTTGAACTTTTTTCTGCATTGCACAGGAGTCCTGGCAACCATGCTGTTGGAGGTCACCCTGTTTGCCACCTCCCTCCAGGCTTTTCTATACTCACTGGGCAGCGGCCTCCTGCCACTACCAGGGAAGAGGATAGGTCGCCTGCGCTCCACTGCGCCAACCAGTAGCTTCAGGGCACCCTCGCTGAAGCGCTGTGCTCGCTCCCTAGCCTTCTCCATAGTCCTGGGTGTTGAACTGGTGAAGCAGCTATGTTCAGGCCTTGATTCAGGGCTGCAGTGTGCAGGGCGTCGCAGCAAAACAAATCGACCCTCCCCCTTTAAGAGCTGACCGGCACCAGCGTGTCTGCCTTCAATCAGCAACTTGCCGCACCTGCGCTGCGCCCGCCCTCGGTGGTAACGCCCCGTCTCGCCGGCTTAACGCCTTATGATAGTCGTGCACCGCCTGCTTTAGTGCAGCAGCAACCTCTTGGGGCGAAGCAACTCAATTTCGGCGAAGATGGCGCTAAGTTGCGCCGGTCGCTAAATTTAGCGATCGCCCGGCTGCAGCGACCCAAACATGGCGATACTGAATTTCTAGGCCTATATGTTCTCCCAATATGCAGACCAGCTGCAGTATGCTCTTTACATTTTTTTTTGCCACTACCACACTTTAAATGTATTGTCAGTTGCTTCTGATCCCTCTCACTTCCTGTGACTGGACCTTTATTAGAGGGTGTAACCATATCAGTATTTAATTACCAAACCAATGGGTGTGACATACTTAAAATTATTACTCTAAATGTCAAGGGGCCTTTCAATTAAAAAGAACAAAGTACCCACTCTGTTTAAGAAGGAGAATGAACAGGTGGCATTACAGAAAGAGAATCATCGACTTACACAGATAAGAATATGGGGGAGAAATTAAACTTACGGCTGCCCATTTCATGCTTGAAAAATGGGCGGACAGCAGTTAAAAACCGGGGGGGAGGGTGGCGGGGTTGGTGGTGGTGGTTGTTGCGGGCGGTGGAGGAATACCTTGGTCGCCTGTAAATAGGCGAGCAGCTTGCCCACCTAAAACAATGCAAGAACCCTTAAATACTCAAATAGGGATCCTATGCTGGGTGTAGCACCCCGATTGGACAATTCTGTTAAAAATGGGCAGCGCATGGCCTAACCAGAGATGGTTAAAAAACAAGGCAAGGGGCTTCATGTGAACGTAAACTAATTTCCATACACTCATATTCACTTGCACTGTATAGGTAGAAAAGATGAGTCATTAGCTCCTTCTTTACCGTTGTTTGCAGTAAAAATGCTAACATCATGTTATGTGCTTTTTAGGTGAAATGGTCAAAGAAAACACCTTTATTACTCCAACAGGCATGTTCTTCATCTCCATGATGATCCTTTTCTCCTTGACAGCAATGCTGCATCCCCAGGAATTCTCCCTCATTATATACGGACTGCTGTACATAATTTGCATCCCCAGTGGATACTTGTTGTTGCCAATTTACGCCATGGTAAATATGAATAACGTTTCATGGGGCACACGTGAAACAGTCACTCCGAAGATACCGGACAAAAAGAAGCCTCAGCAGGTTATGCGATATGAAAAGAAATGCAAATGCCTCTGTTGGGATATTGAATTTCTAATCAAAGAGGATAAAAAGGAACTCATTAAAGATGCAGACAGGTAACTTTCTTTCAAAGTGATTTGTAATATTAAAGGGCAGTATAACTTGGTGCCATCTCCACATAAAATTCTAATAGCAGCTAGCAGTACCATTTCCCTGTTCTCTGTGTTAGTTTATGATTCCTTTGTTCTGAACTATAGGTTTAGTTATTGTTTATTGATTGATACATTTTCTTTGGTTTATTTCTTTTTCCAATAATTTTCTTCGATTTCCCCCCCCCCTCAAATTGCTCCTTATAAACTCACAAGGCTGAATGATGAAGAGTTTCTAGATCTTCCCGCTCCTAGCTCAGACTTTATCACAGGTCTCTTTATAAAGTTTCTCAGGTTCTCTGGGACTTGCGATTCTCTCCACTTGGTATGGGGGGGTTGGTGGAGGGGACGGCTGCCTGGCTGCTTGGAGCCCAAGCTTTATATGGGCTTGATTTGTTAGGCGTCCTGACTCTGGAGATTACTACTTGGTGCTGGATTCTTGGTCCTCCCGGCGACACGATTTGTCATCCATGAGGCAATGGGATTCTTTTTGATCAGTTTCGTAAATTGAGGTTGGGACCCTGATTGTTCAATGGGATTATACTCCTTCAGCTATATTTTTGGGTGGGGGTGGGAATAGGAAGGAAAATTCTGTTTTCAAAGGGGAATTCTGACTGTTTCTTCTTCCATTTTTTGGCATGAGAAAGATTAGCTAAATGCTTTCCCATCAACTAAGATGACAGGAGTCCAAGCACGTTATCAAAACAATGCAAGATTCACGGGGGCAAATTCTTCTTGACAATGTACCTATTACTATTCAATTCAAGTATGCTTGCAAGCATCTATATAAATCTGAAACTTTTTATTCCCTCCCATCACCGTCATCAGTATTCTCATCGCACTCAGAAATATGGCCTCTCCGCATTAGCCCCACCTTTCCATTCTGTTTTGCGCTGTGTTCCTGAGAATTTTGTGTGTAATCTTTAGCAATTTTTTCCCTGGAGGGAGTTCTTCCTTTGAATTTTATATTGCATCATCTCATTGGAGTCTAAAGATTGACATGGCTCACTTGTGGCTTTTTCTCTTTGTATATTTTTTACTTTCTGGTATCTTTATATTTCTTGATGCCCTATATTCAAAATTATTCAGATGATTTTTGATATTTTTTTCCTTCAGTGTAATTGGTGAAGAAGAAGAAATGGAACCCAGAGTCAAAGACAGTGAGTATTAACAATGTTTAGAAAATCATGTCTTGTTGTTAATTGACAGGCCTGTCCAGAAAGGTTCTGGTTGGGGAGGGAAATAGTTTTTTATTTTAAATAAATGCCCAACACAAGCATAACTGACATTAGTACTGCAGGATCTTTTTAGGCCAGAATTGTTTTCTCCAGATTATCCTCCTCCTCTGCTGAAAGTCACTGACTCATGTTGCTTTACTGTTCCGCCTGTGCCACAAGCCTTCCATTACCTCACCCAAATGCCCTTTTGATCTGTCAGCCAAAACAACGTCAGCAGGCTGTGTGACCATATCTCTGCTGTGTTCAATTCTATCTTTACCCAATGTTCACATACACACCCGTTAGGAACATAGGAACAGGAATAGGCCATTCAGCCCCTCAAGCTTGTTCAGCCATTCAATTAGATGATGGCTGATCTGTATCTTAACTCCATCAACCCGCCTTGGTTTCATATCTTTTAATACCCTTGTCTTATAAAAATCTATCAATCTCAATTTTTAAATTTTCAATTGACCTAGCCCCAACTACTTTTTGGGGGAGAGAGTTCCAGATTTCCACTACCCTCTGTGTGAAGAAGTGCTTCCTGACATCACCCCTGAATGGCCCAGCTCTAATTTTAAAGTTATGCCCCCTTGTTCTGTAGCCCCCTTATTTTCTAGAAGGACAAAGATTGATTCCAGTGATTAAAAACAAGATGCACCATCTGTACATTTTACCATAAAAAACAGAAAGGCTGGAAATACACATTAGGTCATTCAGCAATTTTGAAAAGAAATAACAGATTATTGATATTTCATGTGTACCCAGAAGTGAAGATTGAAAGGTTGGCCGGGCATTTTAGTAAGTTTGAAAATAATAGAGAATAACAGGGGAGGGGAGGGGAATAGAACCAACAGATAGGGGGTAGGTTCATTGAAATGCAAACTGTTTTTTTAGAGAGCAGTTCTATAATAAAAAAGATCGGCAGTGACGCGATGCAGAGATATAGAAAGGACAAAAGGACTTGCAATGAGTGCTGGCTGAAAATACCACACAATTTGTTGCTTTACCAGTCCAATGATTGGATGGTATCGGGGTTTGTAATGCTATATAGTGAGATGAGAGGAAGGGGTGGGAAAGAGAGGTGAGATCAGCTATAAAATGCTGATGTTACCTACAGCTCAGTGGCAGCATCTGAATCAAAAGGTTGTGTGTTCCAGCTCCACTCTAAACACTTGAGCGCACAATCTAGGCTCACACTCCAGTGCAGTACTGAGGGAGTGCTGCATTGTCTGAGATGCCGTCGTTCAGATGGGATGTTAAACCTAGGGTCCATCTGCCCTCTCAGGTTGATATAAAAGATCCCACGGCACTATTCTAAGAAGAGCCGGGGAGTTCTCCCTGGTGTCCTGGCCTTCGACCACCATCACTTAAAACAGATTATCTGACTATTTATCTCATTGCTGTTTGTGAGACTTTGCTGTGCGTACATTGGCTACTGTTTGTCCCTCCATTACAACAGTTCAAAGAAAGTACTTTGTTGGCTGTGCAGCACTTTGGGACGTCCTGAGATCATGAAAGATACTATATAATTGCAAGTTGTGTCTATGTGTTTTTTGAACTGCTGGACATATGCTGCCACAGAATCTCAAAGCTTGCTTTCTACTGTAATAGAGTGTTGTGTTCAGCCTTCAGCAGTTTAAAGGTCAAAATGAAAGATTTTTTTGCTCAACTGACCTGAATGCAGTACTCCTGCGAATGATCTTTTTCCTTGTGCTTTCATTATGTAGATTGGATAAGCAATTTGCAAGAGCAGTCACTCCATATAATGCTTATTGAAGAACAACTTGACGAAGTAAGTTGTTGCCAATGACATTTTTCTTAATTTCCTTGTGAATTCATTTCAATGAGTAGTAAGAAAACTGTTTTGTTGTATGTAGCAAAATGTGCCACTCAGATAGACTATTGGAATAAAACATTTTTATTGACCTTATGTTCTCTATTTTTTATCTGCAGGTAGAAAAACCATTCTGGAATGACCTCATCAACCTGTATCTTAAACCAATTGAAGAAGATAAAGAGAGACAGGCAACAATTGCGAAGGAACTGAAGTCCCTCAGGAACAGGGTAAGCACTGCTTATGCGTGTCTGTTCTGAATCTGATCGCTTGTTCAATCTCAAAAGGGGAACCATGTTGATTTATGTTTGGGTGTGGAAGGAAGAAGGCCCAGAGAAAATCGGCGGGTTTCAGGGTCTAACATTGGAAGTGGATTTCCAACCTTTCTCCTGATTTTGTTTTTTGAATATAACAGACCAACCATTATTTCTACACTATCTTGCCAATGCTTGACCATTGTGCAAAATGCCTTCTAATTGAAAGAAAAGCAAAATGCGAGTGTCGTCAAGCTAATAGATCAAAGGATACATTTTGTGAGGCTTCATTCCCAGGGTTAAACCTGGCTCAGTAAGACCAGGAATTGGAAAATTGCTGTGGGTGGAGGTTAGCATACCCAATTTATATAGTTCCTGTTTTTTCAGTGGTTAAAGTAAATCAGGAGCTCCCATTGAGCACCTGCACTGATTAATTAGGTTTACTTTTGGTCTCGCATGGAGAGGACTGCAAGCGAGGAGGGTAGCCTCAGTCTGCAGGACGATATAGATGGGTTGGTCAGATGGGCGGAACAGTGGCAAATGGAATTTAACCCGGAAAAGTGCGAGGTGATGCACTTTGGGGGGACTAACAAGGCAAAGGAATACACAATGAATGGAAAGACCCTAGGCAAGACGGAGGGTCAGAGGGATCTGGGTGTGCAAGTACACAGATCCCTGAAGGCGGCGGAACAGGTGGATAAGGTGGTAAAAAAGGCATATGGGATACTTGCCTTCATTAGCCGAGGCATTGAATATAAGAGCAAGGAGGTTATGATGGAGCTGTATAAAACACTGGTTAGGCCACAGCTGGAATATTGTGTGCAGTTCTGGTCGCCACACTACAGGAAGGATGTGATCGCGTTAGAGAGGGTGCAGAGGAGGTTCACCAGGATGTTACCAGGGCTGGAGCGCTTCAGCTATGAAGAGAGACTGGGCAGGTTGGGTTTGTTTTCCTTGGAGCTGAGGAGGCTGAGGGGGGACATGATTGAGGTGTACAAAATTATGAGGGGCATAGATAGGATGGATGCTGAGGAGCTTTTTCCCTTAGTAGAGGGGTCAATAACTAGGGGGCATAGATTCAAGGTAAAGGGCGGGAGGTTTAGAGGGGATTTGAGAAAGAACTTTTTCACCCAGAGGGTGGTTGGAGTCTGGAACTCACTGCCTGAAAGGGTTGTGGAGGCAGAAACCCTCACAACATTTAAGAAGCATTTGGATGTGCACTTGAAATGCCATTGCATACAAGGCTACGGACCAAATGCTGGAATATGGGATTAGATTAGACAGGGCTTGATGGCCGGCGCGGACACGATGGGCCGAAGGGCCTCTATCCGTGCTGTATTACTCTATGACTCTATGACTCTATAAAAGCATATTGCTGGAAAATGTGTATGCACTCACATTGTACTCAATGGGAACATTGCTTTTTGTGTACATTATAAAGACATATTATAAAGAAACCCTTCCATTCTTTCCAGGCCACCTTTCTGTTCTTCATCATTAATGTTCTGTGGCTCGTTTCAACATTTTTCCTACAAGCAATTGGTCCTGACATACACATCAAGATCCCCAAAATCCTCCCAAATGGTGTTTTTTCAAAAGATAAAAGTCTAACCATTGAACCACTCAGTTTTATGTTCTTGGTATCGTTCGCTGGGTTGTTGGGAATTCAGTTCATCGCCATGTTGTACCACAGGTATGAATAAAAAAGTATTCCATTTTAAAAACAATTAATACAATGTTATGAAAACGGTAACAATTTTATTTACCTTTTTTCAGGATTAACACACTCATCCATTTTATAGCATATAAAGGAACTGAAATAAAACCTCAACAGAGTGTTGGAAAGTATCACCAAATGGTAAGGACTGACAAATTTCACTATGCATTTTATTGAAAGACACAACAATGACCTGTAATTTGCGGTCAGTGGTGAACGCCTTTGCTTTGAAGTAAGCTTCCCACAATGATCTCGCGATCTCTGTGGCGAGAAGTTTGGCTTTTCCGATGTACAGTTAAAATCAGCGCAAGTTAATGGGGAATCCCTAACGCGAGCTGCTGTGACATCAACAAGCTGTCTAAGCAGCCAATCACAATGCAGAATTCGCACAGACCGAGAACCAGGAAGTGAGTAAGCCCCTTTGATTCTAACTTTTTAGAAATGCTCTCGAGACACTCCACAAAATTAAAATTAATTTTTCAGGGTCATAACGTTTGTTTAGCAATCAATACGCTGTTAAAACCCAGATACACCTAATCCAAAAGCGTCTAACTTTAATGGGGTATTTAACAGCAATATTACCACGGAAGAGCCAAAGCTTTGTCAGTTTCCCTGATTTCACAGGTTACACTGATTGCTTGGGGGGTGGTGGGGGGTTTGGGGGTGAGGTCCACAGTGCAGCCAGTGTCGGAGCAATGAATGATTGACTTCAGGATTTCCCCGTTAGGATGTGCATGCGCTACATCCTGAAGTTGAGGTCAGTTTCAAAGGGGTAATAACAGCTAACGCCGTTCGTTCGCTGTTGTTACCCACTGCAAATTCCAGGCCATTGTCTATAATATATTAAAAGTCTTGCATCAAGTGCTAAATTCCTATAACATTTGCACTTCCTGTCACACTGCCCTCCTGTCACACTTCAGCCATCATATATTATTGCTTGGCTCAAAGTAAAACAGTAACAAACAGAACTGAAGATGCAGGGACTGTACGTATCGAAAGCAAGGAAAGCTGCTAGAGGAATCAAAGGTCCTTTTGGTACATCATGCATTACACGGCATGACTCCCCGAATGTTGGCCCAGAAATAGCTGCCAAAATAACGGTGAGGTTATTGGACCTGAAATTAGGATCGCGAGCTTGCCGCGCGTGCAAGCCCCTGATGTGCACTTACCCGGCGCGCTGACATTTCAATCCTGGCCCGCATTGCATTTCCTCTCACTGGCCCGCTTGAGGTCCTGCCGCACTGTGCGTGCATGACCCAGCGGCGTACTTAGTGCGATGAGCCGGCTGGGATCACGTGAGCACAGGGCAACCAATGGGAGGTTGCAAAAGTTCATTCATGAGTTTGATAGTGAGAGCTGTCAAACTCATGAAAACTCCTGGCCCCAAAACACTACTTAAACTTGAAAGAAAATTAAAAAAAACATTGCACTACTTAAATGAACCATAAATAACCGTAAAAAACTATTTTAAACAATAATTTTTAAATTTGAAAAAAATTATTATATAAAAAATCGGGGCTAAAACTAAACTTACCTTACTGTAAATTCTTTAAAAATAATAAACCTGTGGAAAAAATTTTATAAATTGTATTAATAGACCACTTACCTGTAAAACTAAGTACTTACGTGTGGTTTTTCAATGCGTAAAAACCGGAGGCCTTTACACATGCGCAACTCCCTAAAAATAAAGGAAATCCAAGTCGCACGCACTGCCTGTGTAGTCGCACGCGTTCAGCCTCTTAACCCCTTGGGTCAGAGGACAGGAAATGCTGGTTTTCAGCACATGCGCTGTGCATGCTGAAAACCGGCAATTCCTCCGGGCACACGCGTGAGTACCCCGTCCGTACTCACGCGTTGGGAGAGGAATTACTGGGCCAATGTGTTTGCCATTATTAATGTGTAAATTGTCCAGCAACTTGTGGCGAGAAAGAAATACCCCGCCATTGGCCTCGCAAAACCGGAAACTCGCTCTCAACCTCAAGAAATTGCTGCATTTGCACATTAATTGCCAATTAAACTCATCACAGAAAGTTAGGGCGAGTACTTTAGTACTTATTAGCGTAAGTATCTTTTTAATGATGAGATTTATATTCCTGCAATGCCATGCCACAACCGCTCTGGCCCAGAAACAGAATTGAAACTGTAGAGTTTAAGGCCTAGAAATTCAGTTGTTTGCGCAAGCCGCTAGCGCCTTAGGAGGAGGAGATGTGGGGCGCTAAGCGGCTAGCGCCCGGGCGCAGTCTCGCCAACTTCAGTTAAGATTTAGTGGCGGCGCAAAGCCTTGAGCGCGCGCAGATCCTGACGTCATTTCATCGTGCAACGCCCTTTGTGCGCCCCAAACCGGAAATTCAGTGGCGCCGGCCTATTGTGCGCCTGGCGCCCCTAGCGACTGGTAGAGGGGAATGGTTCCCAGTTGCTGCGGGGCGCGGGGGGCGCAAATTAAAGGGCACTCCTCCTGCAGTAGAAATGGCAGCCATTTTGCAACACTCCTTCTTTGTGAGAGACGGATCTTTGCAGAGAGACAAAGGTAGAGAGCTTTCTGGTTTGGCTCAACACTCGCACAGGTACTTGTGGCTTCAGGCCACAGCTTTGCACTTGTCTTTAACTTCAGAGCCATAGCATTGATTGGAAACATATAATGGGGGCGGCAATGGGTGGAAACGTTGGGCTTCTCCATTGCATTCAAAGGGCTCAGAGACGCCGTGAGAGAGTGCCAGTCATGGCCAGACGGAGAAGGGGCAACAGGCATTGGCAAAGGAGGCCTTACCCACCCAGGGTATACCGCCAGCAGTTCTCAAATCTGAACATGTCTGACGAGCAGTGTGTTCAGAGGCTGTGATTCCGAAGGGCGGTGGTCACTGAGATCTGCCACCTGCTTCGCGGAGATCTGCAGCCGCAGCTGAGGAGCAGGACGTTTCTGTTGGTGGCAGTGAAGGTGACGGTGTCTCTCAACTTCTATGCCACCGGCTCCTTCCAATCCGCTACTGGGGACATTTCCAACATCTCCCAGTTTGCGGTACATTGCTGCATCCACCAGGTGACCAATGCCCTTTTCAGAAGGAGACGTCAGTTCATCTCCTTCCCCATGACCGTTGACAAGCAGCAACAGCGTGCAATGGGCTTTGCAGCATTAGCGGGCTTCCCCATGGTGCAGGGCGACATTGACTGCACGCATGTGGCTTTGCGGACACCTCTAGAGAATGCCGAGGATTACCGCAACCGGAAGGGCTACCATTCGCTCAACGTGCAGTTGGTGTGTGACCACAGGCAGCTCATCCTAGCTGTCAATGCCTGCTTTCCAGGCAGCAGCCACGATGCCTTCATCCTGCGCCAGACTTCTGTGGCAGACATGTTCCAGGCCCAGCCTCACCCACGAGGATGGCTTCTCGGGGACAAAGGCTATCCTTTGTGCACCTGGCTGATGACCCCGCACCGTGCGCCCAGCACCCCTGCTGAAGAGGGATACAATGACAGCCATCAAGCAACCAGGAACATCATTGAGCAAACAATCGGTGTCCTGAAGCAACGGTTCCACTGTCTGGATCGTTCCGGAGGAGCCCTACAGTACTCGCCTGAGTGAGTCTCCCATTTCCTGGTCGTGTGCTGCATGCTTCACAACCTGGCTATCCGCAGGACTCAGCCACTGCCACCAGACATTGGAGGACCACCAGAGGAGAAGGAGGAGGAGGAGGAGGAGGAGGAGGAGGAGGAGGAGGTCCAGCACAAGAGGGAGGCAGAAATTGCAAGGGCCGCCCGTCGGCAGCTTATTGCACGTCGGTTCTAGGCCCCCTCTCAGGGAATGGCTTGTGCCAATGGAACAAGATGAATGTAGCTGCTCCACAAGCCCTCAGCCGAGCAGGGCAACCAGGACTTCCAAAAGAAAGCATGGACAGTGCGATTTAAGAACATTTATTACTTTGATACCTCTGTGCCCTTCCCACATAACAATATAATGGAGAGAAGCCCACCCCCAAAAACACAAATAGACCAGTCTCAGCCTTTACAGAAACACAAATAGACCAGTCTCGGCCTTTACAGAAACACAAATAGACCAGTCTCGGCCTTTACAGAAACACAAATACACCAGTATCGGCCTTTCCAAAAAAACAAATACACCAGAATCGGCCTTTACAAGTGAAACAAAACATTTGGCCACACCTTCTACTTTTTCCCCTGCGAGGGTGATGCATTTCGCATCCGTGACTGGCCCCTGCCCGCCCTGCAGCTCCTCCTCAATGGGACCCCAGTGGCTGCAGCAAGGCTGGGGGAAGGCTGCTGAGGGTCAGATGGCGAGACGGCAGATGCCCTTGGGGGTCGGCCTGGACCAGCTCTGGGCCTGGAGGGGCCGGCTGCTGACTGCTCCAACTCTGCTTGGGCAGCAGCCATCTGTCCAGCGGCTGGTGGCAGCTGCAATGGAGGAGTGGCAGTTTCGGCTGCAGGAATGCTGCCAACCTGACAGATCACAGGTACTCCCTGGTCGCCTGAGACATTGGCACTCGCACGGGCCAGCACTGCAGCATGCGCAGCAATCTGCTGAAGCACAGACTGCTGGGCTGCTGCGGCGCGGCGAGTGCCCTGGCGATGCCTGGCCGATCCAGCGAGGGTGGCAGCAGTTAGTGCCCGTGTGGTCCTGGTCTGTGTCCGCATGACACCAGCCAGTGAATGCACGGCACGACTGAGCACTTGGCTAGAAGCCGCCTGTGCTGCCGCGAAGTCCTGCAGACTCCTGTCCTGTGCTGCACTGAATTGTTGCAGACTCCTGGCCTGTGCTGCCCCGAATTCCTGCACACTCCTTGCCAGTGACTCTATGGAGTCAGGCATCCTTGCCACTGCAGCCATGAGCTCAGTGTGCCTGCGCTCAGCCTGGGCGGCCATTTCCGCTAGGAGCCGCACCTCCTCTGCGCTCACCGTAGCAGGACTGGAGACCGCACTCACCCTCCGGGGAGAAGGCTGCCGAGCTTCCCCACCCCTCCCGCTGGGTCCCGGAGCTTCACTCTCCTCCGACCCTTCCCCCCTGCTTCCCTCCAGGGAAGACGTGTCCCCATCATCGCCATGGGCTGCCTCGGCTGAGGGTGGCACTGATGGTCCGGCTTCCTCTTCCTCTTCCTCCTCCTCGCCCTCCGATTCACTCACAGTGCCAGCTTGAGGGCCCGCCTCCTCACGTGGCGATTGACCATCTGAAAGCAGGGAGGCACAAGAGTTGCTTTAGAGTGAGGACAGGGCGGCAGCAAGGGAGGCATGAGTGCTGCTATGCACGGCATTGATCCGACAGTGGCAAAGGATGCTGTTCTGAGGCGCAAGTGGAAAGAGAGAGGTCAAAAAGGTGATGCCCTTACCATTGGTGCCCACAACAGGGTCGGCATCTCCACTGGCGACGGGGCCAATCAGCCGGCCTGACATAATGCGCTCCACACGCTGCTCCAGGTCGGAGAGCTGTTTGAGGTCAGGATGGCCTCCCCCGGTCTCACGCTGCTGCCTTCGGTTGTGCGCCACCTTGCCCTGCAAGAGAAAGGACGGCCTCTAAGTACAGTGTGAAGCCCTGATCTTGTCTGCACTGCCTCCCATGGTGGAATAGCCCTGACAGTGTGAAGCCCTGATCTTGTCTGCACTGCCTCCCATGGTGGAATAGCCCTGACAGTGTGAAGCCCTGACCTTGTCTGCACTGCCTCCCATGGCGGAATAGCCCTGACAGTGTGAAGCCCTGATCTTGTCTGCACTGCCTCCCATGGTGGAATAGCCCTGACAGTGTGTAAAGTCCTGAATGTGCAAGTGATTTTCATGACAGTCCCATAGCTGCTGGATGAGGGCTGGGCATTAGGGCTTTCAGGTCCCTTTGCCCATAAACTGAGGTGCACATGCAGGGATGAGGAGGACACTGGAAAGGGTACTCACCCTGACAACCCGAGTGAGGTCGTTGAACTTTTTCCGGCATTGCACAGGAGTCCTGGCAACCACGCTGTTGGAGGTCACCCTGTTTGACACCTCCCTCCAGGCTTTCCGATAGGCGCTGGGCAGCAGCCTCCTGCCACTGTCAGGGAACAGAACATGGCGCTTGCGTTCCACTGCACCAACCAGCACCCTCAGGTCACCGTCGCTGAAGCGCTGCGCTCTCTCCCTGGCCTTCTCCATTGTCCTGGGTGTTGTACAGATGAAGCAGCAGTGGTCAGGCCTTGCTTCAGGGCTGCAGTGTGCAGGGCGTGGCAGCCAAACAAATCCACCCTCCCCCTTTAAGAGCTCACCGGCGCCAGAGTGTCTGCCTTCAATCAGCAACTCACTGCACCTGCGCTGCGCCCGCCCTCGGGGGTATCGCCCCGGGCCACCGGCTTAGCGCCTAATGATAGTCGTGCATTGCCTGTTTTAGCGCAGCAGCAACCTCTTGGGGCGATGCAACTGAATATCGGCGAAGGTGGCGCTAAGTTGCGCCGGGCGCAAACTTTAGCTGCTGCCCGGCTGTAGCGCCCCAAACGTGGCTATACTGAATTTCTAGGCCTAATTGTTTTCAGAGTTTTTATTTAAATATAAAATTTAAAATTTAATTATTTTAACTTTTCTTTTCTGTCTGTTTTTTCACTTTTAACCCAATCTTTCACTCTTCTTATTTCTCTTTCTGTACCTGACTTGACTCTAATTCACCATATTTCCTTCTCTGTCGTGCCTCTGTTTCTTTCTCAATCCTTAAATGTCATTGATTAAAGAGATAGGCTGTTGGTCCCATCATTCACAAAGGTCCCAGGTGCCCTGTTATCAGCTTGCACTTCCAGCAACTTACAGGGCAAGAATTTTTCAAGCTAAGAGATGAGGGAAAATACCTAACTAACGGGGCCGCTGCAAGATGCCCTGCTCCAGCAAAATCTGGGCCATTATAAAAAAATGTTATCTTCCAATTCACCATAAATAGCACCATGGAATATGTATTAGTTTGTAATTATTTATTGGAAGGACAGTGGATTTAGTTAATATATGCTGTGGCTGGGCATGACACACATTTTATTTATATCATTTAAGGTCTGATTCCTTGATTGTTACTTTTACTAGATGGAAAAGGAAAATAGAAACATAGAAACATAGAAGATAGGAGCAGGAGTAAGCCATTCAGCCCCTCGAGCCGACGCCACCGTTCAATGGGATCATGGCTGATCATCCAAACTCAGTACCCGGTCCCTGCCTTCTCCCCATATCCCTTGATCCCTTTAGCCTTAAGAAATATATCTAACTCCTTCTTGAATATATTTAATGAATTGGCCTCAACTGCCTTCTGTGGTAGAGAATTCCACAGGTTCACCACTTTCTGGGTGAAGAAATTCCTCCTCATCTCTGTCCTAAATGGCTTACCCCTTATCCTTAGACTGTGACCCCTGGTTAGAAACATAGAAACATAGAAGATAGGAGCAGGAGTAGGCCATTCGGCCCCTCGAGCCTGCTCCGCCATTCAATGTGATCATGGCTGATCATTCAAATTCAGTACCCTGTCCCTGCTTTCTCCCCATATCCCTTGATCCCTTGGTTCTGGACTCCCCTGCCATCGGGAACAACCTTCTTGCATCTAGTCTGTCTAGTCCTCTTAGAATTTTATAAGTTTCAATGAGATCCCCTCTCATTTTTCTAAACTCCAGCGAGTATAAGCCCAATTGACCCAATCTCTCCTCATACGTCATTCCTGCCATCCCAGGTATCAGTCTGGTGAATCTTCGCTGCACTCCCTCCATGGCAAGAACATCCTTCCTCAGATAAGGCGACCAAAACTGCACACAATACTCAAGATGTGGTCTCACCAAGGCCCTGTACAACTGCAGCAAGACATCCTTGTTCCTGTACTCGAACCCTCTTGCTACAAAGGCCAACATACCATTTGCCTTCTTAACCGCCTGCTGCACCTGCAAGCTTACCTTCAGCGACTGGTGCACAAGTACACCCAGGTCTCGTTGCACTTTCCCTTCTCCCAATCTATTGCCGTTAAGATAATAATCTGCCTTCCTGTTTTTGCCACCAAAGTGGATAACCTCGCATTTATCCACATTATACTGCATCTGCCATGCATCTGCCCAATCACCCAACCTGTCCAAATCATACTGGAGTTTCTCGGCATTCTCCTCACAGCACACACGCCCACCCAGCTTTGTTTCGTCTGCAAACTTGGAGATATTACATCTAGTTCCCTCATCTAGATCATTAATATATATTGTGAAAAGCTGGGGTCCTAGGACCGATCCCTGCGGTACCCCACTAGTCACTGCCTGCCACTCAGAAAAAGACCCGTTTATTCCAACTCTTTGCTTCCTGTCTGCCAACCAGTTCTCTATCCAAGTCAGTACCTTACCCCCAATCCCATGTGCCTTAACTTTACACGCTAATCTCTTATGCGGGACCTTACCGAAAGCCTTCTGAAAGTCCAAATACACCACATCCACTGGTTCTCCCTTATCTATTCTACCAGTTACATCCTCATCTACCAGTTACATCCTCAAATCTCCCATTACATTTAAAGAATTGAAAAAGTTTTAGGGGGAGAAATTGGGTGAGCAGCGCCACCTGTTAGCGCCTAAAGAGGCAGTCAGTGGCTGTAGCGCCACTGGCTGCGCCTCCCGCGATATTAAGCAGGGGTGCTAATGGTGGCGTTAGCCTGTTGCGCTGCGCCGCCACCGATGACATCATCGGTGTGCGCAGCACCCCATTTGCGCCCCGATCGCGATATTTGGTAGCGAACGCCGCTGTAGCGCTGTTCGCTACCCACGCCCAGTTCACGGGGCCTTGCTGCGCCGGCAGAGGCGCAAATTAAGGTGGAGGTGCGGGGCGGCTGCTTTTCTCGGCAGCCGCCTGCCAGCACCTCCGTCCCCGGCCTCTTGGTCCCCCCCCCCCCCCGCGGCATTGCCGGCTGTTTCCCGAGATCTCGGCACTTCTTCTTGGTGCCGGGCTCTTTTGCCAGCAATCGCGATCAGGGTTCGCGCTGTTGCAGGCCCTCCCCCTTATCAGTGGGAGGAAGGCCTGCAGTACCGCAGCATGCCGTGCCGCAGCGTATGGCGCTGCGGCACGTTGCACTGCGATATTCAGTTTCGGCGCCCTAAGAGGGACGCGGAGCGCCTCGAGCCTCGCCCCGTCTCCCTCTAGGGGCACTTCAACTGAATTTCTGACGATCGCTACAGCTCCGAACGCTGCACAAAAACCAGCGCCCAGGCGAACTTGGCGCCAGTTTGGCGCCTCAACCCAATTTCTAGGCCTCAATCTTTAAAGTATTGTAGGACTGAGTTGAAGCAGTGGCTCTGAGTAAATGATTAGTAAATATTTACATGTCATAGGAGATTTTATTCGGCAAGGTCACTGGCGTAGGAAGAGATATTTCCCATAATTTTCTGTCAAATTAATGGTGACGCTAATAGCACTTGCCATTATTAATGTGCAAGTGCCAAAGCAACTTCACATGAGGGCAGATGCGCGGTTAAACGCGGAAATCCAAACATTGCTGTCCGAGATCCACCGCTCTGCCTGGCTCTGTCTGCCTCACCACTGAGCAGCGTGAAGTTCCTGTAGATACAAAGTAAATATGCCACAAAGTTAGAGCTGGCAAGGAGCCTGTTTTAGGGCCATTTAAGGTTCGCGCATATTGAATTAAGCCTGGGTTAGATATCAGAGATTCTTTTAATGAAGTGCTAATTGTTAATTAGTGTCAGTGAGCCTCTCTGGCACTGAAAATTATCTATTAAAAGTGTGGTGCCTCATACCTTGAGACTTTAATTGTTGTTGGATATCTTAAAAATGTGAAATTTTAAATTTATTTTAACTTTTTGTTTCTGTCTCTTTTTTTCTCACTCTTAAACCAATTTTCTTTTCCTCTCTATATTTCACTTTCTGTAGCTGATTTGGCATTGATTTCACCCACTCTGATTTACATTTCCTTCCCAGTCCCTGCGCTGTTAATTTCACAATCCTTCAATCTGATTGGTTAAGGAGATACACGGTTGCTTGCCCTGTTCACTCGGGTCCCAGATGCTTGGTTTCAGTTTCCCTTGCTACGCCGTTATCAGCTTACTCTTTCAGCAACTTGCGGCGCAAAATATTGTTAAAATTTAATGGGCAAGGGCAAGTCTAAATAATGGCAGACGCCATTAGATTCACTCCTATAGCAAATTTTGCCTCAATTTAATTTGACTTCTATTTCTAATGTACATGAAATCAATTTTGATTTTAGGCACAAAATCCAGAATGGAAAATGAATATTATTTAACTTTCTCCTTTTTTAGTATAAAGATCATGAGGTTTGATATTATACAGAAGGAAAATCACCAGAGCTCTCGAAGAATCGAACTGCACTTATCCTATCATTATCTGTGTGAAACACAACTGAGAACGACTCAGGGATATTACAGCAAAGATCTGATCTATCTGTTGCTCATGTTACAAATTGGATATTTATACAGTGAGATATTGGCCCGTATTTTCTGACCTCCGCCTGCCCTGGAGAAGGGCCTCTACGGGGGGAGAGCTCCGCTTTCTGCAGGATCTCCGCTGCTGAAAACCCTTAGAAATCTTACGCCTCGTAAAAGCAGGCGTAAGGCCTGTTTTCTTTCATTGGTTCCCCATGACCCACATGATCCCAGGGACGCTTGCGAACCGCCTGCACCCCTAGGATACCTGGGCCCTGCGCATTTCATAGAGCAGAGGCCCAGGATCGGAAATGTTCAGACCTCCGGAGCCCTCCGGTAAGGGCGTAGATTTTTTCCAGATCGGCGGTCTCCGCATGCAGGAAGCCTCTGATTGGAAAATACGGGCCATAGTTATTTCTCAATACACCAACAACAGCCCAATATAAATAGGCCTAGAAATTCATTGCACTGCACCTGTTTTACAGGTGTTAAAAGGGCGCCTACATGAAAATATGGCTGGAGGTGTGTGCAAGCACATTCCATGTGTACCCCATTCCCGATTGCATTCCCCCTCATCCTGGACTCTGCTCACCACCTGGGTTGGCATCCGAGCCAGCTGATCTTCACTTTTCCCGGGACCAGTGAGCTGCCTCTGAGGCCTTGGATGCTGCCCGCAGCTCGCTGGTCCTGGGAAGAACAAAGATCGGCTGGTTTGGATGCCGACCTAGGCAAATGAGGCCAGCGGACCAATTTTGCATATTTCTGACACCAGCCTCATCAGGCACGAGCAGCATGCGCTACAATGGGATTTGGGAGCCATCCAATTTCTAGGCTATAAAATTAATATAAACATTTATTTCAAGTGAGTGAACCTTTCTGAGCTATTGTTGGGCCTATATTGTCAGATCTGGTTAATGTTCCCTACATCTAAACTTAACTCAATATGTAGAGAATATTTTTAATAAGATAAACATCTCCACACATTAGACTGTCCAAATAACTCAGGGATGAATAAGTTTTAATCAGCCTCATGATTGTGAACATTTATCATAATATGATATTCTATTTGTGACAGTCACTAAATTGGAGAAATGGGGAGAACATTTCCTCTGTGTTCTATGCATTGAAAAATTGTTAATATTATTTATAAATGTTTTACAATTTTGTTACACATGGAGCACAAAGGAAACCTTTCCCCAAGGGGACATGTAGAGGTGCAACAGCAAGCCTTCATTCCACCTGTACTGTTTCTGTTTTTTTGTTAACACCTGGCCCACTGAAGCCATTCTGGATATCTGTGGTGGGGACAGGAGCCAACCCTTGCATTAGAACATATTTTTTTGTTATGACAATCAGTCTTATTAGCGAACAGAATTTGCCTTTAGCTAAGAGCTAAAGATTATCAGTGGATATATAAAGGGATGGTGATTTTCCCTTGTGTGTGCAATGAACACTAACTGATACATCTAAAATGTACACGTGTGAGAATAGAAAGGTATTTCGCGATACACACATGCATGTGCACATAGACACACACTATAAATGTGCATCACGCCAAACATAAGGAATTATTAACGTGCAATTATAATATTTTACAATTGATCATGAATTCATTATTCTCTATACCTTTGCACAAAATGGTCAGTTGTTCCAGTCTCAGTTTACAATTATCTTGCAGATGCAAAATGTTTAATGCAAATATAAATGTTAATTTATTACATTATAAAGTTACCTATTAAATGTATCTCCTATCAAATGTGACCTGTTACTTATGTCCATTTAAACTGCAATTGTTTGGTGTGCTTTGTCTGTGCACTTTTCATATTATAAATTATAGTTGACTCTGCAGACACGCATGCTTGATGTGCACACAGTTCTGATTCAAACATAGAATTCCAATTTATCAAACCATTTATTTTTCACTTCCTGTGCAGAATTTTAAAGTACCAAAAACTTCCTGTACTCTCCAGTTCATAGATTTCCTCATCCAAACAAAAACACAGAATCCTGACATGATCATAAGATACAAAAGCAAAATACTGTGGATGCTGGAAATCTGAAATGAAAACAGAAAATGCTGAAAATACTCAGCAGGTCAGGCAGCATCTGTGGAGAGAGAAATTGCTTCCAATTTCCACCCTTCCCTCACCTTCACATGGTCCATCTCTGACTCTTCCCTTCCCTTCCTCGACTTTTCTGTCTCCATCTCTGGGGATAGGCTATTGACAAACATTCACTACAAGCCCACTGACCCCAAAGCTACCTGGACTACACTTCCTCTCACCCCGCTTCCTGTAAGGACTCTATTCCATTCTCCCACTTTCTCCGTCTCTGCCGCATCTGCTCTGACGATGCCACCTTGCATACTAGTGCTTCTGACATGTCTTCCTTTTTCCTAAACCGAGGATTCCCCTTGACCATGTCCATTCTATTTCCCCCACTTTTGCTCTCACCCCTTCCCCTCCCTCCCAGAACCACGCTAGGGTTCCTCTTGTTCTCATCTTTCACCCCACCAGCCTTCACATTCAACGGATCATCCTCTGCCATTTCCACCACCTCCAGCGTGATCTCACCACCAAACACATCTTCCCCTCACCTCCCCTTTCAGCATTCCGAAGAGACCGCTCCCTCCGCGACACCCTGGTCCACTCCACTATCACCCCCAACACCCCTTCCCCTTTGTTCAGCACCTTCCCGTGCAAGCGCAGGAGATGCCACACATGCCCCTATACCTCCACCCTTCCCACTGTCCAGGTACCCAAACACTCCTTCCAGGTGAAACAGCGATTTACTTGTACTTCTTGCAATTTAGTGTACTGTATTCGCTGCTCATGATGCGGTCTCCTCTACATTGGGGAGACCAAATGCAGATTGGGTGACTGCTTTGTGGAACACCTCCGTTCAGTCCGTAAGGGTGACCCCGAGCTTCCGGTCGCCTGTCACTTTAATTCTCTGCTCCACTCCCACTCAGACCTCACCGTCCTCGGCCTCCTACACTGTTCCAATGAAGCTCAACGTAAGCTCGAGGAACAGCACCTCACCTTTCGATTAGGCATTTTACAGCCTTCTGGACTCAACGTAGAGTTCAACAATTTCAGACCATAACCTCTGCCCTATCCTTTTTTTTCCATTTAATTTTTTCTTTCTCCCACATGGCAGCTGTCTTTCATTCTGCCAGTGCCATTTACACTTCATCTAGAGCCATCTTTTATTTCTTAACTTGTCCCATTACCATCTCCTTTTGCCTTGCACCATCTCTTAATCTCTCTTAATGTGTCTTAATCTCTCCTGCCTTCCATCCTATCACAGACCTTCTCTTTTGTTCTTTCCTCCCCTCCCCCCTTTCCCTGCCCCTGCACTTGCTTAAAAACCTGTTCCATCTCCAGTTTTTTCCAGTTCTGATGAAGGGTCATCGACCTGAAACGTTAACTATGATCATAAGATGTTCCCTGTTAACTATTTTCTAATGTTCCACTCACAGACTATTGTCCATTCATTTTTAACTGGAAACGAGCAGTGCATTTTAGAAACGGGATTTACTTTTATATGCTCTCCTTGTGGGTTTTTGCTTTTAAGATTGATTTACCAAATCAATAACTAAATAAGCTGTGGTGCACATATTTTCAAATTGACTAGATGTGTATATAATTTATTGGAATCCTCAAACAAGCATGAACTTGGTCTAAATAATACTTCTTAGCAACAGGTGACCTGGTTATTATAATCCTTCAGCTGTGCTTTCATTTTTGTTCCATACTTATTGATGCCAATGTGAAAGTGATTGTGGGTAGTCTATGATGACTGCAGTAATAAACTGTATTCATAAAATTACATTATTGCATATGACGGGAGGAATATTTAGGTGCATTTTCAAGATACCTAATCATTGCAGTGAATCAATGTCTGTAAATATATTGATGTATGAAACTGTTGCTTACTTAATAAACTGGTCTTTTCTTAACTTCACTGTTTCCATTTGATTTTTTTATTATTGGCCAGATATGGCAGATCGGTTTTAATAAGAAATATCCCTTTGCAATTCTAAGTATTGTCATTAACATTCACAGTATGGCTTAGAAATTGGCACTGTGCTATTAAGGGATTAACGGTGGTTTTTTGAGAGAATTAACACCTGCTGCTTAAGCCCTGATATTGCTGATTTCAGTAGCAGGAGTAAAATGTGTGTTATAATGACTGCACAGTGAGCTGACCAACAGAGCGGCAGAAGTAAGAGTAAGGCTGAGCAGTGGTTTACTGTACTAAGGAGAGAGCTAGATTGAGTCCTGGCTGGGGTACAGGTCACATCATACAAGAGCTAGGTACCAAATACAGGAAACTTTTGATTTACTGGCACCTAAATAACCGGAAATCTCGGTTAACCGGCAAAATTCAGGAGTAGGTTCAGGCAAGTTTTACTTCATATTCTACTTGCCTTCCTTGATCTGTTGCTGTGCAAGGGTGTGGCTGCAGCTGTTGCTAAGCTACACAGATGCTTGGAACTTGTGGCCATTGTTCTGAACCTGTTGCTAAGCAACAGGGTTTGTTGCTTTATACGGAGCTCTCAGCTCTCCGTATCTTTTACTATAGCTTTCGGTTATCCAGAATTTTTGATGAACCGGCACCACGTCGGTCCCGTTGGTGCCGGATAAAAAAAAGTTTCCTGTTATATAAATTACAGTCAATGTGGTCTCCTGGACTAGTTTCGATCACTTAGAGGGATTGGAGAGGATTTTTCCAGATTTTTTCCCCCCTAGTTGATCGTAGGTTTTTGAACTGGTCTTTCACCTCTCCCAGGAAACTATTTGGCACTTATGGGGTGGCAGTCTCTTGACCAGATGCATACAACATCACAAAGGCATGAGACAGGCTAGATAGACCAGCTGGTATTTTCCTGTCAAAGTTTTTGTATGTTTGTATGTACTCAATGAATGGTGTAACAGCAAAGGATGGAGCAGGACAAAATACCACATGTTCAGGACTGATAGTAGGAAGTTCTTCTTCACAGAGAGAGAGCAATACCTCATTAATGGACTTGACACTCAATGGACGGGAAATTTGATAAGGCCCGAAAATGGGCAGGGGCACCACGCAGCGAGATTTGTTCGCACCCGTTTAGAAAGCGCAGGCAGCACATTAATTTGGTGCTGCCTGCTAATTTAAATGATTTTAGTGCACAGCCCAGCAACTATCGCGCTGCTGACCAGCTGTGTGCTCAGCAGGAGGCCCAAAGTCACATCGCTGCAGCAATGCTGCATTTTCTTAAAGCAAGGCTATCAGTTTTGAAAGCAGCCTCAAGCCCTTAAAGGTGAATTGCCTTCTGCAAAATAAATTTTAAAATCATTCCAAACTAGGCAGTCTGCAGCTCTTAAAGCTGAACTGCCTTCTCCATGTAAAAAATGGTAACGTTGCTTCAGCACTTACGCAAATGGCTTAATAGGCCGGGAAAGGGCACCCAGGGTTTCAGATGCAGTACTCGAGCTTTGTGCATGGGCTCAATACAGAAAGAGAGGTCCTCTACCCACAGGGGGCCAGGAGACCTTCCAGAAAGAAGGATATGGGGCTAGATCACTGAGGCCATCAGTGTCGTCCCCAGGACTTGGCTCCAGTGCCCAAAGAGGTTATGACCTCAGACGAGTGGTCAAGGTCAGTGTTTTCAAAGTTAAAGTTTCAGGTCAATGACCCTTCGTCAGAACTGGAAAAAGCTGGAGATGGAACAGGTTTTTAAGCAAGTGCAGGGGCAGGGAAAGGGGGAGGGGAAGAAAGAACAAAATGGAAGGCCTATGATAGGATAGAAGGCAGGAGAGATTAAGACACATTAACAGAGATTAAGAGATAGTGCAAGGCAAAAGGAGATGGTAATGGGACAAGTTAAGAAACAAAAGATGGCTCTAGATGAAGTGCAAATGGCACTGGCAGAATGAAAGACAGCTGCCATGTGGGAGAGAGAAAAAAAAAAAAATGGAAAAAAAAAGGATAGGGGCAGAGGCTATGGTCTGAAATTGTTGAACTCTATGTTGTGTCCAGAAGGCTGTAAAGTGCCTAATCGAAAGATGAGGTGCTGTTCCTCGAGCTTATGTTGAGCTTCATTGGAACAGTGTAGGAGGCCAAGGGCGGTGAGGTCTGAGTGGGTGTGGAGCAGAGAATTAAAGTGACAGGTGACCGGAAGCTCAGGGTCACCCTTATGGACTGAACGGAGGAAGAAAGGGAGAGCAAGAGGAGGCTCGAGGAAAAATTTGAGAAGGAAAAGGAAAGGTGGGTTAATAAAGAGCAATACCGTGAGAGCCAGTGTATTAAAAATCAGAATCAGTGTGATGTGTGGGCAATGAAGGAAGCAGATCAGAAGCACTGGTCAGAGCAGGCAGAAAGGTCAATGAGGACCTGAAGGTTGCATTTAGGGTCACCCAGAAACAGGATCTACAGGAACGGAGTGCCCGTGGGGGCCACACTGAATGTAATAAGCAGATTAAGAAACTGGAGGTGAAGCATAAAGAACAGGAGAGAGGGAGATAAGGAGGGGAAAAGATCTAAGTTGCAGGCTAACCAATCTGAAAACTCAGCAAAGGAAGGAAAAAAACTGGGACTTGGGGAGCCAGGAAAAGCTGCTGAGACGATGATTTAAAAGAAAAAAAAGAGAAACTTAATGTTTTACCGACACAGAAGCTATCAGCTTCTGTGCTGAGACAAATAAAACACAAGATTTGCTGAGTGAAAGGAACTTTAAAAGATGCTGGAATTTCAGTTTGTGTGAAGGTGTGTGTTAAAGTGTGGAAGTTTTCCTGACTGAATTTTAAGAAGTTATTGCATTCCTTTTGTCTGAAAGTCTATCTTTGAAAGAAAGTGTCTGTTGTGTTTGTGTTAGCTCCATCCACTTTTCTGTGCATGGAGCTAAAAGCCGTTTAACCCTTTGTTGGATGTTGGAACTTTCAAGAGCGTGTGGATGTGTTAAATATGTTCATTTCAATTTAAGATTGTGCACCTAGAAGTGGGAGAAACTTTGTGATTTGCATTTTTAAGTTAAAGACACTGCTGTGGATATATTTTGACTGGGACGGCTTGTACAGCAAACTGTAAATCAGAAGCAGTTTGTTTTACAAAAGATAAGCTTCAGCCTTGAAGTTACGATTGCCATGGTTTCTGATCGTGTCTGGTAGAAAATGAACCTGGACTTTTTGAAAGTACTTTGTTTTAATTGGATTACAAAGGAAGCTATTGTTTGTTTTATTTTAAATGAATTTGAACATTTACAAAGCACTGTCTTCTTAATTTGATTACTGCGAGTCCGAGACACCCACTTTCTAAGTTTTTGACAAGTAGCCTATGGTGAAATAATGAAAGGAGAAAAGGAAAGATTCTGTCCCTTTTCTACTTTCAATGTAGTGATGTCTGAAAAAAAATGTATTGTGGGGGACTACGGTCTCCCGCATAAAGAAATAGGCAACACAGCGAGCTACAAGAAATAGGTCTTTACTCCAACTCTCACAATACAGTACTGAATTTGTGAAGCCCGCGAACCTGTGATGACTCACGGATTGGTCACCTGCTGGAACCTGATTGGTTTTCCTTCTATCAGCAGCAGGCAAGTCTGAATGTGCCTTATTCCTCTCAGCTTGCAACTGTCTTGCGGGGGGAGGGGAATACAGCAGTTAAAAGGGGATTATACAGGTTTATCTACATACACATAGTGTTTCCCCAATGTGGCAACGCCACAGTATCAATGTTTCGAAGCTACAAGCTGAGGGAAGCTTCTCCATCTTTTTCAAGTGGTACTGGTTAGTTTAAGGTAGTGGTTTGAATTGAATTGGAGTTTTTGAGATTAATTAATCTGTTCAAACCAGACTTTTATTGTGGCCACGGTGAAATTCTGGTTGGTGTAAATTGTTTGAAAGCTTCTAGTTCCAGGCATGAGGCTATCATATCAATAATTGGTATTTTTTAAATTTCTGACCTATTTCATGTATGGGTAACCAGGAAAAAAAAGGAAATGCTATTGTTGTGTGGAGTTGTTTCACAAAATGTTTGTAGTGGTGTTACTAATGACGTCTGATGTTTTTACCTGTTGAATTGAATTGATCAGAATCTTTGCAAGTTTTAAAGGCACAAAGATTTTGCAAAAGTAACAGTTCTTTATTATTGACGAGTTTTAAATTTACTTGAAAGCTGCAAGAAGCTGTGTGACACAAGCTGACATTGATTGATGGTATCTGGGTTTGTCTACTTTTGGCAACAAAAAGTTAACCTATTAAATTGTGAAAACCCAACTGTCTTTTTTGATGGGGAAAGTTTTCTATAAAATTTACGTGAAGTTGAAGGGATAATTACAAGCCCTAGCCCTTTTGGGCTATCCCAGATCAGGCGTATTCCCCAGACGTTCACCCTCAACTTAAGTTAGAGATAGCCAAATTCCATAAGACGCTTAAATGGGTCTAAAGGTTCAGGCTATCTCTCCCTAAAGGAAAGGAATGACTGAAGATGTTACCGTCCTCCAGATAGTATTTTAATAAGTTGAACTAGACTGTAACCTTCCAGATATTATGAGGGTCCGGAATACTCCCCCACACTTCTGCAACTCCTTACAAAAGAGTGTACAGAATTTGGGTTCGCGAGTTTATACAGAATTACTCTTTGAGACAATTCTAAAAATATATTGTTGTACGAGGCCCCTTGGGTTGGAGCGATCATAATATGATCGAATTCTTCATTAAGATGGAGACTGAAGTAGTCGACTCAGAGACTAGGGTCCTAAATTTAAATAAAGGAAACTATGATGGTCTGAGGTGTGAGTTAGGTAGGATTGATTGGGGAATGTCACAAAAAGGGTTGACAGTGGATAGGCAATGGCAAACATTCAAAGACTGCATGGATGAACTACAGAATTTGTTCATCCCAGTTTGGCATAAAAATAAAACAAAAAAGGTGACTCAACCGTGGCTAACAAGGGAAATTAGGGATAGCATAAGATCCAAGGAGAGGACATATAAATTGGCCAGAAAAAGCAGTAAACCTGAGGATTGGGAGCAGTTTAGCATTCAACAAAGGAGGACAAAGGGATTAATTAAGAAAGGGAAAATAGAATATGAGAGTAAGCTTGCAGGGAACATAAAAACTGACTGTAAAAGCTTTTATAGATATGTGAAGAGAAAAAGATTGGTGAAGTCAAGCGTAGGTCCCTTGCAGTCCGAATCAGGGGAATTTATAATGGGGAACAAAGAAATGGCAGGCCAATTAAATGCATATTTTGGTTCTGTCTTCACAAAGGAGGACACAAATAACCTCCCAGAGATGTTGGGGAACATAGGGTCTGATGAAAGGGAGGAACTGAAAGAAATCAGTATTTGTAGGGAAATGGTGTTAGTGAAATTGATGGGATTGAAGGCCGATAAATCCCCAGGGCCTGATAATCTACATCCTAGGGTACTTAAGGAAGTGGCCCTAGAAATAGTTGATGCTTTGCTGATCATCTTCCAGCATTCGATGGCATCTGGAACAGTACCCATGGATTGAAGGGTAGCTAATGTTACCCCACTATTTAAAAAAGGTGGTAGAGAGAAAACAGGGAATTACAGACCGGTAAGCCTGACATCGGTAGTGGAGAAAATGCTAGAGTCCATTATAAAAGATGTAATAATAGAGCACTTGGAAAACAGTGACAGGATCGGACAAAGTCAACATGGATTTACAAAAGGTAAATCGTGCTTGACTAATCTACTGGAATTTTTTGAGGATGTAACAGGTAAAATAGATAAGGGAGAACCAGTGGATGTGCTGTATTTGGACTTTCAGAAGGCTTTCGATAAGGTCCCGCATAAGAGATTAGCGTGTAAAGTTAAGGCACATGGGATTGGGGGCAAGGTATTGACTTGGATAGAGAACTGGTTGGCAGACAGAAAGCAAAGAGTTGGAATAAACGGGTCTTTTTCCGAGTGGCAGGCAGTGACTAGTGGGGTACCGCAGGGATCGGTCCTTGGACCCCAGCTATTCACAATATATATTAATGATCTAGACAAGGGAACTAGATGTAATATCTCCAAATTTGCAGATGAAACAAAGCTGGGTGGGCGTGTGTGCTGTGAGGAGGATGCCGAGAAACTCCAGGATGATTTGGACAGGTTGGGTGATTGGTCAAAAGCATGGCAGATGCAATATAACATGGATAAATGTGAAGTTATCCACTTTGGTGGCAAAAACAGGAAGGCAGATTATTATCTGAATGGCAATAGTTTGGGAGAAGGGGAAGTGCAACGAGACCTGGGTGTCCTTGTGCACCAGTCGCTGAAGGTAAGCATGCAGGTGCAGCAGGCGGTTAAGAAGGCAAATGGTATGTTGGCCTTCATAGCGAGAGGGTTTGAGTACAGGAACAAGGATGTCTTGCTGCAGTTGTACAGGGCCTTGGTGAGACCACATCTTGAGTATTGTGTGCAGTTTTGGTCGCCTTATCTGAGGAAGGATGTTCTTGCCATGGAAGACGTTCAGCGAAGATTCACCAGGCTGATACCAGGCGATCGCCTTGACCTTTGGCGGTACCTTATGCAGGCCAGTAGCATCAATCACATGCCCCAGGTTCTCAACTGAAGACTGAAAGAATTCACATTTGTCTTTACGAACTCTGAGTCCGTACTCTTTCAGTCGTTGTAGTGTCGCATCCAAGTTCAGAAGATGATCCTCCTCATTTGTCCCAGTGACAAGGATGTCGTCCAGGTAGCACTGGACTACTGGCAGTCCACTCAAAATCTGATCCATTGCCCTTTGGAATAGAGCAGGGGCCGACGTAATTCCAAACGGAAGGCGGCAGTACCTGTATAGCCCCTTGTGTGTCACAATTGTCAGCAGCTCCTTTGATTTGTCATCGACATGCATTTGTAGATAAGCCTGGCATAAGTCTATTTTGCTGAACTTCTGCTCTCCGGCCAGGCCCGTAAAAAGATCATCAGTGAGGGGAAGAGGGTACTGTTCCACAGACAGCACCGGGTTAATAGTCACTTTAAAATCCCCGCAGATTCGAAGGGATCCATCCTTTTTCAGGACAGGAACAATGGGTGTGGCCCATTTGCTCACGCTCACAGGCTCCAGGACTCCATTCTCGACTAAGGCCTCCAAGTTAGCCTCAACTTTTGGCCTAATTGCATAGGGTACAGGTCGGGCTTTGTGAAACTTCGGCTTGCTGTCAGGTTTAATGTCCAGTCTCACGCTGATCTTTTTCATGCTCCCAAGTTCCCCATTGAAGAGTTCTGCATGTTTGTTTAACACTGCAGTCAGACCTGACTCCCCTTTTGACATCATGCGGACTGCAGGCCAGTCCAGCGTGATTTTCTCTAGCCACGCACGTCCCAGTGGCGATGGGTAATTTCCCTTTACCACATATAGTGGCAGTTTTGCAGTCTGTCCGTTCAATTTAACTGTCACCTCAATGACGCCTCTCATGGCCGGTACAGGTAGACTACCCTTTATCCGGACTTCCGAAAACCGAAACCCTCTAAAAACCGAAGGTTTTTTCGTTCAGCGTAAGTCGTGCGTACGACTTACGCTGAACGAAAAAACCTTCGGTTTTTAGAGGGTTCCGGTTGCGGAAGTTCGGATAAAGGGTAAGTCGTGCGGCCGACCCCCCCGCCAGCCCCGACAACCGCCAACCCCGCCAACCGCCGACCCCCCCGCGGACCCCGCCAGCCCCGACAACCGCCGACCCCGCCAGCCGCCGACCCCCCCGCCGGCCCCGGCAACCGCCGACCCCCCCGCGGACCCCACCAGCCCCGACAACCGCCGACCCCGCCAGCCGCCGACCCCCCCGCGGACCCCGCCAGCCCCGACAACCCCGCCAGCCGCCGACCCCGCCAACCGCCGACCCCCCCGCGGACCCCGCCGGCCCCGACAACCGCCGACCCCCCCGCGGACCCCGCCAGCCCCGACAACCGCCGACCCCCCCGCGGACCCCGCCGGCCCCGACAACCGCCGACCCCCCCGCGGACCCCGCCGGCCCCGACAACCGCCGACCCCCCCCGCGGACCCCGCCAGCCCCGACAACCGCCGACCCCGCCAGCCCCGACAACCGCCGACCCCCCCGCGGACCCCGCCAGCCCCGACAACCGCCGACCCCCCCCCGCGTGCCCCGACCCCCGCCGACCCCGACTGACTTACGCTGAGCGTCAGCGTAAGTCGTGCGCACGACCCCCCGCCGACCCCCCCCCGCGGACCCCCGCCGACCCACCTTCCGAAATCCGAAATTCTCCTTTATCCGAAACTCGGCTGGTCCCGAGGTTTTCGGATAAAGGATAGTCTACCTGTATACGTCTTTAGCACAATGTTTGTTGGCCGAAGGGTAAGATGCTTTAGCATTTTATTGTAGACAGTGTCTGAAACAAGGGACACAGCCGCGCCTGTGTCCACCTCCATCCGCACTGATTGTCCCTCCATGAGTGGTGACACCCAGTAGCCATTTGAACCACCTGCAGCCGTCAGTATATGCACCTCTTCCTCCTCAGAGGTGTCGCTCCCCTCTGTTTTGCTTGTTCCATCATACTGCACTGAATGAACACTCTTTTTCCTCTCTTGTCCAAATACAGACATTTTGCTTCCATGCTTCCCAGCCCTGTCTGTTCTTTTTTTTACCTCTACAGGCGAGTTCAATGTGACCCTTTTTGCCACAATTTCGGCATTCCAGCTCCGTACACCAGCAGTCATTAGCGTGATGGCCCGTTTTCCCACAACGGTAACTGTTAGATCTGTGGTTCAGTGGATAAATAATTACACGGATGCTGTACATAAACAAATAACAGGTCTTTACTGGAGGAGGGTCATCTCTAGACTGGGGTACAGAGGCATACGCACAGCTTATATACCGGTGTGGTCACTGCCGGTACTACAGTATACAGGAGCTGTAAAAAGTAGTTCTGACTTAAAGCACATACACTACAATTCCTCCCTTTTTAGATTAATAATTCCCCCTTAATATTCAAATAACAATTAAATTTTTACATGTACATTCAATAACAAAAGTCCATTTATAGATTCAGTCTTTGGGGCGGCTTCCTGACCATTACGGGATAGCGCCTTTCCGGAGGTTCTTTTTCTTGGTGCAGAGGCGATTCTGACCCCTTTTCATCGGGTAGTTCACCGGGTTCCACTGCTACTGGGTCTGAAGTAGATGCTACCGGTATGTCGGGTTCATCCCCAGGTACTCGAGACATGGGGTTGACGCCTTCCTGTGACGCTAAGATCTGATCGACGTGGCGTCTCACAATGTTCTCCCCGACATCCGCTGTGTACATTAATGGCCCCTGCCTTGTACATATCGTTCCGGGTTGCCACTTCTCTGTTCTATAGTCACGGGCCAAGACTGGTTGCCCTACATTGAAGCTCCTTGTCGGCTTCTCGTTGATGTGCTGGAATTGTTTGTCCTCAAAATTTCTTCACACATTTGGTCTGAGCAAGTCCAGACGAGATCTCAACCTTCGGTTAAAGAACATCATGGCCGGGTTCTGGTTGGTAACTGCATGCGTCGCGTTTCGGTAGGCTAATAAGAAATTGTCCATCTTATGCTGTAGTGGAATTTCCTCATCGCACATGGCCTTTATCGCTTTTTAAAGGTTTGTACGAACCTCTCAGCCAATCCATTGGTGGCTGGATGATACGGGGCGGATGTGTAATGCCTTACCCCATTCCTTTTCATGAATTTTTGGAACTCGTTGGACACAAACTGTGGTCCATTATCAGAGCAGATTTGCTCTGGCAAACCGTTTCTGGCAAATATGGTCCGTAGGACTGCAATCGTTTTCTCTGTAGTGGTTGAAGACATCTTTATCACCTCAGGCCACTTTGAATGAGCATCCACTGCTATTAAGAACATTGAGTCCATGAATGGACCAGCAAAATCAATGTGCACCCGTTGCCATGGAGAGGAGGGCCACTCCCATGGGTGTAGAGGGGCATGTGGTGGTGCATTTTGGACCTTCTGGCATCCTAAGCAGCTCTTAGTTAGGTCTTCGATTTGTTGATCGATTCCCGGCCACCACACATAAGCCCTAGCAAGGCTTTTCATTTTCACTCCCCCCAGATGACCTTCATGTAGCTCCTTTAGCACTCTCTCCCTTAACTTGGGTGGAATCACCACTCTGGATCCACACATCACTGTCCCCTGGCATACTGACAGCTGTTCTCTTCTGGATGAGAATGCTGGCAACAGTGAGTCGCCATGTGTTGGCCATCCCTTCACCGTCAATTCATATACTCGTGACAGCGTCGGATCATTGCGGGTCTCCTTCTCTATATCCGCGTTTGTTACTGGCAATCGTTCAATTATCGACGAATAAAATATCTCGATAGGGTCCACTGCTAGTGCTTCCTCCACCGTAGGCAGTGGCAGGCGTGATAACCCATCAGCGTTCCCATGCCGTTTCGTGCTTTTATATTCTATTTCATATTGAGTCGCCCCTAGAAACAGGGACCATCTTTGTAACCGCTGTGCAGTCATTACTGGCACGCCCTTCTTAGGATTAAAGATGGAGACAAGTGGTTCGTGGTCAGTCAGCAAGGTGAACTTAACATAGAAACATAGAAACATATGTGGTAAACCACTGTTGTTGTTGTTGTTGTTGTTACACACTGTTGTACCTATGCATGCCTCAACATGTCTCGGCTGGCTCCACCCACACAGGCCCAGGTATAAAGGTGATTGACCTGCAGCCCCCTGCCTTCTTGGAACCCAGTCAACCACGAGAGGCATGCTCTGTTCTTTGCTAATAAAAGCCTTTAGTTACTCTCTTAACTCTCAGTCTTTTATGAGTAATTGATAGCGCATCAATTTTATTAGCAAAAACAAAATGTCGACATTTGCTGAACAGCAGGCTGCTGCACCAAACGCTGAACAGCAGGCTGCTGCACCAAACGCTGAGCGACAGGAGCTGCTGCGAGCCCTCAGACCAACATGCCTGGACCTAGACCCCCAAGAAGCGGGTTCGGCTACCAAATTTGCGCATTGGCTGCGTTGCTTCGAGGCCTACCTGCAAGCCTCAACTGTGACCCTGGACGAAAACAAGTTGGAAATCCTGGCCTCAAAGGTGAGCCACCAAGCTTATACAATAATCCAGGACGCGACGACCTACGCGGCGGCTATCGGTCTGCTAAAAGGGCAATACGCACGCCCGGTAAATACGGTCTATGCCCGGCACCTCTTAAGGTCCCGCAGACAGCAGCCCGGGGAATCGGTGGAGGCCTTCCTACGGGCACTACGGATACTCGGCCGAGACTGCGATTGCAAAGCAGCATCAGCCGCAGCACACACGGAGGGACTGATCCGAGATGCTTTCGTTGCGGGTCTAAGGTCCGACTACTCCCGGCAGAGACTGTTGGAAAAGGGAGAAATGGACCTGAGAAAGGCAGTGTCCCTCGCGCTCTCGCTCGACGCGGCCCACAGGAATATAGACGCCTTCTCCCCTAACCGCTCCGCAACGTGGACGCCACAACCTTGGGTCATGGGACCGCCACCTTCAACTGCTGCTGCGATGTCCAAGGCACAGAAATGTTATTTTTGTGGCCAGGCAAAACACCCCAGAGCACGCTGCCCGGCGAGAAATGCTACCTGCTCCGGCTGCGGGAAGAAAGGACACTATGTCAGCGCCTGCAAAGGTAAAACCGCTAACGCCAGCAGCGCCGCGTGTGAACCGTGGGGGCAGCCATCTTGTCCGCCATCTTGGACTCCCCCAGCCGCGTGGGGATCGGGACCATGGGCGCCGCCATTTTGTCCGCCATCTCGGACGTCTCCAACTTCAACCACGGGGGACCCGGACTCAACCACCGCCTCATCTGACGACCACATCGACTCGCTCGACCATACGCTGGCCTCCGTGACGCTGGACCAATCTCTCCCTCATCAACTGTCCAGGTCCATGATGGACATTAAGGTAAACGGCCGCGCCACTACCTGCCTTTTTGACAGCGGGAGCACGGAAAGCTTTATCCACCCCGACACGGTGCGGAGTTACTCTCTCCCGGTCCTGCCGACGCGACATCGGATCTCTTTGGCTTCCAAAGCCCAGTCAGCGGACGTCGGTGGCTACTGTGTAGTGACCCTTTCAGTAAGGGGCACAGAATACAAAAATTTTAAACTCCTGGTCCTGCCCCATCTTTGCGCTGCCGTTCCACTGGGGTTGGATTTTCAGTGCAACCTTAAGAGTGTCACATTAGCGTACGACGGACCCCTCCCCCCACTCACAGTCTGCAGCCAGCAGCTTTTAAATCGCCCGCCGCGCAACATTTGCAGCCTCTCCACCCTTAAAGTTCCCCCCCCTCCTTGTTCACTAACCTCACCCGCGACTGTAAGCCCATCGCTACCAAAAGCAGGCGTTACAGTGCCGGGGATAGGAGCTTCATTAAATCCGAGGTAGCAAGACTCCTGAAGGAAGGGATTATTGAAAGTAGCACCAGCCCATGGCGAGCACAAGTGGTGGTAGTGAAGACTGGCGAAAAACAGCGCCTAGTTATTGACTACAGCCAGACGATCAATCGCTACACCCAGCTAGATGCATACCCACTCCCCCGCATATCTGACATGGTCAATCAGATAGCACAATACCGGGTGTTCTCGACGATTGATCTGAAGTCGGCATACCACCAGCTCCCCATCAGGGCTGAGGACCGCCAGTACACAGCTTTTGAAGCTGACGGTCGTCTCTACCACTTCCTCAGAGTTCCCTTCGGCGTCACCAACGGGGTTTCAGTCTTCCAACGGGAGATGGACCGGATGGTCGACCAGAACGTGCTCCAGGCCACTTTCCCCTATCTAGACAACGTCACCATCTGCGGCCGCGACCAGCAGGACCATGATGTTAATCTAGAGAAATTCCTCCGTACGGCCCAGCGGCTGAACCTAACATACAACAAGGACAAATGTATGTTTCGTACCAAGCGCCTTGCCATTCTTGGCTGTGTAGTGGAGAACGGAGTCATCGGCCCCGACCCCGACAGGATGCGCCCCCTTATGGAGCTCCCCCTGCCCCACTGCCAAAAAGCACTGAAGAGATGCCTAGGGTTTTTCTCGTACTATGCTCAGTGGGTGCCCAACTATGCGGACAAAGCCAGACCCCTCATCAAGTCCACCTCCTTCCCCCTGACAGCAGAGGCCTGTGCAGCCTTCACTCTCATAAAAGGAGATATTGCGAAGGCCACAATGCACGCAGTGGATGAGTCCATCCCTTTCCAAGTGGAGAGCGACGCATCCGACTTTGCCCTAGCTGCAACCCTTAACCAGGCGGGGAGACCCGTGGCCTTTTTCTCAAGGACCCTCCAGGGCCCCGAGATTCGACACTCCTCTGTCGAAAAGGAGGCCCAGGCCATTGTGGAAGCTGTGCGACATTGGAGGCATTACCTGGCCGGAAAACGATTTACCCTGCTCACTGACCAGCGTTCAGTAGCTTTTATGTTTAATAATAAGCAGAGGGGCAAAATCAAGAACGACAAGATCTTGAGGTGGAGAATCGAACTCTCCACCTACAATTACGATATCTTGTACCGGCCCGGGAAACTCAATGAGCCCCCAGATGCCCTATCACGTGGTACATGCGCCAACGTGCAGGTCGATAGACTGAAGACCCTCCACAATGACCTCTGCCACCCGGGGGTCACCAGGTTTTTTCACTTCATCAAATCCCGTAACCTGCCCTACTCCATCGAGGAGGCCAGGACCATGGTACGATAGCAAAATACTGCAGATGTTGGAAATCCGAAATAACAGCAGAAAATGCTGGAAAAACTCAGCAGGTCAGGCAACATCCGTGGAGAGAAATTTGAGTTGACGTTTCGGGTTGGACCCTTCTTCAAAACTGGAAAGAAAAGAAACTAGATCGGAGGCAGGGCTGCGATCGGACAAAAGAATAAAAGAAACAAAAGAAGTAAAAGAGATTAGAAGCTAGACGAGATAGTAATAGGCTGGGATTAGGTGTAAAGTGTACTGGCAGGGCAAAAGATAGCTGCCAGGTGTGAGAGAGAAACAAAAGGAAAAGGGGGGGGGAAAGGAGTGGAACAATTACAAGAGAAAATGAAATGGGGGCCGAGCTTATGATCTGAAATTGTTGAACTCGATATTGAGTCCGGAAGGCTGCAGACTGCCTAATCGGAAGATGAGGTGCTGTTCCTCAAGTTTACGTTGAGCTTCTGTGGAACAATACAAGAGGCCAAGGATGGTGAGGTCCGAGTGGGAATGGAGCGGTGAATTAAAATGACAGGCGACCGGAAGCTCGGGGTCACCCTTACGGACTGAACGGAGGTGTTCCGCAAAGCGGTCACCCAATCTGCGTTTGGTCTCCCCAATGTAGAGGAGACCGCATCGTGAGCAGCGAATACAGTATACTAGATTGCGAGAAGTACAAGTAAATCGCTGTTTCACCTGGAAGGGGTGTTTGGGGCCCTGGACAGTGGGAAGGGGGGAGGTATAGGGGCAGGTGTTACATCTCCTCCGCTTGCACGGGAAGGTGCCAGGCGAAGAGGAAGGGCTGTTTGGGGTGATAGAGGAGTGGACTAGGGTGTCTCGGAGGGAGCGGTCCCTGCGGAATGCTGAAAGGGGAGGGGAGGGGAAGATACGTTTGGTGGTGGGATCACTTTGGAGGTAGCGGAAATGCTGGAGGATGATCCGTTGAATGTGGAGGCTGGTGGGGTGAAAGGTGAGGACAAGGGGAACCCTATCGTGGTTCCGGGAGGGAGGGGCAGGGGTGAGGGCAGAAGTGCAGGAGATAGAACTGACACGGTCGAGGGCAGTGTCAACCACAGTAGAGGGGAATCCTCGGTTGCAGAAAAAGGATTTCTCTCCACGGATGTTGCCTGACCTGCTGAGTTTTTCCAGCATTTTCTGTTGTTATTTCGGATTTCCCACATCTGCAGTATTTTGCTATCGTACTAGTGTTTGGTTCACTGCCACACCTCTTCTAGGAATGCCTACCTTGAAGAAGTTCTGCTCTTCTCTTCGACGGGATCTCCGTTTGGCTCTTCAACCTTGTTCATCTTCATTACTTTCAGTTTCCCTTCTCGTGTTTGATCAGGTATCTGCCAAGACTCGGTTTCACAGCCACATCATTTTCCTCAGCAACTGTCTCCGGTTCCGACTTACTCCACGTGGATTCCAACTAAACTTCCACCCTTCGTGCTTCGGATCCACCCAGGATTACAAATATCTCCAAGATATTCATCGTTCCTCGAACTACTGCTCTCGCCGCATCCTGAGATCCACGCTCAACGCCATGCGGCGCCACATGGACACACTCGACTTCTCTCTTCAGCAACACCGGCGCACTCTATCTCAAAGCTGTCCGGGTCCACAGTTCCATTTCATCCTTCGACTCATCCGACGCTTCAACAAAAAACTTTTCTTCTTCCTTTCCGATGTCAAGGATCGCAAGCTTCATCAACTCTTGGACACCAACGCCCCTCCGGAACCTTCTTCCCCTTCACTTTCCTCTGACCCCCCTTCTCCCAATCCCACCCCCTGCCGCGTTTTCACTATCCCCTCTGACCTTCCACTCTCTGACCCTGAACGATCAGTCCTCAGCAAAGGCCTGAGCTTCATCCCCTTACGCCCCCACCTCAATGAATTTCAAGCTCGGCACGATGTTGAGCTCTTTTTCCGCCGCCTTCGTCTCCGTGCCCACTTCACCGGCCAGGAGTCTTCCCCCCGCACAACTGACCCTTTCTCCCGCTTGCAGAATTCCCGTTCTACCTGGACCCCTCCCCCTGGCCTCTTACCCTCTATAGATCTTTTCATTGCTAACTGCCGCCGTGACATCGGCCGTCTCCATTTCTCTGCTCCCCTCACTCACTCCAACCTACCTCCCTCTGAACTTGCAGCACTCCATTCTCTTAGATCCAACCCTGACATTGTCATTAAACCCACTGACAAGGGTGGTGCTGTTGTTGTTTGGCGTACTGACCTCTACCTAGCGGAAGCTGAACGCCAACTCTCCGACACCTCCTCCTACCTCCACCTGGACCATGACCCCACTACCGAACATCAAACCACCGTTTCCAAGACTGTCACTGACCTCATCTCCTCTGGAGATCTTCCCCCTGCTGCCACCAACCTCATAGTTCCCCAACCCCGCACAGCCCGCTTCTACCTCCTTCCCAAGATCCACAAACAGGACTGCCCTGGTAGACCCATCGTTTCAGCCTGTTCTTGCCCTACAGAACTTATCTCTTCCTATCTTGACTCTATCTTTTCTCCCCTTGTCCATTCTCTTCCCACCTACATCCGCGACTCTTCGGACGCCCTCCGCCACTTTAACAGTTTCCAGTTTCCTGGCCCCAACCGCTTCCTTTTCACCATGGACGTGCGATCCCTCTACACCTCCATCCCCCACCCGGATGGCCTGAGGGCGCTCCGCTTCTTCCTTGAACAGAGGCCCGACCAGTCCCCATCCACCACGACCCTCCTCCGCCTGGCTGAACTTGTTCTCACATTGAACAACTTCTCCTTTAACTCCACTCATTTCCTCCAAATCAAAGGTGTTGCCATGGGTACCCGCATGGGTCCTAGCTATGCCTGCCTTTTCGTGGGCTATGTGGAACAATCTTTGTTCCAGTCCTACTCGGGTCCCCTCCCTCACCTCTTTTTCCGATACATTGATGACTGTATCAGTGCCGTTTCTTGCTCTCGCCCCGAACTTGACAATTTCATTCACTTTGCCTCCAATTTCCACCCTTCCCTCACCTTCACATGGTCCATCTCTGACTCTTCCCTTCCCTTCCTCGACTTCTCCGTCTCCATCTCTGGGGATAGGTTATCGACCAATATTTACTACAAGCCCACTGACTCCCACAGCTACCTGGACTACACTTCCTCCCACCCCGCTTCCTGTAAGGACTCTATTCCATTCTCCCAGTTTCTCCGCCTCCGCCGTATCTGCTCCGACGACGCCACCTTCCACACCAGTGCTTCAGACATATCTTCCTTTTTCCGCAACCGAGGATTCCCCTCTACTGTGGTTGACACTGCCCTCGACCGTGTCAGTTCTATCTCCTGCACTTCTGCCCTCACCCCTGCCCCTCCCTCCCAGAACCACGATAGGGTTCCCCTTGTCCTCACCTTTCACCCCACCAGCCTCCACATTCAACGGATCATCCTCCGGCATTTCCGCTACCTCCAAAGTGATCCCACCACCAAACGTATCTTCCCCTCCCCTCCCCTTTCAGCATTCCAAAGGGACCGCTCCCTCCGAGACACCCTAGTCCACTCCTCTATCACCCCAAACAGCCCTTCCTCTTCGCCTGGCACCTTCCCGTGCAAGCGGAGGAGATGTAACACCTGCCCCTATACCTCCCCCCTTCCCACTGTCCAGGGCCCCAAACACCCCTTCCAGGTGAAACAGCGATTTACTTGTACTTCTCGCAATCTAGTATACTGTATTCGCTGCTCACGATGCGGTCTCCTCTACATTGGGGAGACCAAACGCAGATTGGGTGACCGCTTTGCGGAACACCTCCGTTCAGTCCGTAAGGGTGACCCCGAGCTTCCGGTCGCCTGTCATTTTAATTCACTGCTCCATTCCCACTTGGACCTCACCGTCCTTGGCCTCTTGTATTGTTCCACGGAAGCTCAACGTAAACTCGAGGAACAGCACCTCATCTTCCGATTAGGCAGTCTGCAGCCTTCCGGACTCAATATCGAGTTCAACAATTTCAGACCATAAGCTCGGCCCCCATTTCATTTTCTCTTGTAATTGTTCCACTCCTTTCCCCCCCCCCCCTTTTCCTTTTGTTTCTCTCTCACACCTGGCAGCTATCTTTTGCCCTGCCAGTACACTTTACACCTAATCCCAGCCTATTACTATCTCGTCTAGCTTCTAATCTCTTTTACTTCTTTTGTTTCTTTTATTCTTTTGTCCGATCGCAGCCCTGCCTCCGATCTAGTTTCTTTTCTTTCCAGTTTTGAAGAAGGGTCCAACCCGAAACGTCAACTCAAATTTCTCTCCACGGATGTTGCCTGACCTGCTGAGTTTTTCCAGCATTTTCTGTTGTTAGTTAGGCCAGGACCATGACCAGGAACTGCCAAATCTGCGCCGAGTGCAAACCGCATTTTTATAGGCCAGACAGAGCAAGCCTGATCAAAGCCACGCGCCCCTTTGAACGGCTGAGCGTCGATTTTAAAGGGCCCCTCCCCTCCTCCGACCGCAATGTGTACTTCCTCAACATAATTGATGAGTACTCCCGTTTCCCGTTTGCCATCCCTTGCTCAGACATGACCAGTACCACGGTCATTAAATGTCTGAATGACCTCTTCGCCTTGTTCGGTTTCCCTAGCTATATTCATAGCGACAGGTGCTCATCCTTTATGAGCGACGAACTCCGGCAGTACCTGCTCTCGAGAGGTATCGCTACAAGCAGGACCACCAGCTACAACCCCTGGGGGAATGGCCAGGTGGAAAGGGAGAATGCGACGGTCTGGAAGGCAGTCCTTTTAAACTTGAAATCTAAGGGCCTTCCGACCTCTCGCTGGCAGGAAGTCCTCCCTGCGGCGCTCCATTCCATTCGGTCACTGCTCTGTACAGCCACCAATGCTACCCCTCACGAGAGAATGTTCTCCTTCCCCAGGAAGTCCACATTGGGGATCTCGTTACCGACATGGCTGACTTCTCCAGGACCCGTCCTACTGCGGAAGCACGTGAGGTCCCATAAGATGGACCCCCTGGTCGAGAGGGTGAGCCTCCTCCATGCCAACCCTCAGTATGCTTACGTGGTGTACCCGGACGGGCGGGAGGACACAGTCTCCATACGAGACCTCGCACCTTCGGGTGCTCCCGAAACACCCCCCTCGCCATCCACCACTATCCACGCCTACCCCCAGTACGCTTACGTAGCGTACCCGGACGGGCGGGAGGACACAGCCCCCACACGAGATCTCGCACCTTTGGGTGCCCCTGAAACACTACCATTGCCATCCACCACTACCCACAACCCAACCCCGCTAGACGGCATGCCGCAGCCCCAGGACCCGTCATTGACCACCCAACCACTCAATGAGACGCCAGACTCAACGTTGGATGCTGCACCATCACCGCCGCCACCACGACGATCAGGACGGCATACAAGGCCACCTGATAGACTTACTTACACGAACCTTTAGTACACTTCACCCCGCCGGACTCAATTTTAAACAAGGGGTGAATGTGGTAAACCACTGTTGTTGTTGTTGTTGTTGTTACACACTGTTGTACCTATGCATGCCTCAACATGTCTCGGCTGGCTCCACCCACACAGGCCCAGGTATAAAGGTGATTGACCTGCAGCCCCCTGCCTTCTTGGAACCCAGTCAACCACGAGAGGCATGCTCTGTTCTTTGCTAATAAAAGCCGTTAGTTACTCTCTTAACTCTCAGTCTTTTATGAGTAATTGATAGCGCATCAACATAGAAGATAGGAGCAGGAGTAGGCCATTCGGCCCTTTGAGCCTGCTCCGCCATTCAACGAGATCATGGCTGATCATCCAAACCCTAGCACCCGGTCCCTACACCGACAGCCATCCCACCCAAGCCCTATCCCCGTAACCCCATGTATTTAATCCCCCTAACACTAAGAGTCAATTTTTATCATGGCCAATCAACCTAACCCGCACATCTTTGGACTGTGGGAGGAAACCGGAGCACCCGGAGAAAACCCACGCAAACACGGGGAGAATGTGCAAACTCCACACAGACAGTCACCCGAGGCCGGATTTGAACCCGGGTCCCTGGCGCTGTGAGGCAACAGTGCTAACCACTATGCCACCGTGCTGCCCTTCTGCCCATGCAGATAATGGTTGAATATTTTTACTCCCCATACTAGGCTGAGGGCCTCCCTGTCAATCTGGGCGTAGTTGCGCTCGGCTGAGGTTAGTGACCGAGACGCAAAGGCTACTGGCCTCTCCAACCCGTCTGGGAATTTGTGCGACAGCACCGCTCCAATGCCGTAGAGTGATGCATCACATGCCAAACGAATTGGTAGTGCTGGATTGAAATGGGCCAACACCTCTTTTGATGTGATCAATTCTTTACACTCTGGAAAGCTCGTCTACGTTCGTCATCCCACTTCCATGGTACCCCTGTTTGCAGTAGGGTGTTCAGCGGGTGTAATACCGTAGACAAATTTGGTAAGAACTTGTGGTAATAGTTTACCAGCCCGAGGAACGACCTCAGTTGTGACACATTTTCCGGTGCTGGAGCCTTGACTACTGCCTCAATCTTGTCAGGGGACTTATGTAACCCCTCTTCATCGATGACGTGGCCGCAATACGAGATCTGTTTCTGGAAAAACTCGCACTTGTGGCGATTAGCTCATAGCCCATATTCCTTTAATCTGGCGAGTACCTTCTCCAAGTTAGCGAGGTGATCACCGTCATTTTCGCCCGTGACCAAGATGTCATCCAAATAACACTGGGTCCCTGGAATCCCTTGCAGGACCTGATCCATCGCCCTTTGCCAGATAGCCGGAGCTGAGGCTACTCCAAACACCAGCCGGTTGTATTCATAGAGACTGTGGTGTATGTGCCTTTAAGAGCAATTATGGTGTATGTGCCTTTAAGAGCCCCAGGTGTGCGTAATGCCGGTAATTGCCACTTGGGCTATATAAGCCTGTGTATTGTGTATATCCTTTAGAAACCCCCCCCAGACTTGCTTAGTAAATACCTATGATCCAACTCCTGTCTTCAGTGTCTTTATCTACACATGGACACTACAGTGGCGACGAAGTGGAAACGGACTTACCTGCAATTCGGCAGCACCTCAAGGACATCGATTCCTCCAGCGTCCAGAAGACTCAAGGAAGTAAGAGAAACTGTGGTTTCACCAGCTGGCCAAGCTGGTGACAGGTACTGCGCTAATCCTTCCTGGGCATCAGGCTGGAGCTCCAGCGGCGGGCTCTACAGCTGAGACAGGCAGCGAAATCGGAGGCAAGCAATAACGGACTGGGAGGGTGCACTCGAGAGACGGCCGGCGCGGCAAGCAGGTCAGCGTTTAGACCTCCGTCGGGAACGAGTCTCCAACAGTGAATAAACGGAAACCACAGTAAAACAGCGTTGTTATCGGTAGCAGCGGCAGGAAAGCGCGGGAAGCGCCATATCGTTGCTACAGAGAGAAAAAAAAAAGCGCGGGAAGCGCCATATCTTTTCTGAAATGCCTAAATCTGGTAATATTGAGGCTTTTGATGGCGAAATAGAAGATTGGACCACATACGTGGAAAGAGTAGAGGTTTATTGCACTGCAAATGGAATAACAGATGAAAAAAAAGCTTCAGTACTTCTGAAATTAATGGGCGCGAAGACATACGGGCTGTTACGAAATTTAATCACTCCAGCCAAACCAAAGGACAAGACTTTTAAAGAAATTGTTGATACCCTGCAGGAGCATTTAAACCCAACACCGCTGCTGATAGCGGAACGATTCAAGTTCTTCAAGAGAAATCAACACAAGAATGAAAGTAACGCTGATTACCTAACCGAATTAAGAAAGCTATCAAAGTACTGCCAATTCGGAGCAGGACTATCGGATTATCTTCGAGACAAATTTGTTTGCGGTCTCTTAAGTGAAGGAACACAAAAAAGACTGCTTTCTGAAAAAGATTTAACATTGGACAAAGCTTTCAGTATGGCTGTATCATACGAAGCAGCAGCAAAAGGAGCTGCAGAGATACAACAAGAGACACAGGACTTCGGCACCCATAAAATGACACAGGAGTTCGGAAGATGTTATCGCTGCGGCAGATCCACCCATAACCAGAGGGACTGCTGGTTCAAGGGCAAAGCATGCAGGCAATGTGGTAAGATTGGACACATTGCACAGGTATGCCAATCTGGACAAAATAAATCCACTGACAGAAAACAAAAAATCAATAAAGAAAAGTACAGGAAGGTACAAATGATGACGGACAATAGCTCCGAAGACCAGAATAGCGATAGCGACTCCGGAAACAAGAGACTAAGTTGTCTCAAATTACATAATGTACTTGCCAAAGAGGATTACCAAACCATTTGGGTTACCCTCACAATAGCAGGGTCCCCAGTTAAAATGGAGCTAGATACAGGATCAGCTCTAACCGTAATAAATCGACGAGATTACGAGAGGCTATTTTCGCATATACCTCTAAAAGACACATCCATTATCTTAAAAACATATACGGGGCAGAAAGTCTACCCCAAAGGAAAAATAAGGGTGCCTGTGGTATACAACGGCAAAGAAATACAAAAGTTGTATTCATACATTCTACAAGATGGTGGTCCACCGTTGTTGGGACGTGAATGGATAAGGAAGATACGTTTATACTGGCACTCCATTCAGGCACTGACGGTGACCAGTAAGGAAAAAAACAATGATGACATCATACCTGAACGATTAAAAGACATCTTGGCCAATGCCAAAGAAGTGTTTCAAGAGAAACTAGGAACCTTGAAAGGCATCACCGCCTCAATAAAAGTGGAAGATACAGCAATTCCCAATTTTTTGAAGGCAAGACCGGTGCCATACGCAATACGTCCGGCAGTCGAGGCAGAGCTGAAGAATTTGGAAAAGGCAGGCGTATTATCCAAAATAGATTGGAGCGAATGGGCAACACCCATCGTTCCAGTCATGAAAAAAACATTGAAAAATAACTCTGAGGAACAGAAAAAAATTCGCATCTGTGGGGACTTTAAGGTGACTGTAAACCCGGTCCTTCACATGGAACAGTATCCTCTTCCGAGGATAGAAGATATTTTCGCCTCACTATCCGGAGGGAAACGTTTCACAAAAATTGACTTGGCACAGGCATATCTACAGATGGAGGTTGAGGAGACCTCTAAAAAGTATCTCACAATAAACACACACAAAGGCCTGTACCAGTACAATCGACTGGTTTTTGGAACAGCATCAGCTCCAGCTATCTGGCAAAGAGCTATGGAGCAAGTCCTGCAAGGGATTCCGGGGACTCAATGCTACCTAGACGACATCCTTATAACAGGAGAAAACGACAACGAGCACCTTGCCAATTTGGAGCAGGTGCTCACTAGGCTGAAAGAACGGGGCCTACGAGCAAATCGCCCCAAGTGCGAATTTTTCCAAAATCAGATATCATATTGTGGCCACATAATTAATAAGGAAGGGTTGCATAAGTCACCTGAAAAAATTGAAGCAGTTATAAAAGCCCCAGCACCTGAAAATGTTTCACAATTAAGGTCATTCCTGGGATTAATAAATTACTATCATAAATTTTTACCGAACTTATCAACTATTCTACACCCTCTTAATGATCTTCTACAGACAGGAGTGATTTGGAAATGGAACGAAGACTGTAAACGTGCCTTCCATAAATGTAAAGACTTAATCACATCCGAGAAAATTTTGGCTCATTACAACCCATCACTACCAATCAGACTGGCATGCGATGCATCCCCTTACGGCATAGGAGCGGTATTGTCCCACAGATTCCCCGATGGCTCGGAATGGCCGATAGCTTTTGCGTCACGCTCATTGAACTCAGCTGAGCGTAACTATGCCCAGATAGACAGGGAAGCACTCAGCCTGGTATGGGGAGTGAAGAAATTCAACCATTACCAACACGGACAAAAATTTACCTTGCTGACTGACCATCAACCCCTCATCTCCATATTCAACCCTAAAAAAGGTGTCCCCATTATGACAGCACAAAGACTACAGAGGTGGTCCCTTTTTCTAGGGGCACACCAATACAACATTGAATACGAAGGGTCAAAACAGCATGGGAATGCTGACGGTTTATCACGCCTACCGTTGCCAACGATAGAAGAGGCACCTACAGTAAACCCAGTAGAGATATTCCACTCTACCATAGTGGAATGTCTACCGGTGACAAATTCTGCCATTGAAAGGGAGACAAGAAATGACCCTACTCTCTCACGGGTCTACGATTTAACAGTGAAGGGATGGCCAGCACATGGCGAACCACTGTTGCCAGCATTCTCGCAAAGAAGAGAACAGCTGTCAGTGTGCCGAGGAACCTTGATGTGTGGATCCAGAGTGGTGATTCCACCCAAACTCCAGGATAAAGTGCTAAAGGAGCTTCACGAGGGGCACCTGGGTGGAGTGAAAATGAAGAACCTAGCTAGGGCGTTTGTATGGTGGCCAGGTATCGATGGAGACATCGAAGACATGACCAAGAGCTGCCTAGGATGCCAGAAGGTCCAAAATGCTCCGCCACAGGCCCCTCTACATCCATGGGAGTGGCCCTCATCTCCCTGGCAAAGGGTGCACATCGACTTTGCTGGTCCATTTATGGACTCAATGTTCTTAATCGCAGTTGATGCACACTCCAAGTGGCCGGAGGTAATAACGATGTCCTCCACCACCACGGAAAAAACCATCACAGTATTAAGGACCATATTTGCCAGGAATGGGCTGCCGGAGCAGATATGTTCTGATAATGGACCGCAATTTGTGTCCGAAGAATTCAGAAAGTTCTTAAAGAACAATGGGGTAAAGCACTACACGTCCGCCCCATACCATCCCGCCACCAATGGATTGGCTGAAAGGTTTGTCCAGACCTTCAAGAAGGCCATCAAGGCCATGGATAATGAAGACATAAAACTTCAGCACAAGGTGGATAACTTCCTATTTGCATATAGGAATGCAACGCATATGGTTACTAACCAAACTCCCGCCATGATGTTCTACAATAGAAACCTAAGATGCCGACTGGATTTGGTCAAGCCCAACATCCGAAGGGACGTGGAGAACCGGCAGTTTCAGGGCATGAATGAAAGGCCAACTAGGGCCTTCCAGATAGGCCAACCGGTTTTGGCCCGGGACTACCGTACCGAGAAATGGCAGCCTGGAACTATCTGCACACGATTAGGACCACTGATGTATACCGTGGACATCGGAGACAGCATAATAAGGCGCCATGCTGACCAAATCATCAAGTCATCCGAAAAGGGACAACCTACACCACCACTCTATACATCTAACGATGAAGTAGAGATACCCATATCTACCTCCGATCCGGTGATGCTGGAGCCCGATGAACCCGACACTGGCCTTCAAGCCGAATCAGCCTTGCCAGAAGAACCTACTACACCACCAGAAACTACTACACCCCCGAGGCGTTATCCGGACCGAGTCAGGAAGCCTCCTGAGAGACTAACTTATAATTAATTAATACAGCAATGTATATTATTTTGCATATAACATGTAATTAATAATTACTTAAAATATGATGTACTAGTTAGCTAGAAGGGGAGGAATTGTGGTGTATGTGCCTTTAAGAGCAATTATGGTGTATGTGCCTTTAAGAGCCTCAGGTGTGCGTAATGCCGGTAATTGCCACTTGGGCTATATAAGCCTGTGTATTGTGTATATCCTTTAGAAACCCCCCCCCAGACTTGCTTAGTAAATACCTATGAACCAACTCCTGTCTTCAGTGTCTTTATCTACACACGGACACTACAGAGACCTTTATGGGTGTTGATTGTAAGGTAATGTTTCGAAGCTTCTTCTACCTCCATTTGCAAGTACGCCTGGGCTAGATCAATTTTGGTGAAGCATTTACCACCAGATAGCGAGGCGAAAATATCCTCAATTCGTGGAAGCGGATATTGCACCGTGTGAAGGACTGGGTTCACTGTCACCTTAAAATCCCCACAGATGCGGGCCTTCTTTGGTTCCCCAGACGTATTACTCAACGACCTCTTCATTACAGGAATGATGGGTGTAGCCCACTCGCTCCAGTCCACTTTGGACAGTACTCCTGAACGTTCCAACCCTTCCAGCTCTGCTTCAACCGCTGGTCTGATCGCATAAGGCACTGGTCTGGCCTTCAGAAACTTTGGGCTTGCATTATCCTCTATTTTAATTGTTGCTGTTATTCCTTTTAGTGTTCCTAGTCCCTCCTGGAACACTTCTTTTGCGTCAGTTAGCATTTTTGACAGTCGTCCAGGTGTGATGTCGTCATCCTTTTTGGCCTCCACCTTCAGTGCCTGTATGGAATGCCAATCTAAATGTATCTTCGGATCCATTCACGTCCTAGCAGTGGTGGTCCTCCATTTGGCAATACGTATGTATCCATTTTAGGTATTTCCTGACCTTTATATGTCACTTTCACCCTTATTTTTCCTTTGGGGTAGACTTTTTGCCCCGTATACGTCTTCAAGACTATCTCTGTAGTTTTCAAGGGTATGTGTGAAAATAGCCGCTTGTAGTCTCTTTGATTTATGACTGTTAGAGCTGACCCTGTGTCCAATTCCATTTCCACTTGGACTCCATCTATCTTGAGTGTAACCCAGATAGTCTGGTGATCCTCCATTTCGGTTACATTATGTAGTTTCAGACAACCCAGCTCCTTGCTTCCGGAGTCTGTGTCACTTTTCTGTTCGTCTGAACCACTGTCCATCACCTGGTGTACCTTTTTGTACTTCTCCTGTGGAGATTTCTTACTGTTGGTTTTCTTCCCAGACCTGCAGACTCTTGCTATGTGTCCTGCTTTCCCACACTGTCTGCACACTTGGTCCTTGAACCAACAATCTTTCTGGTCATGTGTTGTTCTGCCGCAGCGATAGCACTTCCCTGTTCCATCGGTCATTTCGTTGGTACCATATTCTTGCGGTCTCCGTTGTATCTCTGCTGCGCCCCTTGCGGCTGCTTCGTGTGATACTGCCATACTGAAAGCTTTGTCCAGCGTAAGGTCCTTTTCTGATAGAAGCCGTTTCTGGGTTCCTTCACTTTGTAGCCCACACACAAACTTGTCCCTTAACGTGTCTGCTAGTCCCGCTCCAAACTGGCAGTATTTTGATAGCTTGCGCAGTTCCGTTAGGTACTCAGCATTGCTTTCGTCTTTGTGTTGGTTCCTTTTATGGAACTTAAATCGTTCTGCTATCAGCAGCGGTGTGGGGTTTAAGTGGTCCTGTAGGATTTCTACTATGCTTTCAAAATTCTTGTTTACCGGCTTCTCTGGGGTTATTAGATTTCGCAGTAACCCATAAGTTTTTGCACCCATGGAATTTAACAGAACCAGTGCTTTATTAGCATCTGGCACTTCATTCGCCCTGCAGTACACCTCAATACGTTCCACATATGTCACCCAATCTTCGACTCCATTGTCGAACGTAGAGATGCTGCCACTTTCTGGCATCCTTGGTTGTGCGTTCACTATCCCCAATGGCGCCTCCCGCGCTTCCCCTTCTTCTCCGCTGCACAAAATGGCGTCTCCCGTGTTTTCCTTCCTTCCCATGCTCGCCCGTCTTCTCCGCTGCGGCTTCGCAAAATGGCGTCTCCCGCGCTCTTCCTTCTTCTCCGCAGCTCAATGGCACCTCCCGCGCTCTCCCTGCTTCTCTGCGGCTCAATGGTGTCTCCCCTTGCTTCGCCCCGTGGACCCTGATCAGCCCGTAATCCCTGGCTGTGCTCTGCGCGTTCTTCTCTTGGTATTTGTCGACGCCGCTCAGTCTAGAACCCGGCTGTTTCTTACCCTCTCTCTCTCCGGTTTGCAGTATTTTCCCTCTTTCTTACCCCGTCGACGCTGCCCGGCTCTCTCTCTCTGCCATCGGTCGGCTCCAGCCGCCGCTGCTCGGGAAGGGTCTGCTCTGGACCTGTCGTTAGTCTCTTACTGCTCGTTGTGGCTGGGGAACCAAGCCCGGCTCTCCACAGCCTCCCCAGCAAAGTTGGATCTCTGCCTGACTGCTGGGCGGCTGCTCGCGGTCGACGCCCGTGTTCCTGGACTCGACTATTTTTTTTTTTATGTTGCAGATAGATTCGCATCAACACTCGTCACCCCTGTTAGATCTGTGGTTCAGTGGATAAATAATTACACGGATGCTGTACATAAACAAATAACAGGTCTTTACTGGAGGAGGGTCATCTCTAGACTGGGGTACAGAGGCATGCGCACAGCTTATATACCGGTGTGGTCACTGCCGGTACTACAGTATACAGGAGCTGTAAAAAGTAGTTCTGACTTAAAGCACATACACTACAGTAACATGTGCCGTTCCGCGCACCTTTAGGCTCAGACGACACCTTGTGAACTCTCCCTGTTGAACTCAACTGGTGAGCCTCCTTTTCCACCATCTCCATGGAGACACTAACTTCAATGGCCTTTTCAAGAGTAAGGTTGTCCTCAGTAAGAAGGCGCTTCAGTGTGGCTGCATTTTGCAGACCACACACAAGTCTGTCTCTAATGGTGTCATTCAGCACCTCCTTGAACTGGCAGTGTTCCGACAACCTTTTTAAAGCAGCAATAAACATCGTCACTGATTCCCCCTCCTCTTGATTCCGTTTGTGAAATCTAAATCTCTCAGCAATAACCAGAGGTTTTGGTGAAAAATGTGCTCCAAGAATTTCCATTAGTTGCTTATATGTTTTAGTTCCTGGCTTATCTGGCTGCACGAGGTTGCGAAGTAAATTGAAAGTCTTCGGCCCGATTACACTCAAAAAGGTAGGCACGACCTTTTCATTTGCCACCGCATTCGCCAATACAAAATAGTCAAAATGTTCCGTATATGCGCTCCATTGCTCCACATTTTCATCAAAATCACCAATGTTTCCTAATATAGTAGCCATCTCACGTTTCAAATTAAATTTTCTGTTTACTCACTGCACCCGTAACGTACGCAGATTCATCCGCTCCTCATTGCCACTTGTTGTGTCGGTACCTTTCTACCTAGACACAATTTAGGACTCAGAACTCAGAGATTCAAACATGAAGTGCTTTATTGGAAGGGAAGGAAGTTCTGGAAAGTTCTGAACAAAGAGAGCTAAACTTAACCGAGAGAATACCCAACCATTTATCTCCTGTGACAGCGCCACCACAGGTGGGAGGAGAACACACAATAGAACACACAATACATAACACAAGGTTTCTTTGTGGGTCCTGGAGGAGCACTGCTGTTCCTTCTGGCTCACAAGGAAACCTACAATGATCGTTAAAAATGTACCTCCTTCGGCCCCTACTGCACTGCCCAGCCAGCTTGGGAGGGGGATCCTTACCACCTCCAATATAAGATCATGGCGGAATAGGAGTGGGTAACTCCCCCACTCCATTTTAACTGTGCCGAACACCCCCCACCATCGGCTTGGTTTCCAGCAGGTGGGTGGAGTCAAAATCAGTGCTTATATCTTAAACTGTGATGCACTATCAATTGCTACAAAAGACTGGAGATTGAGAAAGTAATAAACAGGCTTTTATTACCAAAGAACAGAGCATGCCTCTTGCGGTTGCCTGGTATCCAAAAGGGCCAGAGGCTTCTGAGCAGCGACCTTTATACCAAGCCATGAGGGTGGAGCCAGGGGCGGAGTCAGCTGAGGCATGCACAGACAAGTACAACAATATGCAAGAGTGAACAACAGTACTAACAGTGAACAACAGTACTAACAACAGTGGTGAACAACAATACTAACAACAGTGGTTTACCACATTCACCCCTTGTTTAGAATTGAGTCCGGCGGGGTGAAGTGCACTAAAAATTCGTGTACTGAAGTCTATCAGGAGGCCTTGTAAGCCGTCCTGAGCGTCGCAGCAGCGGCGGTGATGGTGCAGCATCCAACGGTGAACCCGGTGTCTCGTTCAGAGGAGGTGTAGCAGGTGGCGGACCCTGGGGCTGCTGCATGCCGTCTACAGGGGTCAGAGCATGGGTAATGGGAGGTAGCGATGGTGGTCTCTCAGAGGCACCCGAAGGTGCGAGGTCTCGTGCGGGGACTGTGTCCTGGGGGTAGGCAGGAGTAGCGGTGGGTGGCGAAGAGGGTGTTTCAGGAGCACCTGCAGGTGCGAGGTCTCGAATGGAGACTGTGTCCTCCCGCCCGTCCGGGTACACCACGTAAGCATACTGCGGGTTGGCGTGGAGGAGGCTCACCCTCTCGACCAGGGGGTCCGCCTTATGGGTCCTCACGTGCTTCCGCAGTAGGACGGGACCTGGAGAAGTCAGCCATGTTGGTAGCGAAATCCCCGACGTGGACTTCCTGGGGAAGGAGAACATTCTCTCGTGAGGAGTGGCATTGGTGGGTGTACAGAGCAGCGACCGAATGGAATGGAGCGCCGCAGGGAGGACCTCCTGCCAGCGGGAGGTCGGAAGGCCCTTAGATTTTAAGTTTAAAAGGACTGCCTTCCAGACTGTCGCATTCTCCCTTTCCACCTGGCCGTTACCCCGGGGGTTGTAGCTGGTGGTCCTGCTTGTAGCAATGCCTCTCGCGAGCAGGTACTGCCGAAGTTCGTCGCTCATAAAAGATGAGCCCCTGTCGCTATGGATATAGCTAGGGAAACCGAACAAGGCGAAGAGGTCATTCAGACATTTAATGACCGTGGTACTGGTCATGTCCGAGCAAGGGATGGCAAACGGGAAACGGGAGTACTCATCAATTATATTGAGGAAGTACACATTGCGGTCAGAGGAGGGGAGGGGCCCTTTAAAATCAATGCTCAGCCGCTCGAAGGGGCGCGTGGCTTTGATCAGGCTCGCTCTGTCTGGCCTATAAAAATGCGGCTTGCACTCGGCACAGATCTGGCAGTTCCTGGTCATGGTCCTGACCTCCTCGATGGAGTAGGGCAGGTTACGGGATTTGATAAAATGGAAGAACCTGGTGACCCCCGGGTGGCAGAGGTCATTGTGGAGGGTCTGTAGTCTATCAACCTGCGCGTTGGCGCACGTACCACGTGATAGGGCATCTGGGGGCTCATTGAGTTTCCCGGGCCGGTACAAGATATCGTAATTGTAGGTGGAGAGTTCGATTCTCCACCTTAAGGTCTTGTCATTCTTGATTTTGCCCCGCTGCTTATTATGAAACATAAAAGCCACTGAATGCTGGTCAGTGAGCAGGGTAAATCGTTTTCCGGCCAGGTAATGCCGCCAATGTCGCACGGCTTCCACAATGGCCTGGGCCTCCTTTTCGACAGAGGAGTGTCGAATCTCGGGGCCCTGGAGGGTCCTTGAGAAAAAGGCCACGGGTCTCCCCGCCTGGTTAAGGGTTGCAGCTGGGGCAAAGTCGGATGCGTCGCTCTCCACCTGAAAAGGGAGGGACTCATCCACAGCGTGCATTGTGGCCTTCGCAATGTCTCCTTTTATGAGAGTGAAGGCTGCACAGGCCTCTGCTGTCAGGGGGAAGGAGGCGGACTTGATGAGGGGTCGGGCTTTATCCGCATAGTTGGGCACCCACTGAGCATAGTAAGAGAAAAACCCCAGGCATCTCTTCAGTGCTTTCTGGCAGTGGGGGAGGGGGAGCTCCATAAGGGGGCGCATTCTATCGGGGTCTGGGCCGATGACTCCGTTCTCCACTACGCAGCCAAGAATAGCAAGGCGCGTAGTACGAAACATACATTTGTCTTTGTTGTATGTGAGATTCAGCCGCTGGGCCGTCCGGAGGAATTTCTCTAGATTAACGTCGTGGTCCTGCTGGTTGTGGCCACAGATGGTGACGTTGTCTAGATATGGGAAAGTGGCCTGGAGCGCGTTCTGGTCAACCATCCGGTCCATCTCCCGTTGGAAGACAGAAACTCCGTTGGTGACGCCGAAGGGAACTCTGAGAAAGTGATAGAGCCGACCGTCAGCTTCAAAAGCTGTGTACTGGCGGTCCTCAGCCCTGATGGGGAGCTGGCGGTATGCCGACTTCAGATCAATCGTCGAGAACACCCGGTATTGTGCTATCTGATTGACCATGTCAGATATGCGGGGGAGTGGATATGCATCCAGCTGGGTGGAGCGGTTGATCGTCTGGCTGTAGTCAATAACTAGGCGCTGTTTGCCGCCAGCCTTCACCACCAGCACTTGTGCTCGCCATGGGCTATTGCTGCTCTCGATAATCCCTTCCTTCAGGAGTCTCGCTACCTCGGATTTAATGAAACCCCTATCCCCGGCACTGTAACGCCTACTTTTGGTAGCGATGGGCTTACAGTCGCGGGTGAGGTTAGCGAACAAGGAGGGGGGGGAGACTTTAAGGGTGGAGAGGCTGCAAATGGCGCGCGGCGGGCGATTTAAAAACTGCTGGCTGCAGACTGTGAGAGGGGGGAGGGGTCCACCATATGCTAAAGTGACACTCTTAAGGTGGCACTGAAAATCCAACCCCAGTAGGACGGCAGCGCAGAGATGGGGCAGGACCAGAAGTTTAAAATTTTTGTATTCAGTACCCCGCACTGAAAGAGTCACCATACAGTAGCCACTGACGTCCGCTGACTGGGCTTTGGAAGCCATAGAGATGCGATGACGCGTCGGCAGGACCGGGAGAGAGTAACTGCGCACCGTGTCGGGGTGTATAAAACTCTCCGTGCTCCCGCTGTCAAAAAGGCAGGTAGTGGCGCGGCCGTTTACCGTAATGTCCATCATGGACCTGGACAGTTGATGCGGGAGAGATTGATCCAGCGTCACGGAAGCCAGCGTATGTTCAAGCGTGTCGATGCGGTCGTCCGATGAGGCGGTGGTGGAGTCCGGGTCCCCCGTAACTGAAGTCGGAGGCGTCCAAGATGGCGGACAAAATGGCGGCGCCCACGGTCCCGATCCCCACGCGGCTGGGGGAGCCCAAGATGGCGGACAAGATGGCTGCGCCCATGGTTCGCACGCAGCGCTGCTGGCGTTAGCGGTCTTCCCTTTGCAGGCGCTAATGTAGTGACCTTTCTTCCCGCAGCCGGAGCAGGTAGCATTCTTCGCGGGGCAGCGTGCTCTAGGGTGTTTAGCTTGGCCACAAAAATAGCATTTTTGTGCCTTGGACATCGCTGCAGCAGTCGGAGGTGGCGGTCCCATGGCCCAAGATTGCGGCGTCCACGGCGCGGGGCGATGAGGGGAGAAAGCGTCCATATTTCTGTGGGCCGCGTCGAGCGAGAGCGCGAGGGACACTGCCTTTGTCAGGTCTATTTCACCCTTCTCCAGCAGCCTCTGCCGGGAGTAGTCGGACCTTAGACCCGCAACGAAAGCGTCTCGTATCAGTCCCTCCGCATGTGCCGCGGCCGATACTTCCTTGCAGTCGCAACCGCGTCCGAGTACCCGCAGTGCCCGTAGGAAGGCTTCCACCGATTCCCCGGGCTGCTGTCTGCGAGATCTTAAAAGGTGCCTGGCATAGACCGTGTTAACCGGGCGTGCATACTGCCCTTTCAGTAGGTCGATAGCCACCGCGTAGGTCGTCGCATCTTGGATTAAAGTATAGACTTGGTGGCTCACCTTCGAGGCCAGGATTTTCAGTTTATTTTCATCAAGGGTCACGGTCGAGGCTTCCAGATACGCCTCAAAGCAACGCAGCCATTGTGCGAATTTAGTCGACGAACCCGCTTCTTGGGGGTCTAGGTCCAGGCATGTTGGTCTGAGGGCTCGCAGCAGCGCCTGCTGCTCAGCGTTTTGCGCCATCGGTTGATCAGCATCCGCAGCCAACATTTAACTTTGGTAATAAAATTGATGCACTATCAATTGCTACAAAAGACTGGAGATTGAGAAAGTAATAAACAGGCTTTTATTACCAAAGAACAGAGCATGCCTCTTGTGGTTGCCTGGTATCCAAAAGGGCCGGAGGCTTCTGAGCAGCGACCTTTATACCCAGCCATGAGGGTGGAGCCAGGGGCGGAGTCAGCTGAGGCACGCACAGACAAGTACAACAATATGCAAGAGTGGGCAGCATGGTGGCATAGTGGTTAGCACTGTTGCCTCACAGCGCCAGGGACCCGGGTTCAAATCCGGCCTCGGGTGACTGTCTGTGTGGAGTTTGCACATTCTCCCCGTGTTTGCGTGGGTTTCCTTCGGGTGCTCCGGTTTCCTCCCACAGTCCAAAGATGTGCGGGTTAGGTTGATTGGCCATGATAAAAAAATTGGCCCTTAGTGTTAGGGGGGGATTAAATATGTGGGGTTATGGGGATAGGGCTTGGGTGGGATGGCAGTCGGTGTAGGGACCGGGTGCTAGGCTTTGGATGATCAGCCATGATCTCGTTGAATGGCGGAGCAGGCTCGAAGGGCCGAATGGCCTACTCCTGCTCCTAGTTTCTATGTTTCTATGTTCTATGAACAACAGTACTAACAGTGAACAACAGTACTAACAACAGTGGTGAACAACAATACTAACAACAGTGGTTTACCACAAACTGTCTGACTTAACTGCAGCAATAGTCACAGAACAGGCATCAGAAGAATTGCTGCTCTAGCCTCAGGACAGACAGGTGTTGGAGAAATTATGTTCAAGTACGGTGGATTGGAAAACCAAACTTGTTTGGCTTGTTCAAGTGATTGCCTTGCAGTGCACAACTAAAGCTGATCCGCATCTAAATTTTCTCTGCAGCCAAAGCATCTAATAACATATTGTCATACTGGAGCCAAATGTATTAAGTGTTTTGATGTAAAAAAAAACCCCTGTGGTGCCACTATCAATATACAGTGTAAGAATAAAAATATATGTTTTGTATGTGTGATGGACTCGAGACTATTAATATAAGATGTATGTAATAAAGATAAATTTGATGTGTGTGGATCTCCCCTGGGTAAGGCAACGTCGCGAAACTTAACAAAGGAAACCTGCATCACAGGATAACTCCCCACAGAGACACCATCGAAACTCACCATCGAAACTCAAGAGCCACTAAAAGGTGTCAACAAACAATTAACTTAAGCAAGAAATGGCACCAGCCACTGCAGACAGACACACGTTCAAAGGAAAGCCAATGGACTTAAAAAAAATATAAAACCAGGAACCCAAAGGCGCTCTCTCTCTCTCTCTCTCTGGAAGAGATGGGATGGTGGTGGGTAATTTCCTCGGAGCTTGTCTTGCGCATCTGTTGCGAATTTTCCAGAAGTGCGGAAATGTGTTTAGCCCGGAGGTGAGTTCCATGTGTGGCGGCGGGGGGGAGCTGTTGTGAGGTTGGGAAAGCTGGATGAACGGATTTCTCGAATGTCCTGCAGTTTTTAACTGCAGGGCTTCTTTAAATTTTTTTGTGTTGGCTTTCTACACGCAGGCAGTCTGATTGACAGGCTGGAGGCCTCTCGGGTGGGAAGCCTGCTCCACAAGGCTGCAGCCTACGAGAGCAGGTAGTTGTAGTGGGGGAGTGAGAAGGCTCTTAAGATTTCAGCCCTTCTCGCCTCCTTTCAGCTGCCTGGTTTCCCGAGGTCTGGGAAACCTGGTCAACATGAGTTAAAAATAGAATGACTGTTAAAATGACGACCGGCTGCCTCATTGTAATATTTAAATGATGAACCTGCTTCCCGCGAGCAAAGAGAGCTGCAGGTGCAGGGAGACCAGATGGAAGGAGCCATGCTCGCAGGAATCCTTTTCCCCCTCCAACAGAATGTATAGGCCCAGGACAACATACCTGCACTCTCTGAGGAGCAGTGCATAAGGAGACTGCACTTCTCTAGGGAGCCCATTACCTCCTACATGAAGACCCGCTCCCCCATAGCTACACATTCAGGTAAGTAAACTTACCTTTTTGGTAGCAGCCTCCAGTGGGCCCTTTAAGAACCACTGGTTTGGCAGATTTAGGCCCAACAAAACTGATTGTAACATGCATGGCGCATGTTGGGTCAGTCGCAATTCAATTTCTCAATTTCCTCACCTCTTTCCTTTAAAACTCTGGAGTGGAAACCATCAGGTCCTGGGGATTAGTCAGTTCTTAATGCCATTATTTTTTCTATCTCTCTTAAAAACTGTAAACCCATAAATACATTCTGGCAGGTGGGTGGGAGTAGAAATTCGTGCAGCAGGAGTCCGCCACACAGGGCTGGCAGGAATGGTCACCAGGTAAGTGGTGACTGGGGATGGGGATGCCAATCACAATCGGGGGAGGGCGGGAATCCCAGGGCAAGGGAGGCCCAAGGTTTCCACATGGAAAGTAGAGGAATAACTTACAGTAAAATTCCTGGTCTTACCCCAGTAGTTTTCTCACACTGGAAATCAGTGCAAAAAAAAATGCTACATTAAGTTTTCAATGTCTGTACTGCTATAAGTCATTGGGGGAGGAATTCCTCTTGGTCATAATGCTGCAATAAAACTTCATTACAGCCTTGGTCTAAAACATGGACAAAAGAGCTGAATTCCAGAGGTGAGGCGAGAGTGACTGCCCTTGACATCAAGGCAGCATTTGACTGAGTGCGGCATCAAGGAGCCCTAGTAAAATTAAAGTCAATGGGAATCAGGGGAAAGACTCTCGACTGGCTGGAGTCATACCTAGCACAAAAAAAAGATGGTTGTGGTTGTTGGAGGCCTATCATCTTAGAACCCAGGAATTTGCTGCAGCAGTTCCTCAGGGCAGTGCCCTAGGCCCAACCATCTTCAGCTGCTTCATCAATGACTTTCCCTTCATCATAAGGTCAGAAGTGGGGAATGTTCGCTGATGATTGCAGTGTTCAGTTCCATTTGCAAATCCTCAGATATTGAAGCAGTCTATGCTCGCATGCAGCAAGACCTGGACAACATTCAGGCTTAGGCTGATAAGTGTCAAGTAACTTTCGTGCCACACACATGCCAGGCAATGACTGTCTCCAATTAGAGAGCATCTAACCGCTGCCCCTTGACAGTCAATGGCATTACCATCGCCGAATCCACCACCATCAACAGCCTGGGGGTCACCATTGACCAGACACCTAACTGGACCAGCCACATAAATACTGTGACTACAAGAGCAGGTCAGAGGCTAGGTATTCTGTGGCGAGTGTCTCACCTCCTGACTCCCCAAAGCCTTTCCACCATCTACAAGGCACAAGTCAGGAGTGCGATGGAATACTCTCCACTTGTCTGGATGAGTGCAGCTCCAACAACACTCAAGAAGCTTCACAGCATCCAGGACAAAGCAGCACACTTGATTGGCGCCCCACCCACCACCGTAAACATTCACTTCCTCCACCACCGGCATACCGTGGCTGCAGTGTGTACCACCTACAAGGTGCACTGCAGCAACTCACCAAGAGTTCTTCGACAGCACCTTCCAAACCCACAACCTCTACCACCTAGAAGGACAAGGGCAGCAGGCGCAAGGGTACACCATCACCTCCAAGTCGCACACCATCCTGACTTGGAAATTTATTGCCATTCCTTCATCGTCGCTGGGTCAAAATCCTGGAACTCCCTCCCTAAAAGCACTGTTGGCGTACCTTCACCGCACAGATTGCAGCGGTTCAACAAGACGGATCACCACCACCTTCTTGAGGGCAACTAGGGATGGGCAATAAACGCTGGCTTTGCCAGCGATGCTCACATCCCAGGAATGAATAATAAAAAATGTCCTGCTCTTCTTGCTTGGCTTTACATTTTTACACTACGTCTAAATTGTAGAGCAAATCCATGCCAGTGCACCCGTCATGGCCATGCTCTCAATCCTGAGAGGCAATTACCTTTCCAATTTAGGCTTGGACGCACCTGAGAGGTTGGCTACTTTTCAATAACTCGGTCATAACCAATTAGCCTCCTCCTTCCCCTTCCTATTTTAGGCTTGAGTTTATCCCTTCACTCGTCGGAAGCCAGACAATCTATTAACACCGGTCAGCTCCAAACCTTGAACTCAAGCCCACCCAGGGATGCCAAGGTTAGTGGATTTCTTAATGATTACTGTCACAAGAAAGGGATATTACTTTGGCGAAAATAAATCTGCTTATGATTCACACGCGAGTGTTTTTTAGAATAACAAGCTTTATTACAGTGACGGATTTGGTCTTCCATTTATATTAAATGACATGCAAATAATACAATCTGGTTCCCAGGCTCCGACTACCTCTGAGAATGCTCTCTGATGCCAGAGAACAACACAAGTCCTGGAGTGACCAGCTGCATTGCTCCTGACCCTCGAGAATGCTTTGAAGTTAAAGCAGACCTGGGTCTATTCTTGCACTATAATACAACGCTTAGCCTGTGCTTACGTAATACGTAGTTTGCATCTTAAAACATTCTAACATTCTCCTTCTTTGGTTTGGCGCCTATTTTTGTCTGATTTTACTTTTGTGAAGTGCCGTGGGATGTTTTTATGATAAAGGTGCTATATAAATGCAAATTGTTGTTGTAGTAGTAGCAGTGGTAGTAGTAGTGGAAAGGAAGAAAAGTGCCCACTGGTAAATCAGGATCCTTTAAGCTGGTGCTATATTTGTGGATCTCCGCTGGGATAAGGGAGGTAAATTTAGCAGGCTAACAGACACTAGAAGTGGCATTGGGAAGAGTGCTTTTGGTTCAATATAAATGGGGTATCATCTTGCTTGGTAAATGCCAATTTTCTTAGCAGTACGGAGACTCCTCCCTCCCTGCCAGGCTGCTCCACTAACATGTGCCATGTATTCTAGGGTGATTCTGGCTTCAGAGCCATCTGACCTCAGCGGACCATCCTACCAGCTGGCTACTCTGTCCCTCCAGTCAGAAATGGCTCTCAGGCTGGGCCACAGACACAATTCCCACTGCATACAAGGCAGATTCTCTGGAAACTTGGGGATGCTTCTGTTGGGAACATAGACTCTCACATGAGGATTTCCATGCCAGTAATAAAATAGCAATTTCTACAAAAACTGTGCAGATTATTATATATCATTCTTTTCCTTAAAAACGGGGACTATTTTGGAAAAAAAAGTGCTTCCCCTGGATTTTCCTTCCACTAGCACAGCTTGAAGTCAATCATAGAATCATACAGCACAGAAGGAGGCCATTTGGTCATCGTGCCTATGCCAGCTCTCTGAAAGATCGATCCAATTAGTGTCACTCCCCCACTCTTTCCCGAAAATCAAACAAGGATTAAATCACCAAAAGCAGAGATGGCAGAACTGAACATGCGTCAAACAACCGATGAATGTCTTTGGAGTTGAAAATAATAAATGTTGAGAAAGATGAACAGTGTGTCATGGATTTTATGAGCTAGCTTTCCAGTGCAGTGGTTGGCATAACAGGGGCACATACCAGGAATGTGGCCCCCAAGATCAGGTGCCCCATATGGTATTCCGTGTGGGGTACAATGACTTCCATGCCTGAATTCCTGATAGGGATTCCTGTTGCAAAGCTCTCTACCAGAAATGTTAGTTTGTGACATCTACCCCGATGTACCTTACAAGTCTCCTGATCTGTTGGAAACATTGATTAGGAAAGAAGGAACTGAGCTGCACTATGGTCATATCTTGTTCTGCTGTCACAGTTAACTTTGATGTAATGTTCTGGATTTCCTTTTTCTATATCATTAACTTTATTACATACCCCTACAATGTCCCGTCTGACAGTCCCAGGTTTCCCGATTCATCAGTCCTGTAATTCCAAGGATCAGCCTTGTAGCTCTTCTCTGCACTGTCTCCAGTGGGTCAATGTCTCCCATGAACTGTGGTGACCAAAACTGGATACCGTATTCAAGCTGTGGTCTGACGAGAGCACTGTGCAGTTTCAGCATGACATCCTCTGATTCTACTCAAATTGCTTAGTTCAACATTCTGTCGGATCTACTGGTTGATGTTCCACAGTGACTGGATGTACTAAGTGCTGAGTCTCCTAAAACTCACGGGGGGAAATTCGTGTTTGCCAGCAAAGTTGCTGGTGTTACCGGCAACTGCAGTTTATGGCTGCTGGAAATGGCTGCAACATTAACCGAGTAAAATTGGTCTGGGGGGCATGGAGGTAGGTGGCACAGCACTCACCTTCCATGCAATGCCATCCTGGTGGCGCTGCTGGAGGGATCCGGGACTAAGTTTCTGTCCGGGTCTGGAGCTGCAGCTTCCCACAGCCTCTGTGAGTGAAGCTGTGGAGCGCGCAAGGAATTGTGGGTAAGGAAGAGGTCTGAGAATTAAAGGGGCCACGCACACTGAAGCAACACAAAATAAAATGCAGTGAATCAATACATTTTTCAGCCCTTTCTGCCTTTTAAGAAATATTCAATATTTAAAAGTTCCAAATGTGAATATTCAGCTGTTAATGCTGAATTACCTTCCTAACCTCAACAAATGGGAAAACTGCCTGAGCACTAACACAAATGGCTCAGCAAGCCAGTGAAGGGGCAGCACTCCAGCTTTGTGCAGGGGGTCAACACTGTTCTACCCAATGAGGCCAGGAGGCCCTCCAGAAAAAACAATGTGGGTGCCAGCAGTGTCACCCCCACCACCTGGCTCCAGTGCCCAAAGAAGCTTCATGACCTCAGACCACTGGTCAAGGTCAGTGAATGCATCTTCAAAAGCCGTCTCCTACCAGCTGCATCACTAGCCTCACACACTGCTCAATGCACAACCCCCAATCACTCACCTATCAACAATCTGCACCAATGGTGAGGCGCATCTCCCATTCCTAGCCTCACCAAACCCCCTTGGAGGAGACGGTGCAGTTGATTCTTGGCAGGGGTATGGCTGAGCCCTTGGCCAGCGGCGGGGCTGAAAGGAAACAAGATGCGGATATCCTCGTATGTTATCCTCCTTCTGACATGCACCTCTTGCTTTCCTGCCCTCCCGTCAGCACAACTCCACCCTTGCGTCTTCCTCATTTCACACACCTGCAGCCTGCCCAGTCAGTGGGCCAACAAGAAGAGGCAGCCTACCCAGACAGTGGGACCACAGGCAGATGATTCCATCCCAGATATGCCAGCTACAAAGGGGCTGTCTGGGATGCATCCTTCCATCTGATTCCTCCTCTTTGGCCTCCTCCTCCACTGCGTTTTCCTCTTCCCTCTGCAAGCGGATGCTGTAAATGTGAACTAACAGCATAAAATGCTGGAAATACTCAGTTGGTCAGGCAGCATTTCGACCTGAGACATGAACTCTTTTTCTCTCCACGGATGTTGCGTGACCTGCTGAGTATTCGCAGCATGTTCTGTCTTCTCAAAGGCCTTCATTTACCATCCGAGCCCTTGCAAGCATCCAGCAGCACTCCCTGCACACTTAAAAGACTTTTCACATCTATTGTAGCAAACTACCATTTCAATACAATCAAAAAAACTCAGTCCAAACCCTTAAATTCAAGCTTACCTGAATGATGTGTGTGTCCCTTTAAGAGCTGCAGACATCGCCACTGTCATCCTGTTAACCTGGCGTGCTCAGTGCTAGGGTTAAGGTTTGTGTTGGTGACGTTAAGTCGGTGTTGCACTCTGATTGACGTCACCACGTCGCCATTTTTTCTTTCAGGGTGCTGCCAGTTACCGGCAACGTAAAGGGGGAGATGAATATGGTGGCTGCCACAAGACCTGCCACCAGCTGGTGAAAGAGTGGCAGCCACCATTTTATTGCCATTTCATGGCACTACGGAGTGGTGCTCAAAAGATGAATTTCTAGCCCCTGATCTCTTTCAAGTTCGCTTTAAGAGAAAATGTGATCTGGGGACAAAATCTAAACTACATCACTGAGCAGAGCATTGATGGAGAGAGTAATTTTCAAACCAGTAAGATACAGGTACTATGAATAATACTTCAATTACATGTGGATTGGAATCATAAAGGACTGAGGGGAAAGACATTCGGGAACAAATTCTGGAAGCGCTGTTCCGCTGCTGATAGAGGGACGAGGTTGACAGTCTGCCTATCATTTTGCTCCCACTGTGACCATGTCCCAAATATTCAGGATGGGGGATCATTAACATTTTGGGAGTAGGCACCTATGTCTGTTGTTGTGCAGAAATAGTGCCCACCCAGCGGAGGAGTCGGAATCTTAGGCTGCCACGTTGCTGCTCCAACATGGGAAGACACAGCCTATGCCATCTTTCTGAAAATATAGTTACCACTGGACTTTATAAAAACTTGTTCTTGGGCTGTAGGTGTGGAAGCACGGTTGTATTTATTGCCCATCCATAGTTGCCCTGAGAAGGTGACTGTGGGCTTCTCCTTGAACTACTGCAGACCGTACGATGGTGCCCTCACAATGATGTTAGATCGGACATTACAGGTTCCTGACACAGTGATCATTATGGAATGGCGATGTATGTCCAAGTCAAGATGGTATGTGACTTTGAGGGGAACTTGGAGGTAATGGTCCTCCCACAACATTGCTGCTCTTGCCTTTCTCAGTGGCAGACATCACAGGGGTGGGAGATGTAACTTTGGTGAGTTATTGCAATGCATCCTATAGATCAGACATACTACAGTCGTGAGCACGGTGATGAAGGGGGTGGATTGTGAATCCAAGGACAAGGTACTGCTCTGCCCTGGATGTAGTTGAGCTTCTTGTGTGTTGTTGCAGCTGCATCCATTCAGGAGAGTGGTGAACATACCATCGCATTCCTGACTTGAGCCTCATAGATGGTGGAGAGGCTTTGAATGGTCAGGAGGTGAGCCATGCCTCGCAGAATACGCAGCCTCTGTTCGGCCCTTGTAGCCATGGTGTTGATGTAGCTGGTCCAGTTCAGCTTCTGGTATATGGTAACACCCAGGATTGTGATGGCTGAGGCTCTTCAATGGTGGTGCCATTGAAGGTCAAGGGAGGTGGTTGGTCTTTCTCTTGTTTGAGATGGTCATTACCCAGCAATTATGTACCCTGCTGCTCCAAAATGTTGGTTGAGGGAAAAATTGATACTGCTATAAAAGTAAGATTCAGTTGAATTATGCCACAGTTTTCTATCCTTCATTCATATATGCTAATTGTCCATGTATGATGTGGACATTCATCATTTCATGGGCACTTTCAGTTTTATCTTGTTTGCAGGTGAAAATCAGGTACCACTCTTGGCCTCATTCCAGTGCTGCTCCCGTTACTCCTACCTGCTGTTGTTGCTTCCATTTTGAATGTCTTTTTTCATGGTCCCAGGAACTCTCTTGAGATCAGGAGGCCCCGGCACAGTAAGGAACAGTGTTCAAAATTGGAGCAGCAATAACAGAAGGCAGAGGGCCCAACATTATCGAGGGAAGCCAAGAGCACTGCTTGGGGAGAAATGGTGGGAAGCCTGACAGCAGCACTGTTGGGTGGAGGGGGAGAAGAAACCCCAAGGATATCATTAATGTGGTGCTGTACTGGTCGGACCAAGCTGGCCAGCTGGCTGAAAAATGTACTGTATGAGAATGGATTAGCAGGTAACATAAAAGGGAGCCCAAAAGTCTTTCATAAACATAGAAATAGTAAAAGCGCAGTCAAAGAAGGGTGGGGCCAATTAGGGACCAAAAAGGAGATCTTCTTATGGAGACAGCGGGCGTGGCTGAGGAGTTAAATGAATACTTTGCATCTATCTTCACTATAAGGTAGTAGAAACATTGGATAGCATAAAAATAGATGAAGAGGAGGTACTTAAAAGGTTGGCAGCGCTCAAGTAGAAGAGTTACCCAGTCTGGATTGGATGCATCCTAGGTTGCTGAGGGAATTAAAGGCGGAAATTGCGGAGGCTCTGGCCATAATTTTCTGATACTCCTTGGATATGGGAGCACTGCCAGAGGACTGGAGGATTGCCCTATTCAAAAAGGGGAGAGGGATAAACCCAGAAACTACAGGCCAGTCAGCCTAAAGTTGAAGGTGGGGACAAAATTAATTATCACTTGGATAAACATTGGTTAATAAATGAAAGCCAACACGTATTTATTAAAGGCAAATAGGGGGAAAAATTTGGTTGCGCCCACTTTGGGGTGCTAACTTCACTGGGGCACTACTTTTAGTACTGTAAGGATTTCGCAATAATTTCAAAATTTCCTACAGTCCTGAAGATTGAATTTTGATTAAAGAATACCTGGGTAATATACCTTTAAAATCCAGGGATCAAAATGGCCATCAGACCTCGTGGCAGTAGACAAAAGACATTGAAAAGGCAGCTTGCGTGTGTCTGTGAAAAAGGGGTAATCAAAGATGGCTGCCCGACCTCGTGTCAGGACACAGACTGTGGACTTATGAAAAGGAAAGATCAAAAATGGCTGACTAAACTGCCAATCAAAGGCAGTTCAGGGAGTTCCCCTCCCTGCAGAGGCAATCGACAGAAACTGCTACTATGTTTACACAAAGGATTAACCACTTGAGACTGCGGTTCCAGTATGACCACAAGACAATTACTTTTGTTTACACTAACATAAGAACATAAGAACATAAGAAATAGGAGCAGGAGTAGGCCAATCGGCCCCTCGAGCCTGCTCCGCCATTCAATAAGATCATGGCTGATCTGATCCTAACCATCAATCTACTATCACAGAACCATCTCCTGAATCTAACAGAATTAGACACACGAAATAGGAGCAGGATCAGGCTACACGGCCCCTGGGCCCGCTCCGCTACCCACAGGGCCATGTCCGATCTGAACCTAGACTCATGTCCAAATTCCTGCCCGCTCCCCATAACCCTTAATTCCCTTTACTTCTAGGAAACTGTCTATTTCTGTTTTAAATTTATGTAATGATGTAGCTTCTACAGCTTTTTGGGGCAGCATATTCCATGGACCTACCACCCTCTGAGTGAAGTAGTTCCTCCTCATCTCAGTTTTGAAAGAGCAGCCCCTTATTCTAAGACTATGCCCCCTAGTTCTAGTTTCACCCATCATCGGGAACATCCTCCCCGCATCCACCCGATCCAACCCCTTCATAATCTTATATGTTTCAATAAGATCGCCTCTCATTCTTCTGAACTCCAATGAGTAGAGTCCCAATCTACTCAACCTCTCCTCATATGTCCATCCCCTCATCCCCGGGATTAACTGAGTGAACCTTCTTTGTACTGACTCGAGAGCAAGTATGTCTTTTCTTAAGTATGGACACCAAAACTGTATGCAGTATTCCAGGTGCGGTCTCACCAATACCTTGTACAACTGAAGCAATACCTCCCTATTTTTATATTCTATCTCCCTAGCAATGAAAGCCAACATTCCATTGGCCTTCTTAATCACTTGCTGCACCTGCATACTAACCTTTTGAGTTTCGTGCACCAGGACCCCCAGATCCCTTTGTACTTCAGTACTTTCAAGTTTCTTGCCATTAAGATAATAACTTGCTCTACGATTTTTCCTGCCAAAGTGCATAACCTCACACTTTCCAGTATTGTATTCCATCTGCCAAATCTCTGCCCACTTACTTAGCCTGTCTACGTCCCCTTGCAGGTTTTTTATGTCCTCCTCACTCACTACTTTCCCTCCCATCTTAGTATCATCTGCAAACTTTGATATGTTACACTCGGTCCCCTCCTCCAAATCGTTAATATAGATTGTAAAGAGTTGGGGACCCAGCACTGACCCCTGCGGAACACCACTAGTTACTGATTGCCAGTCTGAGAATGAACCATTTATCCCAACTCTCTGCCTTCTGTTAGATAGCCAATCCTCTATCCATGCCAGAATATTACCCCCTATCCCATGATTTTTTATCTTAAGCAATAATTTTTTGTGTGGCACCTTGTCAAATGCCTTTTGGAAGTCTAAATACACTACGTCCACTGGTTCCCCTTTATCCACCCTATATGTTACTTCCTCAAAGAACTCCAGCAAATTTGTCAAACATGACTTCCCCTTCATAAAACCATGCTGACTTTGTCCTATTAAATTATGATTATCCAAATGTCCTGTTACTGTCTCCTTAATAATGGACTCCAAAATTTTACCTACCACAGATGTTAGACTAACCGGTCTATAGTTTCCAGCCTTCTGTCTACTGCCCTTTTTAAATAAGGGTGTTACATTAGCAGTTTTCCAGTCTGCCGGGACCTTTGCTGAGTCCAGGGAGTTTTGGAAAATTATTACCAATGCATCCACAATCCCTACTGCCACTTCCCTCAAGACCCTAGGATGTAAGCCATCAGGTCCAGGTGATTTATTCGCCTTGAGTCCCATTATTTTACCGAGTACCACTTCCTTAGTGATTTTGATCGTGTTTAGCTCCTCCCCCCCTATAGCCCCCTGTTTGTCCAGTATTGGGATATTCTTAGTGTCCTCTACTGTAAAGACTGATACAAAATATTCATTCAGTGTTTTTGCCATCTCCATATATCCCACCATTAATTTCCCGGTCTCATCCTCTAAGGGACCAACATTTACTTTAGCCACCCTTTTCTTACTACCTGTTTTTATATTTTTTGCTAATTTACTTTCCTAATCTATCTTCCCTTTCTTAATCAATCTTTTTGTTATTTTTTGCTGTCTTTTAAAGTTTTCCCAATCCTCTATCCTCCCACTAGATTTGGCTACCTTACTTCCAAAGCTGTTTACTCAGCAATTATAGAAAGACATGCTTTTTTTCAAGCCAAGACAGCTCCATTCAAACTCAGTACGATGAATGGGAATACATTCACAAACCCATCACGATAAATGGGTAATTCATCCAAACCCATCACAGACAATGGGGACAGTTTGGATCCCTTTTGTTCAGCCCAGATGCACCTGGATCTGGGCGGGAAGGTTTCGGCCCCAAATGGGGTATAAGATAACTTCTCAAGAAGCCATCTATCTCTCTCTCTCTGCCACCTCGCCTCCGTGCTCTGCCTACAGATGAACAGCTCAGAAGCCTGCCTAAAGGAGTGGAATACCAGCAGTTTACTTTTAAATACTGGGGTATTTTCTACTTCGGGGCAGTGAAGATCATAGACCGCAGGGGGCACGGAGCAGGCATTTTCATTGGTGAGCATACCTTTTCTGACCCATTACAAGGCAACTTAGAATAGGTATAGGGATGGGAATTAAGGGGAATTTTGTTAGAACTGTAATTTTAGTCGATTTACCCTCGTTGTGTCCGTTCTCTCCTCCCCTATTTAAGTAACAGTGTTACACTAGCAGAGAAGTGCTGTAGTGAACACTGAGTTCTGTATTAAAAGTGCTGTATTGAAATAAAAGTGTTGCACTAAGCAGGGACGTGCTGTAGTGAACATTAAGTGATTTGTAAGAAGTAAAGTGCTGTATTTGAGTAACAGTGTTGCGCTAAGCAGAAAGGTGCTTCAGTGGACACTAAGCAGCTGTATTAAAGTGCTGTATTTAAGTAAAAGCCACAAAGCAGAGGTGCTGTAGTGAGCAAAGTGTACTGTATTAAAGGTGTGTTGCACTAGTTAAAGGTGCTGTATTTAAGTAAAGCCAATAAGCAAAAGAGGGCTGCAGTAAACAATAAGTGAACTGTGTTAAGCAAAAGTGTTGTACCAGGCATAGGTGTGTTGTATCGATTATTTTTAAGTTGTTTCTTTCTTTTGTTTCAATAAATACTGGTCTGTTTTGCACCCGAACCACGAGTCACGTTTTTTTCTGTCTACATCGCTACCGAATAAGTCCGGCGGTCAGAACCAGGAATAGGGGAGCACTTTGAAACCGCACGGGGGTCCCTGGAGCAGCTCAGAGACTTCTGACTGGCCAGAGACAATAACCATAACCCCAACCCCGCTTGTTTAATTCCTACAGTACCCAGAATAAGTTAGCGCCCCCGTGACAGAAATTGAATGGTAACGTCCCAAGCAGGAGGCGGGGCACTACTGGAAGCGCTCCCCCTCCCTCTTGGGGCGTTCCCATTGAATATTGCGGCGCTACCTGCAGCAGCACCACACACGTCGGCATGTAGAGCCACGGTATTGCAGACATCCCTCCGCTGATTAAAGGGGAGGTGCCTAGCGCAGCGCGCTCCAGGGCCCTGCTGGACCCCCGGGGAGCAGCGCGCCAGCAAAGAAGCCCGGCACTCAAGAGGAGGAGGCCAGAGGGGGTAGGTGCTGGCAGGCGGCCCAAAAAAATGGCCGCCCTGCACCTGCCTTTTATTTGTGCCGCCCCGGCCGTAAGCACGGCACCTTGACCCTGTTGGACATAGCGTCCGGTGGTAGGTCAGGGGGCGTGAGCGAAGTTTGCGGCCGGGGCGTTGCACGCGGCAATGACATCATCACTGGAGGTGGAATGCCGCGGGGCACAACCGGCTACCGCTAACCTCCCGCTGAATTTTGCGGGAGGTGTTAGCGGTGCCGTGCCCGGGCACTGGGTGCTTTGTGCCCCTTGTTAGCACCCCCTGAGGTGCTAACGATTTCAAACTTTTGAAAAATTTGCCGTTTGCGCTCCAAGAAGGAAGTCCTTCTTGGAGTGCAATCAGCAGCAGGTGGGGGCGGAGACTTCATCAGCACTGCACACTGGACCGTGCAGCGCTGCCGCGTTCAAAGGCTCCTTCCCTCCCTTAAAGGGAAGGGCCATCGCTGCAGGCTCTGCAACAGAAAAAGTACCTACCTGGACCACCAAGGCAGCCGCGATCCCACGCAATCAGCCCAGCGCTCAAGCAGAGTGCCGGGCTGATCGATTGTGGGCAGGAACGCACGAAAAAAACTAGAACAAGAAAGCTAAGTTTTTTTTTACTTACCTCGGCCACCTCGCCTTTAATCCTCGCCCGAAGCGGCCGGCCGCCCGATGCACGCCTCCTGCAGCTGTCGGTGTTTTCGACCAGCGCTGCTGCAGGGGGCAGAAGTCAATTTCAGGTCCGGGGCGCTACCGGGGTGATGCGCATGGCGATGACGTCACAATCTCCGGGCGATGGAGATAGAGGCGCAACGCTGCAAAACTCCCGCCGAATATGGCAGGAGTCAATGTCAGTGCTGTGCCCGGTCGCAAAGCCATTTGCGCCCCATTAGCGCCCCCCAGGGGTGTTAACAGGGGGTGCAAAGGCACCCAATTTCACCCCCATAAGAATTAGGAGCAGGAGTAGGCCATACAGCCCCTTGAGCCTGCTCCATCATTCAATAAGATCATGGCTGATCTTTGACCTTAACTCCAGTTTCCCACCCGATCCTCATATCCCTTGATTCCCCGAAGAAATGTGAAGTCATTCATTTTGCTCGGTAGAATAAGGAGAGGCAATATCAACTAAATGTTACCATTTTAAAGGGAGTCCAGGAACATTGCTGTAATGTATACAACATTGAAGGGACTACTTTGTATTGCGGATGTATATCCTTAGTTGCGAGCGTGTATAACAGATGCGTATCGATTTGTACAGTCAGTGCCGAAGTTCCAGTTACCCAGTAAAGATCACTTGAAGTTATTCTCAGTCTCTGCTGCTTTATTATTTTATGTAGTTGTGGATAGCGGTACAAATACAACAAATTGGCGATGAGAATTATGAACCTACGTCTTCCTATTCTGGCATCGCATCCAGAGGACACCGAAACTTGGAAGAAAGGAGCAAGAAGGCAGAGAAAACGGAGCACGCTTGCTAAGCTAGGCAGGGGATACGTAAGTCAAGTGAAAAGTGCACAGGACTTGCATGACGCTAGCTAACTAGTAAAGAAAGAAAAACGGGTTTGGAAAAAAAAAATGGTGATGATTGGCACGATTGCAGCATTTGATAGCAGCATTGAAGACTGGGCAACTTACATTGAAAGAGTGGAGTTGTACTGTGAGGCTAACGGAGTGGAGGTAGAAAAGAAAGCCACTGTTTTGCTGAGTGCTATGGGCGCGAAGACATACGGGCTACTACGTAGTTTATTAACCCCTGAAAAGCCAGCAAACAAAACATTCAAACAAATAGTGGACACACTCCAAGACCATTTAAGCCCCAGACCACTGCTCATAGCCAAAACATTTAAATTCCATAAACGGAACCAGAGCAAAAATGAAAGCATTTCTGAATATTTGGCAAAGTTGCGCAAATTATCAGAACATTGCCAATTTGGAGTGGGCTTATCAGACGCATTGAGAGACAGATTTGTGTGTGGCATGCAAAATGAAAGCACACAAAAGAAGCTCTTGTCTGAAAAAGATCTCACCTTGGAGAAGGCTCTAAGTATTGCAATTTCAATGGAAGCAGCAGCACATGGCAATTTAGAAATTCAACAAAAATCCCTGGAATATTCCACAAACAAAATGTCACTGAAACAAGAAAAGAAGTGCTATCGCTGTGGTAAAATGTCACATGACCACAATGACTGTTGGTTTAAAGACAAAGATTGCAGACAATGTGGCAAACGAGGGCACATTGAAAGGGTCTGCAAAGCAAAGAAGCAGAAAACTGATACAAAGGCACACCAAGTGACTTAAAACAAGAAACCTTTCAAAGATAGATACAAGAAGGTACACTACATGACTGGAGACAGTTCAGATAAAGAAAAAAGTGACACAGACTCAGAGGAAGAGGATCTGGCTTGTCTAAAACTACAGTGTGAAAGAAACAGAGGATCACAGAATAATATGGGTTACTCCAGAAGTGGCAGGAGTTAGGCTGAAAATGGAGTTGGACACAGGCTCAGCTTTAACAGTGATCTCTGTACATGACTACAAACGACTGTTTTCACACATACCGCTAAGGCCAACTAAAGTACTGTTAAAGACATACACAGGACAAAGAGTGTGCCCCAAAGGTAAAATAAAAGTGACAGTGACATACAAAGAAAAAAAATACTGCAATTGAACCTCTATGTAGTGGAAAATGGAGGACCACCATTGCTGGGACGCGAATGGCTCAGGAAAATACAGTTGGATTGGCACGCCATCTAAGCACTGTTTGTGTCAGCAAAGGAGGACAGCAACGCCACTCCTGAGAGACTGTCACAAATACTCTCTGACTCTCAGGAAGTGTTCAAGAAGGGAATAGGAACACTTAAGGGCATGAAAGCAAAAATTAAGATTGAGGAGAACGCAAATCCAAAGTTCCATAAGGCCAGACCAGTGCCTTATGCAATTCGCCCTTCAGTAGAAGCAGAGCTGGAGAACTTGGAGCAGTTGGGGGTCCTGTCCAAGGTGGATTGGAGTGAATGGGCCACACCTATAGTTCCAGTGATGAAGAAAACCTCCAGCACAAAACTAGGAAAGCCAAGAAAAGTGCGCATCTGTGGAGACTTTAAAGTGACTGTTCACCCAGTCCTCCACACAGTACAGTACCCATTGCCTCGCATTGAGGACATCTTTGCTTCCCTGTCAAGAGGGGAACGCTTCACAAAGATTGACTTGGCCCAGGCCTATCTCCAAATGGAAATTGATGATGCATCAAAGAAGTACCTGACAATAAATACGCACAAAGGCCTTTACCAGTACAATCGGCTGGTATTCAGAATAGTATCAGCTCCTGCAATCTGGCAAAGGGCAATGGACCAAGTCCTGCAGGGGATTCCAGGTACTCAGTGTTATCTTGATGACATCATCATTACTGGCAAGAATGACAACGACCACCTTTCCAACCTCGAACAGGTGCTCATCAGGTTATGGGAGTATGGGCTCCGAGCGAACCGAGGCAAGTGTGAGTTTTTCAAAAAGGAAATCTCATACTGTGGACATGTGATTGAAAAGGATGGTTTACACAAGTCTCCAGACAAGATTGAAGCTGTGATTAACGCACCAACACCTGAAAATGTGTCTCAGTTGAGATCATATCTTGGACTGGTGAACTACTATCACAAGTTCTTGCCCAACCTATCCACAGTGTTACATCCACTAAATGCACTGCTACAGACAGGGTCACAATGGAAGTGGAGTGGCAGCTGTGAACAAGCTTTTCAAGAGAGTAAAAGACTCATTACTTCAGAAGAGGTGCTAGCTCACTTTGACCCATCCTTACCTATTCGACTGGAATGTGATGCCATGGCATTGGTGCCATGTTGTCACATAAGTTCCCAGGTGGCTTAGAAAGACCAATAGCCTTTGCGTCAAGATCATTGACTACAGCTGAACGCAATTATGCACAGATTGACCGAGAGGCCCTCAGCCTTGTGTGGGGAGTCAAGAAATTCAATCACTACTTGTATGGTCAACAGTTTACACTGTTAACTGACCACCAGCCTCTCGTTTCAATCTTCAACCCAAGGAAACCCAATGATGGCACAACGGTTGCTGCGATGGTCACTCTTCCTAGGGGCTCACCTGTGTGATATTGAATACAAGGGGACCAAGCAATATGGCAACGCCAATGGTTTGTCACGTTTACCACTGCCGGCCTCAGAGAGAACTACAACAGTTGACTCAGCAGAGGTATTTCACACAACAATAGTTGAGCAGCTACCAGTGACAAACTCCCTCATTGAAAGAGAAACACGCAATGACCCTATATTGTCAAAAGTTTATGACATCACTGTGAAGGGATGGCCAGCGCATGGTGACTCATTGTTTCCAGCATTCTCAGCTAGGAGGGAGCAGTTATCAGTGTGTCGAGGAACACTGATGTGCGGCTCACGAGTTGTGCTTCCTCCCAAGCTTCGTAACCGAGTGCTAGATGAACTGCATGAAGGCCACTTAGGTACGGTAAAGATGAAAGGTCTTGCCCGTGGTTACGTGTGGTGGCCGGGAATTGACAAACAGATCGAGGACCTGACAAAGAGCTGCTCAGGATGTCAAAAGATCCAGAACGCACCACCACAAGCCCCTCTCCATCCATGGGAATGGCCCTCATCACCATGGCAATGTGTGCACATTGACTTTGCTGGACCGTTCATGGACTCCATGTTCTTGATTGCAGTCGATGCACATTCCAAATGGCCTGAGGTCATTAAAATGAAATTAACCACATCTGAAAAGACCATTTCAGTTCTGAGGACCATGTTCGCTAGAAATGGCCTACCAGAACAAATCTGCACAGACAATGGACGACAATTTGTCTCTGACGAATTCCAAAGCTTCATGAGGAAAAATGGAATCAAGCACTACACATCTGCCCCATACCATCCAGCTACAAATGGCTTGGCAGAAAGATTCGTACAGACTTTCAAGAAGGCCATCAAAGCAATGTACAGCGAGAATCTACCACTGCAACACAAGATAGACAAATTCCTCTTTGCTTATCAGAACGCAGTACACGCAGCCACTAATCAGACTCCAGCGATGATGTTTCTGAACAGGAACCTGAGATCTCACATTGACCTTCTTAAACCGAATGTACGTCGTGATGTAGAGAACAAACAGTTCAAACATTTGAATGCTAAGCCAACAAGAAGCTTCAGTGTGGGACAGTCAGTTCTTGCTCGTGATTTCCGGGCGGAAAAGTGGCAACCAGGGACAATATCCACAAGAGAGGGACAACTGATGTATACTGTGGATGTGGGAGAGAACATTTTGAGACGTCATGTGGACCAAATTCTGGATGTTCAGGTGGAAAACACCCCTATACCTCGCCCAGACTCACCAAACATGGAAACAGACACTCCTGATTCATTAGCATCAGCAGCAGCCTCATCCTCAGCTGAGAGCTCTACCTGTGCTGATAGCTCATCTGATGCAACTGTACCTGTACAGTCTCATTCCCCAAAGCAAAAGAGTCTGGAGAGGCGTTACCCAGAGAGGCAGAGGAGGCCTCCCTAGAGACTTGACTTGTAAAAGGGCTGTTGACAAAATAAAATGTTATGTTGGAATTTGAATTTTGTTACTGTAAAGACAGGCTCTGTATGTTAATTATAGAAATTTTGCATTAATATACTATTAAACTAAAGGGGGAGGAACTGTAATGTATACAACATTGAAGGGACTACTTTGTATTGCGGATGTATATCCTTAGTTGCGAGCGTATATAACAGATGCGTATCGATTTGTACAGTCAGCGCTGAAGTTCCAGTTACCCAGTAAAGATCACTTGAAGTTACTCTCAGTCTCTGCTGCTTTATTATTTTATGTAGTTGTTTATAGTGGTACAAACACAACAATTGCGATCTTACGATGTACACACACAAATCTTTGTAGGTGGCAGGACAAGTCGATAAGGCAGTCAAAAAAGCATACGGGATCCATGGCTTTAGAAATAGAGGCATGGAGTATAAAAGCAAGGAAGTTAGGTGAAACCTTTATAAATCACTGGTTAGACTTCAGCTAGAGCATTGTGGGTAATTTTAACCCCCAGAAATGGGTGGGTTTGGTTTGGATGGGAGGTTAAAATGTTAACAATTGAAACAGGTACTCAACCCGTCTCAATCCTGCCCACTTCTGGTTTTAGCGAAGGTGGGTCAAGGGGCGGATGACCAATCCGCTCACAGGAGGTGGGTCAGATGTTGAAATCTTTTAAGGAGACTGCGTGCCTCCAGTTTACCAAAATTTCAATCTTTAACCCACCTCGTCCGGGTTTCCAGGGCCTCGGGAAACCTGGCAGGTGAAAAGAGGTGAGAAAGGCTGGATCCATCAGGTGAGTGCCTTTACAGCATTGCTTGTGGGCCAGGAAGAGCAGGAGTATTTCCTCCAGGCCCAACAAGCTAACCCTGTAAACCCCTCCCCATCTCCACAATCTCCCCCTGAACCCCCGCCTGATCATTGAACCCCCCTGACCCCCGCAATCTCTGACTGTCACCCCAACCCCACATCTCTCTCAACCCTAATCTCCAACCACCCACAATCCCCCAGCGATCTTCCCCAACCCCCCTCCCGTGATTTCCAACCCCTCAATAATCACCTACCCTGCGATCTTCCCTGACACCCCGAACCACGCTCTACTGACCCCCTCTGCCCACGATCTCTACCCCCAACAACCACAAAACATATCTGATCCTGGGCTGCAGTCTTTACTGGAGACTTCCTCGCTCGACAGGCAATCAAGCCTTTCAATAAGGTTGGCTTCTGAGCGAGGAAGCTCGCACGTGTGCTGAAAAAAAATCACACACATGATTTCCTGACCATAACTCCTCCTCCCACTCCAAACCTTGCTCCAGTGAATATTGCGGCCATTGTGTCCAACTAGAGAAAGATTAGAGAAGCTGGGATTGAATCCATAGAGCAGAGAAAGTTACAGATTTGATAGAGGTGTTCAAAATTATGAGGCGTTTTGAGAAGACAGGGAGAAACTATTTCCACTGGCAGGAGTGTCAGTAACCAGAGGATGCAGATCTAAGATAATTGGCAAAAAATGCTTTGGGGGAAATGAGGAGAAATTTTTTTCTGTAATGAGTTGTTATCATCTGGAATGAACTGCCTGAAAAGGTGATGAAAGCTGATTCATTAGTAACTTCCTAAAGGGAACTGGATATATCCTTGAAAAGGAGAAATTGGCAGGGCTATGGGGAAAGAGCAGCGAAGTGGGAATAATTGGATAGCCTTTTCAAAGAGCCAGCACAGATACGATGGGCCAAATGACCTCTTTCTGTGCTGAATGATTCTATGATGTAATAGCAGAGCACTTGGAAAACAGTGACAGGATCGGATAAAGTCAACATAGATTTACAAAAGGTAATTCGTGCTTGACTAATCTACTGGAAATTTTTGAGGATGTAATTGGTAGAGTAGATAAGGGAGAACCAGTGGATGTGGTGTATTTGGACTTTCAGAAGGCTTTCGATAAGGTCCCGCATAAGAGATTAGCGTATAAAGTTAAAGCACATCAGATTGGGGGTAAGGTACTGACTTGGATAGAGAACTGGTTGGCAGACAGGAAGTAATGAGTTGGAATAAACGGGTCTTTTTCTGAGTGGCAGGCAGTGATTAGTGGGGCACTGCAGGGATCGGTGCTAGGACCCCAGCTATTCACAATATATATTAATGATCTAGACGAGGGAACTAGATGTAATATCTCCAAGTTTGCAGATGACACAAAGCTGGGTGGGCGTGTGTGCTGTGAGGAGGATGCCGAGAAACTCCAGTATGATTTGGACAGGTTGGGTGATTGGGCAGATGCATGGCAGATGCAGTATAATGTGGATAAATGTGAGGTTATCCACTTTGGTGGCAAAAACAGGAAGGCAGATTAATATCTGAACGGCAATAGATTGGGAGAAGGGGAAGTGCAACGAGACCTCGGTGTCTTTGTGCACCAGTCGCTGAAGGTAAGTATGCAGGTGCAGCAGGTGGGGGAGTGCAGTAGTAGGGGAGCAGGGAAGCCCGGAAATACCTGAGGTGAAAGATCGGGGCTTGGTGGGTGGGGTCGACAGATTGCAGGGTTGGCTGGAGGTCGGGGGTTGTCATTGGCAACTGAGGGGTAGGCCGGAGGCTGGGGGTTGTCATTGGCGACTGAGGGGCAGACCGGTGGTCACAAGTTGTCATTGGCGACTGAGGGGCAGGCCGGTGGTCACGGGTTGTGGTGGTGGTGTTGGCTGATCACAAGGTAAGGTGTCGATCAGGGGTTGGATGGGGTTCGGCTGATCGCAGGGTAAGCTGTCGACCAGGGGTTGGATGGGGTTTGGCTGATTGCGGGGTAAGCTGTCGATCAGGGGTTGGATGGGGTTTGGCTGATTGCGGGGCAAGCTGTCGATCAGGGGTTGGATGGGGTTTGGCTGATTGTGGGGCAAGCTGTCGATCAGGAGTTGGATGGGGTTCGGCTGACTGCGGGGTAAGCTGTCGATCAGGGGTTGGATGGGGTTCGGCTGATTGTGGGGCAAGCTGTCGATCAGCGGTTGGATGGGGTTCGGCTGATTGCGGGGCAAGCTGTCTATAGTAATCTGGGATGTAATGTTTAAGTTATCCACCAGATGGAGCCAAATATTAAGGGTTCACATTCACCAGTATTTAAGGTAATGGGTCATGTATTCAAAGTCCTGGTACACCAGTTAACACGGTAATGTGGCATTGCATTATGGGTATGACTCAGAGGTTGATCCACCATCTTGTGCTCGTGCAATACGAATTGTGTGCCTTGCCTCCAGCTTGTAAGAGATATGTTCCTCTGCTACACCGTGTAAATAAACAGTTGGGTTTGTTCCAATATCTCGCTTCTCTCAGTTTCTGACCTTACCACTTGGATATCACATATTGGCGACGAGGATAAACAGATCACATCTTGACGAAGAAAAAAAAGAAAAGGAACACTGAATAACGGATCATGACTGCTACAGTAGGAAAGATCTCGGCTTTTGATGTTCAAACGCAGACCTGGGATGAATACTGCGAGGTGTTGATGCATTTCTTTGAAGCAAATGATATAAATGATGTCGGAAAAAGGAGAGCTATTTTGCTCACTTCCGTGGGAAGTCAGACGTATAATTTAATGAGAAACTTATGCAGTCCTGCAAAGCCTGGAGACAGATCATTTGCTGACTTAGTGGCCTTGCTAAAGGACCATTTCAATCCTAGACTGAGTGAGACTGTACAGCATTTCAAATTTAATTCACGGATCAGAAAACCGGGAGAGACTGTATTGGATTATGTAGCAGTGTTGCGGAAATTGGCACACGATTGCAATTACGGCAACAACCTGAAAGACATGCTGAGAGATAGGCTAGTTTGCGGGATAATGGATGATTGGATGCAGCGGAGATTATTGTCCGAGACTGGGCTTACGTATGAAAAGGCGTTGGAACTTGCTCAAGCCATAGAGACAGCGAACCGAGATGTAAAAGAAATGCAAGGTTCAGACTGGGCTACTACAAAGCAAGTTGCAGGTCAGGTTATTGTGCACAAGTTAAACATGCATCAGAAACCACAATGTGAGCATGTAAAGGCATGTTATAGATGCAATGGCGATCACCTGGCGAGGGAATGCAGGTTTCTGGAGGAAAAGTGCCTGGAGAAGATTACATGTAGATTATGTGGGTCCATTCATGGGAAAGATGGTCCTCATAATCATTGATGCCCATTCCAAATGGATGGATGTTTATCCTGTAAATTCTGCTTCATCTACTGTTGCTATAGACTGCCTGCGTAGGAGTTTTAGTAATCAAGGGCTACCGGAGATCGTAGTAAGTGACAACGCCACGTGTTTTGTGAGTACCGAAACAAAAGAGTTCATGAGAAACAATGGCATAGTGCACGTGACCTCAGCTCCATATCATCCATCTTCAAATGGACTTGCAGAGAGAGCCATACAAACATTTAAGGAGATGATGAAAAAAAGTGCGGAAGGGAGTTTGGCAGCCAAGGTGTCACGAGTTCTGTTCAGCTACAGAATAACACCTCAATCTACCACAGGACTCTCTCCTGCTGAGCTGTTGTTAGGATGTCGACTACGCTCCACTCTTGACCTGGTTCACCCAGATCTAAAAAGGAAGGTGGAAAACCGACAAATCAAGCAAAAGGAGAACCATGACAGAAGGACAAAGAGCCACAGTTTTGGAGAAGGAGATGCGGTCCTTACCAGGAATTTCAGTTATGGTCCAAAATGGATTCCTGGCATCATAGACTCAATGACCAGTCCAGTATCATATACGGTCATGGTGGGAACTGGGCAGGTAGTATGCAGACATGTAGATCAGATACTGACCAGACAAGGGGAAATCGAAATGGACGTTCCAGAGGAGATGTCAGAGGACAAGTTGGCCCCCAGTTATCCAAATGCATCGGTGGTACCACCACCACGAACAGAGCCAGTTCCACCTGGACCCCTTCGTCAAGAGGAAACCATCGTAGCAGAGTCAGATACTCTGAGTACTGCTCAGGAGCAGCAGCTGGCTCTACCACAACCAAGCAGGGACTTGACTGTAAGACGTTCACCAAGGACTCAAAAGCCACCAGAGAGATTGATAACGACCTGCTAGATTCATTCAGTATGGACTATCATTAAAGGAGTTTCCTTATGGGACTTTTTAAGAATGTTGTTAAGAAATTAATGTTCAACTTAAGTGGGGAGGGATATAGTAATCTGGGATGTAATGTTTAAGTTATCCACCAGATGGAGCCAAATATTAAGGGTTCACATTCACCAGTACTTAAGGTAATGGTCATGTATTCAATGTCCTGGTACACCAGTTAACACGGTAATGTGGCATTGCATTATGGGTATGACTCAGCGGTTGATCCACCCGGATGGGGTCCGGCCGATTGCTAGGCAGGACGGTGATCAGAAGTTTGAGGGGAGTGTCACCGATCACAACAATAAGGAGAGGCCGCGATCGGCAGGAGATTTGAAATAGAAATCAAACTACCAGGGGGAATTTCTTTTATGCAGCGAGTTGGAAGGGAGCGGTGGCCAATGGAGAGCAAGGCACAAACCAGCCTTGCCACTTCTTCTTCCACTCCTTGCAGAATAGCTGCCACACCCATTGATTTGAAGGTACATGGCACACGCTCCGTCACCATTGCATGTTGATTAATCCTTGGTAATCCCTTGCACTCAGCAATCCATATCCCATGGGTGTGCTACAGTGCTGTTTCTGACAGCTGTGTGACTTTGTAATAAAAAGGACACGCCTTCAAAGATATAAAATGCCAACTGGCAGAGAGGTTTGTCAAGCGCCGCCTGGGCGCTGGAGTTGCTTATCTTTCCTGGCTGAGCTCTTAGCCTGCCCATACAGTGAAGGTAAAGGCAGCACGTCAGCCATCAGCTTTTCTCCCCGTGCAGCTAAAATTGTACACGGTTCTCATCATTCAAATTACATGTGATTACAAAAGATGTCAGCCTCAGTTTTAACCCAACCCATCTGGGGGTTAGAATGGCAGTCGGGCGGAAGCTGCTAGTGGGATAAAGTGGGCCGCGCACCGCCCGTTTTTCAGGCGCTACACGGCTATCGAAGGTTTGAAAATGACCGCCAAGACACGCGCACACACTTCTGATGTGAAGTGCATAGCACGCCACCTTGGTAAAGGCTTTAGCGCAATCGCACCTGTCGAATGCTGGCAACATGTGGAGCAGCACTATCATGACGTAGATCAGTGTGCGACACTGAATTGAGGCCACCGCTGCCATTTCAATTCAAGAGTACGCCATTTGCTGACCATACTAAATGTCATGAAGGACCTCCCACCAGGGGTATTTAAAGAGATAATGAAAGAGTTACAGTTAATTTGCTGTATTACTTTTGGCTGTTACTCGACTTATATCCATTTTTGACGTAATTCTAGGGATGATGCAACTTTAATTAGAGAGGTGTCTGGCTGCTCTTGCAGTTCTCTTGCTGCTATATTGTTCAAATATTATTTTCCTGTAAACATGGGTAGCCTGGTAGGCATAGAACATGACTGGGAGCTTGAAGGAAGACATGGTAGAGCAGGACAAGCTGCCAGAAGAGGGAGGAGGAGGAGCAGGGCAGACAGCAGGAGGCCTTATCCGCAGGGGGTATTCAGGGATCATTTCTCCTACCTCATCATTGGTGAAGAGCAATGCATTAGGTGCCTTGGTTTCATGAAGGAGACGGTGAGTGAGCTATGTCAGCTGCTGCTGCCACAACTTCAGCCTCAAAACAGGGCAGGGACTGCCTGTGGTTGCCAAGGTCACCTTTGCTCTGAACTTCTACTTCTGGGAGGATGGCTGCTGAGCTTCAATTGAGGAGACAGCAGATGGCCTTGGAGGGTGACCTCGAGCAGCTCTGGGCCTTGAGGGCTTGGCTGCAGACTGCACCATTTTGGCATGGGCTGCAGCAGTCTGGGCCGGCTGGCTGGTTGGCAGGCAACAGCAAGGACATTGGTGGAGCACCAGAGGTGGGAGCAGGAATGCTGTCATCCAGAGAAAGGACTGTAGGTTTTTCTTCCATGGAGCCAATACCACTCTCCCAGGGCAGTGCCTCAGCAATCATAGTAGTCTGTTGGAGAATAGATTGCTGAATTGCTCTGACATCCTGGAATCCCCTTTCAACAATGGCATCCTGAGCCACAATGGCATCTGTCTGAGCTTCCATCGCAGCTGTGATAACTAAGGTGATCACCTGTCCCACACTGGAAAGGATAGGCTCCAAGCTCTGCGCAAAGACATGTGCCAAGTTGGAGGTGAACTCCTCCATGCTCCTTGACATTGCACACAAGCTTCCCAGCAGGCTTCCCAGTGTACCAAGCATTTGGTGGTGTATGCCAATCAGCCTTCGTCTGTGCCCTGATCCATCAAAGACCTCATCTGAGTCCTCAGTAGCAGAACTAGTGTGCGACCTTGCACATATGGTGTCCTTTTCCCTTTCCTGGCTCGCACGCACTTGTGCCCAGTGATTCATCATGTGAATATCCCTCCTCTATCCAAGCCTCTAAAGAGTGTCAGTCTCTGAGCCGGTGGCTGTGAGAGTGAAATCAAGAGACAGTGCATCTTCATCATCTCTCTCTTCTTCTTCTTCACTGGCTGAGGAGCTTCCATACCTTGGGTATCTGAATTGGAAAAGAGACGAGGGTCAGATTGTGGTGTGGGGAGATGATAGAGGAAGAAGTGTGTGTTGATACCATCTACAGCTTCTCATTCAAAGTGTGGGGTGAGGGAGAAGTGAGAAGAGAGGAGGAGGATTAGGTAAGCAGAAACCCTCATCATCCGGCACAGGCACGGTGGGCTGAATAGTCTCATTCTGTGCTGTTTAATTCTATGATTCTATAACTAGAAGTAAGCAAACACAGTAGGGGGTGAAATTGGATAAAGCTTAAAAACAGGCGTGGGCAGAGCAAAGCATGATGTGCCCACACCCATTCAAAGTGGTGCAGGCAACCCGCAAAATTTCTGCTGCTTGCTCATTATAATGATTATAGTGCTGATCTCAGCGCTAAACGTGCTGCTGGTTGGCTTAGCACAATATCAGGTGCAGTCTACTGGTCAATAAAATTTGGCCTAGGCTCTCTACACTACTTAAAGGGGAGTAGCTTTGTTGCAGAAGCAACTTATTGTCACACTGAAGCTATGGCCCAATAGGGAAGAGAGAGGGCAAGGAGGTTTTCTGATGCGGCACTGGAGGCCTTGGTCCTGTTTCACAGTTGATTTCAGATCCTCTATCCGCAGAGGGGCAGAAGGCCTTCCAGGCCGCACACCAAAAGGCCGTGGGAGGATATAGCACAAGCTGTCAGTGCCACGAGTGTTGTCCCCAGGACCTGGATCCAGTGCCGCAAGAAGTTTAATGACTTTACACGAGTGGTCAAGATGAGTGAATGTATCTTCAAACGCCATATCCCACAAACTGCCTCACACATTAGCCTCACACACTGCTCAATTACTCACATAAGAACATAAGAAGTAAGAGCAGGAGTAGGCCATAGGGCCCCTCGAGCCTGCTCCGCCATTCAATAAGATCATGGCTGATCATCGACCTCAACTCCACTTTCCCGCCTGATCTCCATATCCCTTGATTCCCCTGGAGTCCAAAAATCTATCTATCACAGCCTTGAATATACTCAAAGACTCAGCATTCACAGCCCTCTGGGGCAGAGAATTCCAAAGATTCACAACCCTCTGAGTGAAGAAATTCTTCCTCATCTCAGACTTAAATGGCCGACCCCTTATCCTGAGACTATGCCCCCTAGTTCTAGACACTCCAGCCAGGGGAAACAACCTCTCAGCATCTACCCTGTCAATCCCCTTCAGAATCTTATGTTTCAATGAGATCACCTCTCATTCTTCTAAACTCCAGAGTATAGGCCCATTCTACACAATCTCTCATCATAGGGCAGCCCTGTCATTCCAGGAATCAATCTAGTGAACCTTCGTTGCACCGCCTCCAAGGCAAGTTTATCCTTCCTTAGATAAGGAGACCAAAACTGTGCACAGTACTCCAGGTGTGGTCTCACCAAGACCCTGTACAATTGTAGCAAGACTTCCTTACTCTTATACTCCAACCCCCTTGCAATAAAGGCCAACATGCCATTTGCCTTCCTTATTGCTTACTGTACCTGCATGCTAGCTTTCTGTGTTTCCTGCAATGAGGACACCCAAATCTCTCTGAACACCAACATTTGAAAGTTCCTCACCATTTAAAAAATATTCTGTTTTTCTATTCTTCCTACCAAAGTGAATAACCTCACATTTCCCTACATTATACTCCATCTGCCACCTTACTGAACACTCACTTAGTCTATCTATATCCCTTTGCAGACTCTTTGGGGGAGAAATTCAGTATAACCCCATTTATCGGCTGGGCGCAAAGATTAGCGCCTGGCGCTAATTATCGCCTCCGACTGCAAACTTGGCTTTTATCGCCCCTGGAGGTGATTGGAGCGCTAAATCAGGTGCTACACACCTGTCTTAAGGCGCAAAGGCCAAGGAGTGAGGCGCTACCTCAGAGCGCTGGCGAAGCTCATGTGATGTCAGTCAGCAATGGAACACAGACACAATGGCGCTGGCCAGTTCTGAAAGGGGAGGGTTGATCTTGCTCTCCATCCACATCCTGCTCATTGCAGCCTTGAATCTCGGCCTGGAGAGACCTGTACATCAAATCTGCTGGAAAGAACAATGGAGAGACCCAGGGAAAGAGCTCAGAGTGCAGCCCCCACAGTCTCTTCTAAATCGATACAAGGAAGGGCAAATCAAAATGAACCTGCAAAGTGCTGCTCAGTACCCAAAACTCTTTCACACAGCATTGAATCTCTCCCGAAGTCTCTCTCTCTCCCTCTCAGAATGCATGGTGCAAAAATGTCACCAACAAAAAAAGGCAGGTCACCTTTAAATAGCGCTCCCCCAGGCCCTGACTGCAAAACACTCCCCTCAACCTGTCGTTGCTAGCGGCAGGCGGTAAGGCAGGGGGTGCCAGTCAATATCCGGTCCGGGGCACTTACGGGGTGTTGCACACTCGACTGACGTCATGATCTGCCGGCGCAGGAGATCTAGGTCATTAATATAGATTGCAAATGGCTGAGGCCCCAACACTGATCCTTGCAGCACCCCACTAGTTACTGCCTGCCAACCTGAAAAAGATCTGTTTTTACCCTACTCTCTGTTTTCTGTCCATTAACCAATCCTCTATCTATGCTATTATATTACCCCAACCCCATGAGCCCTAATCTTGTGTGATAATCTTTTATGTGGCACCTTATCGAATGCCTTTTGGAAATCCAAATATACTACATCCACTGGTTCCCCTTTATCTACCCTGCTAGTTACATCCTCAAAAAACTCTAATAAATTTGTCAAACATGATTTCCCTTTCATAAAACAATGTTGACTCTGCCTGATCATGTTATGATTTTCTAAGTACCCTGTTACCACTTCCTTAATAATGGATTCCAGCATTTTCCCGATGACTGATGTCAGGCTAACTGGCCTGTAGTTCCCTGTTTTCTCTCTCCCTCCTTTCTTGAATAGCGGTGTTATATTTGCAACCTTCCAATCTGCTGAGACCATTCCACAATCTAGGGAATTTTGGAAGATCAAAACCAATGCATCCATTGGGGGAAAAATTCAGTTGTTTGCGCCTCCCATTAGCGCATTAAGAGGGCGCCAATCGGGCGCAAAGCAACTAGAGACTGGGTGCGGCGATGTTTGTGCCGCTCGCGAAATTAACTAGACATTTTGCGGTGGTGCTAAACACATCCGCCACGATCTCCTGCGCCGGCAGATTGTGACGTCATTCGAGTGCGCAACGCCCCGTTAGCGCCCCGGACCGGATATTGAGTGGCGCCCCCTGCCTTACTGCCTGCCGCTAGCAACGACAGGTTGAGGGGAGCGTTATGCTGTCAGAAAGGGACTAGGGGAGCGCTATTTAAAGGCGACCGCTTCCTGCCTTTTTTTGTCGGTGACATTTTTGCACCACACAGTCTGAGAGAGAGAGAGAGAGACTTCTGGAGAGATTCAACGCTGTATGAAGGAGTTTTGAGTACTGAGCAGCACTTTGCAGGTTTATTTTGATTTGCCCTTCCTTGCTTCGCCAGCACTCTGAGGTAACGCCTCACCCCTCGGCGTTTGCGCCTTAAGACAGGTGTGAAGTGCCTGATTTAGCGCTCCAATCACTTCCAGGGGCGATAAAAGCCAAGTTTGCTGCCAGTCGTGATAATTAGCACCAGGCGCTAAACTTTGCGCACAGCCGATAACGGCGCCCCAAATGGGGTGATACTGAATTTTTCCCCTATTATCTCTTCAGGCACCTCTTTTAGAACCCTAGGGTGTAGGCTGTCAGGTCCAGGGGATTTGTCGGCTTTTAGTCCCATTAGTTTCTCTAGTACTTTTTCTCTAGTTATATTAATTACGTTAAGTTCTTCACCCTCATTAGACCCTTCAATTCCCACCATTTTTGGTATGCTTTTTGTGTCTTCTACTGTGAAGGCAGTTACAACATTTTTGTTTAACGTTTCTGCCATTTCTTTATTCCCCATAATAATTTCTCCTGTCTCAGCCTCTAAGGGACCAACATTTACTTTTGCTACACTTTTCCTTTTTGCATACTGTTACATTGTTATAGTATCACATCGTTAAATGGAACTACTTTGGTATGGAACTACTTTGGTATGGTGTAGTTATATTGCTATGTGGCACACTGTGCACGGGCAGTGCACAGTGCAGCGTCGGACATCTTGTATCACTCTGCACCATGCGGCAGCACAGAAACAAAGCAGAAATACAGCTAGTAAAAGCAGTAACTAAAATGAGCTAAAAGTGTCTGCATTATTTATAGTAAAAGAACACAATGAGACACAACATGGTGGCATAAGTGAGTAAAAAAATTGTGCTATACGAACTACGAATAAGACGAAAAGTGATTTTATGAGCTGATTGTGAGTGCCGATGTCTGCGGTGATTTGAGAGTGAATCGTACGGGAAACTAAAATGACGACTGTGCAAATGCAACCCCTCATGAACTGGGAAGCTGACGATATAGTAGAAGCATTCCGCAAGTTCAAACAGAAATGTGAGCTTACATTCAAAAGCTTCCTGAAGGGCGCTACCAACGAGGAAAAGGTTAGTTACATTCTGTTGTGGACAGGAGAAAAAGGTCGAGATTTGTATATTAGCTGGAGTTTGACTGAAGACGAAAATGAAAACGCTGCGACAATTTTTGATAAATTCAGCAACCTAGAGCCTAAATCTAATCACCGTATACACAGATACAAATTCCAGAGCCTAAGACAGGAACCCGGTGAAACAGCTGACAATTTCCTAGCAAGGCTGAGAAATGAAGACAGCAAGTGTAAATTTAAGGAAATGGAAGAAAAGCTTGTGGACCAGCTAATATGGGGGTCAGCGCATGTAGAGGTACAAAAAGCCCTGATAGGAAAAGAAAAGCTCGGAATAACAGAGGCTGTAGAAACTGCGAGAGCTCATGAAGCCATGAAGCAGCAAATGAAAACGCTGATTTCTCAAATGGCTGACATGCGGACGGCTTCTGAGACGGACAACAGAGTGGATGCAGTGAGAGAAAAGTACAACACACAAAGCCATACACATGACAACGGGGGAAACATGTGCAGAAATTGTGGAAGACCGCACGATTACACAGACAAGAGGAAATGTCCAGCATATGGAACAAGCTGCAATACATGTGGCAAACTAAACCACTGGGAAAAGAGGTGTAGAATGAAGAAAGAAGGAACATACATCAAAAACAAAGGCAGACAGCAGAACCAGAGAAAGAAACACAATATCCATGCCATGGATGAGCAGGATGATGATGATCATCACGACAATGCACTAAACATCGAAACCATAAAGATACAGCTTCACGAGATGTCCAGAGTGGAAAATACTCCGAGGAGAGAATTGCACACCATCATCCAAATCAAAAAAAAGATCAAAGGTCGGCCCAAAACCATCAACTTAAAGTTGAAGCTGGACACAGGGGCTCAGAGCAACATTCTCCCATTGAGACTGTACCAGCAGATCTTTCCCGAAAACCTGAGAGAAGATGGCTACCCGAAAAATGGTTGTTTAAAGGCAAGTAATGTCACGCTGACAGCATACGGGGGAAGTGAGATTAAACAACTCGGAATAACCTTTATCAAAGGGACACATAAAAGAAAGAACACCAACTGCATGTTCTATGTCACCGACACTGAGGGGCCAGCGATCCTGGGATTAAACAGCTGCGAGAAGTTGAGATTGATCTCAGTGCATCACGAGCTGACGGAAACGCCACTGAAGGTAGACAGCAACACCCCACTGGAGAACCGCCCACAAATCAAGAGTAAAAAAAGACTTGATAGACATGTATCCGGAATGTTTCGATGATACAGTGGGATGTTTCGGCGATTTCCAATACCACATCACCATCAATCCAGAGGTAAAGCCCGTTATCCATGCTCCACGAAAAGTACCCATCGAGCTGAAGACAAAGCTTGAAAGAGAGCTAAAGGAGATGGAAGAAAAGGGAGTGATAGTAAAGGTTACTGAACCCACAGACTGGGTAAACTCAATTGTGGTACGAGAAAAGCCAAACGGGCGTCTCAGAATATGTTTGGACCCCAAAGATCTAAACCAGGTGATAAAGAGGGACCACTATCCCACCCCAACGCTAGAGGAGATTACGCCATCACTGGCAGGAGCCAAGGTTTTCTCAAAACTAGATGCCAGAAATGGATATTGGAACGTGAAGTTGGATGAGGAATCAACAACACTGACAACATTCAACACACCACTTGGGCGTTACAAATTCCTGCGGCTACCATTCGGGCTAAAGGTCAGTCAAGATATCTTTCAACAGAAAATAGACGAGACATACAGAGGCTGTGAAGGAGCTATAGGAATAGCTGATGATATTCAGATCTATGGAGCAGATGAAAGAGACCATGACATGCACCTACATGAGGCCATGGAGAGTACCAGGAAGGCTTTGCGGAACACCTCCGTTCAGTCCGTAAGGGTGACCCCGAGCTTCCGGTCGCCTGTCATTTCAATTCACCGCTCCATTCCCACTCGGACCTCACCGTCCTTGGCCTCTTGTACTGTTCCACGGAAGCTCAACGTAAACTCGAGGAACAGCACCTCATCTTCCGATTAGGCACTCTGCAGCCTTCCGGTCTCAATATCGAGTTCAACAATTTCAGATCATAACCTCGGCCCCTATTTCATTTTTACTTATATTTTTCCACTCCTTTCCTCCCCCCCCCTTTCCTTTTGTTTCTCTCTCACACCTGGCAGCTATCTTTTGCCCTGCCAGTACACTTTACATCTAATCCCAGCCTATTACCATCTCGTCTAGCTTCTAATCTCTTTTACTTCTTTTGGTTCTTTTATTCTTTTGTCCGATCGCAGCCCTGCCTTCGATCTAGTTCCTTTTCTCTCCAGTTTTGAAGAAGGGTCAAACCCGAAACGTCAACTCAAATTTCTCTCCACGGATGTTGCCTGACCTGCTGAGTTTTTCCAGCATTTTCTGTTGTTATTTCGGATTTCCAACATCTGCAGTATTTTGCTATCGTACCAGGAAGGCTGGCATCAAGTTAAATGTAGATAAGTGCATAGTTAAAGTTAAGGAATGCCAATTCTTCGATATGATTTATACACCAGAGGGAGTCAAGCCAAATCCAGAGAAGATTGCGGTGATTGCTGAAATGAAACCACCCAAAGACAAGAAAGAGCTGAGGAGTTACCTCGGCTTGGTCCAATACATGAGTTCTTTCATCCCACACACGTCGGAACATACAACAGATCTCAGAGAGCTATTGAAAGAAGACGCTGAATACCAGTGGTCTGAATCACACGAAAGGAATTTCAAACAACTTAAAGAACTGTTGTGCAAAGAAACAAGTCTGTCATATTATGACAGAAGAAAACCAGTCACTCTGCAAGTAGACACTTCTACCAGAGGACTAGGGGCAGCTCTGGTGCAGGAAGGAAAGCCGATAGCTTTCGCATCAAAGGCCTTGACGTCAGCCGAGACGAGATGCGCCAACATAGAAAGAGAACTATTAGCAGTAGTGTACGATGCAAGAAATTCCATACATACCTACATGGCAGGCGATTTACAATAGAGAGTGACCATCGTCCACTAGAACAGATCTATAAGAAGAATCTGTGCAAAGCACCTGCAAGACTGCAAAGACTACTTCTAAGAATCCAAAGCTATGACTTCACGCTTAAATATAAGCCAGGAAAGGAAATGGTGCTAGCAGATGTGTTGTCTCGATTGTCACCATATGAGAAACACGAGGTGGAGGGCCTAACAGTAAAAATCCACCACCTAGTGAATGTTACCCCTACAAAGCTCAGTCAAATCAGAGATGAGACTAGCAAAGATGAGGAGTTGCAACTACTCACACAACAAGTAATATAGGGGTGGCCGGAGAGAATCCAGCAGGTGCAGGTGACAATTCGTCAATACTGGGTGATTAAAGACGATATTGCAGTAGAAGACGGTATTCTCCTTGCTGGATCGAGGATCATCGTGCCAAAGACGATGCAGACACAACTTCTCCATCTCATACATGAAGGCCACATGGGAATGGAAAAATGCAAGCTGAGAGCCAGATCAGCTGTATACTGGATAGGCATGTACAAAAATATCGAACAGATGGTCTCTGCATGTGGTATATGCCAGAAATACAGAAATGCACAATAGAAAGAGGAGATGATACCTAGTGAAATACCGTCAAGACCATGGCACACTGTTGGGGCAGATCTCTTCATGTGCAATCAAGAATGGTATCTCATAGTGGCAGATTACTATTCCAAGTTTCCTTTTGTGAGAAGGATGAAAGATTTGAGAGCCACAACTACCACCAGGATTGCAAAGAGCTTGTTTGCTGAACAAGGAATCCCAGAAAAGGTAATCTGTGACAATGGAACCCAGTTCACATCGAGTGAATTCAGAGCTCTGGCAGAAAAGTATGGGTTCAAAATAGTAACCTCATCCCCACATTTCCCAAGGGGACACGGGTTCATCGAAAGACAGATCCAGACTGTCAAGAGAACTCTCATCAAAAGTAGTGAGATGGGGGAAGACCAAGACCTTGCCCTCCTATCACTCAGATCAACACCACTGAAAGCAGACATGAAATCACCTGCGGAATTGCTGAATGGGAGGAAGTTTAAGACTACACTACCAGCAAAAATACATCCTCCCCAGGACCAGGAGGACTTCAGACAAAAGCTGGCAGAAGCACAAATCGTAGGAAGCAAACATTACGATAAACATGCAAAGACGCTACCAGAATTGCTGAATGGACAATCAGTGCATGTGCAAGACCCGGTGTTGAAATCCTGGAATCCAGCCAAGGTCATTGGAAAAGCTGATACTCCAAGATCCTACTTCGTAGAGACTGAACCTGGTAACCAATATAGACGGAACAGACCCCACATCAGACCTTCACCTGAACTGGATAAGCAGCAGACAACATCAGCAACATTGACAACACCAGCTACCACAAGCAGCACAACACAAGAAACAAGCGCTACAAATCAAACAACCACGAGCATGCACACTCCAACTCCAAAGGCAACAGCAACAACAACAACGAGAGCGGAACACACCAAAACACCGCAGAGAGGAATGGTCACCACCAAATCCACAAGATGGAGGGACAACATCCAACCACCTGAGCGATATCGCGAATAAAAAAAAAACTCACGATTCTTTGTAGTTGATAATAATAGTTTAGATATAATATTTGTTCATTTAAATTGTTAAATTTCATGTTTTAGTTTTTTGAGAAAGAGGGATGTTACATTGTTATAGTATCACATCGTTAAATGGAACTACTTTGGTATGGAACTACTTTGGTATGGTGTAGTTATATTGCTATGTGGCACACTGTGCGTCGGACATCTTGTATCACTCCGTACCATGCGGCAGCACAGAAACAAAGCAGAAATACAGCTAGTAAAAGCAGTAACTAAAATGAGCTAAAAATGTCTGTATTATTTATAGTAAAAGAACACAAGGAGACACAACACATACTTATAGAAACTCTTACAATCTGCTTTTATATTTCTTGCTAGTTTTCTCTCATTATATTTTTTCCCTTTTTATCAATTTTTTGGTCAACCTTTGCTGGTTTCTGAAACTCTCCCAATCCTCAGGCTTACTATTATTCTTTGCAACATTATAAGCTTCTTCTTTCAATCTAATGTTATCCTTAACTTCTTTAGTTAGCCACGGTTGGATCACTTTTCCCGTGGAGTTTTTGGGCTGGATTTTGATACTGGGGTGGGCTGGGGTCATGTAATCTGCATTTCGTGTTAGCCACCCGATTCTAAATCAATGTGGGAGAATGATGCGATTTTAACTTAATTGGCCAATTGAGTTCCAACGTGTGGGAACCCATGGCGAATGAGTTTTTCCAGTCTGAAAGACGCCTCCGATGACATCATCATTGCTGCTGCATTTAAGGTCTGCAACAAGCCTTGCTTCTTCTGCAGACTTCCAACCTTTTGGCCTTTGCAGTGAGAGGCACCTGCAGGAATAATGGCCAGCCAGAGACATAGGTCTGCACCCCGCTTCAATGACGTTGCCCTGCAGGCTTTAGTGGAGGGAGCAAGAGCACATAAAGAGGTGCTCTTCCCTTCTTCAGGGAGGAAGAGCCTCCCCAGCAAACTAAGGCTGTGTGGGTCCAGGTGGCCCAGGAGGTGAACTCATTGTCAATAACCCGAAGAACCTGGCTTCAGTGCAGGAAGAGATTTCATGACCTTCTGCGCACTGGAAAAGTGAGTATGAATTTCCCATCACCCTCAATCTGATCCCCATTGCCTTTCCTCTTCCTCCACATCCCACTTGACACTAACATCCATGAACTCTTACCCATTCCCTCTCTCTCTATGGTCACATTCACCTAACTATTTGACGATTCAGCCCTCACACTCCCTATCACTGTGATTCTATGAAAATATCTGACAACACACAGGGAGGGCCCTTGGTATTGCCACCTCACTCCATCTTTGTCTCCTTCTAAGCATCTATGCTATGGATTCTCTACACTTGCTCCTTCATTCTCACTCAAACTCCACTTGTCTCCCTCATTGCAGGAAAAGAGAGCTCACAATAAGAGGGAAAGAGCGAGGACAGGAGGAGGGCCATCCTCAGTAGCCCACCTCACCCCCAGGGAGGAGGCGGTCCTGGAGATCATGGGAGTGGAGTAAGATTCCCAAGTGGGGGACAGACAGACGGGTGCATCACAGCAAACTGGTGACAGAATAGTTTTTCCTCTCTCTCAATGGCATTGCATGAGTTGCTCATAATGATGCTGAAGCTCTAACAGATGGACTTATGATATTCTGCAATATGCAATGTGCATGTAACGTTGGCATCACATCTCAGACTCTTTCCTTTACTCCCCCACAGGACCATCGCAAGCACCCATCCCCACTAGCCAGGAGGAAGAGCCTGAGCATCCAAATGCCTCAGAGGAAGCTGCAACCTCTGAGGGTGCAGCGTCAGCAGAATTCAGCGCACCCAGCACCAGCGCAGACACTCACACCTCGGTGGGACCATCGCGAGATAGAGTAGTGTTGTCACCTGGTATATCACAGCTCACAAGTGAGTATCAGCAGATTGTGCAGACAGGTACAGCAGTGGGGAGTCCTAGTTGGAGGGCACAGTACTCTCCCAGCTCGGCTCAGCTGCATGTCGACCCTCAGCCTCTGGGTCCATCCATAAGATCAGCAGTGCTGGAACTCCAGGAACAGACGCAGGAGTCTCTGGCAGGTTTTGTTTCCAGGGTCGCTGCGAGTGTGGAGCGAATGGAGGAGTCCATCGCGAACATGAGCAGAGCCTTTGTGGAGTCATTGGTGCATGAACGCATCACCATGGGAAGGATGGCAACCTCCATGGAGGTGATAAGTCGCCAGAGTGCAGAAAACATGGTGAGTGTTCTGAATAGAATGACATCTCTGGAGGAGCGATGGTCATCTATTGAAGAGAGAAACCAGACCTTCATGGAAGTCCTTCTGAGTAGGACTGCCAGTGCAGATATGGGTCCCCATGGCCCCCCCGATGTGCAGCATGGTGCTCTCAAGCCACTTGCAAGCGCTGAGGGGGACCTGACCCATGAGAGGGAAGTTGGTGGCAGACATCAAGGAAGCGGGGGCTCCTCTCCAAGTGCTCACACTTCCATGCCACTGCAGAGCCCTCGGTCAGAGCCCCACCAGTGTCCACACCCAGCTGAGATCAGCGTCTCAACCCCTGCACAGCCGCAGGAGCAGCAGACTGTTGACGAGCCCTCACAGGTTTGCAACCCCCAAGGACGCCTGCCAAAGGTGTCGAGACAGGAGCAGCAAGAAAGTGAGCAAGGGGCCTCCACATCTGCTGAAGCCACAGGGGAAGCACCACGTAGGAGCACGCGTAAGAGAAAGATACTGCACAAATAGTCACAAGGTTAGTCACTTGGGTGAAATTTGAAGTTTTATGTTAAAAAGCCATCACATGGTTACTGTAAATAAAAAATCTGATGGCTACTGCTGTAGTTGTGGCGTGTGTCATTTCGTGAATGGGACTTCCACATTGAGGGTTTAGGATTACTTGGTACATGCCTCAGTTGAGGAAGCGCTTCTTATGATCATTAATAAATAGACATTCTTATTATGAACACAGCTAGCTTTTGCTAGACACTTTATTGAGCACATGTGGACTAAGTACAGTATCTGTAGAGGCATCCATCTTGACTGCTGCCTTGTGGGTAGCCTAGTGCCTCATGGGTAATGTAGTCTTAATATACATACAGCTGGGTAGTGTAGTCTTATATACATACAGCTATATACAGCTCTACACAGATCTACGGCTCCACCTAGTGTCCACTATAGAATGACATGTTATTGATCATTACATCCCCCTTTCTTTGAGGTTTAACAAAATTAATATCAATCAACTTTCAAGAAAACAATAAAGATAATATCAGTAACACTTTTGTTAGTACTCTATAAACATAAACATTTTCAAAACAGTCAACACATTTTCAAAGCTTTACATTGTACTCAAAGATTAAGCCTATCAGGCTTTTTTACTTCATGTGTGGATCTTCTCAACACGGGTAAGTCTGATGTGTCTTCATGAGATTGTTCTGGTGGTGAATGACAAGATGCAGTTGCGGCATTGTCATCAATCTGGTCTTGAATAGTCTCTTGTGTTTTTAGGAGGGAACGGCGGTTCCTCCTGAGAATCTGTCCTTCCTCAGTTCTAACAGTGTATGACCTTGGTCCTACTTCCTCAAGAACTGTAGCTTTCCCGTTCCATGCATCTGAATCCTCAATCCTGACAACATCATCCCTTGTCAATGGTTTTAGAGTTTTGGATGACTTGTCATAGTATAATTTCTGTTTCAGCTTTAGCAGTTGAAGTCTCTATCTCAGCTCCTCACTTTGCTGTTCTTTTGCACAGCAGGGTAGCGTGGTGCGCAACTTGCGACCCATTAGTAGTTCAGCAGGTGAAGAACCACAGTCTAAAGGTGAGGCTCGGTAGCTCAGCAGGGCGAGATAAGGATCAGACTTGCTTTCTGTCGCTTTCTTCAGTAGCTGCTTGAGAACTTGAACACCTTTCTCTGCCTTACCATTTGGCTGAGCACACAAAGGACTGGATGTGATGTGCTGAAAGTCATAATGTGCTGCAAACTGTTGCCACTCCTTACAGTTGAAGCACGGACCATTGTCGCTAACGGCAATCCTGGGAATTCCATGTCTGGCGAAGATGTATTTCACATGCATTATGACACTGCTTGCTGTGGTGCTTGAGAGCAGTGCCATCTCAGGATAGTTAGAATAGTAGTCAATCACTATTAGATAGTCTTTACCATTTAAATGAAAAAGGTCCATACCAACCTTTTGCCATGGTGCTATTGGTATGTCAACTACTATCATTGGTTCCTTTGCTTGTTTGTTTTGGTGTTTCTGACATGTCTCACATTTGCCTATCATGTTCTCAATGTCCTTATTTATGCCAGGCCAATAAACAGTGTCCCTTGCTCTCCTTTTGCATTTTTCAATTCCGAGGTGTCCCTCATGAATCCTTTTGAGCATGTCTTGACGTAGGGCCTGTGGAATGACTATTCTGTTCTGTTTTAGTAATAGTCCACTTGCAACACTCAACTCTGACACAGAAACATGGAAACATAGAAGATAGGAGCAGGAGTAGGCCATTCGGCCCTTCGAGCCTGCTCCGCCATTCAACGAGATCATGGCTGATCATCCAAACCCTTGCACCCGGTCCCTACACCGACAACCATCCCACCCAAGCCCTATCCCCGTAACCCCGTATATTTAATCCCCCCTAACACTAAGGGCCAATTTTTATCATGGCCAATCAACCTAACCCGCACATCTTTGGACTGTGGGAGGAAACCGGAGCCCCCGGAGAAAACCCACGCAAACACGGGGAGAATGTGCAAACTCCACACAGACAGTCACCCGAGAACCGGATTTGAACCCGGGTCCCTGGTGCTGTGAGGCAACAGTGCTAACCACTATGCCACTGACCTTATGTGAAAATATTTTGGACAGGAACCTTTTGGCCAACCATAATGAATGTTCTGTATTACTGTTTGTAATACTGTATCTTTTACTGTTTCTTCTGCTATTTGCTTTGATTTTGTGTCTGACACGGGCAGCGCAGCAGTGACCATACTCACATGAACATCCACGTCATCTTCAGTAGAGCTCACATGACTCATTGTGGGTGCTCGGGATAGTGCATCTGCTAACACTATGGCCTAGAAATTCAGTTGGGCGCGCCAGCCGTTAGCGCCTTAGGAGGAGTAGATCTCGAGCGCTAGGCGCTTAGCGCCCGGGCGCAGCGCGATCTGCGCCTCGCCCCAACTTCAGTACACATTTAGCGCCGGCGCAAAGTCTTAGCGCGCGCCCTGCTGCGCGCGCAGCTCATGACGTCATTTTGTCGTGCAACGCCCTTTGTGCGCCCCGAACCGGAACTTCACTCGCACCGGCCCATTGTGCGCCGGGCGGCCCTAACGACTGTGAAGTGGAACGGTACACAGCCGAGGCGGGCCGCGGGGAGCGCTAATTAAAGGGCACTTACCCTGCACTATAAAGGCCAGCCATTTTGCAGCATTCACTCTTGTGCAACGGTTTTTTGGAGAGAGACCAAGGAGGAGAGCTTACTGGTTTGGACCAACACTAGGACAGGTATTTTTGGCTCAGGCCAGAGCTTAGCAATTATCTTTGCCTTCATTGAGAGCTCAGTGTTTGCCAGCATATAATGGGGGCTGCATTGGGTGCCAACGCTGACTTTCAGCCTTATGCCAGAAGGGCTTACAGACGTCGTGAGAGAGTGGCAGCCCTGGCTAGACGCAGAGGGGGCAACAGGCGTCGCCAACTGAGGCCTTACCCACCCAGGGTATACCGCCAGCAGTTCTCCTATCTCAACATGTCTGCCGCGCAGTGTGTTAGGAGGCTGCGATTCAGAAGGGAGGTGGTTGCAGACATCTGCCAGCTGCTTCACAGAGATCTGCAGCCACAGCTGATGCGCAGGATGTCTCTGTCGGTGGCAGTGAAGGTGACGGTGGCTCTCAACTTCTATGCCACCGTTCCTTCCAATCCGCTGCTGGGGACATCGCTAACATCTCCCAGTTTGCCGTGCATTGCTGCATCCGCCAGGTGACCGATGCCCTTTTCAGAAGGAGACATCAATTCATCTCCTTCCCCATGACCCTGGACAAGCAGCAGCAGCATGCAGTGGGATTTGCAAGAATAGCGGGCTTCCCCATGGTGCAGGGCGCCATTGACTGCACGCATGTGGCTTTGCGGGCACCTCTGGAGCATGCCGAGGATTACCGCAACCGGAAGGGCTACCATTCCCTCAACGTACACCTGGTGTGTGACCACAGGCAGCGCATCCTAGCTGTCAATGCCCGCTTTCCAAGCAGCAGCCACGATACCTTTATCCTGCGACAGACAACTGTGGCTGACATGTTCCAGGCACAGCCTCACCGAAGAGGATGGCTTATCGGAGACAAAGGCTATCCTTTGTGTACCTGGCTCATGACCCCGCTCCGCGCGCCCACGACCCCTGCTGAAGAGGCATACAACGAGAGCCATCAAGCGACTAGGAACATCATAGAACAAACAATCGGCGTCCTCAAGCAGCGGTTCCGCTGTCTTGATCGCTCCGGGGGAGCCCTCCAGTATTCGCAGGAGCGAGTCTCCCAATTCGTCATCGTTTGCTGCATGCTGCACAACCTGGCTATCCGCAGGACTCAGGCACTGCCACCTCACGTTGGACCACCACCTCAGGAGGAGGAGCAGGAGGAGCATGAGGAGGAGGAGGAGGAGGAGTACCAGCCCAGGAGGGAGGCAGAAGGTCCAAGGGCCGCCCGTCGGCGGCTTATTGAACGTCACTTCTAGGCCCCCTGTCAGGGAATGGCTTGTGCCAATGAAAGAACATGATTGCAGCCGCTCCGCAAGCCCTCAGCCGGTTAAGGCAACAAACACTTCAAAGATCAAACATGGACAATGTTAATAAATAAAATGCTTTATTGTACAAACTCAGGGCCCTTCCCACATGAAAACCAAAAACAGACGAAACCCCCAAAAAACACTCAAACACATTACTCGTTCCCACAACCTGGAGAGGATTAACAAAACAGTGCAACTAAAATGGCCGTCATCCTCGGCCTTCGTAAAAAACAAACATCCAATTCTCGGCCTCAAAAAACAAACATCCAATTCTCGGCCTCAAAAAACAAACACAACTGGCCACACATTCGACTTTTTGGCCCGCTAGGGCGATGCCTTGGCCATCTTTGTGTGGCCCCTGCCCGCCCTGCTGCTCCTCCTCAAAGTAAGGCCATTGGCTGCTGCAAGGCTGGGGGCAGGCTCCAGAGGGGCACACGTCATGACGGCAGATGCCCTTGGGGGTCGGCCTAGTCGAGGTCTGGCCGTCGAGCGGGCGGCTGTTGAATGCTGCAGCTGTGGCTGGCCAGCATCAGTCGCTGCAGCAGCTCCTGGCAGCTCCACTGGGGGAGTGGCAGTGGCGGCTGGAGGAATGGGGGCAAGCTGGCGGATGGCAGGCGCTCGCTGGTCGCCTGAGACACTGGCACTCGCCCGGGCCAGCACTGCAGCATGCGCACCAATCTGCCGAGGGACAGACCGCTGTGCTGCTGCAGCGCGCCGGGTGCCCTGGCGATGCCTGGCTGACACAGCGAGTGTGGCAGCAGTGAGTGCCCGTGTTGACCTGTTCAGTGACCTCATCAGAGCACCCAGTGACTCCACGGCACCACTGATCAGCTGCCCACTCGCTGCCTGAGCTGCCCCGAATGCCGCCCGACTCGCTGCCTGATCTGCCCCGAATGCCGCCCGACTCGCTGTCTGCTCTGCCCCGAATTCCGCCAAACTGATGGCCTGTGAGGCCCCGACGTCGGTCACACTCTGAGAGAGGGACTCAATGGCCTCAGGCAACCGTGCCACTACCCCCATGAGCTCCGTGTGCCGGCGCTCCGAGTCCGCGGACAAGTCCTCGAGGCGTTCCATCTCCTCGGCGAAGACCATCTCTGGACTGAAGGCCGGACTCTCCCTCTGGGGAGAAGGCCACCGAGCTGGCCGACCCTTCCTGCGTTGCTGGACACCGCTGGGCCCAGCAATTGGACTCCCCTCCGACCCTTCCCCCCTCTGGGGAGAAGGCCGCCGAGCTGGCCGACCCTTCCTGCATTGCTGGACGCCGCTGGGCCCAGCAATTGGACTCCCCTCCGACCCTTCCCCCCTCTGGGGAGAAGGCCGCTGAGCTTCCACCCCCCTCCCGCATTTCTGCAGGCCGCAGGTCCCATGAGCTCCCCTCCCCTCCGGCACTTCCGCCACGCTCCCCTCCAGGGAAGACGTGTCCCCTACATTCGCATGGGTTGCCGCTGCTGAGGGTTCCCCTGATGGGCCGCCTTCCTCTTGCTCCTCCTCCTCCTCCTCTTCTGAGGGGCTGTCACTGGCAAGTTCAGGGACCTCCTCCTCACCATCTGAAAGCAGGAAGGCACAAGAGTAGCTTTAGAGTGAGGAGAGGGCATCAGCGAGGGATGCATGAGTGGCGGCATTCAGCGCATTGGTCAGACAGTGGCAAAGGATGTAGATCTGATGCGCAAGTGGGACGAGAGAGGTCCAAAAGGTGATGTCCTTACCATTGGTGCCCAGAACAGGGTCGGCATCTCCACATGCAACGGGGCCAATCACCCGGCCACCCATGATGCGCTCCACGCAATGTTGCAGCTCGGTGAGCTGCTGGATCTGGGGTCGGCCTCCCCCGGTCGCAGTCCGGCTCTTCTTATTATTGGCCAGCTTGGCCTGCAAGAGAAAGGACGGCCTCTAAGTACAGTGTGTAGCCCTGATCTTGTGTGCATTGCCTCCCATGGTGGAATAGCCTGGCCAGTGTGTCGCCCTGATCTTGTGTGCACTGCCTCCCATGGTGGAATAGCCTGGCCAGTGTGTCGCCCTGATCTTGTGTGCACTGCCTCCCATGGTGGAATAGCCTGGCCAGTGTGTAGCCCTGATCTTGTGTGCACTGCCTCCCATGGTGGAATAGCTTGGCCAGTGTGTTAAGTGCAGAATGTGCAATTGATGGTCATGCCTGTCCCATAGCTGCTGCATGAGGGCTGGCCATTAGGGCTTTCAGGTCCCTTTGCCCATAATGTGAGGTGCACATGCAAGGATGAGGAGGACACTGGAAAGGGTACTCACCCTGACAATCCGAGTGAGGTCATTAAACTTTTTGCGGCATTGGACACCGCTCCTGGGGACCTCGCTGTTGGCTGACACCTTGCTGGCGACATGCCTCCAGGCTCTCCGGTAGACGCGGACCGGCGCCTTCCTGCCATTGTCCGGGTACAAAATATGGCGCCTCTTCTCCACACCACCAACCAGCACACTCAGATCAAGCTCTGAGAAGCGCCGTGCTCGTTCATGGGCCTTCTGCATGGCTTCAGGCGCTATTTGGGTCCAGCAGCAGTGTTCAGGCCTAGCTGGAGGGCTCCACTATCCAGGGCGTGGCAGCAGACCAAGTCGACCCTTCCCCCTTAAGAGCTGGCCGGCGCCAGGGTGTCTGCTGTCAATCACGAGATGGCCGCACCTGCGCTGCGCCCGGCCTCAGCGCTCTCGCTCAGCACCTCCGGCTTAGCGCCTAAAGAGAGGCGTGCAGCGCCAGTTTTAGCGCTCGAGCAAACTCTTTGGGCGAAGCTAATGAATATCGGAGAAGTGGCCTCGATTTTGCGCCGGGCGCAAACTTTAGCGGCCGCCCGACTTTACCGCTCCACAAGTGGCTACAATGAATTTCTAGGCCTATGTATTTGCCTGGTGTGTAGATCAGTTCAAAGTCATATCTTTGCAGCTTCATCATGAGTCATTGAATCCTTGGAGACATCTCATTCAGGTTTTTTTTTATGATGGCAACCAGAGGGCTGTGGTCTGTCTCAGCTGTGAAGGTGGGAAGTCCATATATGTAGCCATGAAACTTTTCTAGTCCAACTACCAAGCCTAGACATTCCTTTTCAATCTGGGCATATCGACACTCAGTATCAGTCATAGACCTGGAGACATAGGCAACAGGCTTCCAATCTTCACCCTCTGCTTGTAGCAAGACCGCACCTAGGCCATCTTTTGATGCATCCGTTGACACTTTGATTCTTTTTGTTGGGTCAAAGAAGGTGAGTACAGGTGTGGTTGTCAGCACTCTTTTGAGGTTTATCCAGTCTTGTTCATGTCTTTCTGTCCATGCGAACTCATTTGTTTTATGTAGCAGGTCTCGCAGACAGGCTGTCTTGGCTGACAAGTTAGGAATGAACTTTCCAATGACGTTTATCATCCCCATGATGCGTAGCACTCCTTTTTTGTCAGTGGGTCGGGGCATTTTGAGTATGGCGTTTACTTTTTCCATATCTGGCTCTATTCCTTTACCAGATAGATTATCTCCTAGGAAAGTGACTTCCTGGACGCCAAACTGACACTTGGCTTTGTTGAGCTTCTGTCCATTCCAGCGTATGCTCTGTAGCACTTTAGTCAGTCTCTCATTGTGTTCTTTCAGTGTGGAGCCCCAGATGATGATGTCATCAACATAGACCCGAACTCCTTCCAGACCTTCAATTATGTGTTCCATCGCTATATGAAAGATTTCAGATGCAGATATTATCCCGAAAGGCATTCTGAGGAAACAATACCTGCCAAATGGTGTGTTGAAGGTACAGTATTTGGTGCTCTCTTCATCCAGTTTTAGTTGCCAAAATCCTTGTGAGGCATCGAGCTTTGTAAAGTATCTGGCACCTGACATTTCACTGGTGATTTCTTCTCGCTTGGGAATCTGGTAGTGTTCACGTTTTATGTTTGCATTTAAGTCCTTTGGATCCATGCATATTCTTAGATCATTGTTCTTTTTCTTTACACATACCATGGAGTTAACCCAGTCTGTTGGCTCTTCGACTTTCCTGATGACTCCTAGGGCTAGATTTTCAGTTGCTTGCGCCAGCAGTTAGCGCCTTAAGAGAAGTGATTTCCGGGCGCTATGCGTGTAGCGCCCGGGCGCAGCGCAGTTTGCGCCCCGCCCCAAATTAAGTTGCCCGTTAGCGCCGGCGCAAAGTTTAGCGCCCGCCCGGATGCGCGCGCAGAAAATGACGTCACATCCTCGTGCAACGCCCTTTGGCCGCCCCGATTGCAAACTTCAGTCGGACCGCCCCATTGTGCGGCGGGCGGCCGGAGCGTTTGGAAAAAGGAACGCAACACAACCAGCGCGGGCCCCGGGGGGCGCTAATTAAAGGGAACGTCCTCTCCAGTATAAAGGCCATCCTTTTTTCAGAAAACAGTCTTGTGCAACGCATTTCTGGAGACACAACAAGGAGGATAGCTAACTGGTTTCAAGCAGCAAGAGCCAGGTATTTTTGGACTCAGGCAACAGCGCTGCAAGTGGCCATTTGGAAATTAGAGTGTTTGCCAGGATTTGATGGGGGTTGCATGGGGTGCCAACGCGGAGCTGCAGCTCCATGTCCGTAGGGCTCGCAGACGCATTGTGAGAGGGGCAGCCCTGGCTAGAGGCAGAGGGGGCTACAGGCGTCGGCCACGTAGGCCTTACCCAGTCAGGCTATACCGCCAGCAGCGCTCCTACCTAAACATGAGTGCCGCGCGATGTGTTAAAAGGCTCCGATTCCGAAAGGGGGTGATTGCAGAGATCTGCCACCTGCTTCGCCGAGATCTGCGGCCAAAGCTCAGGTGCAGGACGTCTCTGTCGGTGGAAGTGAAGGTGACAGTGGCATTGAACTTCTATGCCACCGGCTCCTTCCAATACGCTGCTGGGGACATAGCAAACATCTCCCAGTACGGCGCGCATCGCTGCATCCGCCAGGTGACCGAAGCACTGTTCAGAAGGAGAAGCCAATTCATCTCCTTCCCCATGGCCCTGGAGAGCCAGCATCAGCGCGCATTGGGATTTTCCAGACTCGGGGAATTCCCCTTGGTGCAGGGCGCCATTGACTGTACGCATGTGGCTTTGCGGGCCCCTCTGGAGCATGGCGAGCAGTATCGCAACAGGAAGGGCTACCATTCTCTGAATGTGCAGCTGGTCTGTGACCACAAGCAGCGCATCATGGCAGTCAATGCCAGCTTCCCAGGCAGCAGCCACGATGCCTTTATCCTGCGGCAGAGTACTGTGCATGACATGTTCCAGGCACAGCCTCCCCCAAGAGGATGGCTACTCGGGGACAAAGGCTATCCTTTGTGCACCTGGCTCATGACCCCGCTCCGCGCGCCCAGGACCGCTGCTGAAGAGGCCTACAACGAGAGCCATCAAACCACCCGCAACATCATCGAGCTAACTATTGGGGTCCTCAAGCAGCGGTTCCGCTGCCTTGATCGCTCCGGAGGAGCTCTCCAGTATTCGCCGGACCGGGTCTCCCAATTTGTGGTGGTTTGCAGCATGCTACACAACCTGGCTATCCGCAGGACTCAGGCACTGCCACCTGACGTTGGACCAGCACCTCAGGAGGAGGAGCAGGAGGAGCATGAGGAGGAGGAGGAGGAGGAGGAGGAGGAGCAGGAGTACGTTCCCAGGAGGGAGCGACCAGGGCCAAGGGCCGCACGACGCCACCTTATTACACGGTACTTCTAAGCCCCCTGTCAGGGAATGGCCAGGGGCCATGAGGGAAGATGAATGCAGCCGCTCCGCAAGCCCTCAGCCGGCGAAGCCAACAAACACTAAGAAGAACAACCATGGAGACTGCATGAATAAAGATAATTTTTTATTACACAAAAATGAAAAGCCCTTCCCACATGAATCCCCAAAAACAATACACGGGCCCCACAAAAAGCCCAACAAACGACTCACTCCCACAAACTGGGGAGGAGCCACTCCACCTTTATTGAAACCGGGCCTCAACGTCGGCCTAACGCAAAAAAAAAGCCCTCCAAAAGCACAACCATGGGCAAAATAAAGATGGCCACCGCCATATTAAAGGAAAGCTGGCCACACCCTCTACTGAGTGGCCCGCGAGGGCGAGACCTTGGCCAGCAGTTTGCCTCCCCTGCCCTGCCTGCTGCTCCTTCGCAAGCTCTGCCCAGTGGCTGCTGCGAGGCTGGGGGAAGGCGCCTGATGCTCAGATGCCCTTCCGCCAGATGCCGCTGGGGGGCGGCCTACACGGCGTTTGGGCCTCGAGGGGCCGTCTCCTGAGTGGCGCACCTGAGCCTGGCCACCATCAGCTGCAGCCGCTTGCCCTTGACGCCCCAGAGGGGGAATGGCGGCGACGGATGGCGCAATGTGGGCCAGCTGGCGTCTGGGATGCGCTGGCTGGTGCTGTGGCGCGGTGGCACTCGGCCGGGCCCGCACTGCAGGATCCGCAGCAATCAGCCGACGGCCGGCTTGCTGGGATGGTCCAGCGCGGCGCCTGCCCTGGCGATGCCTGCCTGAGACAGCGCGTGTGGCAGCAGTGAGTGGCCCTGTGGTCCTGGTGTGCGCGCGCATCACATCCGCCAGGGTCTTGATGGCATCAGTTAGCATGCGGCCAGTCGCGGCAGTTGCTGCCCCGAACTCGCGCACACTGGTCGCCAGCGACTCGATGGCCTCAGGCATGCGCCCCACCACGCTCATGAGCTCCGTGTGGCGCCGGTCCGAGTCGTCGGCCATCTGATCGAGCTTCCGCACCTCCTCCGAAGTGAAGGTGTCCGGACTGGAGTCGCGACTCTCCCGCTGGGGAGGAGGGGGCCGAACTAGGGGACCCTTGCCGCGTTGGTGACGGCGAGTGTGCCGAGCAGCAGCACTCCCCTCTGATCCTTCCCCCCTTTGGGGGGAAGGCCGCGGGCCACGCGCACGGCTGCTGGGTGGCTGGACGCCACTGGTCCCAGAAGCTGCATTGCCCTGCGACAGTTCCTCCAGGCACTCGTCCAGTGAGGAGGTGTCAAGCATTTCCTCCTCTCCTGCGGGACGTGACTGTTCCCCCGAAGGTCCGGCTTGCTCCTCCTCCTCCTCCTGGTTGGAGGTGCTGTCACTGGCAGCCTCAGGGTCCTGGTCGTCACCAGCTGAAAGCAGGAATGCACAAGAGTAGCTTCAGAGTGAGGAGACGGCGTCAGCGAGGGAGTTAGGACTGGTGGGATTCAGCGCATTGGTGGGACAGTGGCAAAGGAGGTAGCTCGGATGGGCCAGTGCAACGCGAGAGGGCCAAAAGGCGAGGTCCTTACCATTGCCGGGCAGTGGAGGGTCGGATACACCGCACGCTGTGGGGACAATCACACGGGCTCCCATGAGCACACACACGCGCTCCTCCAGCCGAGTGAGCTTCTGCAGCTTGGCGCGGCCACCCCTGGCACGGGCCTGGTGATTAAACGCTACTTTAGCCTGCAAGAGAAAGGACGGGCTGTAAGTGCGCAGTGAAGCCCTGATGTAGTGTGCACTGCCTCCCATGGTGGAATAGCTTGGACAGAGTGAAGCCCTGATGTAGTGTGCACTGCCTCCCATGGTGGAATAGCTTGGACAGAGTGAAGCCCTGATGTACTGTCCACTGCCTCCCATGGTGGAATAGCTTGGCCAAAGTGTAGAGTGCCGAATGGCCATTTGATGCTCATGACTGTCCCAATGCTGCTGGCTGAGGGCTGGCCAAAAGGACTTTCAGGTCCCTTTGCCCATCATGTCAGGTGTACATGCAAGAATGAGGAGGAGACTGGAAAGGCTACTCACCCTCACAATCCTGGTCAGATCGTTGTATTTCTTACGGCATTGTTTGTGGGTCCTGGGGGCCTCGCCGGTGAACGTCACCCTCTGGGCGATCTGCTTCCAGGCTTTGGTGTAGTCGTGGTGGGTTGGATTCCTCCCACTCTCTGGAAACAAGATCTTGCGCCTCACCTCCAGAGCTGTGACCATTATGTCCAGATCACCCTCTGAGAAGCGCAGGGCACGCTGACGGGCCTTCTCTGGCGTTGCCATGACTCCCTGGGGCTGAGCAGTAGTGTTGAGGCCTCTTTGCAAGGCTGCAGTGTGCAGGGCGTGGCAGCAGACCAATTCGTCCCTTCCCCCTTTAAGAGCTGGTCGGCACCACGGGGTCTGCTGTCAGTGCAAAAATGACCGCACCCGTGCTGCGCCCCGCCTGGGCGCTATCCCTCTGGACCGCCGGCTTAGCGCCTAAAGAGAGTAGTGGAACGCCTCTTTTAGCGCTCCACCAACCTCTTAGGGCGAAGCCACTGAATTCCCGGCAACGGGGCGCTACTTTGGGGCGGGCGCTAACTTCGGGCGGGCGCTAAGGTTAGCGCCCCAAAACTGCCTATACTGAAAATCTAGCCCCTAGTGTGGTCATTCTGTCCAGTTCATTCTTGAGCCGGTCACGCAGGGGTGCTGGAACTCTTCATGGAGCATGTACCACTGGCTGAGCATCCTCCTTTAGCTGGATCTTGTAAGTGAATGGTAGAACTCCAAATCCTTTGAACACATCCTGGAAATTATTCACTACAGAATCCACCGAGTCATCTGGTCTGCTTATGGCACCGTTTATACGGTAGACTCTCTTGACCAGTTCTAAGTCTTCACAAGCTTTGTCATCCAGTAGTGAATCAAGTCTTTCAGCCACAACAGAAAACATGAGATGATGCACTTTGTCTTTGACTGTCACTTTAAGTCTGCATACACCTAAGCTATCTATTTTTTGTCCATTATAGTCCTTCAGTAGTACTGACTTTTTCTGTAATTTGGGCTTTTCTTTCATATTGTTAATGTCACTCATACTGATTAAGTTTGCTTTTGCCCCAGTGTCTAGTTTCAAGGTAACTAATGCTCCATTTACCTGCAGTGGGATCATCCATTTGTCCGCTTTTACTGCATTAACTTTATGTTCAGCATTGTCCATTTCTGAGGGCTGCACATTTTCTGTATCCTTTTTGATATTGTCACATGACACCATTCCTACAAAAAATGTCTCACTTAAATCAATGTCCTCAATTACATTAACTCGTTGCCCTTTCTTAGTTTTTAATTTTGAAAAGCATTGTTTGGCAAATTGATTCTTTCCATTACACTTTGTGCACATTTTTCCAAACGCTGGGCATTGTCTTAACTGGTGTTTGTAACCACAGCGTTTACAATTAAAAATTTCATCCTCCGATTGCTTTTCATTTCTGTTCTGCCCACGTTTCTTCCCCTTGTAGGACACAGCACCGACAGCAGCATTATCACTCATTACAATCACATCATTATTGATTTCACTGAAAGTCTTCGCATGCTTTCGAGCTAGCTCGCTGGCTTGGCATATTTTCACAGCATTTTCCAAATTTAGTTCGGTTTCTCTCAACAGACATTCCCTGACTTTTTTATCATGAATACCAAACACAATCTGGTCACGAATCATGGATGCTTTGAGCTCAGAGAAATTACATGTCTGTGCTTTCAGTTTCAGGTCAGTTATAAAGCTATCAAAAGTCTCATTTTGCTGCTGTGTCCGAGAACGGAAGATGTATCTTTCATACGTCTCATTCTTTTTGGGAGAGCAATGTGCATCAAATTTTTTTAGCACATCTTCTAATTTTTCTTTGTTCTCCTCTGGATTAAATACAAATGTATTAAATACCTCTATCACCTGTGGGCCTGCAACCGTAAGCAGCAACGCTATCTTCCTTGTGTCTGGCTTCGTACCGAATCCGATGGCTGCAATGTAGAGTTCGAATTGTTGTTTAAAAGTCTGCCAATTGTAGTCGATATTTCCTGTGAGTTTCAAACACTCTGGTGGCTTCAAATTCTCCATGTCGCTTTTCACAATTTTCAGCAGATCTTCACCAATCCTGGTACCATCTTATGTTCATTAATAAATAGACATTCTTATTATGAACACAGCTAGCTTTTGCTAAACACTTTTATTGAGCCCATGTGGACTAGGTACAGTATCGGTAGAGGCATCCATCTTGACTGCTTCCTTGTGGGTAGCCTAGTGCCTCATGGGTAATGTAGTCTTAATATACATACAGCTGGGTAGTGTAGTCTTATATACATACAGCTATATACAGCTCTACACAGCTCTATGGCTCCACCTAGTGTCCACTATAGAATGACATGTTATTGATCATTACAGCGCTCAGTGAAGGTGGTGAGAGGGGTTTCCCAGGAACTCACACTGGAGATGGGTGTCAGGCTCCAAACTTCCACAGCTGTGATTATGCCTTCTAAATGTTCCCCCAGACCTGAGACAACAAAGCCCTGTCACCTACAAATGATGGCTGATCAAATATCCTATTTAATGGTGGAGCTGCAGCTAATAGTCAGCAATCCAATTGTGCTCCCGCATGTTTTCACTGTCGTGTTTCAGAACAGGCGTGCTTCACGTCGGAAAAGGGTTAAATTCACCAAGGCCTAACGAAATGGCATTATAGAGGCAATTTAGTTCTTGTTAAGGGCCTTAATGGTCTATCCCGCCTCTTGGGGGCAGGACGGAGACAGGACCAGTAGACACGATTTAATGAAAATTGCTTGGAGGCGGGATGGAGGTGGGGTTGGGCCCGCCCACCAGTTTTTGCAATTTTAACCTCCCACACGCCTCCAATCCCGCCTCAATGGCCCGATGAAAATCGAGCCCTTTGTTTCTCAATGGAATGTATTTTTGTTGAGAATTATGAAATATTTCTTTAAATGCTAGCCACTGCTTATCTACCGCCATACATTTTAATCTGTTTTTCCAATCTACCGAAGCCAACTCGCCCCTTATACCTATGTAATTGGCTTTATTTAAGTTTAAGACTCTAGTTTTGGACTTAGGCAAATCACTCTCAAAATTAATTTAAAATTCTATCATATTATGATCACTCTGCCCTGGAGGATCCTTTACTATGAGATTGCTAATTAACCCTGTCTCATTACACAATACAAGATCTAAAATAGCCTGTTCCCTGGTTGGTTCCATAACATATTGTTCTAGGAATCTGTCCCGAATGCATTCCATGAACTCGTCCTCCAGACTACCTTTGCCAATTTGATTTGTCCAGTCTATATGAAGGTTATAGTCCCCCAAGATTATTGCATTACCTTTGTTGCAAGCTCCTACTATTTCTTGATTTATATTCTGTCCAACGGTATAGCTGCCATTAGCTTAGCTACCAACAATCTCGAGCAATCACGACTCAGCAATTACGAGTCATACCTCACAATCATAGCTTCACCTCTCCCTCACACACTTACCACTGCTGCAAGATTCACATCCAAATCTCACACCTTGCACACACTGCCAGCTATTCAACCAAGGCAGGCACATCACACAAACACATTGAACCACACTCTCTGACACACATTCCCTTTCTCTTGCAGGCAAAGCTGACTCATAACCCCCGGGAGCAGCAGCAGAAGGATGGAGGGGAAGCCTGGCTTCATCACCTCATGGAGTTGGAGGACACCGTGCTGGAGATAATTGGAGGGGCCGTCACTGAGGCCATGGTGAGCGGAAAAGTTGAAAGCATTGCTGAAGGTGACAGTATGCTCATACCTAATCCTTCTTCTCACATCCCACTTGCCCCTCATCCTACAATCTCTTCTCACTTACAAGCTGCTGATGGTGTAAGCTTGCACATCTTGCTTTCCCCCCTCCCCTCACCACAACTCGACCCATGTGCCTTTCTCCTTTCAGATACCCAAGAAATCCAACCTGCCCAGCCTATCCCCGAAGTTATGGAGGAGGAGAGTGAAGGAGAAGAAGAGGCACTGTCAATCAATCTGTAAGAGGTTTTTTGCTAGGTCTCTCTCTCTGGTGAGACCTCTCTCTCTTTTGCACAGTAATTTACCGAGTGGTTCGACCCACTCGCCCCTTAGGTTCTGTACACTGGACTTTGAGGCAGGAACTACAATGCAGAGAATACTCTGTAGACCAAGTTTAATGAAACGAAGTGAAATTTTATTGCATAAAGAAAAATTGAATGTAAGCCAATAAGGTACATGGGAGGGAAAAACAAATCATAATACAGTACTAACCAATATATCCACAGGCATATTGTACTTTACAAGGTTCACCACGAAATAGGGAAACACACGGAACATCGAGGGACAACAATTCATTGTTAATTATCCCCTAAAATGCCCACCCCCTAAACCTAGCTAGATTAGATTATGAGGGGCCAGAAACATGCTCACCAGTCCCAGTTAGAAAATAGAGGTTTTGAAGTCGGCGTTTTGGTCCTCTCAGGCATCCTGTCTCCATGTGGTCAGCAGAACGCAGCGGGCTGCAACACACTCTTTTCTCCCTCGAGGTAATGGACACGGACAGGCTGGATGTTAGAAGGCCTGGACATCGGTGTGGAGAGAGCCCATCTGTTTGACCATGTTCATAAGGTTTCCTCTTGGAGGGTCGTTGTCTTCTCGTCTCGTCAATGGCCCGGGGTTTGTCGATGATCTCCCGATAGCTACCCCGGGTCTGGACGCTGACTCAACCTGAACCACCAATGGCTACTCTGAGTCTTCAAAACGTCTCTGATCCCAATCGTCTACCGAATCGTCTTCTTCTTCCGAGTCTGTGCGGCCTCTCTACCGAACCCGAACTCCTAACCGAACTGCACCTTCTTCTGACCCCCGAACGAGCTCTCAAAAATGATCACTACAATGCTCTTCTTGCTCTCCCGTGCTGCTCTCTCTCCGAACTCGAACTCCTAATGGCTACCCCAGGTCTCCAGTTATACTTCTCATGGAGGCCCTTATCTCCCGCCATATCAAGGTTAGTCTTTGTTTAATTTTTGGCGGGCTTGTAGCACAGAGGGGTAGTCATTGTGTTTAAAGTACTTTCGGGATGGCCGGTAACTGCCATCTCTGGTCTGGAATGACCTTGTATTGTCTTTAATGGGTCTTGATGTCCCCCTTTGAACTTGAAGCTGTTTCCCTTTGTCTGGGTAAACATTTTGATGGCCTTTATCTACAGACCGATCCATATGTATGGGGTTCTGTCTGGTTTCGCATTCTCTGAAATTGCATTCCAGAACTTACTGTGGGCTGAATCCACAAAAGCTGTCTGTGGACTGCAGGAACCATTTTAAAATGTCCCAAAAAGCTGGTCACGGGGTCTGGCAGCCATTTTGTGTGCCCCTTTTTCTGGGCTTCTTTTAAAACAGTCTTTAAAATTGAGGCCTTTTCTGCCAATAGACCCTTATAGGACAATGTTCAATTTTGCGAATCCTACAGTCCCCCCTGATGATACTATAACTTGCTTGAAGTATCATAATTCTGGGTGAGCAAAAATTTTCTGACTCTCCATAATCAAACCATCCCCTGTATTTACCTATCTATGACCGCACGACACATGCATTTCCCATTTCAGAAAATCCACAGTGTACATGAAGCATCTATAGATGGTAATACATTGGAGTTAAAATCTGACACACATATTTCCAGGCGCGGAGGGGGGCCTAATACCCCTACACCACCTGGTTCATACATATTGGCCTAGAAATTGAGTTTTGGCGCTGCCAGGGCTTTAGCGCCGGAAGTTAGTGCCGGAGCTAAGTCGCGCTGGTCGGGCCCAAAATTCACTGGTTCTGCGCCCAAACGGCTGCCGGCGCTGCTGAAAGCTGTTAGCGCCTGAAAACTGGCACTATGCGCTGAATTTCGGCGCTATTCCGGCGCTGCGGCACCCGCTGCGGTGCGGCAGGTTCGGGAAGTGCAGGCCTCCTCCTTCCCTTAAGGAGGAGCTGCCTGCACCCGGCCGCGGCCCGCGATAATCTTATTAAAAATGAGCCCGGCACCTCGGACAAGTGCCGGGCTTGCTTCTGTTCCGGGGGGGTGGGGGGGGAAGTCCGGGGAGGGAGCTGCGGCCAGGCGGGCGGCGGGAAAGCGGCCGGCCGCCGCGGGGCCTTTAATGCGCCGGCGCAAACTTGTGCAAGGCACCTCTGCCAGAACGTTGCTTGCGGCTGCCACGGGCGAGGCGGCCGCAAGTCAATTTCGGCGCTGGGGCCCGTCACCACGGCAACCGGGATGCTGCGCACACCGATGACGTCATCGGTGCCGGCGCAGCGCTACCGGTCTACCGCGGCGGAAGGGCCCCAGGCAATTTAGGCGCCGGCGCCAATTGCAGCGCTAGGCCCTCTAGCGCCGCAAAATCGGCGCTAAGGGCACTGAATTTCTAGGCCATTATCTTTTATTAATAACAACACACATAATAAACTTCAATAAAAATAATAAAGAAAGAAAATACACACAAAATCACACATGAATACTATCAAAAATAGAGGAGGGAGGGAAACTTTAACTCTATACATAGCAGCAAAATTTAAATGGGTGTCTCCTCGTCTACCCGCACATAATGCTCCCTCCATTCTCCTCTGTTCTCATACTTCTGGAAACGTTTGTCCCTCTTACAATGTACAAAGAGTAAATAAATCACAATAAAAATCTGACATACTATGAGGATGTGGGAGGCTATCCTAATCCATGAAGGGACTTCTATATTAGTGAAGAGGTCCCACCACTGTGGGGTCACTATATCTAATATGTCTGTCCCTATTCCTAATGTCTTCTGCTCCAGCGTGTAAAAATGTTGCTGTGAAATGGCAACGGCTTTTAGTATCTTGGTGAGGTGTTCAGGGAGAGGGGGAATGACATAGCCAAAATGTGCAGCGAATTGTTGCAGATCGGTGAAATTTTCCTTGACAGTGAGGTAAACAGTGGAAGGTTCAGGAATAGGGACAATTCGCTCTTGGGCCACTTGAACTTCTGCCTTGGGTTTGAAGCAGAAACTGCTGTCACTGACCGGACACCAGCCGTGCTGTCCATGTTGGTAGTGGGGTAGTGGGGTGCTGCAGTGGTGACATAGTATGTCCCACCTCCTGGCTTTGTGCCATTGCCTCCATGGTGCAATTTATAGGCTTCGCGCCAGCAGTTCTGAACCCGCACTGTGGTTTCGAATAGGCATTCAAGTGCTGGGGACACAGGATGATGTGTGCTCCCTGGCTCCGGCACCCCGAGAGGTCGGTACCCGTCATTGCATGCTCCCATCAAATGACGTAGGGTGGGACCGCTGTGTAGCGAATGTGTGCACCCCCTTGAATGACTCCAATGTTCTCCACCCTGTATACTGGGGCGGGTTTAGTTATCTTTCCCATAACCGGCATTCTTACCACTATACTCATAATGGTGTGATTAGACCGCCCACAGTCCACTGGGACTGGGTAGGCCTCTGAAGCTAGTCTGAGCTGGCACAGACTTAATGCGTTCTCAAAAGGGTGGAGGGCTGCGAGGTGCTTATTGCTGATCCAGGAGGGGACCAAACCTTGTTTTAAATCCTCCAGATTACTGCGGCCCTCGCCCAGTAACCACGCCCCGTACAGCACACACGCCTCATTCTGCACAGCCTGATCTGACGCATTCCGATCCTCTCTGATGAGAGCATTTACCGTTTTAGCGTGTTTCTCCAGCTCAGCTAAGATTTCTTTTAAGTGTAGTGTCATGGCCTGGTCCTCATGTACCTCAGAACCCACTACCTTATTCCCATCCGTCAGTATCTTTCTTAACTGCGCTTTTAAACCATTGATCTGGGTCTGCAGCTCCACGTCATCCAGAGTGTTGATGACGGAAGTCCCTGTGTTAAAGGCGGTAAAAATATCATTGACTGTACCCCTTCTTTGTCTCCCTGCCCTGTCCAAGACCTCATGTGGTGTGGTGTACAATCCGACTCTTTCGACATCGGCAAAGTTGAACTCATAAAATTGTCTGAACATATTTGTTAACAGGGCCTGGTACAATTGCGGGGGCGGGTGATGAGCTCAGTGGCATTCACCGGGATTGGAGAGTATGGGACTCTGCACGCCCGCGTGCTGATGTCCCACCTCATCCCTTTCCCAGCATCCTGCCACTGTCTCTGGAAAAAGATGGAGACGCCTGTGGGGCAGATGCGTTCTGAACCCCACATGCAGATGTAAATCCCCTCATCTGGTTCCCACCATTTGTCCCAACAGACACTCAATCCCCCATGAGTCCCCGTAATAGTCCGATGGGTATTGTTACCCAGTCGCTCTCACTCGACCGTGGAGTTTTTCATGGTCTTACTCAGCTTCCGAAGCCACCACCATCTGTCCAAAGGAACATGTCTGTTGCATACTAAACAAATCTTCCTCCCGACGGTTACGCTGACTCTGGGCGCGACGATCCTCACCCTGGGACACATTAGAGAAGTCTCTCCATATGCAAACCCGGACTGGCTGGAGTAATCCGTAGAGTTCGACCCCAGCCATCCTGGCCACCTCCCTTTGTGGAAGTAGGTGGCTGTTTCCTCAACGTCCCATTCACCTGTCCCATCAGTCGCGATGGGGGCTGTGTCCCCGGAGCATCCATACACGATGGAGTCCTTGGTGTAGCCCCGATAGGCCAAGCTACGCTCGATCACCGCGAACATGATGAGAATCCTCTCCATGGTACCTTTGGTTCCTGCAACAGATTAAACATAGAAACATAGAAACATAGAAGATAGGAGCAGGAGTAGGCCATTCGGCCCTTCGAGCCTGCTCCGCCATTCAATGAGATCATGGCTGATCATCCAAATTCAGTACCCTGTCCCTGTCTTCTCCCCATATCCCTTGATCCCTTTAGCCTTAAGAAATATATCCACTTCTTTCTTGAATATATTTAATGAACTGGCCTCCACTGCCCTCTGTGGCAGAGAATTCCACAGGTTCACCACTCTCTGGGTGAAGAAATCCCTCCTCATTTCAGTCCTAAATGGCTTACCCCTTATCCTTAGACTGTGACCCCTGGTTCTGGACTCCCCGGCCATCATAAACATCCTTCCTGCATCTAGTCTGTCCAGGCCTGACAGAATTTTATAGGTTTCGATGAGATCCCCTCTCAATCTTCTAAACTCCAGTGAGTATAAGCCCAATCGACACAATCTCTCCTCATATGTCATTCCTGCCATCCCAGGTATCAGCCTGGTGAATCTTCGCTGCAGTCCTTCCATGGCAAGAACGTCCTTCCTCAGGTAAGGCGACCAAAACGGCACACAATACTCAAGGTGCGGTCTCACCAAGGCCCTGTACAACTGTAGCAAGACATCCTTGTTCCTGTACTCGAGCCCTCTTGCTACGAAGGCCAACATACCATTTGCCTTCTTAACCGCCTGCTGCACCTGCATGCTTACCTTCAGCAACTGGTGCACAAGAATACCCAGGTCTCTTTGCACTTCCCCTTCTCCCAATCTATTGCCATTCAAATAATAATCTGCCTTCCTGTTTTTGCCACCAAACGATACAGCCAGGCTCCCGAGAGATTCTGGCCTAGGTGAAGGCATGATCGGGTCTTTCGACCTCGATCCAAAACAAACACACATGCTGGGCAGATTCCAAAACTATTTCTTATAACACCCATCACCTTAAAAATTTACACACCTTATACTTAACCAAACGTAAACTTAACTAAACTTATGTACAGCGCCGCCCGTCCCCGGGCGGCCTGCCTAATCCCTGTTTGGACTGCAGCTCACCGCTCCCTGTGGCGGGGCCGCACTGACCTGTAGCTTGAGTCCCCCGCAGCCTTTTGCTGCCAATTGGGGACTGCGTCTTTCTAGGGATTTCCCAAGTTGGTCTCTGCTGAAGTAGGGGGAATTGGGACAGAGCTTTATTGGCTGAGGCGTCCGAGACGACCTGCGAGGGGGTACTTCGGGCGAGGCTCCCTTTGCGAGTGGACCTTTGGTTGGGACTTTAGCCCTCACAGCCCATGGCTTCTCCATGACTGTCGGCTTCGTCTCCCTTCCCTCAGACTCCGCCCCTTTGGGATTTGGGTCTGTGGCAGACGACTCCTCCCTACCTGTCCCGACAGGTGGAGAATCTCCGCCCCCAAGTTCTACCTCCCCTAAGCTTGAGCCGAGGGCAGGACCTCCGTCCTCCGACTCCACCTCCTCCAGAATCATGTCAGGGGCGGGGCCTAGCTGTTCGGACTCCCCCCTAACTGTGCTCGGGTCAGACGACCTGCGAGGGGGTACTTCGGGTGAGGCTCCCTTTGCGAGTGGACCTTTGGTTAGGACTTTAGCCCTCACAGCCCGTGGCTTCTCCACGACTGTCGGCTTTGGCTCCCTTCCCTCAGACTCCGCCCCTTTGGGATTTGGGCCTGTGGCAGACGACTACTCCCTACCTGTCCCTACAGGTGGAGAATCTCCGCCCCCAAGTTCTACCTCCCCTAAGCTTAAGCCGAGGGCGGGACCTCCGTCCTCCGACTCCACCTCCTCCAGAATCGTGTCAGGGCAGGGCCTAGCTGTTCGGGCTCCCCCCTAACTGTGCTTGGGTCAGGGGGAGGGCCTTGGTCTTCGGGCTCTTTCCCGTCCGAGTCCCAGGCCAATGGGGAAACCTCCCAGGTGGGCGGGATAGCTCCTCCTCTCAAGCAGGCTGTGGCACCAGCCTGTGTGGTCTGTGACTTTTTGCACGCCTCAGGCTGAGGATTTTTACCCTCAGGCCTGGCCTCGGTTGTCGGCTCTTCTGCACCCGGCTTAAACAGTTTGCACTGGTTTACGTGAAACCATTTAGTGCGCCGGGGCAACTTCACTGCGTAGGTGGTGGGGACCGGTGCGTCTTGCACCGGTTCCCGTCTAGCCTTGTCTATGGCTCTCTCTCCAGCGCGGATGGTCAGACCCAGGAATTTTACTTCCTGCTGGCCGATCCGTGTCTTCTTTGGGTTTACCTTGGAACCCTTTCTGCCTTTCTTACCCGTACTCGTTCCCCAGAGACAGTGATTTCTAAGATCCACGAGGATCCCGTGTTCTACTAAGAAATCGGACCCTAGGATCCCTTTTCCACCCTCCACCTCCCACTTCATCAGTACACACTTCCTCGTGGTGCGGAGTGGTCCTAAATGAATGGAGAGGGGGATGGAGAATGCGCCAGCCTGTTCTTTGCCCATGAAGCCCGACAGAATATATGGAACCCCGGTGGACAGAGGTGAGGTGGTAGGGTTAGCCGTGTGGATCACGGTGCACGATGCCCCCGTATCCAACAGATAGGTCCCTTTTACCTTCTCTACCTCCATCTCCACGAGGGGTCGCCTCCATAAATCATATCGCAACGAACACAGGTAAACGGGCTGCGCTGGCTCTAGTCATTGGGGTGAAGCGGTCGGGGCCGCGGGAACGACGGGACCGGTGGTGACTGCTATCTTCCCCTGTGAAATCATAAGAGACCGCATTGTCTCTAAAATTGATTCTATCGCAGCGGGATCTATAGCTGCACCGGCTCCTTTTCCTGGGACAGGGGCTGCGGCTTGGACCTGGACTCGTGCTGGGGCGGCGGTCTGGGCTTGGGCTTGGGCTGCGGGAGATTTTCCCTTATTATCCTTCCACAGATTTTTACAGTCCCTGCGCCAATGTCCATCCTTCCCACACCCGTAGCAATTGAGCTTGGCCTGGGGAGGGCGATTCCCCTCCTGATGCCACTCCTTTTTACTTGGGGCTGCGGGTTTTGCCTGATGCATTTTTCCCTTAGAGGGAAGTGCCTCCTGACCCCTGCAATTCTTGTATGCAATGGTGAGCTGTCGGAGCACTGTCTCCTCTGTGGTACCGGGACCTTGGGGGTCAAACCAAGATTTGGCTTGGGCCTGTATCTGCGGTAAGCTGTTGGCAACTAGGCAGTGAAACCAATGAACCCGCTGGACATCATTCATTGCGGCCCGTTCAGGCATGCCCGGACAGCTGCGCCGATACGCTGGCCACAGCCTTTCTGCTAAAAACCCGTGGGGGCTCTCCAGTTAGCTGCATAGTCCCTTCCACACGGAGGAACGGGTTGCCGTCGTCCACTCCCATAACCTCCAGGACCTCGTCCCGGAGTTCCTCATACCCTTTCTGCCCCCTCTTACTCCCGTCTCAGAGGCACTGAAGGATTGTGCTATCCAGGGAGAATAGCAACATCTTAGCCTGTTCTGGACCATCGCAGTCATTGATGGCGGCTGTCTGCTCTATCTCCCTGAAATGGACTGAGGGATCTCCCTCCTCAGAGAGTTTTGGGAGGTGGCTCGCCATCGCTCTGATTTGTTGGGCACTGTGGGGCAGTATGAGATGGTTCTGGAGGGGTCCGTCATCGCCATTTGCGGTGGCAGGGCCGTACTGTAAGATTCGAAATTTTCAGCAATAATCACGCAAGAAAATAGGGTTAATAAGACAGTTTTATTGACCAAAAGAAGCTTGTACAGCAAAACCTTGATAAAAGGGGCATACAAAATGGCCGCCGGACCTCGTGATCAGTTTCTGGGACCATTTGATTTCTGTTACTGCAAGCAAGGCAGGCTTGTGGATTGAGGACAGTAAGCCCGCGAAAGCCAGTATCGGGAAAACGAAACTCAGGGAACTGAGCATACATATTAATTGGATTCTAAGTACAGGACAGTCTTGGGTTACAGGATGAGGCCCATCAAGAAATGGGCGGACAATTGAATGAACACTTAAACCCATTTACTGTACAAAGGAAAACCGTTTGACAGCCATCAAGGGCAATCTCCAGACCGATCAATACACGAACCGAGTTACGGTGACAAAGTAAAAGACATTATCGGCCCAGGAAGGCCAGTTAAGCTATCACCGGCTCCCGTTACAAGACAAAGCGCCCCTGCAGAGATTTCTGCCCGCCAAAAATATTACAAAGACAGGACTATGATTTGGCGGGAGATAAGACTGTCCCAAAAGGGTATAACTATGGATTTGAAAAGTCCATCAGAAGGATTACGACTACGATTACGCTTCGCTTCACCTCGACCGCTACGATTCACAATTCATTTCTTCAGTACGATTTGTAACTTCGGTGCGGAACGGAAGACGACGAGAAGACTTCGGCTCGGAAGCCAGCTCGGCCAGGCAAGGCCCGGCCATGACGGGAAGATGACGAGGGTGGCCCGGGTACTTTTGTCGGGAGATCATCGACGACCCAGGCCGAAGGAGAAGACACCCTCGGAAAACCGACGATCCAGGCCAGAGAAAAGGACACTCCGGGCCTAGCACTCCAGTGCCTCAACATCCCATTCGACCAGGAACCTCCCGTGTGCAATTCTACAACATCACATCAGTGGTAGAGTCTTCCATGTGCATCCAGTTCTTAAAGTCACGTCGGTAACGGATTCATCCATGACGAGCGCTCATCAAGGCTGTATCTGCTGCTCCATCGCGTAAGAAAAACAAACTGCGCCAGAAGTTTCCAAATCCACGTGACGACGGAAAGCTGTGCCAAAAGGCTGCGTACCCCTTTTTGCGAATCTGAAAGTGGTGAGCATGATCCCGAGTTCCTCAAGTCGAAACTTAGTTTAGGTCTAGGGGAGGGGGTTAAGGGTAATCGTAATGCGTTTCCCCTTTTACGATGTGCCGTGTGTTCCCCATTTCCATAGAGTTAAGTTTATAGATATGTGCATGCTTGTAGTTACTTTGATCTGTGCTTATGACATGTATTTTATAATGCTGCAAACTGTTTTATAATAAAAGCCTCCATTTCACGCTATTCAACCTGGTCTATTGAGTTTTTCTCTGCACTACAGTTCCCTGCACCTAAGTCCAAGGTCTAGAACCGTAGGGAAGAGTGGGTCGAACCACTCAAGGGTAATTATTGCACGAAGCCTGGTAGGAGACCAGAACGAGCAAGAGAAACCCCCTACAGAGATGGCGACCGCGGCAGGACCTTGGCAGCAGGAATGTAGTGTGTTAGATCAAGGCCTGAATAAACGAAATGTGATGGATGAGAGAATAGCGGACTATGTTTTTGGGAAGGTAAACCTTACAAAACAATGGATATCTGACTTATTAAGGGATAGGCGCCCGCTAGATGCAGCCATCAAGTGGACAGAAAGCAAAGAGCATAAGAAATCGGTAGAAAAGGCGGTTTGGCTGATGTGCTACAAGAAACAAGTCCAGCTTTTGGACCAGGTCGTTGCAGCACAGACAGCCCAGATCAAAGGGCTACTTACAGAAGTAGAGGAAAAGGTTGCGGGAGGCCAAAAACTGATTCAATCGCTTAACGCGCTGAATCAGGAACGCCAATCCGTAACTCACCGACATGAGACCAGGATAGGTTACTTGGAGTGTCAGGTCATTGAGGCCAAGGCCAGTGAAGGTAGAATGAGAGAGAGGTGTTTCCGCCTAGCTAAGCAGATAGCGACACAGGAGGAAAGTATTTTGGGGGCTAGGGCAGCATATAAGATGGCAATGGAGGATAGGTCTGAGAACACCAACCATAGTGCTTGCCACAAGGAGCTAGAGGACCTGAGAGCGGCCCTAGCAAAGGCAAATGGCTTGGTGTGTCTCATCAACCCACAAGCGAGCCAGCTACTGTTAGCCAAGGAATCCAAAAGACCGATTCCACAAGAGGCAGTTGGGGTACCAACCCCCGAGCCCTCGGCACCTCCCGCCTATACTGAGTCTTGGACTCCGAGGAAGGAAACGGAGAAGTCAGACACAGAGGTTCTTGAGGTAGAGCAACACCAGGTAGCAGAGTCGGGACCGGCACCGATGTGTCCCACGCGACACCGGAGGCTCGGTCCAGGCGCCAATGCTGGCGAGGACGGACCACTTATGAATCAGATCATAATGCCCCATAGCGCACGACAGCTAAGGGAAATGATCAGTCACATCCCAAAACTCTCCGAGTCAGGAGATCCCTCCGTGCATTTTAGGGACGTGGAGCAAACCGCAGCAGTTAATGACTGCGACGGGGTTGAACAGTCCAAAATGCTGCTGTTCTCCCTGGACAGCTCGCTCCTCCAGTGTCTCCCTGATGAGAGCAAGAGAGGGCACAAGGAGTACGAGGAGTTATGGGACGAGATCCTGGAGATTATAGGGGAGAGTGACAGAACTCCGTTCCTCCGATTGGAAAGGACGGTACAGCTAGAGGGAGAACCCCCACGGGTTTTCGCCGGAAGGCTGTGGCCAGTGTATCGGCGCAGCTGCCCGGGCAGGCCGGACCGGAACAGGCTGAATGATGACCAAAGGGCTCATTGGCTCCGGTGTCTGGTCGCCAATTGCTTGCCACCGGTGAGGGAGCAGGCCAAAGCATGGTTTGACCCCACCAACCCCCGCTCCACGGAGGACGTAGTGCTTGATCAGCTAACGATAAGTTACAGGAACAACAAGAGTAGGGATGTGCCTTCCCCAAAGGGAAAGGTGCATGAGGCGAGGCCTGCAGCTCCTGCTAAAAAGGAATGGCATCAGGAGGGGAATCGCCCTCCCCAAGCCAAGAGCAGTTGTTATGGGTGTGGGAAGGAGGGTCATTGGCGCCGAGACTGTAAAAATCCATGGAAGGATAATAAAGGGAGGTTTCCCGCAGCCCAAGCCCAAGCCCAGACCGCTGGCCCAGCACCAGGAGATGGTGCATTTGTGGATCCCGCTGCGATTGAGTCAGTTTTAGAGGCAATGCGGTCTCTAATGACCTCGCAGAGGAAGGTAGCGGTCGCCAACAGCCCTGTCACTCCCGAAACTCCAACCGCAGCGCCCAAATGACTGACGCCCGCGCAGCCCGTCTACTTGTGTCCGCTCCGCTATGATGCTTGGAGAAGACCTGTTGTGGAAATGGAGGTGGAAAAGGAAAAAGGTAGTTACCTGTTGGATACGGGAGCATCATGTACCGTGATCCATACAGCTAAACCTTTTGCCTCACCTCTATCTACCCAGGCTCCATTCTCAGTGGCGGGTTTCACAGGCAGAGAACAGGCTGGCGCGTACTCCATCCCGCTCTCCATTCATTTGGGAGCACTCCACACCACATGGACGTGTATCCTATTGAAGTGGAATGAGGGGGGTGGAAAAGGCATCCTCAGGGCTGATTTCTTGGTGGAACACGGGATCCTCGTGGACCTTAGAAATCACTGTCTCTGGGGAGCCGAGAATGGGTTAGGCAAGGTAGTCGTGATCCCAGGGAGGGGAGAAAAGGGGACCCTGGGCACCATGAAGCCGTCAGGAGGTTACGATCTCAAGCTTATGGTCGCGGACGTCCCAACGGACTTGCAGGCGTGTGTGTCGGACAATCTGACCGCGTTTGCCACCCACAAGCACGACTGTGGGAGAGTCACCGGGTTTGAGGTCAGCGTAGACGGGGACCCCATGATCCGATCCCAAAAGCAGTATAACTTCCCCAAGGAGGCAGAACCCGACATGGAGACAGCAATATCTTCATTGGTGCAGCAGGGCGTGTTGAGACCAATAGCCACTCACGTGAACTCCCCATTATGGCCGGTAAAGAAGCCGGACAATTCGTGGAGGGCCACGGTGGACTACAGAGTCTTCAATAGTAACATCCCAGCCTGCGCGCCCACGGTAGCAGCAGTTGCCGACCTAATAGGGAGTATTCCAGCATCTGCGACCACGTTCACGGTGCTGGATATTTCAAACGGTTTTTGGTCCATTCCGCTGCGGCGGGAGGATCAGTACAAGTTTGCCTTTACTTTTAAAGGGCAACAGTACACCTGGAATTGCTTGCCACAGGGTTTTCACAACAGCCCCAGCATTTTCCATCAATGCATGGCGGGAAGTTTAAAGGAATTTAGCCAGCCCAATCAGATAGTGCAGTATGTGGACGACTTACTCCTGTTCACGGACTCAAGGGAGGAGCACGGCCCACTATTAGCCGAATTATTGGAGCTGCTGGAAAGGAAGGGTTTTAAAGTAAACCCAAAGAAAGCACAGATCGGCCAGCAGGAGGTGAAATTCCTGGGTCTGGCCATCCGCACTGGGGAAAGAGCCATAGATAAGGCTAGACGGGAATCGGTGAAAGATCTGCCGATCCCTAACACAGTAACGGGTGTAAGGTCCTTTTTGGGATTGACCGGGTACTGCAGAGATTTCATCGAGGACTATGCAGCCACAGCAGCCCCGCTACTCCGACTCTTACACAAGGGAGTCGAGTGGTCGTGGGACGAGGGTTGTCAGGCAGCATTCGAGAAGTTGAAAAGGGATCTGCAGGCAGCGCCAGCCCTAGGGGCCATAGATGGGGGGGAGGAGTCTTTCCTGGAAGTAGCCGCTAGTGGAGACAGCCTGAGCACCGTGCTGCTCCAGGAGCGCCACGGCAAGCTGAGGCCAGTGGTCTATTCCTCCAGGGTGCTTACGGATGTGGAGAGGAGTTTTTCCAATTGCGAGCGGCATCTCCTGGCCACGCATTGGGCTGTGAACAGATTGGTGATCTTCACAGGAACCTCTCCCATCACTCTCCTCACCCATCACACCCCCACAAAGATGCTTCTGGATGGAAGGATTAAGGATGGGACTGTAAGCAGCGCTCGGATTGCACGCTGGACCCTCCTCCTTTCCCAGATGGATCTCAAAGTTAAAGGTCTCTGCGAGCCAAAGCTCGCAGCCAACATGGTATATCCCGGAACAGCCCATCGGTGTTCCGTAGAAGGGGTATGGGAGGTCGACATAGGTTTACGGGCCGGGATACACCCCACAGGCCGCGAGATCTACGTAGACGGTTCCAGCACAGTATCTGCTGGCGAACGACTCACAGGGTGTGGAGTTTATGACCCTATGGCAGACATTGCCTTGGCAATTAAGCTCCCCAGCACTATGAGCGCACAGCAGGCTGAACTGTCCGCGGTGGCGTACGTGGTTACCCACCCCGAGATCTTCCCAAACCCATACACAATTTGCTCGGACAGCATGTTCACGTGCAATTCGTGTACGGAGTACCTCGCCATCTGGTCCCGCCGCGGATACACCTCCGCGGACGGACGACCTTTAACAGTTAAGCCCTTGCTGGAAAAGATCCTGGCAGCTGTGGGGGAGGAAGGGGAGGTGTTCATCCACAAGGTGAAGGCTCATTCCACCACAGAACCCCGCAGTCAGGGCAACCAGCAGGCGGATGCGCTAGCCAGGGAGGGTGCCCGCAACGGCATTTGCTGGGACCCCTATGGACCCGGGCCCGTGGCAGCGATCCGAGGCAGGGAGGGAACTCCAGGGAACACAGGGGTGATACCGCCCCTAGACCTAAAGACCGTCCAAACCCTGGATCCCGCCCTAAAAACAGTACTCAAAGCCATCACTGAGGGCAAGCAGGTAGAGGGTCCGTACAGTACGGCAGCCCTCTCAGTCAAGGAAGGCATGCTGTTCCGAGAGGAACAGTGGGTGGTGCCGCAGCAGCACCGGAGGGAATTCCTTCAACTGGCCCATGAGGGTCCAGGGGCAGGACACCCCGGGCCTGAGGTGACCTGGCAACGGGTAGAGCAGGCGGGATGGTGGCCGGGACTTAGAGACAATGTCCGCGAGTTCTGTGCGAGCTGTCTTGTGTGCGCTGCAAACAACCCAGACCCCCAGAAAAGGAAGGTACCCATGGGGCACATCAGGAGGGTAGAGGGACCATGGCAATCGATTCAGGTCGACTACATAGGGCCCCTACCCGCCGCCCAGGGAGGCTATAAGTACTGCCTTGTCCTGGTGGATGTGTTCACCAAGTGGGTAGAAGCTTTCCCGTGTAGAACAGCTACGGCGCTGGTTACTGCCAAGATCTTGATCCGGGAAGTGTTCTCACGGTGGGGGCTCCCCCGTTTTGTTGAGTCCGACCAAGGGAGTCAGTTCACCGGTCAAGTGATGCAGAACACCCTCATGCTCTTGGGCATTGAAGGGAAGTGGCACGTAGCGTACAATCCCCAGTCATCCGGGATTGTTGAACGCATGAACCGGACCCTCAAGGAAAAGCTGAGGAAAGAGACAATGGGCTCGCCCCAGAAATGGGCGGAGATCCTGCCTTTAGTTCTCATGGGGATCCGAGCCAGCCAGTCCAAAAGTACGGGGTACTCCCCGCACGAATTAATGACTGGAAGGATCATGCGAACACCCACCCACGTACTAGCCCCGGTGCTCACTGAGGGCCAGCTCCAAGAGGTGAAGCGAGACAAGTTCATCCAAACCCTTTTGGAGCGCCTGAAACAGATTTATGGGCAAGCGGCTGGGAACATGGGGAGACAGCATCAGGGAAATCGACTGTTACTGGAACCTCGTAAGCAACAAGAGTGGGAAGTCGGAGACCAGGTCATGGTTAGGAACTATGCCCGGGTAGGGAGTTTTGAACCACTGTACATGGGGCCTTACAGCATTGTAGACAAGGCCAGCCCCATGGTTTATGCAGTGAAGGTGCCCCGACGTACTAAATGGTTTCACATTAACCAGTGTAAGCTGTTTAAGCCGGGTGCACAAGGGCCAACAACAGGGGCCAAGTCTGAGGAAAAAATCCTCAGCCTGCGACAGAGTCACAGACCACACAGGCCGGAACTGTAGCCTGCGTGAAGGGAGGAGCCATCCCAATAGAGTGGGAGGTCTCCCCTCTAATTTGGGATTCGGACGAGGAAGAGCCCGAACAGCTCGACCACGCCCTTGACCCGATCACAGAGGAGGAAGAGTCAGAGGACGAAGATCCCACCCTCGACTCAAGCTTAGGGGAGGTAGGGATTGGGGGCGGAGACTCACCACCTGTAGGGACAGGTGAGGTGGAGTCGGATGCCACAAATCCCGGCCCCGGGGGAGCGGAGCCAGAGGGAAGGGAGCCGGAGCCGGCAGCTGTGGTGGAACCACAGGCTGTGACGGTGAAAGTCCCGACCCCCAGTCCGTCAGCCCTGGGAGCCTCGCCCAAGACGTCCCCTCATAGGTCGACTCGAACGCCTCAGCCCAGAAAGCATTGGACAAATTCTCCTTATCTTCCCCAACCTCGGTCCAGAGCAGCCCAGGAAAGGCACGGTTCCCGTTCAGCAGCGACAGGCTGCGGGGGATCAAAGCCGAAGGTCAGTGCAGCCCCGCCACAGGGAGTGGCACGCTGCAGCCCTCACAGGAATTAAGTAGGCTGCCCGAAGGAGGGCGGCGCTGTACATAGGTTTAGGTACTGATAAGTTAAGCTAGGTAATTATAATGTTAGTTTAAGTTATGTAAAGTTTAAGATGATGGGGATGTTTTAAAAGGTAGTTTTCGGAGTCTGCCCAGTATGTGTGTGTGTTGGGAAGCGGGGTCAGGGGACCCCAGTGTCCGTTTAATTAAGCCAGCACCTATTGGGAGCCTGGCTACATCATCTTATCGGTTACAGAAACCAGGGATACAATGGAGAGGATTCTCGTGGTACTCGCGGCGATCGGGTGCGGGCTGGCCTACCGGGGCCGCACTAAGGACGTCATCGTGTTCGGATGTCCCGGGGACACAGCCCCCATCGCGACGGATGGGACGGGGAAGCGAGAGGTTGAGGAAACCGCCACCTACTTCCACCAAGGGAAATGGCCAGGATGGCTGGGGACGAATTCTACGGAATACTCCAGCAATTTCGGTTTCGCCTACCAAGAGACTTCGTTATCGTGCCCTCGGGTGAGGATCCTTGCACCCAGAGTCAGCGTTACCGTGGGAAAGAGGATCTGTTTGGTGTGTAATGGGAACGTACCGCTAAGTAGATGGTGGTGGTTGCGAAAGCTGGGAAAGGGCATGACGAACTCTACTATCGAGTGGGAACGACTGGGTAACAATACCCATCGGACAATTACGGGGACTCACGGACAATTACGTGTGTGTTGGGACAAATGGTGGGAACCAGATGAAGGGATATATGTCTGTATGTGGGGTTCAAAACGCATTTGCCCCAAGGGCGTATCCATCTTTTTCCAGAGGCAGTGGCAGGATGAAGGGAAAGGGATGAGGTGGGATGTCAGCACTCGGGCGTGCGGAGCCCCATTCTCCCCGATTCCGGTAAACGCCACTGAACTCATCACCCGCCCACGCAAGACCCTGCCCACGATTCCGGTAGCACTAGCCCAGAAGGAAGGGTGCCCCACCACCACAAAGGGACCCGGGAACGGTTTAGTATTGGTACCCACTGGTCAGGTGCTGTACCAAGGGGTACACTACGCGGTGGCCTCAGTGATTTTAAACCTCACTGAGGTACGATTGCCGGAGTGGTGTCCCAAGGAGACGGAGCAGTTGTACCAGGTACTGTTAACCCGAATGTTCAAACAATTTTACGAGTTTGACTTTGCCGATATCGACAAGGCCAAATTATACACCACACCACAGGAAGTTTTGGATCGGGTAGGGAGGCAAAGAAGGGGTACTGTAAATGACATCTTCACCACTTTTAACACCGGGACGTCTGTTGTCAACGCTCTAGACAACGTGGAGCTGCAGACACAGATCAATGGTTTAAAAACACAGTTAAGGAACATACTGACTGACGAAATTAAGGTAGTGGGTTCTGAGCTACATGAGGACCAGGCCATGACACTACAATTAAAAGAAATAATTGCTGAGCTGGAGAAACATGCTAGAACGGTAAATGCACTCATTAAGGAGGATTGGAATGTGTCCGATCAGGCTGCGCAGAACGAGGCCTGTGTGCTATACGGGGCGTGGTTACTGGGCGAGGGCCGCAGTAATCTGGAGGATTTAAAACAAGGTTTGGTCCCGTCCTGGATCGGCAACAAGCACTTGCAAGCGCTCCACCCTTTTGAGAACGCATTAAGCCCGTGCCAGCTCAGACTAGCTGCAGAGGCGTACCCAGTCCCAGTGGACTGCGGACGCTCAAATCACACTATCATGGGAATAGTGGTAAGGATGCCGGTGTTGGGTCCCGCAGCAAAGCCCGCCCCGGTATACAGGGTGGAGAACATTGGAGTCATTCAGGGGGGTGCACACATTCGTTACGCAGTGGTCCCGCCTTATGTCATCAGATGGGAGTGTACGATGACAGGCACCAACCTCTCGGGGTGTCGAAGCCGGGGAGCACACATCATCCTGTGTCCCCAGCACTTGAATGCCTTTTTGAAACCACAGTGCGGGTTCAGAACCGCTAGCGCGAAGCCGATAAATTGCACCATGGAGGCAATGGCAAAGGACCATGTGCCCCTGCAGGTGGCATATATCGGGGGTGGGACATACTGTGTCACCACGGCAGCGCCTCACTACCGCCACGGACAGCACGAGTGGTGTCCGGTAAGTGACAGCAGTTTCTGTTTCAAACCCAGGGCTGAAGTTCAAGTGGCACAACAATGGATTGTCCCCATTCCTGCACCTTCCACCGTTCACCTAACTGTAAAAGAGAATTTCACGGACTTGTAGCGATTCATCGCGCATTTTGGTTATGTCATTCCCCCTCTCCTCGAACACCTCACCAAGATTTTAAAAGCCGTTGTAGTTTCACAAAAGCATTTCTACACACTAGAGCAGAAGACATTAGAGATAGGAAAAGACATATTGGACATAGTCACTCCACCATGGTGGGACCTGTTCACTAATATAGAGATCCCGCCCTGGATTAGCATAGCATCCCACATCCTAGTAGCGTGTCAGGTTTTAATTGTAATATTCCTACTGTTCGTGCATTGCAAGAGAGGCAAACACCTCCAGAGGCACGAGAACACAGGAGAATGGAGAGAACGCTATGCACGAGTGGGGGAAGAGGACACCCCAGTTTAAGCTGCTAAGTATTAAAAGTTAAAGTGTCCCTCCACTCTTGATTTTAGCCACTGCATGATTTAAGTATGTGAATGCTGTTGTGTTATAGCTGATTGATAAGTTTTCTGTTTTGTTTGATTAATAAAAGGTGTATGCAGGTGGTGCAAGGGGCATTGGCCCCTTCACATCTGAAAGATGAATGTGTTATAGTGTAAGATATTACTGTCCATGATTGTCCAACTGTACACAAGGTAATTTTTCTGAAATGGGAACTGCATGTGTCGTGAGGGTCATAGATAGTTAATTACCAGGAATGTTTGGATGTGAGGAATCAGGGAAAATTTGCTCACCAAGGATTATTGATACTTTAAGCAAGCTATCAGTATCACAGGGGGGACTGTAAGATTTGAAATTTTCAGCAATAATCACGCAAGAAAATAGGGTTAATAAGGCAGTTTTATTGACCAAAAGAAGCTTGTACAGCAAAACCTTGATAAAAGGGGCATACAAAATGGCCGCCGGACCTCGTGATCAGTTTCTGGGACCATTTGATTTCTGTTACTGCAAGCCAGACAGGCTTGTGGATTGAGGACAGTAAGCCCGCGAAAGCCAGTATCGGGAAAACGAAACTCAGGGAACTGAGCATACATATTAATTGGATTCTAAGTACAGGACAGTCTTGGGTTACAGGATGAGGCCCATCAAGAAATGGGCAGACAATTGAATGAACACTTAAACCCATTTACTGTATAAAGGAAAACCGTTTGACAGCCATCAAGGGCAATCTCCAGACCGATCAATGCACGAACCGAGTTACGGTGACAAAGTAAAAGACATTATCGGCCCAGGAAGGCCAGTTAAGCTATCATCGGCTCCCGTTACAAGACAAAGCGCCCCTGCAGAGATTTCTGCCCGCCAAAAATATTACAAAGACAGGACTATGATTTGGCGGGAGATAAGACTGTCCCAAAAGGGTATAACTATGGATTTGAAAAGTCCATCAGAAGGATTACGACTACGATTACGCTTCGCTTCACCTCGACCGCTACGATTCACAATTCATTTCTTCAGTACGATTCGTAACTTCGGTGCGGAACGGAAGACGACGAGAAGACTTCGGCTCGGAAGCCAGCTCGGCCAGGCAAGGCCCGGCCACGACGGGAAGACGACGAGGGTGGCCCGGGTACTTTTGTCGGGAGATCATCGACGACCCAGGCCGAAGGAGAAGACACCCTCGGAAAACCGACGATCCAGGCCGGAGAAAAGGACACTCCGGGCCTAACACTCCAGTGCTTCAACATCCCATTCGACCAGGAACCTCCCGTGTGCAATTCTACAACATCACATCGGTGGTAGAGTCTTCCATGTGCATCCAGTTCTTAAAGTCACGTCGGTAACGGATTCATCCATGACGAGCGCTCATCAAGGCTGTATCTGCTGCTCCATCGCGTAAGAAAAACAAACTGCGCCAGAAGTTTCCAAATCCACGTGACGACGGAAAGCTGTGCCAAAAGGCTGCGAACCCCTTTTCGCGAATCTGAAAGTGGTGAGCATGATCCCGAGTTCCTCAAGTCGAAACTTAGTTTAGGTCTAGGGGATGGGGTTAAGGGTAATCGTAATGTGTTTCCCCTTTTACGATGTGCCGTGTGTTCCCCATTTCCATAGAGTTAAGTTTATAGATATGTGCATGCTTGTAGTTACTTTGATCTGTGCTTATGACATGTATTTTATAATGCTGCAAACTGTTTTATAATAAAAGCCTCCATTTCGTGCTATTCAACCTGGTCTATTGAGTTTTTCTCTGCACTACAGTTCCCTGCACCTAAGTCCAAGGTCTAGAACCGTAGGGAAGAGTGGGTCGAAACACTCAAGGGTAATTATTGCACGAAGCCTGGTAGGAGACCAGAACGAGCAAGAGAAACCCCCTACAGTACCTCTGGTGCCGAGCAGGACACATTGGTGCCAGCTCCGGCTTCACTACCGGGGGTTGTTCTTCCTCCTGTTCTACCACCCCTTCTTCGGGCCAAACCTCATTATAGCTCGGCGGTGCTGAGGGTTCAGTGGTTGGTGCCACAACTACTTCATGTGGAATCAGATTTTTGGATTCCTTCAGGAAGTCTATGTGACTTGCCTTTGGGCTTACGAGGCATACCATGCCTTTTGCCTTAGCCAGGGCCATTCTTAGGTCTTCTACCGCCTTCTGGCAGGTGCCGTGGTTTGCGCTTTCAAACCCCTGCTCGATGGCCAGTCTGTAAGCTGCCTTAACCTCCACTACTTTCTCCTCCTGCGCTCTTAGCTGTTGTGCGAGGCGGGCGCTTTTCTTCCGTACTCTCGCTTCATGAATCTTTGCCTCAGTAACCTGGCATTCCAGGTACTCTACTTTAGCCTGATGTTGGCTGGCTACAGTTTGGCGTTCATGATTCAGCGCGTGAAGCGTTGCGATCAGCTTTTCCCCACCCATGGCCTTTTCCTCTATTTCTGATGCCTGGGTTTTGATCTTGGCTGCCTGCGCTGCAACGACTCTGTCCAAAATCTGGACTTGTCTTTTGTAGCACATCAGCCATACTGCCTTCTCTACTGACTTTTTATGTTCTTTACTCTCTGTCAACCTGATGGCTGTGTCTACCGGACGCCCATCCAGTAAGAGATCAGAATCCACTGCTTAGTGAGATTTACCTTACCAAAAACATAATCCGCTATCCTCTCATCGATAACATTTCATCCATTTAAACCTGGGTCTAATACATTGCAATCCTGCTGCCAGTGTCCTGCCGCGGTCGCCATTTTCTGTAAGGGGTTTATTGCTCGGTCTCTCTCTCTGGTGAGACCTCTCTCTCTTTTGCACAGTAATTTACTGAGTGGTTCGACCCACTCACCCCTTAGGTTCTGTACACTGGACTTTGAGGCAGGAACTACAATGCAGAAAATACTCTGTAGACCAAGTTTAATGAAACGAAGTGAAATTTTATTGCATAAAGAAAAATTGAATGTAAGTCAATAAGGTACATGGGAGGGAAAAACAAACCATAATACAGTACTAACCAATATATCCACAGGCATATTATACTTTACAAGGTTCACCATGAAATAGGGAAACACACGGAACATCGAGGGACAACAACTCATTGTTAATTATCCCCTAAAATGCCCACCCCCTAAACCCAGCTAGATTAGATTATGAGGGGCCAGAAACATGCTCACCAGTCCCAGTTAGAAAATAGAGGTTTTGAAGTCTGCGTTTTGGTCCTCTCAGGCGTCCTGTCTCCACGTGGTCAGCGGAACGCAGTGGGCTGCGACACACTCTTTTCTCCTTCGAGGTAATGGACACGGACAGGCTGGATGTTAGCAGGCCTGGACGTCGGTGTGGAGAGAGCCCATCTGTTTGACCATGTTCATAAGGTTTCCTCTTGGAGGGTCGTCTTCTCGTCTCGTCAATGGCCCGGGGTTGTCGATGATCTCCCGATAGCTACCCCGGGTCTGGACGCTGACTCAACCTGAACCACCAGTGGCTACTCTGAGTCTTCAAAATGTCTCCGATCCCAATCGTCTACCGAATCGTCTTCTTCTTCCGAGTCTGAGCTGTCTCTCTACCGAACCCGAACTCCTAACCGAACTGCACCTTCTTCGGACCCCCGAACGATCTCTTGAAAATGATCTCTACAACGCTCTTCTTGCTCTCCCGCACTGCTCTCTCCGAACTCGAACTCCTAATGGCTACCCCAGGTCTCCAGTTATACTTCTCATGGAGGCCCTTATCTCCCGCCATATCAAGGTTAGTCTTTGTTTAATTTTTGGCGGGCTTGCAGCACAGAGGGGTAGTCAATAGCCCAGTAATTCCGGGCACAACACGTGAGTAAGGACGGGGTACTCACGCGTGTGCCCGGAGGAATTGCCGGTTTTCAGCATGCACAGCGCATGCGCTGAAAACCAGCATTTCCTGTCCTCTGACCCAAGGGGTTAAGAGGCTCAACGCGTGCGCGGTATCGGGCAGCGCGTACGACTTGGATTTCCTCTATTTTTAGAGAGTTGCGCGTGTGTAAAGGCCTCCGGTATTTACGCAGTGAAAAACCACACGTAAGTACTTAGTTTTACAGGTAAGTGGTCTATTATACAATTGAGAATTTTTTTTTCCACAGATTTGTTATTTTTAAAGAATTTACAGTAAGGTAAGTTTAGTTTTAGCCCCGATTTTTTATAAAATTTTTTTTTTCAAATTTTAAAATAATTGTTTAAAATAGTTTTTCAGAGTTCTTTATGGTTCATTTAAGTAGTGCAATGTTTTTTAAAATTTTCTTTCAGGTTTAAGTAATGTTTTGGGGCCAGGAGTTTTCATGAGTTTGACAGCTCTTACTGTCAAACTCATGAATGAACTTTTGCAACCTTCCATTGGTTGCCCTGTGCTCACGTGATCCCAGCCGGCTCATCGCACTAAGTACGCCGCTGGGTCACGCACGCACAGCGCGGCAGGACCTCAAGCGGGCCAGTGAGAAGAAATGCAGTGTGGGCCAGAATTAAAATGTCAGCGCGCCGGGTATGTGAACATCGGGGGCTTGCACGCGCGGCAAGCTCCCGATCCTAATTTCAGGGCCATTGTGTTTAAAGTACTTTCGGGATGGCCGGTAACTGCCATCTCTGGTCTGGAATGACCTTGAATTGTCTTTAATGGGTCTTGATGTCCCCCTTTGAACTTGAAGCTGTTTCCCTTTGTCTGGGTAAACATTTTGATGGCCTTTATCTACAGGCCGATCTGATTGGATCTGCATCCAATCCATATGTATGGGGTTCTGTCTGGTTTCGCATTCTCCGAAATTGCATTCCAGAACTTACTGTGGGCTGAATCCACAAAAGCTGTCTGTGGACTGCAGGAACCATTTTAAAATGTCCCAAAAAGCTGGTCACGGGGTCTGGTGGCCATTTTGTGTGCCCCTTTTTCTGGGCTTCTTTTAAAACAGTCTTTAAAATTGAGGCCTTTTCTGCCAATAGACCCTTATAGGACAATGTTCAATTTTGCGAATCCTACAAATCTGACACTCCCAGGCACCAGCTCAGAAAGTGGCACTGTACGGACTTTAGAGGGTGAATTGAGGTGGGATCAGCATGTGGTGAGTCACTGGGCACGAGTGGGCTGCAGACAGGCGAGGGGGAAAGGGTAGCTCGGGTGCCAGCTCCCCGGAGGGCAGGTTCGCGCACGAGCTATGCTGCACAGGACTTGGATGATGACCTTGACGGAGTGGCCTTCAGATGAAGGGTGATGGGCATGCACACAGAACTGCTTGGTGCAATGGCAAGGCTGCCAGAGAGCCTCTAGTCAGTGTCAAGGAGCTTGGAGGAATCCGGCTCCAATATTGCACGCTGTTTTGCACGGAGCTTGGAGCCCATGATTTCCAGGATGGACATGGTGAGCAACTGCAGGAGAGATATTGTGGACCCAACCATGCTGCTGGGTGTGATGGGCGATATTGCAGCTTCCATTACAGCATAGGTGGAAGCGACCCAATGTCTGAGTGCTGCAGGGAAGCTCAGACTGCTCTCGTGCAGGCTCAGCTTGCTGCCACGCAAGATCAGCCTGCTGCCATCATGGCTGGGTTTACGAGTGTGGAAAGATGCTTGCAGGGTGTCACAGCAGTCCAGCAATCTGTCCTCCAACAGATGGCTAGGAATGCTGAGGCGCTGCACCGATGGAGTGGCAGTGGCTCCGTGGAGCATGAACCTGCTGTCCTATATCAGGATGACAGCATTCGTCCTCCCACCACTGCTACTCCGCCAGTGTCCTTGCAGCTGCCTGTCATCCAACCAGCCCAGACTGGTGCTGCCTGTGCAGAGGTGGTGCAATCTACAGCCGGGTCTTCTAGGGCTGCTCAAGGTCACCCTGCAAGGCCATCTGCAGTGTCCCCCACTGAAAGCCAGCAGCCTTCCACCAGCCATGCTGCAGCCACTGGGGTAGCACTGCATAGGAGCACTAGAGTAGGAAAAGGAACACAAGTGACAGACACTAAAGGAATGGACAAGGGTGATTAGTTGACATTGCTGTGTACTATTGGAATTCATACATTTATAAATTATGTTTGGAATGTTTATTTTGTGCTGGCTCTCATTTCACCACCACGAAACGTGACACTCACTCCAACGAGTACTGGAGGGCTCCTCCAGAGCGGTCAAGATAGCGGAACAGTTGTATCAGAACCCCAATGGTCTGCTCGATGAGGTTCCTCATGGCAGCATGTCTCTTATTATATGAGTGCTGCCCACGAGTGGTGGGGTTGCAGAGGGGAGTCATCAACCAGGTGTAGAGTGGATAGTTCTTGTCTCTGAGCAGCCACCCTTGGGTTTGACGTGGTGGCTGGAAGATTGCTGGCACAGGGTGAAGGCATCATGACTGCTGCCAGGATACCGGGCATTCACCATCCTGATGTGCTGGGCGTGGTTGCTCACCAAATGCATATGAACTGAGTGGTAACCTTTGCAGTTGCGGTACATCTCAGGATTGATATGTGGTGTCCGCAAAGCCACGCGTGTGTAGTCGATGACATCCTACACCATAGGGAGGCCCGATATCCTGGCAAAGCCACATGCGCACTCCTCCTGCTTCTCCCTGTTCGGTGTTTCAGCAGCAGACGAGCTGAGGTGGGGCGGAGTCAGGCGATGTTGTGGAGATGGAAGTAGGCAGTCTTGCTGATGGAGCAGATATGTGATCAGAAGCTCATCTAGGATGCCAAGGTAAGGAACAGTCTGGTTCAGCCTCAGACAGTAACCAGAGAGAGGGATGGAGTTGGTGTGTAGGGAATGGTGTTTGTGGCAGGGACCGATCCGCAATATCTCTTAAAAAGAAAAGAATTAGGAACAAGTGCTGAAACTTCCAGCACAATTCAGACAATATAATCAAAAACAAAATTCCAAAGAAGCAGCAAAACATGAAGCCTGAAGGACTTTGGCTCCTCTCCCAGAAATCCAAACAGCCACATTTATCCAGGTGTTGTTTCCAGGAGATGGGCCACACGGCAGAGGAGGCAGTTCCCGTGGAGCAGTAAGCCATGTCTACTCAGCGTCATTTATATGCAGAAGGGCAAGCAGCAGGTGTGTGAGCGATGGAGGAAAATTGTGCCGGCATTTTTTAAGGCTGGGGATTCAGCACTAAGCCTCGTCAGCACATTTTCCATCTTTAGCAATCAATGAAAACAGGCAGATAACCCACAGGAAAATCAATTGCATGACCATTTTACTGTTTTCCCCATCTGAAAAGTTAGGTGGAGGGATGTACACTACAATTATATAAGTCAGTAAAGCTAGGCACAACTCCCTGGGCAAATACAGATATGTACACCTCGGTCTGTATATTTTGGTATGAGGATATCAGTAGGTGTGTACAGTGCACCTCGGTCTGTATATTTTGGTGTGAGGATATCAGTAGGTGTGTACAGTGCACTTCGGTCTGTATATTTTGGTGTGAGGATATCAGTAGATTTTGTACAGTGCACCTCGGTCTGTATATTTTGGTGTGAGGATATCAGTAGATTTTGTACAGTGCACCTCGGTCTGTATATTTTGGTGTGAGGATATCAGTAGATGTGTACAGTGCACCTCGGTCTGTATATTTTGGTGTGGGGGTATCAGTAGGTGTGTACAGTGCACTTCGGTCTGTATATTTTGGTGTGAGGATATCAGTAGATTTTGTACAGTGCACCTCGGTCTGTATATTTTGGTGTAAGGATATCAGTAGATGTGTACAGTGCACCTCGGTCTATATATTTTGGTGTGGGGGTATCAGTAGGTGTGTACAGTACACCTCGGTCTGTATATTTTGGTGTGAGGATATCAGTAGGTGTGTACAGTGCACTTCGGTCTGTATATTTTGGTGTGAGGATATCAGTAGGTGTGTACAGTGCACCTCGGTCTGTATATTTTGGTGTGAGGATATCAGTAGGTGTGTACAGTGCACCTCGGTCTATATATTTTGGTGTGGGGGTATCAGTAGGTGTGTACAGTACACCTCGGTCTGTATATTTTGGTGTCGGGGTATCAATAGGTGTGTACAGTGCACCTCGGTCTGTATATTTTGGTGTGAGGGTATCAGTAGTTGTGTACAGTGCACCTCGGTCTGTATATGTTGGTGTGGGGGTGTCAGTAGTTGTGTACAGTGCACCTCGGTCTGTATATTTTGGTGTGAGGATATCAGTAGTTGTGTACAGTGCACCTCGGTCTGTATATTTTGGTGTGGGGGTGTCAGTAGGTGTGAACAGTGCACCTCGGTCTGTATATTTTGCTGTGAGGATATCAGTAGGTGTGTACAGTGCACCTTGGTCTGTATATTTTGGTGTGAGGATATCAGTAGTTGTGTACAGTACACCTCGGTCTGTATATTTTGATGTGGGGGTGTCAGTAGTTGTGTACAGTGCACCTCGGTCTGTATATTTTGGTGTGGGGGTGTCAGTAGATTTTGTACAGTGCACCTCGGTCTGTATATTTTGGTGTGGGGGTGTCAGTAGGTGTGTACAGTGCACCTCGGTCTGTATATTTTGGTGTGGGGGTGTCAGTAGTTGTGTAGAGTACACCTCGGTCTGTATATTTTGCTGTGGGGGTATCAGTAGTTGTGTACAGTGCACCTCGGTCTGTATATTTTGGTGTGGGGGTGTCAGTAGGTGTGTACAGTACACCTCGGTCTGTATATTTTGGTGTGGGGGTGTCAGTAGGTGTGTAAAGTACACCTCGGTCTGTATATTTTGGTGTGGGGGTGTCAGTAGTTGTGTACAGTGCACCTCGGTCTGTATATTTTGGTGTGGGTGTGTCAGTAAGTGTGTACAGTACACCTCGGTCTATATATTTTGGTGTGGGGGTGTCAGTAGGTGTGTACAGTGCACCTCGGTCTGTATATTTTGGTGTGGGGGTGTCAGTAGTTGTGTACAGTGCACCTCGGTCTGTATATTTTGGTGTGAGGATATCAGTAGGTGTGTACAGTGCACCTCGGTCTGTATATTTTGGTGTGAGGATATCAGTAGTTGTGTACAGTGCACCTCGGTCTGTATATTTTGGTGTGGGGGTGTCAGGAGGTGTGTACAGTGCACCTCGGTCTGTATATTTTGGTGTGGGGGTGTCAGTAGGTGTGTACAGTACACCTCGGTCTGTATATTTTGGTGTGGGGGTGTCAGTAGGTGTGTAGAGTACACCTCGGTCTGTATATTTTGGTGTGGGGGTGTCAGTAGTTGTGTACAGTGCACCTCGGTCTGTATATTTTGGTGTGGGGGTGTCAGTAGTTGTGTACGGTGCACCTTGGTCTGTATATTTTGGTGTGGGGGTGTCAGTAGTTGTGTACAGTGCACCTCGGTCTGTATATTTTGGTGTGGGGGTGTCAGTAGGTGTGTACAGTACACCTCGGTCTGTATATTTTGGTGTGGGGGTGTCAGTAGGTGTGTACAGTACACCTCGGTCTGTATATTTTGGTGTGGGGGTGTCAGTAGTTGTGTACAGTGCACCTCGGTCTGTATATTTTGGTGTGGGGGTGTCAGTAGGTGTGTACAGTACACCTCGGTCTGTATATTTTGGTGTGGGGGTGTCAGTAGGTGTGTACAGTGCACCTCGGTCTGTATATTTTGGTGTGGGGGTGTCAGTAGTTGTGTACAGTGCACCTCGGTCTGTATATTTTGGTGTAAGGATATCAGTAGTTGTGTACAGTGCACCTCGGTCTGTATATTTTGGTGTGGGGGTGTCAGTAGGTGTGTACAGTGCACCTCGGTCTGTATATTTTGGTGTGGGGGTGTCAGTAGTTGTGTACAGTGCACCTCGGTCTGTATATTTTGGTGTGGGGGTGTCAGTAGATGTGTACAGTGCACCTCGGTCTGTATATTTTGGTGTGGGGGTGTCAGTAGGTGTGTACAGTGCACCTCGGTCTTTATATTTTGGTGTGAGGATATCAGTAGGTGTGTACAGTGCACCTCGGTCTGTATATTTTGGTGTGAGGATATCAGTAGTTGTGTACAGTGCACCTCGGTCTGTATATTTTGGTGTGGGGGTGTCAGTAGGTGTGTACAGTGCACCTCGGTCTGTATATTTTGGTGTGGGGGTGTCAGTAGGTGTGTACAGTACACCTCGGTCTGTATATTTTGGTGTGGGGGTGTCAGTAGGTGTGTACAGTACACCTCGGTCTGTATATTTTGGTGTGGGGGTGTCAGTAGGTGTGTACAGTACACCTCGGTCTGTATATTTTGGTGTGGGGGTGTCAGTAGTTGTGTACAGTGCACCTCGGTCTGTATATTTTGGTGTGGGGGTGTCAGTAGTTGTGTACGGTGCACCTCGGTCTGTATATTTTGGTGTGGGGGTGTCAGTAGGTGTGTACAGTGCACCTCGGTCTGTATATTTTGGTGTGGGGGTGTCAGTAGGTGTGTACAGTACACCTCGGTCTGTATATTTTGGTGTGGGGATGTCAGTAGGTGTGTACAGTGCACCTCGGTCTGTATATTCTGGTGTGGGGGTGTCAGTAGGTGTGTACAGTGCACCTCGGTCTGTATATTTTGGTGTGGGGATGTCAGTAGGTGTGTACAGTGCACCTCGGTCTGTATATTTTGGTGTGGGGATGTCAGTAGGTGTGTACAGTGCACCTCGGTCTGTATATTTTGGTGTGGGTGTGTCAGTAGGTGTGTACAGTGCACCTCGGTCTGTATATTTTGGTGTGGGGGTGTCAGTAGGTGTGTACAGTGCACCTCGGTCTGTATATTTTGGTGTCGGGGTGTCAGTAGGTGTGTACAGAACATAAGAACATAAGACGTAGGAGCAGGAGTAGGTCATTTGGCCCCTCGAGCCTGCTCCGCCATTCAATCTGATCTTGGCCTCAACTCCACTTTCCTGCCCGCTCCCCATAACCCCTGACACCCTTACCATTCAAAAATCTGTCTATCTCCACCTTAAATATATTCAATGACTCCGCCTCCACAGCTCTCTGGAGTAGAGAATTCCAAAGATTCACGACCCTCTGAGAGAAGAAATTCCTCCTCATTTCCATTTTAAATGGGTGCCCCCTTATTCTGAAATGATGCCCCCTAGTTCTAGATTCCCCCACTAGGGGAAACATCCTCTCTGCATCTACCCTGTCAAGCCCCTTCAGAATCTTATGTTTCAATAAGATCACCTCTCATTCTTCTAAACTCCAATGAGTATCGGCCCAACATGCTCAACCTTTTCTCATAAGACAACCCCTTCATCTCCAGAATCAACCTCATGAACCTTCTCTCAACTGCCTCCAATGCAAGTATATCCTTCCTTAAATAAGGAGACCAAAATTGTACACAGTACTCCAGGTGGTCTCATCAATGCCCTGTACAGTTGTAGCAGGACTTCCCTACTTTTATACTCCATTCCCCTTGCAATAAAGGCCAACATTCCATTTGCCTTCCTAATTACTTGCTGTACCTGCATGCTAACTTTTAGTGATTCATGTACAAGGACCCCCAGATCCCTCTATACCTCAGCATTTTGTAATCTCTCCCCATTTAAATAATAATTTGCTTTTTTATTTCTCCTACCAAAATAGATAACCTCGCATTTTCCCACATTATACTCCACCTGTCAGATTTTTGCCCACTCACTTAGGCTATCTGTATCACTTGAGATTCTTTGCGTCCTCCACGCAATTTGCTTTACCACCTGTCTTTGTATCATCAGCAAATTTGGCTACATTACACTCGGTCCCTTCATCCAAGTCACTAATATAGATTGTAAATAGTTGAGGCCCCAGCACTGATCCCTGTGGCACCCCACTAGTTACAGTTTACCAACCTGAAAATGACCCATTTATCCCGACTCTCTGTTTTCTGTTAGTTAGCCAATCCTCTATATATGCTAATATATTACGCCCAACCCCGTAAGCTCTTATCTTGTGCAGTAACCTTTTATGTGGCTCCTTATCATATCCACCCTGCTCGTTATATCCTCAAAGAACTCCAGCAAATATGTCAAACATGATTTCCCTTTCATAAAACTATGCTGACTCTGCTTGACTATATTATGATTTTCTAAATGGCCTGTTACCACTTCCTTAATGATGGACTCCAGCATTTTCCCAATGACAGATATTAGGCTAATTGGTCTATAGTTGCCTGCTTTCTGTCTCCCTCCTTTCTTAAATAGGGGCATTACATTTGCAGTTTTCCAGTCCGCTGGGACCTCTCCAAAATCTAGGGAATTTTGGTAGATTACAACCAATGCATCCACTATCTCTACAGCCACTTCTTTTAAGACCCTAGGATGCAGGCCATCAGATCCAGGGGACTTGTCCACCTTTAGTCCCATTAGTACTTTTTCTCTAGTGATAGTGATTGTTTTAAGTCCCCCCCCACCCCAATAGCCCCTTGATTATCCATTATTGGGATGCTTTTAGTGTCTTCTACCGTGAAAACAGATACAAAATATTTGTTCAAAGTCTCCGCCATTTCCCTGTTTCCCATTATTAATCCCCCAGACTCATCCTCTAGGGGACCAATGTTTACTTTAGCTACTCTCTTCTTTTTTATATACCTGTAGAAGCTCTTACTGTCTATTTTTTATATTTCATGCTAACTTACTCTCATAAGCTACCTTCTCTCTCTTTATCATTTTTTAGTCGTCCTTTGCTGGTTTTTAAAAATTTCCCAATCCTCTGGCCTTCCACTATTCTTCGCAACATTGTATGCCTTTGTTTTCAATATGATACCATCCTTTACTTCCTTAGTTAGCCACGGATGGTTCATCCTTCTCTTAGAGTCTTTCTTTCTCACTAGAATGTATCTTTGCTGAAAGTTATGAAATATCTCCTTAAATGTTTGCCACTGCTTTTCTACAGTCTTACCCTGTAATATATTTTCCCAGTCCACTTTAACCAAGTCTGCCTTCATACCCTTGTAATTACAGTGCACCTCGGTCTGTATATTTTGGTGTGAGGGTATCAGTAGGTATGTACAGTGCACCTCGGTCTGTATATTTTGGCGTGAGGGTGTCAGTAGGTGTGTACAGTGTACCTCGATCTGTATATTTTGGTGTGAGGGTATCAGTAGGTGTGTACAGTGCACCTCGGTCTGTATATTTTGGTGTGAGGATATCAGTAGGTGTGTACAGTGCACCTCGGTCTGTATATTTTGGTGTAAGGATATCAGTAGGTGTGTACAGTGCACCTTGGTCTATATATTTTGGTGTGAGGGTATCAGTGTGTGGGTGCTGTGCATCTTTAGTGCTCCTAATCAACTTGATGTCCCACCGTTTCCCCATTGTTTTTCAGAAAAGAAAGTCACAGAGGCACCCATTGTGCCTTGTGTGGAATGAAGGGAGGTGGAAATAGCAGACCCACAACAAAAGCCACAAAGGCAGATGTTAAAGTAGTTGCCAACAGCAAAAAATAAAACAAAAGCTCCAAAATTAAGTAAGAAATAAGCTGGGATGTGATACTACAAACATTGCGCTGGATCTTTCAATCCTCTTCCACCATTTGTCAAGCGCCGAGCAACCCTGGATGTCCATTTTACATAAACATGAAAATAAGTCAGCGCAAATGAGATGGAAGTGAAGGGAAAATGTATGCTATCATGCATAGCCTTGTACCCAGGCTGTCATTCTAGTCTTCTTGGTCCTTTAAGGAATGATGGCATCAATTAGTAGCACCCTTTCAATCCTATCTCAGCCCATCTGCTGCTGAAACCCTTATAAAAGACTTTGGGGGAAAAATTCGTTATTGCCCATTTTGGGGCGCTAATATCGGCCGGGCGCAAAAATTAGCACCCAGCGCTAATTATTGCCGGTGACCGGGAAATTTGTCTCCAACGCCCCTGGAGGTGATTGGAGCGCTAAATCAAGCACTGCACACTTCTCTTAGGGTGCTAACATTGGGGAATGGGGTGCTACCTCAGACCACTACTCAAGCTCAGGCGATGTCAATCACCTTGTACTCAGACATACTGGCGCCTTCCTGTTCTTAAAGGGGAGGGTCCATCATGCTGCACAGCCTCACCCTGATCATTGCTGTGTTTGACCTGGGCCTGAAAATCTTTCCCAAAGATTATCATGGCTACTCAGAGGCCCAGGGAGAGAGCTCGCTGGTTTAGTGACCAGGCAGTGGTGGCTCTGGCTGGCGCTGTGGAACACCGACAAGCAGTGCTGTTTCCAGACACTGGCAGGTGGCCATTGCCCCGGGAGTTCACAAGGGTGTGGAGGGAGGTTGCCCAGTACGTTTTGTCCAGGAGGCTGGTCCAAAGGACTCACATGCAGTGCCGCAAGAATTTCAATGACCTCACTCAGGTGGTCAGGGTGAGTAGATGCATGAAATACCTCTGCATCCCACCATCTCAACCTCACTCTGTGCACAGATGGTGTAAAGTGCCAAATCCCCAACGCTCACCCAACAACTATGCCCATCTACTAAAAGTCACATCCATATCCCACACCTTGCAGACATTAATGACTATTCACCTATGGTAGGCAAATCTGCCAAACACATGGCAGCACACTCACTCACACGCTGTCCTTTTTCTTGCAGGCCAAGCTTTCACATACCAGGAGGGAGCAACAATGCACGGGAGGAGGTCAGGCGGAGCTGCACCCCCTCACACAGCTGGAGGAGCGAGTTCACAGACGCATCGCGAGTCATGTTGTGGGCACTGTGGCAGTTGGAGAGGTCGATCCCATTGGGGACAGCAACAGTATGTTCATCATCTCTCTCTCCACTCTCATACCACTTCCCCCTCACAACAGCAGCCTTTCCCACTTTCCATCTAACTATACTGTCACCATTCCTTGCTCCCTTCCTGTCCCCCTGCCCGCACGTTAAAGCCACTCTTGTACCTTCCTGCTTTCAGATAGTGAGCCACCATCTGACCAGCCTGTCCCTCAGCCTCCCAGTGGCAGGGACGCAGGAGAGGAGGAGGAACACGAAGCCGGCGCCTCGCCGCCTGCGTCTCCCGAGGGCGAGACATCCGATGCTGGGGTCACGTGGTCACTGGAGGGGAGCAGGAGATTTGGATCTGATATGGGTGATGCTCCGGGACCCAGCAGGCTACAGCATCGTGTTGTGTTGCACTACCACCGTGCTAAATGGGATAGATTCAGAACAGATGAAGCAGCTAAAAACTGGGCATCCATGAGGCGCTGTGGGCCACCAGCAGCAGCAGAATTGTATTCCACCACAATCTGTAACCTCATGGACCGGCATATCCCGCACTCTACCATCACCACCAAGCCACGGGGCCAACCGTGGTTCAATGAGGAGTGTAGAAGATCAGCACCTGGTGTACCTAAAAATGAAGTGCCAACCTGGGGAAGCTGCAACACAGGACTACATGCATGCTAAAAAGCAGAAGCAGCATGCTATAGACAGGGCTAAGTGATCCCACAATCAACGGGTCAGATCAAAGCTCTGCAGTCCTGCCACATCCAGTCATGAATGGTGGTGGACCATTTAACAACTAACGGGAGGAGGAGGCTCCAAGAATATCCCCATCCTCAATGATGGTGGAGCCCAGCACGTGAGTGCAAAAGACAAGGCTGAAGCGTTTGCAACCAACTTCAGCCAGAAGTGCTGAGTGGATGATCCATATCGGCCTACTCCCGAGGTCCCCACCATCACAGAAGCCAGTCTTCAGCCAATTCGATTCACTCCACGTGATATCAAGAAACGGCTGAGTGCACTGGATACAGCAAAGGCTATGGGCCCTGACAACATCCCGGCTATCGCGCTGAAGACTTGTGCTCCAGAACTAGCCGTGCCTCTAGCCAAGCTGTTCCAGTACAGTTACAACACTGGCATCTGTCCAACAATGTGGAAAACTGCCCAGGTATGTCCTGTCCACAAAAAGCAGGACAAATTCAACCTGGCCAATTACCGCCTTGTAGGAACGAAGGTTCCTAACGAAACGACTGAGTTCGACTCAGGCAATCAAAACAATGAACTTTAATGGAACAAAACAGGTTTTAAGTGGAAACTGCTGGAATACATCGAATACAGGTCTGCTCTCTTTGAAGGCTCCACGAGGACTGATCCTCTGGTCTGAAAGCTGACGTCATGATGTCATCACGTTCTTCCCGCCATTGGGGAATCACGTGACTAACGGCTTGACGTCATCATGTTGAAACCGCGCTGTAAAGGTAACTAGACATAGTACAGTTAAACAGTGTAATTAAAGGTACAGGCACAGGCAGTAACTACATTGCTGTTAAAGGAATTATGTACAACCACTCTGAGTCCTTTGGTGGCTCCGCCACATGCGCCCCCCCAGAATTGTCTTTAACAGAAAAAGTGAGACGAGGGGGAAGTCTGACAAGTCTGTCTGATCGACTTCGATAACCTGGCAGAGGAAGTTGATGACCGGTGGTTGAGCTGGCAGGCGATTGTGGTTGAGCAGGCGCGGCGAGCGTGGTCGAGTTGGCGGGCGGCTTTGGTTGATCTGGCACGGCGGCTGCGGGCGGTCGGTCATGTTTCGGCGGTTGAGCGACGATGACTGGGCGGTCCAGGTCCAGGTGAGCCGGCTTCAATCGGTCCACCGAAATGTGATCTGGCTTTCCTCCGATGTCGACCGAAAAGGATTTGTCTCCTGGTTCGATGACACGGAAAGGACCAGTGTAAGAGGGCTTGAGTGGATCCCGGTGAGCGTCGTGGCAGATGAATACATACTCAGCATTCTTCAGTTCCGCTAGCACGTGGGAGTTCTGTAAGCCGTGATTTGATGTAGGCACCGGAGCGAGGCATCTGGCCGCTTCCTGGTGGCTAACGAGTTGCTGGGAGGCGGACCATGGCTCTGTGGGAGAAGGGAGGAAATCCCCTGGTACTCGGAGAGGCTGGCCGTAGACGAGTTCAGCTGAGGACGATTGCAGGTCTTCTTTGGGCGCCATACGAAGACCCAAAACGACCCATGGAAGTCTGTCCACCCATCCTGCACCTTAAAGACTGGCCCGAAGGGCGGCTTTAAGCGACCTGTGGAATCGCTCGCAAAGGCCGTTCGCCTGTGGATGATAGGCGGTGGTGCGATGAAGTTTGGTGTCGAGCCGCTGAGCTACAGCGTTCCAAAGCTCCGAGGAAAATTGTGGCCCACGGTTGGAAGAGATGTCCGCTGGTACCCCGAAACGGGCAACCCAACAGGAGATGAAAGCTCTAGCGACATCTGCCGAAGTGGTGGAAACCAAAGGAATTGCCTCTGGCCACCTAGTGGTGCAGTCCACCATGGTGAGGAGATGGGTATAACCCTGAGAAGGCAGAAGTGGCTCCACAAGGTCCACATGCATGTGGTCGAAACGGCGCTCCGGAACAGCGAACGTAGCCACTGGAGCTTTAACATGACGCTGGACCTTGGCCTTCTGGCAGACTATGCAGGTATTCGCCCAGTCACGGACATCGAGGCGCATACCTTTCCAGACGAACTTCACCGACATAAGCCTTTGTGAAGCCTTCATCCCAGGGTGCGACAACCCGTGTATAGCATCAAACACCTTCCGGCACCATGCGACCGGCACGATAGGTCGGGGAACACCCATGGAGACGTCGCAAAGGAGCGTGGCGCCTGTGGCCTGGAAAGTGACGTCGGTCGCTTGGAAACTAGAGGGGATGGTTCTGTATGATTAGGCCTCAGAGTCCGAGGCCTGATCTGCAGCCATGAGGGCGTAGTCGATCCCCAGGTGAACCGCATGGACCATCGCACAGGAGAGGCAATCCGCCACCAGGTTGTCCTTACCAGACACATGTTGAATGTTCATGGTAAATTCGGAAATAAACGTCAAGTGACGTTGTTGACGAGCGGACCACGGTTCAGCAGTCTTGGCCATGGCGAACGTTAAAGGCTTGTGGTCGACAAAAGCCGTGAAGAGACGTCCTTCCAATAAGAACCAGAAATGGCGAATGGCTAGGAAAAAGGCTAGTAACTTCCGATCGAAAGTGCTGTATTTTTTTTCATTTTTCCGTAGTTGACGGCTGAAAAAAGCTAGCGGTTGCCACGTGCCGTTGACCCACTGCTCTTGCACTGCGCCGATGGCGTATCTGACACATCCATTGTAAGGGCGATGGTGGCACCTGGAAGTGGATGCGCCAGCATGGTTGCATTGGCCAAAGCGCTCTTGGTGTTGACGAACGCCTGGTCCATCTCGGCTGTCCAGCTGATTGGATCCTTACTGGACTTGCCCTTGAGGGCCCCGTACAAGGGTTGCATAAGCTGAGCCGCCTTAGGGACGAAACGGTGATAGAAGTTGACCATCCCCAGAAACTCTTGCAAGGCCTTGACGGTTGGCGGGCGCGGGAAAGAGGTAACCGCTTCCATCTTTGTCATTAAGGGGACGGCGCCGTCCGATGTTATGCGGTGTCCCAAGAAATCGATCTGCTGCAGGCCGAACTGGCACTTGGCTGGGTTGATGATTAAACCGTGCTGGCTGAGGCGCGTAAAGAGGGTACGCAAATGGGAGATGTGCTCTTCCTTGCTAGCACTGGCGATGAGAATGTCGTCAAGGTAGACGAAGATGAAGCTTAGGTCTCGGAGCACAGAGTCCATTAAGCGCTGGAATGCCTGTGCCGCGTTCTTTAAGCCAAACGGCATCCGCAGGAACTCAAAGAGGCCGAAAGGGGTGATGACTGCAGTTTTTGGGATGTCTTGCGGGTGCACGGGAACCTGGTGATACCCCTGGACTAGGTCGACTTTAGAAAAGATGGAATTTCCCACCAAATGGGCCGAGGAATCCTGAATATGCGGAATCGGGTACCGATCAGGAGTGGTGGCGTCGTTCAGGCGTCGGTAGTCACCGCATGGCCGCCAGCCGCCGCCCGGTTTCGGAACAATGTGGAGAGGCGAAGACCAGGGAATATTGGATTGGCGAATGATCCCGAGCCGCTCCATTGTGTCGAACTCCGCTTTCGCAGCCGCGAGCTTGTCGGGTTCGAGCCTTCTAGCCCGTGCATAAACCGGGGAGCCAGTAGTGGTGATATGATGTTCAACACCATGCTTCATGGCCGAGGAGGAGAAAGTGGGCCTTGTCAGCTCCGGAAACTCTTCGAGGAGCCGAGTGAAGTCATCTGGAGGAGGGAAAGTGCAGACAATAGAGCGTGCCACGGTGGTACCGTGGTAGCACGGAATCGAGTGGAAGGTGGCCGCGTTGATCAACCGGCGGTGCCGGACATCGACGAGGAGGCTGTTGGCACACAGAAAATCCGCCCCTAGGATGGCCTGTGAGTCTGTGGCCGTGACGAATTCCCAACAGAGGCGCTGACCGCCGAAACAGACTTGGACCCGCCGCTTTCGGAAAGTTCGAATCGCTGCGCCATTAGCTGCTACGAGGGAAAAACCGTGGTTCCCAGCCTGCATATCGAGATTCGACGCAGGTAGAATGTTACACTGTGCCCCGGTGTCACAAAGGAAACATCGACCCGATAGGGAATCGGTGATATAAAGAAGTTTCCCCGTAGATCCGATGGCCATCGCAACCGCGGAACGCCCGTTAGACCCGGTCCTCCTTCACCAGGAACGCTTCAGGAGCTTTGTTTTTGTTTTGGGTGAAAAACTGCAGGGGGAGCGGCAGCATCATGCTTTCGCGCCAAAACGGGCGTGGTAGGAGCACCAGCCCGCTGCAGGAGGAGCTGGAACCGCGTCTGTGGGGGATGGGCGCCTCGTGGCCTCGCAGCACTGCTGGGTTACAGTGAAAATCTTATCGGCTTCGGCAGCAAGCTCGGCGCAGTCTGTAGTGTTGGATCTGGCTAGGGCAGCCTATACCTGCTCTGGCATTTGGTAGAGGAAAAGCTCCCGGAAGAGGAAGCATTCCGGTTCGGCACCCAAGAGCGTGAGCATTTGGCTCATGAGCTCGGACGGTTTGGAATCCCCGAGGCCAGGCATCGTGATGAGCCGGCGAGCACGCTCTGACTTCGAGAGCCCGAAGACCTGCAGCAACCTCGCCTTAATCGTATCATACTTGCTGTCAGTAGGAGGACTACCGAGGAGGCTGATGATCCGTGAGGCAGTTGCGCTGTCGAGGGCGGAGACCACGTAGTAATAACGGGTCTGAACCGCGACGATGTTCCTGATGGCGAACTGGGCTTCAGCCTGGATAAACCAGGCATCTGGTTGTTGCTCCCAGAACTGTGGCAGTTTCAGAGTCACGGCGTTCGTGTCCATGATGAATCTTCCACGAAAACTGTTCGTAGAAGTCGGGGTCACCAATGTAGGAACGGAGGTACCTAATGAAAAGACTGAGTTCGACTCAGGCAATCAAAACAATGAACTTTAATGGAACAAAACAGGTTTTAACTGGAAACTGCTGGAATGCATCGAATACAGGTCTGCTCTCCTTGAAGGCTCCACGAGGACTGATCCTCTGGTCTGAAAGCTGACGTCATGACGTCATCACGTTCTTCCCGCCATTGGGGAATCACGTGACTAACGGCATGACGTCATCACGTTGAAACCGCGCTGTAAATGTAACTAGACATAGTACAGTTAAACAGTGTAATTAAAGGTACAGACACAGGCAGTAACTACATTGCTGTTAAAGGAATTATGTACAACCGCTCTGAGTCCTTTGGTGGCTCCGCCACAGCCTCATCTATCTACTCTCAATCATCGGCAAAGTGATGGAAGGTGTCATCAACAGTGCTATCAAGCGGCACTTACCCATCAATAACCTACTCACTGATGCCCAGTTTGGGTTCCACCAAGACCACACAGCTCCCAACCTCATTACAGCCTTGGTCCAAACATGGACAAAGGAGCTGAATTCCAGAGGTGAGGTGAGGGTGACTGCCCTTGACATCAAGGCAGCATTTGACCGAGTCTGGCATCAAGGAGTCCTAATAAAATTGAAGTCAATGGGAATCAGGGGGAAAACGCTCCACTGGCTGGAGTCATACCTAGCACAAAGGAAGATGGTTGTGGTGGTTGAAGGTCAATCATCCTGCCCCAGGACATCGCTGCAGGAGTTCCTCAGGGCAGTGTCCTAGGCCCAACCATCTTCAGCTGCTTCATCAATGATCTTCCCTCCAGCATAAGGTCAGAAATGGGGATGTTCGCTGATGACTGCACAGTGTTCAGCATCATTCACAACTCTCAGATAGTGAAGCAGTCCATGCCCGCATGCAACAAGAGCTGGACGATGTTCAGGCTTGGGCTGATAAGTGGCAGGTAACATTCGTGCCACAGAAGTGCCAGGCAATGACTATCTCCAACAAGCAAGAGTCTAACCACCTCCCCTAGACATTCAATGGCATCACCATCGCCGAATCTCATACGATCAACATCCTGGGGGTCACCATTAAACAGAAACTTAAATGGACCAGCCACATAAATACTGTGGCAAAAAGAGCAGGTCAGAGGCTAGGTATTCTGCGGTGAGTGTCTCACCTCCTGACTCCCCAAAGCCTTTGCACCATCTACAAGGCACAAATAAGGAGTGTGATGGAATACTCTCCACTTGCGTGGATGAGTGCAGCTCCAATAACACTCAAGATGCTCGACACCATCCAGGACAAAGCAGCCCACTTGATTGGCACTCCATCCACCATCTTTTACATTCACTCCCTCCACCACCGGCATACCATGGTTGCAGTGTGTACCATCTACAAGATGCACTGCAGCAACTCGCCAAGGCTTCTTCGGCAACACCTGCCAAACCCGCGACCTCTTCCACCTAGGAGGACAAGGGCAGCAGGTGCATGCGAACACCACCACCTCCAAGTTCCCCTCCAAGTCACACACCATCCTGACTTAGAAGTATATTGCCGACCCTTCATCGTCGCTGGTTCAAATTCCTGGAACTCCCTACCTTACAGCACTGTGGGAGTACCTTCACCACACGGACTGCAGCGGTTCAAGAAGGTGACTCACCACCACCTCCTCAAGGGCAACTAGGGATGGGCAATAAATGCTGGCCTTGCCAGCGATGCCCAGATCTCATAAACGAATATAAAAAATGTATAAAAAATGGCATGGGGAAAGGGAAGCTCGGGGGCCATCTCCCCGGAGGGTGAGTGCGCGCACAAGTTCTGCTGCACAGGACTCGGATGTAACATAGAAACATAGAAACATAGAAGATAGGAGCAGCAGTAGGCCATTCGGCCCCTCAAACCTGCTCCGCCATTCAATCCGATCACGGCTGATCATCCAAATTCAGTACCCTGTCCCTGCTTTCTCCCCATATCCCTTGATCCCGTTAGCCTTAAGAAATATATCCAACTCCTCTGTGGTAGAGAATTCCATAGGTTCACCACTCTCTGGGTGAAGAAATTCCTCCTCATCTCTGTCCTAAATGGCTTACCCCTTATCCTTAGACTGTGACCCCTGGTTCTGGACTCCCCGACCATCGGGAACATCCTTCCTGCATCTAGTCTGTCTAGTCCTGTTAGAATTTTATAAGTTTCAATGAGATCCCCCCTGATTCTTCTAAACTCCAGCGAGTACAAGCCCAATCGACCCAATCTCTCCTCATACATCATTCCTGCCATCCCAGGTATCAGCCTGGTGAATCTTTGCTGCACTCCTTCCATGGCAAGAACATCCTTCCTCAGATAAGGTGACCAAAACTGCACACAATACTCAAGATGTGGTCTCACCAAGGCCCTGTACAACTGCAGCAAGACATCTTGTTCCTGTACTCAAACCCTCTCGCTACGAAGACCAACATATCACTTGCCTTCTTAACCGCCTGCTGCACCTGCATGCTTACCTTCAGCGACTGGTGCACAAGGACGCCCAGGTCTCATTGCACTTCCCCTTCTCCCAATCTATTGCCATTCAGATAATAATCTGCATTCTTGTTTTTGACACCAAAGTGGATAACCTCGCATTTATCCACGTCATATTTCATCTGCCATGCTTCTGCCCAATCACCCAACCTGTCCAAATCATACTGGAGTTTCTCGGCATCCTCCTCACAGCACACACGCCCACCCAGCTTTGTGTCGTCTGCAAACCTGGAGATATTACATCTAGTTCCCTCGTCCAGATCATTAATATATATTGTGAATAGCTGGGGTCCAAGGACCGATCCCTGCGGTACCCCACAAGTCACTGCCTGCCACTCGGAAATAGAGCCGTTTATTCCAACTTTTTGCTTTCTGTCTGCCAACCAGTTCTCTATCCAAGTCAATACTTTGCCCCCAATCCCATGTGCCTTAACTTTACATGCTAATCTCTTATGCGGGACCTTATCGAAAGCCTTTTGAAAGTCCAAATACAGCACATCCACTGGTTCTCCCTTATCTATTTTACCAGTTACATCCTCAAAAAATTCCAGTAGATTAGTCAAGCACAATTTACCTTTTGTAAATCCATGTTGACTTTGTCCGATCCGGTCACTGTTTTCCAAGTGCTCTGCTATTACATCTTTTATGCCAGGGCTTTTTTGGGCCGCGCGGTTTACGGCTGGGCGCTGCCGCTCCTGCGCTCTGTGTCACTCTTTCCCTCCCTGACCCTCTCTCTGTTCGTCCCCTCTCTCTCCCTGCCCCTCTCTCTCCCTGCCCCCTCTCTCTCTCCACCCCCCTCTCTCTCCCTGCCCATGTATGTCCCCTCTCTCGCTCTCTCTCCCTCTCTCTACCTCTCCCCCTCTCATCTCCATCCCTCCCTCCCTCCCCGTCTTTTGTCACCCGGGGAAGGGCTTTGAAAATTGAGCCTGGCTGCGGTGGCCGTGCGGGGCCTAGCGCTGAAGGCCCGGCCGGGCTCTCGGGCCGAGAAGGACCCCAGCTGAGCTCCCGGTGCATGCGGCAGCCACGCCGCGGGTGGCGCGGTTTACGGCCGGCCGCTGACGCTCCCCCACCCGCTCTGTGTCTCGGGCCGAGCGGTTGTGAGGCCCGGCCCGAGTGACTCCAACTGACCTCCTGCTCCCGGAGCCGCAATGTGGGGGTTTGTTTGGCTGGTGCTGTCGCTGTGGGGATGAAAAAAATGGCGGCGAAGTTTCGGGAGGCTGCAGGGTTAGGCCCGCCCACAGATGGCGGATTGGTCAACCATCAGGTCACTGAACTGTAGGATTGGTCAACCATCACGTCACTCAACGCTAATGAGCGGTAGGATTGGTCAACCGGTAATGAGCAGATTTTTGAGGATTTTTGAACGTTTTTTGTATAGTGTCCAAACAATTTTTGTCTGACCAAAAAGTAAATACACCTATTAAACTCCCCTAATGATAAGCTTTCTTTTGATATAACATGCGTGTAGGTACGCTCTATAACTTTTGCGTGTATAGCGGACAGACAGACAGACAGACAGACAGACAAATAGACAGACAGACAAACCAACCGCTTTATATATATAGATAGATAATGGACTCGAGCATTTTCCCTACTACCGATGTCAGGCTTACTGGTCTCTAATTCCCCGTTTTCTCTCTACCACCTTTTTTAAACAGTGGGGTAACATTAGCTACCCGCCAATCCATGGGTACTGTTCCAGAGTCTATCGAATTTTGGGAGAAATAGGAGGGGCCAAGGATAGATCCTTGGGGGACACCAGAGGTAACGATGCGGAAGCGGGAAGAGAAGCCGTTGCAGGTGATTCTCTGACTACGATGAGATAGATAAGAACGGAACCAGGCGAGTGCAGTCCCACTCAGCTGGATGACAGTGGAGAGGCATTGGAGAAGGATGGAGTGGTCAACCGTGTCAAAGGCTGCAGACAAGTCAAGAAGGGTGAGGAGGGATAGTTTACCTTTGTTACAGTCACAAAGGATGTCATTTGTGACTTTGATGAGAGTCGTTTCGGTATTGTGGCAAGGGTGAAAATCCGATTGGAGGGATTCAAACATGGAGTTGCGGGAAAGATGGGCATGGATTTGGGAGGTGACAACACGTTCAAGGACTTTGGAGAGGAAAGGGAGGTTGGCGATGGGACGGTAATTTGCAAGGACAGAAGGGTCAAGGTTTGGTTTTTTGAGGAGAGGGGTGATGATGGCAGATTTGAGTGAGAATGGGACAGTACTTGAGGAGAGAGAAACGTTAACAATGTTAGCTAACATGGGAGCCAGAAAAGGAAGTTGGGTGGTCAGCAGTTTGGTGAGAATAGGGTCGTGGGAACAGGAAGTGGGTCTCAAGGAGAAGATGAGTGCGGAAAGGTCATGAGGGAGATCAGAGAGAAACTGGAAAAAGATGTGAGTTCAGGGCTAGGGCAGGGGGGAACCTTAAAGGAAGTTTGGCCAGGTGGGCTAGGGGGAGGAAGGGAAGTGGCAGAGGTAGCTGAACAGATGGCCTCAATCTTAGAGACAAAGAAGTCCATGAGCTCCTCACACTTGTTGTCAGAGGTGAGGGTGGAGGAGACAGGGGAGAGGGGTTTAAGAAGACGGTTAGCAGTGGAGAATAGAAGCTGGGGTTTATCTTTGCATTCCAGAATGATTCTGGAATAGTGAGCAATTTTGGCAGACAGAATAGGACCCAATAATGCTTTATACGCTTATCAATTACTCCATAAAAGACGATGAATCAGGAAGGTGATGAAAAGGCTTTTATTAACTAGAGAACAGAGCATGCCTCTCGTGGGTGGCTGGTTCCAAGAAGGAAGTGAGTCGGCGAAACCCCCACCTTTATACCTGGTCATGTGGGCGGAGTCAGCTGAGGCATGCCTTGGTACACAGCGCCACCCAGAGGTAACAATATACAATAACAGTGGTTTACCACATTCACCCCTTGTTTAAAATTAAGTCCGGCGGGGTGAAGGGTACTACAAGTTCGTGTAGTTAAGTCTATCAGGAGGCCTTGTCTGACGTCCTGATCGTCGTGGTGGCGGCGGCGGTGTTGCAGCATCCAACGTCGGATCTGGTGTCTGGGTGGTCAACGAAGGGTCCTGGGGCTCCGGCATGTCGTCTACAGGGGTTGGATTGGGAGGGGTGGTGGGGGATAACGGTGGTAGTTCAGGGGCACCCGAGGGTGCGAGATCTCGTATGGAGACCGTGTCCTCCCGCCCGTCTGGGTATGTCACCCAGGAATACTGGGGGTTGGCGTGTAGGAGGTGCACCCTCTCGACCAGGGGATCCATTTTATGGGTCCTTACGTGCCTCTGCAGTAGGACGGGCCCAGGAGAAGTCAGCCATGCCGGTAGCGAGGTTCCCGATGTGGACTTCCTGGGGAAAACGAACATTTGCTCATGAGGGGTGGCATTAGTGGCAGTACAAAGCAGTGACCGGATGGAGTGGAGCGCCGCAGGGAGGACCTCCTGCCAGCGAGAGGTCGGAAGGCCCTTAGATTTTAAGGCTAAGAGGACGGCCTTCCAAACCGTCGCGTTCTCTCTTTCCACCTGGCCGTTCCCCCGGGGGTTGTAGCTGGTGGTTCTGCTCGTAGCAATACCTCTCACTAGCAGGTACTGCCGAAGTTCGTCGCTCATGAAAGATGAGCCCCTGTCGCTATGTATATAGCTAGGGAACCCGAACAAGGCGAAGAGGTCATTCAGACATTTGATGACCGTGGTACTGGTCATGTCTGGGCAAGGGATGGCAAACGGGAAACGGGAGTACTCATCAATTATGTTGAGGAAGTACACATTGCGGTCAGAGGAGGGGAGGGGCCCTTTAAAATCGACGCTCAGGCGCTCGAAGGGGCGAGTGGCCTTGATCAGGCTTGCTCTGTCCGGCCTATAAAAGTGCGGTTTGCACTCGGCACAGATTTGGCAGTTCCTGGTCATGGTCCTGGCCTCCTCGATGGAGTAGGGCAGGTTACGGGATTTGATGAAATGGAAGAACCTGGTGACCCCCGGGTGGCAGAGGTCATTGTGGAGGGTCTGCAGTCTATCAACCTGCGCGTTGGCACATGTACCACGTGATAGGGCGTCTGGGGGCTCATTTAGTTTCCCGGGCCGGTACAAGATATCATAATTGTAGGTGGAGAGTTCGATTCTCCACCTCAAGATCTTGTCGTTCTTGATTTTGCCCCTCTGCTTATTATTAAACATAAAAGCTACTGAACGCTGGTCAGTGAGCAGGGTAAACCGTTTTCCGGCCAGGTAATGCCTCCAGTGACGCACCGCTTCCACAATAACCTGGGCCTCCTTTTCGACAGAGGAGTGTCGGGTCTCGGGGCCCTGGAGGGTCCTTGAGAAAAAGGCCACAGGTCTGCCCGCCTGGTTAAGGGTCGCAGCTAGGGCGAAGTCGGATGCATCGCTCTCCACTTGGAAGGGGATCGACTCATCCACTGCGTGCATTGTGGCCTTCGCGATATCGCTCTTGATAAGAGTGAAGGCTGCACACGCCTCTGGTGTCAGGGGGAAGGAGGTGGATTTGATGAGGGGTCTAGCTTTGTCTGCATAGTGGGGCACCCACTGGGCATAGTAGGAGAAAAACCCCAGGCATCTCTTCTGTGCTTTTTGGCAGTGGGGGAGGGGTAGCTCCATTAGGGGGCGCATTCAGTCGGGGTCGGGCCCGATGACTCCGTTCTCCACCACGCAGCCGAGAATGGCGAGGCGTTTGGTGCGAAACATACATTTCTCTTTATTGTACGTTAGGTTCAGTCGTTGGGCCGTACGGAGGAATTTTTCTAGATTAACGTCATGGTCCTGCTGGTCGTGGCCACAGATGGTGACGTTATCCAGATAGGGAAAGGTGGCCTGCAGCGCGTTCTCGTCAACCATCCGGTCCAGCTCCCTTTGGAAGACCGAAACCCCGTTGGTGACGCCGAAGGGAACCCTAAGGAAGTGGTAGAGGCGGCCGTTCGCCTCGAAGGCAGTATACTGGCGGTCCTCATGGCGGATGGGGAGCTGGTGGTATGCTGACTTAAGGTCAATGGTGGAGAATACTTTGTATTGCGCAATCTGGTTGACCATATCAGATATGCGAGGAAGGGGGTATGCGTCCAGCTGAGTGTACCGGTTTATGGTTTGGCTGTAGTCAATGACCAGGCGGCGTTTATCAGTGGTTTTAACGACTACAACCTGGGCTCGCCAGGGGCTAGTGCTCCCTTCGATAATGCCCTCCTTCAAGAGCCGCTCCACCTCAGAGCTAATGAAAGCTCTGTCCCCGGCGCTGTACCGCCTGCTCTTGGTAGCGATGGGTTTACAGTCGTGGGTGAGGTTAGCGAACAAGGGAGAGGGGGGGACTTTTAGTGTGGAAAGGCTGCAGGTGGTTTGCGGCGGGCGATTTAAAAGGTGTTGGTTGCAGACTGTGAGTGGGGGGAGGGGTCCACCGTATGCTAATGTGACACTTTTAAGGTGGCACTGAAAATCCAACCCTAGCAGCACGGCAGCGCAGAGACGGGGCAGGACTAGAAGTTTAAAATTTTTATATTCTGTGCCCCCAACCGAAAGGGTCACCGCACAGTAGCCGCCGACGTCCATTGAATGGGACTTGGACGCCATAGAAATCCGATGGCGCGTCGGCAGGACCGTGAGGGAGTGGCTACGTACCGTGTCTGGGTGAATAAAACTCTCTGTGCTCCCGCTGTCGATTAGGCAAGTGGTGGCGCGGCCGTTTACCGTGATATCCATCATGGAGCTGGATAGATGATGAGGGAGGGCTTGATCCAGCGTAACGGAGGCCAGTGTATGGCTTAGTGAGTCGGTATGGTCGTCCGACGAGACGGTGGTCGAGTCCGGAGACGAAGTGGCAGTTGAGTGCGGCGGATAAAATGGCGGTGGCCATGCGGCCGGAGGTGCACAAAATGGCGGATAAGATGGCTGCCCCCATGGTTCGCACGCGGCGCTGCTGGCGTTCGCTGGTTTCCCCCTGCAGGCATTGGCGTAATGGCCTTTCTTCCCGCAGCCTGAGCAGGTAGCGGTCTTAGCCGGGCAGTGCGCTCTAGGGTGTTTTAACTGGCCACAGAAATAGCATTTTTGGGCCTGGTTACGGGGCATCGCTGCGGTTCTTACCGGGGGCGGCTGTCCCAGTTGATTTCGGGACATCGCTGCAGCAGTTGGTGCCGGGGGCGGCGGTCCCATGTCCCACGGTCGCGATGGCCATGGCGCGGCGCCGTTACGTGAGTATGCTTCGAGGTTTCGGTGGGCCGCATCGAGCGAGAGCGCAAGGGCTACGGCCGTCTTCAGGTCGAGCTCCTTGCTTTCGAGCAGTCTCTGCCGGGAGTAGTCGGACTGGAGGCCCCTGACGAAGGCATCACAAGTAAGTCCCTCCGCGTGCCCCGCAGCCGTTACCTCCTTACAGTCGCAGTCTCTGCAGAGTGTCTGTAACGCCCGTAAAAATGCCTCTACCGATTCTCCCGGTTGCTGCCTGCGGGATCCCAAGAGGTGTCTGGCGTAAATCGTGTTCACTCGGCGCGTGTATTGCCCTTTTAGTAGTTCGAGGGCCGCCGTGTACATAGTAGCGTCCCGGATGAGCGTATATACTTGAGGGCTCACCTGGGCGGTCAAAACTTTTAGTTTGTTCTCCTCCGATGTCACGGCGGAGGCTCCTAGGAAGGATTCAAAGCAGCTCAGCCAGTGTTCGAAATTGGTTGATGAACCCGCTGCTTGAGGGTCGAGGTCCAGGCATGCCGGTCTGAGGGCTCACAGCAACGCCTGCTGTTGTTGCTGTTCAGGTGTCGCCATTTTACTTCTAGTTAATAAAATTGATACGCTTATCAATTACTCCATAAAAGACGATGAATCAGGAAGGTGATGAAAAGGCTTTTATTAACTAGAGAACAGAGCATGCCTCTCGTGGGTGGCTGGTTCCAAGAAGGAAGTGAGTCGGCGAAACCCCCACCTTTATACCTGGTCATGTGGGCGGAGTCAGCTGAGGCATGCCTTGGTACACAGCGCCACCCAGAGGTAACAATATACAATAACAGTGGTTTACCACAATGGTCCAGCCAGATCTGGCGGTGAATGGCTAAACTAGTTGTCCGCCATATCCGTTCAAGCCTGCGTCTTCTGGACTTAAGGGAGCGAAGATGAGGGCCGTACCAGGGGGAATGGCCAGGGTGAGAGAGAGTAATTGTTTTATAGGGACTAGGGCATCAAAGGTGGTGGTGAGGGTGTGGTTGAGCAGATCGGTGGTTGCAGAAATATCTTGGTGAACGGAGGGCCAGTTGGGATTTCATAAGTACAGTTGTGAGAGAGTTGGGAGAGAGTTTTTTCCAGGGGCAGACACAGAAGGAAGTAGGGTTGGTGGGGTGGGGGCGCTGGCAGGGGGATGTGGGTGGAGAGCGATACGAGGAAGTGGTCACAGATGGCCTTATCTGCGATTGACACGATGGGAGTAGCGAAGCCATCAGAGATGGCAAGGTCGAGAGGGTGGCCATGAATATGGGTTGGGGAGTTTTCATGGAGGGAGAGATTAAAGATGGATAGGAGGTTAGTGAACTCAAAGGAAAGAGAACATGATGAATTGAGATGGAGGTTGAAATCACCGAGGATGAGAAGTCATTCGGTGCAGAGGCTGAGGGAGGAAAGCAGTAACGATCTCTGGGTAATAAAATGTTTATGGTCCTTAGGTGGGTGGTAGAGGATGAGAATAAGATGAGAGAGTGGCAGAGGCAGCTGAACGGATGGTCTCAATCTTAGAGACAAAGAAGTCCATGAGCTCCTCCCACTTGTTGTCAGAGGTGGAATAAGGTGAGGTGTTCAAAGGAGGAGAAAGTGCCAGAGAAGTTGTGGGACAGACCAAGGTGTGATTTGCTGATGAGAGCCACACTGCCACCATGGCGGTCTGAGCGGGACAAGTGGTGGAAGGTATAGCCAGGTGGGGAGTCTTCATTTAAGAGTAAGGTATCATCACCCCTGAACCAAGTTTCCATCAGGGCCATGGTGTCGATACAATCATCCACGATAAGCTCATATATGGCAAGGGCCTTGTTCGCAAGTGAACAGACATTCTGGAGGGAGATGTGGAGAGGGTCAGTGATGGCTGCCCCACTGTCAGCGTCCACAGGGTCAGCGCTGGGAGGGATGAGTTGGATGGGGAGGAGATTGGCAAGATTTGCCCCCAGTGGGCACGCTGGGTGGGAAGGTCGGTGTGAGGGAGAATTCGACCCAACACAATCGTCACTAAGCAAAAGGAAAAATATCTGTCATATTGGGCAGAAACAACAAAAACCCAAAACAAACTCAATTGCTACTTGGCCCTAAACAGACAATACAACATGGCTGATTACCTGACCATAGTAAAGGATAGCAAACTGAGAAAAACCTTGACAACGTACAGACTTAGTGAACATAGCCTGGCCATCGAAAAAGGTAGACACAGGCAGACCCGGCTACCAAGAGAGGACAGGATATGCTCTCACTGCAGTCAGGGAGTGGTGGAGACAGAGATGCACTTCCTCACAGCTTGTAGAAAATATCAGGGCATAAGGGAGAATTTCTACCCAAAATTCACAAAAATATGCCCGGAATTCAGAAATTTGAATGACGACCAAAAACTCCCATACCTACTAGGGGAAGAGAGAAATTGTGTAACCTTAGCGGCACACTATGTTACAGCTTGCCATAAACAGAGGGACAACCATTAAATCTAAGAAAAGAGTATATACAAATTATATGAATGTATATATTTATACACTCAGGGATATATCTGTTTATACACTGTATGGATAGATCTGTGTTTATGTGTTCAACCATAAATGTTTTTCGATGCTTTGACAACATAAGATGTACCTTGTCATGCCAATAAAGCGATTTGAATTGAATTGAATTGAATTGAGTAGGATGGGACAGTTGGGGTTGCTGCTGGAGCAAGCGGCAGCGACAAGTGCCTCGATGGCTGCCAACAGAGGCACAGAGGGAAGCTGTAGGCTTATCTAAGAGGGAGCCAAGCCTGGGATTGCGGCAGGAGAGTAGGAAGGTCGAAGAGTAATGAAGGATTGGGGTAGGGATTTGGGAGGGCAGAGTATCCGAGAGAGGAGAGATGAAAGGAGGCATGGCAACAGGAGAGAGCGGTCAGGGAGGGATAGAGAGAAAAGGAAAAGAGGGAGGAAAAGTGAAAAAGTATTGAATGGATCGGGTTCGGAGCGACAGCCAAAGTACGCACGCGAATGGACATGGGAAAAGCTCAGGTTACATAGGCCTGGTGAAATGTAGTAATTAATGCGATTCATATTTCCTGGTAGCAGGGAATAGGTTGGGGACAATAGTAGGGAGACCAGGGTCAAAGTCAGAGGTCCCATGGAAGGTCAAAGCCAACGTAAGCAGGCTGGGGCCGGCACGGAGCATCAACGAACCGCTGTCCAAAACTGGCGAGTGAAGTCCAGAAGCTATTTGAAGGGTAGAGATTTCAAGGATAGAGTTTGTTGCCATAGGAATGAGAGTCGATAGTGGTGCAGAGAGATGATGGCGAAATTGATGCAAGTTGGAGGTCACCGTAGATCAAAGCGGCGGAGAAAAAGTAAAACCACAAGCCAGCGAGCAGCAAAGCTGAAAACCGGTAGAACGAGTCACCGGACAGCAAGTGGAGCAGCAGCTGCTACCTAGAAGCCAGCAGAGCTGAAAAACCAGTAGAATCAGTTCAGCAGAGAAACAGCCACAGTTTAAAAGGTAAAAATCTTTCAGCAGCAGAAATAGAGACATAGCAGGTAAGTCTTACAGTGTAATCCAGTGTAGTCCAGTACAGAAACGTAGTGGTGTAATCCAGTGTAGTTCAAAGCAGAATCATAGTCTATATGTCCAGAGAAGTCCAGGAGACAAACGAATTCCACAGCATAAGACTTGAAGCGACTGAAAAGCAGAGCAGCGCCACAGCCGCTGAGTCCAACCGTGTAGTCAGTAGAGCAGCAGAGTCCTGTCTGCAAGGAATCCAGTGATGGAAGTCAAATTTCAGCAAAGCTCCGGCACTTGAAAGAGCACAGTGAGAACAAAAGACACTCTGGGGGATGGACAGTGGACTCTACAGGGGTAGCTTTAAACTTGTAGTGTGGACTTGTAGTTTGGGCTGAAATGCCTTCACTATCAGAGCCAGGGTATCTTAAGCAATGGAAGAAAGGTGATTGAGGGAAGAAAGGGCAAAGGGTGGCAATGGATGACCATGGATACAGTTGAAGAGAAGAGCAGCTCTCGAAAGGAGCTGCCAGCCCAGGAGCCATCTTGAAATCTAACCTAGAAGCTATATACACCACGAAGATCTTGGCTTCAATACCTTTTCTTAAAATTTGTTTTTATGGGATGTGGGCATAGCTGGCAAAGCCAGCATTTATTGCCCATCCCTAGTTGCCCTTGAGAAGGTGGTGGTGAGCCGCCTTCTTGAACCGCTGCCATCCGTGTGGTGAAGGTACTCCCACAGTGCTGTTAGGGAGGGAGTTCCAGGATTTTGACCCAGCGACAATGAAGGATCGGCAATATACTTCTAAGTCAGGTGGTGTGTGACTTGGAGGGCAACTTGGAGGTGGTGGTGCTCCCATGTGCCTGCTGCCCTTGTCCTTCTAGGTGGAAGAGGTCGTGGGTTTGGGAGGTGCTGCCGAAGAAGCCTTGGCAAGTTGCTGCAGTGCATCTTGTAGATGGTACACATGGCAGCCACGGTACGCCGATGGTGGAGGAAGTGAATGTTTAAGGCGATGGATGTAGTGCCAATCAAGCGGGCTGCTTTGTCCTGGATGGTGTTGAGCTTCTTGAGTGTTGTTGGAGCTGCACTCATCCAGGCATGTGGAGATTATTCCATCACACTCCTTATTTGTGCCTTGTAGATGGTGGAAAGGCTTTGGGGAGTCAGGAGGTGAGACACTCACTGCAGAATACCTAGCCTCTGACCTGCTCTTGTTGCCACAGTATTTATGTGGCTGGTCCAGTTAAGTTTCTGGTTAATGGTGACCCCCAGGATGTTGATGGTGGGGGATTCGGCGATGGTAATGCCGTTGAATGTCATAGGGCGGTGGTTAGACTCTCGCTTGTTGGAGATAGTAATTGCCTGGCACTTCTGTGGCGTGACTGTTACCTGTCACTATCAACCCAAGCCTGAACGTCATCCAGGTCTTGTTGCATGCTAGCATGGACTGCTTCATTATCTGAGGAATTGTGAATGGCACTGAACACTGTGCAGTCATCAGCGAACATCCCCATTTCTGACCTTACGTTGGAGGGAAGGTCATTGATGAAGCAGCTGAAGATGGTTGGGCCTAGGACACTGCCCTGAAGAACTTCTGCAGCGATGTCCTGGGACTGTGTTGATTGACCTTCAACCACCACAACCATCTTCCTTTGTGCTAGGGATGGTAGGAATGACGTATGAAGAGAGATTGGGTCGATTAGGCTTATATTCGCTAGAGTTTAGAAGAATGAGAGGGGATTTCATTGAAACTTATAAAATTCTAACAGGACTAGACAGACTAGATGCAGGAAGGATGTTCCCGATGGCCGGGGAGTCCAGAACCAGGGGTCACAGTCTAAGGATAAGGGGTAAGCCATTTAGGACTGAGATGAGGAGGAATTTCTTCACCCAGAGAGTGGTGAATCTGTGGAATTCTCTACCACAGAAGGCAGTTGAGGCCAACTTATTAAATATATTCAAGAAGGAGTTAGATATATTTCTTAAGGCTAAAGGGATCAAGGGATATGGGGAGAAAGCAGGGACAGGGTACTGAATTTGGATGATCAGCCATGATCTCATTAAATGACGGAACAGGCTCGAGGGACCGAATGGCCTACTCCTGCTCCTATCTTCTATGTTTCTATGTTTCTATGTATGACTCCAGCCAGTGGAGCGTTTTCCCTTCGATTCCCATTGACTTCAGTTTTACTAGGGCTCCTTGATGCCACACTCGGTCAAATGCTGCCTTGATGTCAAGGGCAATCACTCTCACCTTATCTCTGGAATTCAGCTCCTTTGTCCATGTTTGGACCAAGTCTGTAATGAGGTCGGGAGCCGAGTGGTCTTGGTGGAACCCAACTGGGCATCAGTGAGCAGGTTTTTGGTGAGTAAGTGCTGCTTGATAGCACTGTCGATGTCACCTTCCATCACTTTGCTGATGATTGAGAGTAGACTGATGGGGCGGTAATTGGCCGGGTTGGATTTGTCCTGCTTTTTGTGGACAGGACATACCTGGGCAGTTTTCCACATTGTCGGGTAGATGCCAGTGTTGTAGCTGGTGTGTGAAGGAGATACAAAAGAAGAGGTAAACAGTCATGTGGACAAAAATAAGTGTTCCCTTTAGCTACAGATGTACTTGTTCACTTATTCATAGAATTAGAGAATGGCTGGAACCACTGGAGAGGCCATTGAAAATGATTGAGATATGTTATTAAATAATCGCAAAAAATGTTAAACAACTGCAGATTAAAAAATCTCTTAAACTGCTGCTTAACCTAATTTACAAATAGCCAGAAAAAAACAATTAACAAAAACCTTCAAACTGTTGCCCAGGTAACTTCAATTCTAGGCATCCAGTTGTCACTGAAGATATGTCTATCTTTGGAATTACTTACTGTACCAAGCTGACTTTAGAGTCAGTATGTGGCTTCTTGCAGTTTTTACTTCAATTTACATTGAGCGGGAACAATCAATTTGGCTGCATCAAAGTTTCGATTATGATCTTTCTGCAATGTATTGGCTGTGGGTGCTGACCAGTAGACAGCCTTATTTCTCAAATCACATCTATGGTTGGCAATTACATCTGCAGATGATGCCCAGTTTCACCATTGGCATTGCCACACTCATAAGGGATGGCATCGTCGCCTAGCTTGCCACTACTGGGAGTAGGATACTTTGGTCAGCTCGGGGACTTACACATCTTGTTCGTTTTTGTTAGCTTGGAGTTTCTTGCTGCATGTAATTTGGATTTACGCAGGGTTTTGTTAATTTGCAATCTACTAGATCTGTAGCTTTTTAAAAGCAATGCCTTTTGCCATTATATAACAGCTGACCTCACTAGATTTGGTTCTTTTGAAGTCACAGGTGGTGAAATATTGGACATTTAGTTAAAAATAATCCTTTTATGTAATCAGTGATGCAGAACCTGCTTAGATGTTCGTTAAACGTTAATCCCCTTTGTAACTGTCCTCCTGATCAAAACAAAAAGACTTGTAGTACCATACATGAAATAAGATCTGTAAGAGACAGGACTTACATGGATCCAATTGAAACAATTTCAAAGTAGATTTTGGTCCTCTATAATGACATGAATTCGGGCATCACCCATATTTAAAGTTTGTGAAATTAACTGAAAGACCACTGGGGAGATTTTCCTCTTCATTGCCCCTGGGGAACTGTCAGGTGCACTGAAGAAGGTATGAGGGTAGAGTCATATTACTTCAGATCTCTATCCTCACAACACTGCCCTGGCACTCCTTGGGCATCTCCAGACATACATCACTGGGCCTGTGCCTAGCGTAGACCCAAGCCCAGCATACATATTGCAATTTGGGTGGTAGGGAGGAGGGACGTTCCCAGACTCCCACTTCATTTTGTCCATTGGGTGCCTGAGTAGAGGATCGGATGGTCGGTGGGGAGCCCAAGGACAACCTGAAGATAAAAGGAGAGATTACGGTACTGATGTTTCAGCAGTACACCCCTCCACTTGGACAATCTTTGGGTCCCTCTAGCAGCAGCCAGAAGGCAATATTACTGACAGCCAAGAGCTTCTGGTTCCTGATACTGGAGCAAGGCCCTGTCAGGATTGTCCCCAGGACATGCCAATTGCAGACACCATTCCCCTCACCAGCACAGCACACTTCCAGTAAGCTGTAACTGTCTGGTACCCAGCTGGGAATCTGGAGGGGAAAATCGGCCCTAACATGTATCAGCCATGGTTCAGTGGTAGTTCTCTCATCTCTGAGTCAGTAGGTTGTGGGTTCAAGCCCCACTCTATAGACTTGAGCACATAATCTAGGCGGGCACTTGAGTACAGTGATGAGGGAGAGACGCCATCTTTTGGATGAGATGTTCAACTGAGGACTCACCTGCCATCCCAGGTGGACGTGAAGGATACCACGCCACTATCTGAAAAGCAGGATAGTTCTCTCAGTCAGCGTTTATCCCTTAAACAACTCTTAAAGCAGATGATCTCATCATTTATTTCATTGCTGTTTGTGGGACCTTGCTGTACACATATTGGCTGCAGCATTTCCTACGTAACAACAGTGACTGCACTTTAAAAGTACTTCATTGGTTGTAAAGCGCTTTGGGATATCCTGAAGTTGTGAAAGGTGCTATATATATGCAAGCCTTTCTTTCTTTTCTTAACACATCTTAGTGTGGATTTTCTCACCTGCAATAGTTGCACCAAACTAGTATTATATCATTGATTATTGGCTAGCTCTGGCAGATTGGTGCATGTCTTCTGATCTGCAATTAACTTGACGGGACAAGAATGAGATCATGATTAATAATAAGTTGTTAAACGTGTGTACACAGCTAATGTATCAGAAAATGCGTGTATGAATTCCAAACCCATTCACGAGAAGTGCTACTTTTGATAAATTCAGCAATAAGAGCCGGAATTACCTACATAAATAAAGTGCTACATGAAAACAATTTCATCGGAAAATCTGGATTACAAATTTTGAAGTAATGCCTGCGTTCCTCTTGATGCCATGTAAGCTTTAATTGTGCTTTGTTGTTGCTGTGCAGAGTGTTGTGGGGCATGTTAAGCCAAAGATAACACATAGGCCTAGAAATTGGGTTGGGGCGCCAAAGTGGCGCAAAAGTCGCCTGAGCGCAGGATTTAGCGCAGCGATCGGAGTAATACCGATCGCCAGAAATTCAGTTTCAGTGCCCCTCGAGGGAGACGGGGCGAGGCTCGAGGCGCTCCGCGTCGCTCTTAGGGCGCTGAAACTGATTATCGCAGCGCAACGTGCCGCAGCGCCACACGCTGCGGCATGGCACGCTGCGGTACTGTAGGCCTTCCTCCCACTGTTAAGGGGGAGGTGCCTGCAACAGCACGATCCCCGCTCGCGAGTGTCGGCAAATGTGCCCGGCACCAAGGAGAAGTGCCGGGCTCTCGGGAATCAGCCGGCAATGCCGCGGGGGGGGGTGGTTAGGAGGCCGGGGACGGAGGTGCTGGCAGGCGGCCACCGAAAAAGCGGCCGCCCCGCACCTCCACCTTAACTTGTGCCGCTGCTGGCACAGTAAGGCCCCGTGAACCAGGCGCGGGTAGCGAACGGCGCAACTGCGCCGTTCGCTACCAAATATCGCGAACGGGGCACGAATGGGGCGCTGCGCACACCGATGATATCATCGGTGGCGGCACAGCGCAACAGGCTAACGCCACCATTAGCGCCCCTCCTGAATATCGCGGGAGGTGCAGCCAGTGGCGCTACAGCCACTGACTGCCTCTTTAGGCGCTAACAGGTGGCGCTACTCACCCAATTTCTCCCCCATAGCATTCTTGTGAACTTTTTGTCATTGTCTGAAATCTATGAACTTTATACAAGTGATTGTTTTAAATTATCTATTATTATTAAATAGGAAAACCTGGGATCAGGTTATGGTCACTGCAGTTAATACTGAAGAAGAAACCACCTCAGTCTGTATGACCATAATCCAGTTCTTCTGCTGCACAGTGCTTGCCATTTTAGTGCTTGGCCTTGCCCTCTTAAGCAAGGTGAGTTGGTTCCTTCATGTAATTTAGTGCTTATTACTATATTAACAACTAAGAACATTTGTCTGCATTTTTGACCCAGAGTTTGTTCGGTATGCCTAATCTTCCAGATGATACATGTTCAGCTTGTTACTTATTATTATCATCATATTTCGGGACTGCTCTGATGCAGTGTTCTACTGAAAGGGTTAACCTACCTTTTTCTTAAAGATGCTAACTCACTTGCTGTGTATTTACACTATTTTCTCTTTTTATTCTGGATTTCTAGCATTCGCTGTTCATCTTTTTAGCTCCACCATCTCACTTGAAACTTGTTGATTTTAAAATCATCTTCTGCTCATTTGCTCATTGTAATGAAATCTGTTTGTCTTGCCTGTATCCGTTTTGCACTCATGTATATTACCCTCCCCCACACGGTGTATAGTTTCACTTCCTCTTTCCTGACTAACCTGGAAGGTTCCAGGCCTTGGCTCTTGGCTCCGCCCCTGACTTCTCTTACTTAAAGATCTCAGGATCTGTATGACTCATTCCTGTGAGCCAGTCGGTGTGTTGAGATGTTAGCTCTGATCTTAGTGATTAAAAGCCAACTTGTTAAAGTCTATGGGCTGGATTTTCAGTTGCTTGCGCCAGCAGTTAGCGCCTTAAGAGAAGTGAATTTCGGGCGCTATGCGTGTAGCGCCCGGGCGCAGCGCAGTTTGCGCCTCGCCCCAAATTAAGTTGGCCGTTAGCGCCGGCGCAAAGTTTAGCGCCCGCCCGGATGCGCGCGCAGAAAATGACGTCACATCCTCGTGCAACGCCCTTTGGCCGCCCCGATTCCAAACTTCAGTCGGACCGCCCCATTGTGCGGCTGGCGGCCGGAGCGTTTGAAAAAAGGAACGCAACACAACCAGCGCGGGCCCTGGGGGGCGCAAATTAAAGGGGATGTACCCTCCAGTATAAAGCCCAGCCATTTTTCAGCAAACACTCTTGTGCAACGCATTTCTGGACACACAACAAGGAGGATAGCTAACTGGTTTCAAGCAGTAACAGCTCAGGTATTTTTGGACTCAGGCCAGAGCGATGCAAGTGGCCTTTTGGAAATTTGACTGTTTGCCAGGATTTGATGGGGTTGCATGGGGTGCCAACACGGAGCTGCAGCGCCATGTCCGTAGGGCTCGCAGACGCATTGTGAGAGGGGCAGCCCTGGCTAGAGGCAGAGGGGGCTACAGGCGTCGGCCACGTAGGCCTTACCCAGTCAGGCTATACCGCCAGCAGCGCTCCTACCTAAACATGAGTGCCGCGCGATGTGTTAGAAGGCTCCGATTCCGAAAGGAGGTGATTGCAGAGATCTGCCACCTGCTTCGCAGAGATCTGCGTCCAAAGCTCAGGTGCAGGACGTCTCTGTCGGTGGAAGTGAAGGTGACGGTGGCATTGAACTTCTATGCCACCGGCTCCTTCCAATCCGCTGCTGGGGACATAGCAAACATCTCCCAGTACGGCGCGCATCGCTGCATCCGCCAGGTGACCGAAGCACCGTTCAGAAGGAGAAGCCAATTCATCTCCTTCCCGATGGCCCTGCAGAGCCAGCATCAGCGCGCCTTGGGATTTGCAAGACTCGGGGGCTTCCCCTTGGTGCAGGGCGCCATTGACTGTACGCATGTGGCTTTGCGGGCCCCTCTGGAGCATGGCGAGCAGTATCGCAACAGGAAGGGCTACCATTCTCTGAATGTGCAGCTGGTCTGTGACCACAAGCAGCGCATCATGGCTGTCAATGCCAGCTTCCCAGGCAGCAGCCACGATGCCTTTATCCTGCGGCAGAGTACTGTGCATGACATGTTCGAGGCACAGCCTCCCCCAAGAGGATGGCTACTCGGGGACAAAGGCTATCCTTTGTGTACCTGGCTCATGACCCCGCTCCACGCGCCCAGGACCGCTGCTGAAGAGGCCTACAATGAGAGCCATCAAACCACCCGTAACATCATCGAGCAAACTATTGGGGTCCTCAAGCAGCGGTTCCGCTGCCTTGATCGCTCCGGAGGAGCTCTCCAGTATTCGCCGGACCGGGTCTCCCAATTTGTGGTAGTTTGCTGCATGCTACACAACCTGGCTATCCGCAGGACTCAGGCACTGCCACCTGACGTTGGAGCAGCACCTCAGGAGGAGGAGCAGGAGGAGCAGGAGGAGGAGGAGGAGGAGCAGGAGTACGTTCCCAGGAGGGAGCGACCAGGGCCGAGGGCCGCGCGACGCCACCTTATTACACGTTACTTCTAAGCCCCCTGTCAGGGAATGACTTGTGGCCATGAGGGAAGATGAATGCAGCCGCTCCGCAACCCCTCAGCCGGCGAAGCCAACAAACACTAAGAAGAACAACCATGGAGACTGTATGAATAAAGATAATTATTTATTACACAAAAATGAAAACCCCTTCCCACATGAATCCCCAAAAACAATCAACGGGCCCCACAAAAAGCCCAACAAACGACTCACTCCCACAAACTGGGGAGGAGTAACTCCACATTTGTACAAACCTGGCCTCAACCTCGGCCTTAACACAAAAAATAAGCCCACGAACCAAACAACCATGGGCAAAAGAAAGATGGCCACCGCCATATAAAACGAAAGCTGGCCACACCCTCTACTGAGTGGCCCGCGAGGGCGAGACCTTATCCAGCCTTTTGCCTCCCCTGCCCGGCCTGCTGCTCCTTCGCAAGCTCTGCCCAGTGGCTGCTGCGAGGCTGGGGGAAGGCGCCTGAGGCTCAGATGTCCTTCCGCCAGATGCCGCTGGGGGGCAGCCTACACAGCCTTTGGGCATCGAGGGGCCGGCTGCTGAGTGGCGCACCTGAGCCTGGCCAACATCAGCTCCAGCCGCTTGCCCTTGACGCCCCAGTGGGGGAGTGGCGGCGACGGATGGCGCAATGTGGGCAAGCTGGCATCTGGGATGCGCTGGCTGGTGCTGTGGCGCGCTGGCACTCGGCCGGGCCCGCACTGCAGGATCTGCAACAATCAGCCGAGGGGCGGCTCGCTGGGATGCTCCAGCGCGGCGGCTGCCCTGGCGATGCCTGCCTGAGACAGCGCGTGTGGCAGCAGTGAGTGCACCTGTTGTCCTGGTGTGCGCCCGCATCACACCCGCCAGGGTCTTGATGGCATCAGTGAGCATGCGGCCACTCGCGGCAGTTGATGCCCCGAACTCGCGCACACTGGTCGCCAGCGACTCGATGGCCTCAGGCATGCGCCCCACCACGCTCATGAGCTCCGTGTTGCGCCGGTCCGAATCCTCGGCCATCTTGTCCAGCTTCCGCGCCTCCTCCGAGGTGAAGGTGTCCGGACTGGAGTCGGGACGCTCCCGCTGGGGAGCAGGGGACCGAACTAGGGGAACCTTGCCACGTTGGTGGCGGCGAGTGTCCCGATCAACTGCACTCCCCTCTGATCCTTCCCCCCTTTGGGGGGAAGGCCGCGGCCCACGCGCACGGCTCCTGGGTGGCTGGACGCCACTGGTCCCAGAAGCTGCAATCCGCTGCGACAGTTGGTCCAGGCACTCATCCAGTGAGGACGTGTCAATCATTTCGTCCTCTCCTGCGGGACCTGAGTGTTCCCCTGATGGTCCGGCTTGCTCTTGCTCCTCCTCCTCCTCCTCCTGCTCGGAGGGGCTGTCACTGGCAGCTTCAGAGTCCTGGTCGTCACCAGCTGAAAGCAGGAATGCACAAGAGTAGCTTCAGAGTGAGGAGACGGCGTCAGCGAGGGAGTTAGGACTGGTGGCATTCAGCGCATTGGTGGGACAGTGGCAAAGGAGGTAGCTCGGATGCGCAAGTGCGACGCGAGAGGGCCAAAAGGCGAGGTCCTTACCATTGCCGGGCAGTGGAGGGTCGGCTACTCCGCACGCTGTGGGCACGATCAGCCGGGCTCCCATGAGCCCACACACGCGCTCCTCCAGGCGAGTGAGCTTCTGCAGCTTGGCGCGGCCTCCCCTGGTCCTGGCACGGGCCTGGCGATTATAGGCAACTTTAGCCTGCAAGAGAAAGGACGGGCTGTAAGTACGGAGTGTAGCCCTGATGTAGTGTGCACTGCCTCCCATGGTGGAATAGCTTGGCCAGAGTGTAGCCCTGATGTAGTGTGCACTGCCTCCCATGGTGGAATAGCTTGGCCAGAGTGTAGCCCTGATGTACTGTGCACTGCCTCCCATGGTGGAATAGCTTGGCCAGAGTGTAGCCCTGATGTACTGTGCACTGCCTCCCATGGTGGAATAGCTTGGCCAGAGTGTAGCCCTGATGTACTGTGCACTGCCTCCCATGGTGGAATAGCTTGGCCAGAGTGTAGCCCTGATGTACTGTGCACTGCCTCCCATGGTAGAATAGCTTGGCTATAGTGTAGCCCTGATGTACTGTCCACTGCCTCCCATGGTGGAATAGCTTGGCCAGAGTGTAGCCCTGATGTACTGTGCACTGCCTCCCATGGTGGAATAGCTTGGCCAGAGTGTAGAGTGCAGAATGGGCAATTGATGCTCATGACTGTCCCAAAGCTGCTGGCTGAGGGCTGGCCATTAGGACTTTCAGCTCCCTTTGCCCATCATGTCAAATGTACATGCAAGAATGAGGAGGAGACTGGAAAGGGTACTCACCCTGACAATCCTGGTCAGGTCGTTGTATTTTTTACGACATTGTTTGTGGGTCCTGGGGGCATCGCCGCTGAACGTCACCCTGTTGGCGATCTGCTTCCAGGCTCTGGTGTAATCTTGGTGGTTCGGATTCCTCCCAGTCTCTGGGAGCAAGATCCTGCGCCTCTTCTCCAGAGCTGTCACCATTATTTCCAGATCACCCTCTGAGAAGCGCAGGGCACGCTCACGGGCCTTCTCTGGCGTTGCCATGACTCCCTGGGGCTGAGCAGCAGTGTTGAGGCCTATTTGCAAAGCTGCAGTGTGCAGGGCGTGGCAGCAGACCAAATCGTCCCTTCCCCTTTAAGAGCTGGTCGGCGCCACGGGGTCTGCTGTCAATCAAAAAATGACCGCACCCGCGCTGCGCCCCGCCTCGGCGCTATCCCTCTGCACCGCCGGCTTAGCGCCTAAAGATAGTAGTGGAACGCCTCTTTTAGCGCTCCACCAACCTCTTAGGGCGAAGCCACTGAATTTCCGGCAAGGGGGCGCAACTTTGGGGCGGGCACTAACTTCGGGCGGGCGCTAACGTTAGCGCCCCAAAACTGGCTATACTGAAATTCTAGGCCTAGAACTTCTAGTTTTGTGGTTATTGAAGGCACATCAATTTTAATCACTAAAGAATACTAGGATGGATCGACTCCTAAAACCAGAGCGTCTGGACTTGGATCCACATTCTGCTGAAGCATCAAATCAATTTGGACACTGGCTCAAATGCTTCGAACTCTTCACGAGGGCCTCATCCGCTAGCGAGGTAGATAAACTGAGTCTACTGACTACTCGCGTTAGTCATCGGATATATTCGTTCATCCGGGACGCCACCTCTTACACGGAGGCCATCACTATCCTGAAGGCCCAATACCAGAGGCCAGTAAACGAAGTGTACGCCAGACATCTGCTGGCTACACGCAGGCAGCGACCTGAGGAATCAATGGACGATTTCTTACAGGGCCTAAAGGACTTGGTCCGGGACTGTAACTGCAAGGCCGTGACGGCCAATGTGTACTCTGACGAATTGGTCCGCGATTCCTTCATCACGGGCCTCAAATCGAATTATATCTGGCAGAGACTGCTGGAGAAGGAGGTCCTGGACTTAAAAAAGGCAGTGGCCACTGCGCGATCGCTGGACGTGGCCCAGAAAAACTCTGGGCTAGATTTTCAGTAGCTTGCGCCAGCAGTTAGCGCCTTAAGAGAAGTGATTTCCGGGCGCTATGCGTGTAGCGCCCGGGCGCAGCGCAGTTTGCGCTCCGCCCCAAATTAAGTTGCCCGTTAGCGCCGGCGCAAAGTTTAGCGCCCGCCCGGATGCGCGCGCAGAAAATGACGTCACATCCTCGTGCAACGCCCTTTGGCCGGCCGGAGCGTTTGGAAAAAGGAACGCAACACAACCAGCGCGGGCCCCGGGGGGCGCTAATTAAAGGGAACGTCCTCTCCAGTATAAAGGCCATCCTTTTTTCAGAAAACAGTCTTGTGCAACGCATTTCTGCAGACACAACAAGGAGGATAGCTAACTGGTTTCAAGCAGCAAGAGCCAGGTATTTTTGGACTCAGGCAACAGCGCTGCAAGTGGCCATTTGGAAATTAGAGTGTTTGCCAGGATTTGATGGGGGTTGCATGGGGTGCCAACGCGGAGCTGCAGCTCCATGTCCGTAGGGCTCGCAGACGCATTGTGAGAGGGGCAGCCCTGGCTAGAGGCAGAGGGGGCTACAGGCGTCGGCCACGTAGGCCTTACCCAGTCAGGCTATACCGCCAGCAGCGCTCCTACCTAAACATGAGTGCCGCGCGATGTGTTAAAAGGCTCCGATTCCGAAAGGGGGTGATTGCAGAGATCTGCCACCTGCTTCGCCGAGATCTGCGGCCAAAGCTCAGGTGCAGGACGTCTCTGTCGGTGGAAGTGAAGGTGACAGTGGCATTGAACTTCTATGCCACCGGCTCCTTCCAATACGCTGCTGGGGACATAGCAAACATCTCCCAGTACGGCGCGCATCGCTGCATCCGCCAGGTGACCGAAGCACTGTTCAGAAGGAGAAGCCAATTCATCTCCTTCCCCATGGCCCTGGAGAGCCAGCATCAGCGCGCATTGGGATTTTCCAGACTCGGGGAATTCCCCTTGGTGCAGGGCGCCATTGACTGTACGCATGTGGCTTTGCGGGCCCCTCTGGAGCATGGCGAGCAGTATCGCAACAGGAAGGGCTACCATTCTCTGAATGTGCAGCTGGTCTGTGACCACAAGCAGCGCATCATGGCAGTCAATGCCAGCTTCCCAGGCAGCAGCCACGATGCCTTTATCCTGCGGCAGAGTACTGTGCATGACATGTTCGAGGCACAGCCTCCCCCAAGAGGATGGCTACTCGGGGACAAAGGCTATCCTTTGTGCACCTGGCTCATGACCCCGCTCCGCGCGCCCAGGACCGCTGCTGAAGAGGCCTACAACGAGAGCCATCAAACCACCCGCAACATCATCGAGCTAACTATTGGGGTCCTCAAGCAGCGGTTCCGCTGCCTTGATCGCTCCAGAGGAGCTCTCCAGTATTCGCCGGACCGGGTCTCCCAATTTGTGGTGGTTTGCTGCATGCTACACAACCTGGCTATCCGCAGGACTCAGGCACTGCCACCTGACGTTGGACCAGCACCTCAGGAGGAGGAGCAGGAGGAGCATGAGGAGGAGGAGGAGGAGGAGGAGGAGGAGCAGGAGTACGTTCCCAGGAGGGAGCGACCAGGGCCAAGGGCCGCACGACGCCACCTTATTACACGGTACTTCTAAGCCCCCTGTCAGGGAATGGCCAGGGGCCATGAGGGAAGATGAATGCAGCCGCTCCGCAAGCCCTCAGCCGGCGAAGCCAACAAACACTAAGAAGAACAACCATGGAGACTGCATGAATAAAGATAATTTTTTATTACACAAAAATGAAAAGCCCTTCCCACATGAATCCCCAAAAACAATAAACGGGCTCCACAAAAAGCCCAACAAACGACTCACTCCCACAAACTGGGGAGGAGCCACTCCACCTTTATTGAAACCGGGCCTCAACGTCGGCCTAACGCAAAAAAAAAGCCCTCCAAAAGCACAACCATGGGCAAAATAAAGATGGCCACCGCCATATTAAAGGAAAGCTGGCCACACCCTCTACTGAGTGGCCCGCGAGGGCGAGACCTTGGCCAGCATTTTGCCTCCCCTGCCCTGCCTGCTGCTCCTTCGCAAGCTCTGCCCAGTGGCTTCTGCGAGGCTGGGGGAAGGCGCCTGAGGCTCAGATGCCCTTCCGCCAGATGCCGCTGGGGGGCGGCCTACACGGCGTTTGGGCCTCGAGGGGCCGTCTGCTGAGTGGCGCACCTGAGCCTGGCCACCATCAGCTGCAGCCGCTTGCCGTCGACGCCCCAGAGGGGGAATGGCGGCGACGGATGGCGCAATGTGGGCCAGCTGGCGTCTGGGATGCGCTGGCTGGTGCTGTGGCGCGGTGGCACTCGGCCGGGCCCGCACTGCAGGATCCGCAGCAATCAGCCGACGGCCGGCTTGCTGGGATGGTCCAGCGCGGCGCCTGCCCTGGCGATGCCTGCCTGAGACAGCGCGTGTGGCAGCAGTGAGTGGCCCTGTGGTCCTGGTGTGCGCGCGCATCACATCCGCCAGGGTCTTGACGGCATCAGTTAGCATGCGGCCAGTCGCGGCAGTTGCTGCCCCGAACTCGCGCACACTGGTCGCCAGCGACTCGATGGCCTCAGGCATGCGCCCCACCACGCTCATGAGCTCCGTGTGGCGCCGGTCCGAGTCGTCGGCCATCTGATCGAGCTTCCGCACCTCCTCCGAAGTGAAGGTGTCCGGACTGGAGTCGCGACTCTCCCGCTGGGGAGGAGGGGGCCGAACTAGGGGACCCTTGCCGCGTTGGTGACGGCGAGTGTGCCGAGCAGCAGCACTCCCCTCTGATCCTTCCCCCCTTTGGGGGGAAGGCCGCGGGCCACGCGCACGGCTGCTGGGTGGCTGGACGCCACTGGTCCCAGAAGCTGCATTGCCCTGCGACAGTTCCTCCAGGCACTCGTCCAGTGAGGAGGTGTCAAGCATTTCCTCCTCTCCTGCGGGACGTGACTGTTCCCCCGAAGGTCCGGCTTGCTCCTCCTCCTCCTCCTGGTCGGAGGTGCTGTCACTGGCAGCCTCAGGGTCCTGGTCGTCACCAGCTGAAAGCAGGAATGCACAAGAGTAGCTTCAGAGTGAGGAGACGGCGTCAGCGAGGGAGTTAGGACTGGTGGGATTCAGCGCATTGGTGGGACAGTGGCAAAGGAGGTAGCTCGGATGGGCCAGTGCGACGCGAGAGGGCCAAAAGGCGAGGTCCTTACCATTGCCGGGCAGTGGAGGGTCGGATACACCGCACGCTGTGGGGACAATCACACGGGCTCCCATGAGCACACACACGCGCTCCTCCAGCCGAGTGAGCTTCTGCAGCTTGGCGCGGCCACCCCTGGCACGGGCCTGGCGATTAAACGCTACTTTAGCCTGCAAGAGAAAGGACGGGCTGTAAGTGCGCAGTGAAGCCCTGATGTAGTGTGCACTGCCTCCCATGGTGGAATAGCTTGGACAGAGTGAAGCCCTGATGTAGTGTGCACTGCCTCCCATGGTGGAATAGCTTGGACAGAGTGAAGCCCTGATGTACTGTCCACTGCCTCCCATGGTGGAATAGCTTGGCCAAAGTGTAGAGTGCCGAATGGCCATTTGATGCTCATGACTGTCCCAATGCTGCTGGCTGAGGGCTGGCCAAAAGGACTTTCAGGTCCCTTTGCCCATCATGTCAGGTGTACATGCAAGAATGAGGAGGAGACTGGAAAGGCTACTCACCCTCACAATCCTGGTCAGATCGTTGTATTTCTTACGGCATTGTTTGTGGGTCCTGGGGGCCTCGCCGGTGAACGTCACCCTCTGGGCGATCTGCTTCCAGGCTTTGGTGTAGTCGTGGTGGGTTGGATTCCTCCCACTCTCTGGAAACAAGATCTTGCGCCTCACCTCCAGAGCTGTGACCATTATGTCCAGATCACCCTCTGAGAAGCGCAGGGCACGCTGACGGGCCTTCTCTGGCGTTGCCATGACTCCCTGGGGCTGAGCAGTAGTGTTGAGGCCTCTTTGCAAGGCTGCAGTGTGCAGGGCGTGGCAGCAGACCAATTCGTCCCTTCCCCCTTTAAGAGCTGGTCGGCACCACGGGGTCTGCTGTCAGTGCAAAAATGACCGCACCCGTGCTGCGCCCCGCCTGGGCGCTATCCCTCTGGACCGCCGGCTTAGCGCCTAAAGAGAGTAGTGGAACGCCTCTTTTAGCGCTCCACCAACCTCTTAGGGCGAAGCCACTGAATTCCCGGCAACGGGGCGCTACTTTGGGGCGGGCGCTAACTTCGGGCGGGCGCTAAAGCTAGCCCCCCAAAACTGCCTATACTGAAAATCTAGCCCTCTGACTCTTATTCTTCTGGCCATGTGGCCCTCACCGCCTCGTGCGCGCCGAGCGGGCCGCCATCTTGGAATCAGCCATCTTCCCCATCCAGGTCTCAGACCAGCTCTACACCGCCGGAGTCCCCACACAGAAGTTCACCCAGGAGTCCTACTACAGCGGCAATGTCTCGAGGCCCGAAATGCTACTTCTGCGGCCAGGCCAAGCACCCCAGACAACGATGCCCAGCGAAGGACGCTACATGCTTCAAATGTAAGAAAAAGGGGCATTTTAGCAAAGTCTGCAGGGGGAATCCGATTTCCAACTCCGTCACCGCCTCGTGCGTGCCGTGCGGGCCGCCATCTTGGGATCCGCCATCTTTTCCCGACTCAACGGCCGCCCAGGGCCCAACAGTGGCTTCGATCACGGTGGATCAATCCAGGCCACACCCGTTGACAAAATCCATGATGGACATACAGGTAAACGGGAATTTAACGAAATGTTTAATTGACTGTGGGAGTACCGAGAGTTTTATCCACCCTAGCCTGGTACGGCGGCACTCATTAACGGTAACCCCTACACGGAGCAGAATTGCTATGGCTGCTAAGCCCCACACTTCGGACATTTTGGGCTACTGTGTGGTAACACTGACTGTAAAAGGCACGGACTACAAGGATTTTAAACTCCTCGTGATGCCAGAACTCTGTGTTAATGTAATCTTGGGCCCAACTTCCAGTGCCACCACGAAAGTGTCACGCTAGCATATGGCGGGTCCCAGCCGCCACTCACAGTCTGTGGCCTATCAACCTTAAAAATCAGCCCGCCCTCTTTATTCGCTAATCTCGCTCCGAACTGTAGGCCCATAGTGACCAAAAGTAGACGGTACAGTCTGGAAGACAGACACTTTATCAAGGCGGAAGTGGACAGACTCCTGCGGGAAGGCATTATTGAATGCAGTACCAGTCCGTGGCATGCCCAAGTAGTCATAGTTAAAAATAGCGAAAAGAAACGGATGGTAATTGACTACAGCCAGACTGTTAATATTTATACCCAGCTGGACGCCTACCCTTTACCCCGCATATCAGAAATGGTCAACTAGATTGCGCAATACCGAGTCTTCTTGACTATCGACCTCAAATCCGCGTATCACCAGCTCCCCATTAGAGCGGAGGACCGCCCATACACCGCCTTTGAGGCGAACGGACGCCTCTACCATTTTCTCAGAGTGCCCTTCGGGGTAACAAATGGGGTCTCGGTCTTCCAACGTGAGATGGACCGCATGGTTGACGAGAATAAACTACAAGCTACCTACCCCTATCTGGACAATGTCACTATCTGCGGGCACAACCAGCAAGACCACGATCTAAATCTTGCGAGATTTTTAAAAACTGCCCTAAAGCTGAATCTAACCTACAACGAAGACAAATGTGTCTTCAACACAACCCGTCTCTGTATCCTCAGCTGTGTGGTGGAAGATGGGGTAATTGGACCGGACCCTGACCGATTACGCCCCCTAAAGGAACTGCCCCTGCCACACAATCCCAAAGCTTTAAAAAGGTGCCTGGGATTTTTTTCGTATTATGCCCAATGGGTGCCCAATTACTCTGATAAAGCCCGACCCCTCATTAAATCGACGTCCTTCCCACTATCAGCTGAAGCTCGGGAGGTTTTCACCAGTATCAAACAGGACATTGAAAGGGCTGCACTGTGTGCAGTGGACGAAAGCATTCCCTTTCAAGTCGAAAGCGATGCGTCAGACTTTGCCTTAGCTGCGACCCTCAATCAGGCTGGGAGACCTGTGGCCTTCTTCTCCCGAACCCTTCAGGGACCTGAAATCAGGCACTCTTCTGTCGAGAAGGAGGCACAGGCTATAGTGGAGGCAGTGCGGCACTGGAGACACTACCTAGCCGGCAAACGTTTCACCCTGCTCACCGACCAGCGGTCGGTGGCTTTCATGTTTAATAACAAACAAAGGGGGAAAATCAAGAATGACAAAATACTCAGGTGGAGGATTGAACTATCCACGTTCGACTATGATATTATGTACAGGCCGGGAGCCCTTAATGAACCCCCAGACGCCCTATCGCGGGGAATGTGTGCCAGCATTCATACGGACAAATTACAGAGTCTCCACAATGACCTCTGTCACCCAGGGGTCACCCGACTATACCATTTTATAAAGCCCCGCAATCTGCCCTACTCCATCGAGGAGGTCAGGGCAATGACCAGAGCCTGCCGCATCTGTGCGGAATGCAAGCCTCGTTTCTACAGGCCTGACCGTGCACACCTTATCAAAGCCACACGGCCATTCGAGCGCCTAAGTCTGGACTTCAAGGGACCCCTTCCCTCTGCCGACCGTAATGTATACTTCCTCAATATCATCGATGAATATTCCCGCTTCCCCTTCGTCATTCCCTGCCCAGACATGACCAGTGCCACGGTCATCAAGTGTCTCGGTAATCTATTCTGCATGTTTGGCATGCCGAACTACATACACAGCGATAGGGGGACGTCATTTATGAGTGACGAACTGCGCCAGTTCTTGCTCTCAAAGGGGATAGCCACTAGCAGAACCACTAGCTACAACCCCCGGGGTAATGGGCAAGTGGAAAGGGAGAATGCTACTGTTTGGAAGGCTGTCACGTTAGCCTTAAAGTCAAAAGGCCTTCCGACCTCCCGCTGGCAGGAAGTCCTCCCAGACGTGCTCCACTCCATAAGGTCTCTGTTATGTACAGCCACTAACGCTACCCCTCACGAAAAGATGTTCGTTTTCCCCCGGAAATCCACCTCGGGCATATCTCTACCCGCGTGGCTGACGTCTCCGGGGACAGTACTATTGCGGAAGCACGTGAGAGGCCATAAAACGGACCCCCTTGTGGAAAAGGTACAGCTCCTCCATGCAAACCCTCAGTACGCCTATATCAAATACTCTAACAGGCGAGAGGACACTGTTTCCATAAAAGACCTCGCTCCCTCGGGGAGCGGAGAGAACGATGAGAGACTACCCGAGGAAGACCTACACCAAAAAGAGACAGGACGCCCAGAGGTATCAATACCCAACTTTAACCTGGAGGACACTGCAGATAACCTGGAAGACACTGCGGAGGCCCGGACAGTGGAGGAACCAGAATCCACTCCCCTAGAGGCACCCCAACCGGCTTTGCGCCGATCACTGAGAACCGCAAAACCTGCTGACAGACTCACTTATACCAACTTTTAAGAAACATCACCCCGATGGACTAAATCTAAAGAAGGGGTGAATGTAATGAAATCTGTTTGCCTTGCCTGTATCCGTTTTGCACTCATGTATATTACCCTCCCCCACACGGTGTATAGTTTCACTTCCTCTTTCCTGACTAACCTGGAAGGTTCCAGGTCTTGGCTCTTGGCTCCGCCCCTGACTTCTCTTACTTAAAGATCTCAGGATCTGTATGACTCATTCCTGTGAGCCAGTCGGTGTGTTGAGATGTTAGCTCTGATCTTAGTGATTAAAAGCCAACTTGTTAAAGTCTATGGGCTAGATTTTCAGTTGCTTGCGCCAGCAGTTAGCGCCTTAAGAGAAGTGATTTTCGGGCGCTATTCGTGTAGCGCCCGGGCGCAGCGCAGTTTGCGCCCCGCCCCAAATTAAGTTGCCCGTTAGCGCCGGCGCAAAGTTTAGCGGCCGCCCGGATGCGCGCGCAGAAAATGACGTCACATCCTCGTGCAACGCCCTTTGGCCGCCCCGAATCCAAACTTCAGTCGGACCGCCCCATTCTGCGGCTGGCGTCCAGAGCGTTTGTAAAATGGAACGCAACACACCCTGGGGAGCGCAAATTAAAGGGCACTCCTCCTGCACTATAAACGGCAGTCTGCATGTGTTGTGTGGAAGGATCCAGTGTGTTGTTGTGAACGGTGTATTTATGTTTTCCTCCTCCTCCTCCTCCTCCTCCTCCTCCTCCTCCTCAAAAAACACATGCACCCTTCCCCTTTAAGAGCTCACTGGCACCAGAGTGTCTGTCGGGCGCTGCGCTCTGCACCGCCGGCTTAGCGCCTAAAGATAGTAGTGGAACGCCTCTTTTAGCGCTCCACCAACCTCTTAGGGCGAAGCCACTGAATTTCCGGCAACGGGGCGCTACTTTGGGGCGGGCGCTAACTTCGGGCGGGCGCTAAGGTTAGCGCCCCAAAACTGTCTATACTGAAAATCTAGCCCTATAACTTCTAGTTTTGTGGTTATTGAAGGCACATCACTCATTGTCTAAGCCAAATAACCTGATTACATCTACGGTATCTATGCCTCTCAGCATTTTTAAACTTCAGTCTCAGTCATGCATTCTGTCAGTCTTCTTTTCTTCTGTTGAAGCTTTGTAAATCTCTTTTTAGAACTTTTCCTACATTAATACAGTGGCTACACTTCAAAAGTATTTCAGTGGCCGTAAATTGCTTTGGGACATCCTGAGGTCATGAAAGGCACTATATCAATGCAAGTCTTTCCTTCTTCTTTCTTCAAACCAATACGCGCCAGAATCAACCTGCCTCTCTTTTTTGAACACTCTCCAATGTAAAACATTTGAAAAGTGCACACAATTGTCAACTCACCAGTGATTTAAACAAGATTACAAAAACTTCATAAACTAAGCTGAAGAGTGAGAGGAAGTGCCAAAAGGATGAGAAAGGAGAGTTACTTGACCTACGTGAAGAAAATGATGAAGCAGGTTTGCTCCAACACCTGCATTTCCTGAAGGCCATCAGCATCACAAACACCTTTGTGAATTATAGTTTTGAGAACAGTGTGACCAAAGCTTCCTACCCATCTTATTACAAGAAGCACTGCAGCATTACTTCCAGGGAACTCTAGCCACTATGTCCCTCCTGATACCTGGTGAGCTGGACAAGCACATCATCTTGGAAGGGACAAAGGTGGTGACCAAGAACACTAGCTCCAATTAAACTGCTCAATATACAAGCAGAAAACATGCAGGGAGTGACTGGCTCCCCCAAAAGTGCACAGGATTCCTTGAGATCCCCAAGGAGAAAGGGGGTGGGGGCAGGTGTGCCTATAATAAAGCACTATGGTACTATTCATGTGGGCACTTGGGAAATCTCCAGAATTCCCATATGTCCAGTCCACCCCTGTCCTGGACACATGTTTACTGTTTCTTGGTCCAACACACATTACCTTGCATTAATCTGCAATAAAATCCAATAAATATTCCTTAGCCCATCTGATCATGATCTCCTTGACTGTGTTTATCTCCCAAATAGTTCTCACCTGGCCTCAGAGATACATTTCATAACATGTACTCTCTGATTCCAAGCCTATTCCAAAATATGGGCAATTTTGTGCCTTATTCTCACTACATATGATTCCTTCCATTCCTTTACTGGGAGGAGGCTGATAGGGCAGTAATTGGCTGGGTTAGATTTATCCTGCTTTTTGTAGTTAGGGCATACCTTTTCCACATTGTTGAATAAATCATGGAATCATACAGAAGAGAAGGAGGCTGTTTGCCCATTGTGTCTGTGCCGGCTCTTTAAAAGAGCTATCCAATTAGTCCCACTCCCCTGCTCTTACCCCGTAGCCCTGCAAATCTCTCCTTTTCAAGTATTTATCCAATTCCCTTTTGAAAGTTACTCTTAAATCTGCTTCCACCACTCTTTCAGGTAGTGCATCCCAGATCATAACAACTCACTGCATGAAAAAATTCTCAATTCCACTTTGGATTTTTTGCCAATTATCTTAAATCTGTGTCCTCTGATTACCGACCCTCCTGCCAGTGGAAACAGTTTCTCTCTGTCTACTCTATCAAAACCCTTCAGAATTTTGAACACCTCTAGTAAATCTCTCATTAACCTTCTCTCCTCTGAGGAGAACAACCCCAGCTTCTCTAGTCTCTCCGCATAGCTGAAGTCCCTCATCCCTGGTACCAGATACAGGCAAATAAATATTAAGTAAATGCACATATTGGTGTAAGCTGAAGCAAATACATGCTGAGCAATGTTTAGTGAGACATAAGCAGTATGGTTAATTTAAGAGTCATTGTAATGCACATGACCTCTTTGTGAGGGGCAGGAATAAGTTGGGTGGAATATGGCGTAGCATCATAGAGTACTCCAATGCATTACACAGTAGAACAATATTAAAAAGTCCAGCATGTTACATATTAGTTCACTGACAACATTATTCCAGTGTTGTAAACGTCCTCCATAAGCCTGTTTTTCTTCTAATTATTTAATGTTTCATTTATGTTGGAGGACTGCTCCAGTGGCAGGTAGGCTGCTCTCTGTTCCTATTTTACAACTGACTTCAAAGGTGTTATATGCTTGAATGCATTTGCACTCTCTAATTTTGCTCATCCCATGCCAGCCTGAGGCTTCAGCCAAATTTAGCTTCGGGATCATTTGAATGAAACCAGCGATCTGTAGATGCCAATCAGGCATCCTGATGTAACTTTCCAATGAGGGCCTGATGAATTACGGTTGCCTCCAATGTCGAGCTAGATCGCAGGTAGCTCCTAGGCAGTGGGGGAGCAGAAGCGGTGGAAAGCAAGCCCAGGCTGGCAGCGGCTCGCTGTATTTTTGTGGAACCAGGAGGAGCACTTTTAAAATGTTTTGTAGTCATTTCTTGAGCGGCCTCCAACGATCCCTTTAAGAATTGCTGGTTAGGCCACTCAAGGCTTGGTACAGCTAGGCAGAGTTTGCATGGTGCAGGCTCTGCCCATTTGTACCCTAATTTTGCAGTGGAGTACTACAACCGGCAGTAGGACATGATTTGTATATGCAAGGTGTGTAACACCTGTTTCAGGTAGTCATCCTGGACAGTTTATGGGCATCCGCTTTCTATATGCCGACTGGCTCTCTTGCAGGACAAATCAGGCGTGGGAGGTCATCCTATCATTCGTCCTCATATCCCTGAGATGATGTGTTTTTTGCCCAAATAACAGCAGAAAAAATATGTTTTCACTTGTGGGGGAGACCAAAACTAGGGGCCATAATTGTAAGATAATCACGAGTGCATCCAATGGGAAATTCAGTAGAAACTTCTTTATCCAGAGAGTGGTTAGAATGTGGAGCTTGCTACCACAGGGAGTAATTGAGGTGAAGAGCATAGATGCATTTAAGGGGAAGCTAAATAAGTACATGAGGGAGAAAGGAATAGAAGGATATGGTGATAGGGTTAGATGAAGATGGGTGGGAGGGGGCTCGTGTGGAGCATAAACACCGGCATAGACCTGTTGGGCCAAATGGTCTGTTTCTATGCTATACATTCCATGTAATTCTATGTAATTACTAAGAGTGTTATTTTATTACCTTTTGTCACAGATTTACTATCCCATTTTTTCTAGGTTTCTCTTTTTACCAACAAACCTTTCAGTCATCTTATACTGGGCTGCACACTGTTAATCCCCAGCATTCTGACCTTTGCAAAGTGTCTGTGGAAACTTTCATTCAGGTCTGAATCTATGGTCTTCTCATACAGCCTGATAACAGTAAGTGAAAGCAGAGTATTTCCATTTATCAAATAGTTTGTATTTAATTGAAATAACAACAGAAAATGCTGGAAACACTCAGCCAGTCAGGCAGCATCGTGGAGAGAGAAACAGAGTTAACGTTTCAGGTCGATGACCCTTCATCAGAACTGGAAAATGTAGTGTATGTACCTTTAAGGGGAGAACTACTTTTACAGCTCCTGTATACAGTTGTACCAGCAGTGACCACACCTGTATATAAACCCTGAGTAGGGATCTGTACGTTAGTTTTAGAGTAACCCTCATCCAGTAAATACCTGTTGAATTGTTCCTGCAGTCTGAGTGTCTAGTTATTGAAGGACACACTACATCAAAAATACACGGATCTAACAGTGGCGACGAGGCAGATTCGAACCTACCTGCAACTCTGCATTACCTCCCAGGGATTCACTCCTGGAGAACAGTGGAAGAAAGTTGAGGCCAGAAGCACGGGCGTCGACCACAAGCAACCGCCCAGTCATCCAGCAGAGATTGAGCATCGCAGGGGAGGCTGTTGAGAGCTGGGCTTGGTTCTCCAGTCACGGTGGTCCAGCGAAACGGGCCGGCAACAGGTACGGCGCAGACCCTTCCTGGACAGCGGCGGCTAGAGCCGACCGACGGCACAGAAAAGGCCGAGCAGCGTCGACGGGAGAAAAGAGAGGGTAGAGCGCACAGGGCGCAGCCGGCGTTCAGGACCGAGCGGCGTCGACGGGAGAAGAGAGAGGGTAGAGCGCACAGGGCGCAGCCAGTGTTCAGAACCGAACGGCGCCGACGGGAGAAGAGAGAGAGGCGCAAAAGAAAACGCACAGAGCGCAGCCGGTGTTCAAGGGACGAGCAGCGTCAGTGGGGAAGAAAGGGAAACGCGCAGAGCGCAGTCGGTGTTCAAGGGCCGAGCAGCCGCAGCGGAGAAGAAGGGAGAGTGCGGGAAAACGCCATTTTGAGCCACAGCGGAGAAGAAGGGAGAGCGCGGGAAAACGCCATTTTGAGCCGCAGCGGAGAAGAAGGGAGAGCGCAGGAAAACGCCATTTTGAGCCGCAGCGGAGAAGAAGGGAAGCGCGGGAAAAATGCCATTTTGAGCCAGTCTAACCACACCCAGGGATGCCGAAGAGTGGCAGCATCACAGCGTTCGACAATGAAGTCGAAGATTGGACGACATATGTCGAACGCATAGAAGTGTACTGCAAGGCGAATGAAGTGCCAGGTGAGAGGAAAGCGCTGGTATTGTTGAATTCCATGGGTGCAAAAACGTATGGCTTACTGCGAAACCTAGTAACCTCAGAGAAGCCAGTGGACAAGGATTTTGGAAACATAGGGCTAGATTTTCAGTATAGACAGTTTTGGGGCGCTAACCTTAGCGCCCGCCCGAAGTTAGCGCCCGCCCCAAAGTAGCGCCCCGTTGCTGGAAATTCAGTGGCTTCGCCCTAAGAGGTTGGTGGAGCGCTAAAAGAGGCGTTCCACTACTATCTTTAGGCGCTAAGCCGGCGGCGCAGAGCGCAGCGCCCGAGCTCGGGCGCAGCGCACGGCAGACACTCTGGTGCCAGTGAGCTCTTAAAGGGGAAGGGTGCATGTGTTTTTTTCGGAGGAGGAGGAGGAGGAGGAGGAGGAGGAGGAGGAGGAGGAGGTGGAGGTTGTGGCCGGAAACATAAATACACCGTTCACAACAACACACTGGATCCTTCCACACAACACATGCAGACTGCCGTTTATAGTGCAGGAGGAGTGCCCTTTAATTTGCGCTCCCCAGGGTGTGTTGCGTTCTATTTTACAAACGCTCTGGACGCCAGCCGCAGAATGGGGCGGTCCGACTGAAGTTTGGATTCGGGGCGGCCAAAGGGCGTTGCACGAGGATGTGACGTCATTTTCTGCGCGCGCATCCGGGCGGCCGCTAAACTTTGCGCCGGCGCTAACGGGCAACTTAATTTGGGGCGGGGCGCAAACTGCGCTGCGCCCGGGCGCTACACGAATAGCGCCCGAAAATCACTTCTCTTAAGGCGCTAACTGCTGGCGCAAGCAACTGAAAATCTAGCCCATAGTGTCAACCCTACAGAACCACTTAAACCCCACACCGCTGCTGATAGCAGAAAGATTTAAGTTTCACAAAAGGAACCAGCATAAAGATGAAAGTAATGCTGAGTATTTAACGGAACTGCGTAAGCTATCGAAACACTGCCAGTTTGGAGCGGGACTGGCAGATACCTTAAGGGACAAGTTTGTGTGTGGGCTTCAAAGTGAAGGACCCCAGAAATGGCTTTTATCTGAAAAGGACCTTACGCTGGAAGAGGCTTTCAGCATGGCGGTATCACACGAAGCAGCCGCACGGGGTGCTGCAGAGATACAACGGAGACCACAAGAATATGGCACAAATGAAATGTCATACGGAACAGTGAAGTGTTATCACTGCGGCAGAACAACACACGACCATAATGATTGCTGGTTTAAAGACACAGAGTGCAGACAGTGTGGAAAAGTAGGACACATAGCAAGAGTCTGCAGGTCGGGAAAGAAAACCAGCAGCAAGAAATCTCCACAGGAGAAGTACAAGAAGGTACATAAGGTAATCCAAACGGAGGATCATCAAACTATCTGGGTCATGCTCAAGATAGCTGGAGTCCAAGTGAAAATGGAATTGGACACAGGATCAGCCCTAACAGTCATAAACCGAAGGAACTACAAGCGGCTATTCTCACATATACCCTTGAGAGATACAGAGATTGTCTTGAAGACGTACACGGGGCAAAAAGTCTACCCCAAAGGAAAAATAAGGGTGAACGTTGTATATAACGGTAAGGAAACACCAAAAATTGACTTAAATGTATTGCCAGGTGGAGGACCACCACTACTAGGACGTGAATGGATCCGGAAGATACAGCTAGATTGGCATTCTATACAAGCACTGACTGTAGATGCCAAAAAGGATGAGGACGTCACACCTGGATGACTGTCAAAAATGCTAACTGACGCACAAGAAGTGTTCCAGGAGGGACTCGGAACACGAAAAGGAATAACAGCGATGATCAAAATAGAGGAAAATGCAAGCCCAAAGTTTTTTAAGGCCAGACCGGTGCCTTATGCAATCCGCCCAGCCGTCGAAGCAGAGCTGGAAGGTTTGGAACGTTCAGGAGCACTGTCCAAAGTGGACTGGAGCGAGTGGGCTACACCCATCATTCCTGTAATGAAGAGGTCATTGAGTAATATGCCTGGGGAACCAAAGAAGGTTCGCATCTGTGGGGACTTTAAGGTGACAGTGAACCCAGTCCTACACATGGTACAATATCCGCTTCCACGGATTGAAGATATTTTCGCCTCACTATCTGGAGGGAAACGCTTCACTAAGATTGATCTGGCCCAGGCGTACCTGCAAATGGAGGTAGAAGAAGCCTCGAAACAGTACCTCATGAGCAACACTCATAAAGGTCTCTACCAATACAACCGGCTGGTGTTCGGGGTAGCATCAGCTCCGGCTATTTGGCAAAGGGCAATGGATCAAGTCCTGCAAGGGATTCCAGGGACCCAGTGTTATTTGGACGACATCCTGGCCACGGGCGAAAATGACAGTACTCACCTTGCCAACCTGGAGCAGGTGCTCACGAGATTGAAGGAATATGGGCTCCGAGCAAATCGCCACAAATGCGAGTTTTTCCAGGAGCAGATCTCGTATTGTGGCCACGTTATTGATGAAGAGGGGTTACATAAGTCCCCTGAAAAAATTGAGGCAGTAGTCAAAGCTCCAGCACCGGAAAATGTGTCACAACTGAGGTCGTTCCTCGGGCTGGTGAACTACTACCATAAGTTCTTGCCGAATTTGTCTACAGTACTACACCCACTGAACACCCTACTGCAAATGGGGGTACCACGGAAGTGGAATGACGAATGTAAACGAGCTTTCCAGAAGTGCAAAGAATTGATCACATCAAAAGAGGTGTTGGCTCATTTCAACCCAGCACTACCAATTCGGTTGGCGTGTGATGCATCACCCTATGGCATTGGAGCGGTGCTGTCGCACAAGTTCCCGGACGGCTCGGAGAGGCTGGTAGCCTTTGCGCCTCGGTCACTAACCTCAGCCGAGCGTAACTACGCCCAGATTGACAGGGAGGCCCTCAGCCTAGTGTGGGGAGTGAAAAAGTTCAACCACTATCTGCACGGGCAGAAGTTCACCTTGCTGACGGACCACCAACCACTTGTCTCCATCTTTAATCAAAAGAAGGGCGTTCCGGTGATGACTGCGCAACGGCTACAAAGATGGTTGCTTTTTCTAGGGGCGAACCAATATGAAATCGAGTATAAGGGCACGAATCAGCATGGAAACGCTGATGGGCTATCACGCCTGCCACTGCCTACTGCGGAGGAAGCACCAGCAGTGGACCCTGTCGAAATATTTCATTCGACTATAATTGAACGCTTGCCAGTAACTAACGCTGATATAGAGAAGGAGACCCGAAATGACCCGACACTGTCTCGGGTATATGACTTGACGGTGAAGGGATGGCCAACACATGGCGACTCAATGTTGCCAGCATTCTCATCCAGAAGAGAACAGCTGTCAGTATGCCAGGGGACATTGATGTGTGGATCCCGAGTGGTAATTCCACCCAAGTTAAGGGAGAGAGTGCTCAATGAGCTTCACGAAGGCCATCTGGGAGGGGTAAAAATGAAAAGCCTTGCTAGGGCTTATGTGTGGTGGCCGGGGATCGATCAGCAAATCGAGGACTTGACAAAGAGCTGCTCAGGATGCCAGAAGGTCCAAAATGCACCACCACATGCCCCTCTACACCCATGGGAGTGGCCCTCACCTCCATGGCAACGGGTGCATATTGATTTTGCTGGTCCATTCATGGACTCAATGGGCTAGATTTTCAGTTTAGGCAGTTTTGGGGCGCTAGCTTTAGCGCCCGCCCGAAGTTAGCGCCCGCCCCAAAGTAGCGCCCCGTTGCCGGGAATTCAGTGGCTTCGCCCTAAGAGGTTGGTGGAGCGCTAAAAGAGGCGTTCCACTACTCTCTTTAGGCGCTAAGCCGGCGGTCCAGAGGGATAGCGCCCAGGCGGGGCGCAGCACGGGTGCGGTCATTTTTGCACTGACAGCAGACCCCGTGGTGCCGACCAGCTCTTAAAGGGGGAAGGGACGAATTAGTCTGCTGCCACGCCCTGCACACTGCAGCCTTGCAAAGAGGCCTCAACACTACTGCTCAGCCCCAGGGAGTCATGGCAACGCCAGAGAAGGCCCGTCAGCGTGCCCTGCGCTTCTCAGAGGGTGATCTGGACATCATGCTCACAGCTCTGGAGGTGAGGCGCAAGATCTTGTTTCCAGACAGTGGGAGGAATCCAACCCACCACGACTACACCAAAGCCTGGAAGCAGATCGCCCAGAGGGTGACATTCACCGGCGAGGCCCCCAGGACCCACACACAATGCCGTAAGAAGTACAACGATCTGACCAGGATTGTGAGGGTGAGTAGCCTTTCCAGTCTCCTCCTCATTCTTGCATGTACACCTGACATGATGGGCAAAGGGACCTGAAAGTCCTTTTGGCCAGCCCTCAGCCAGCAGCATTGGGACAGTCATGAGCATCAAATGGCCATTCGGCACTCTACACTTTGGCCAAGCTATTCCACCATGGGAGGCAGTGCACACTACATCAGGGCTTCACTCTGTCCAAGCTATTCCACCATGGGAGGCAGTGCACACTACATCAGGGCTTCACTCTGTCCAAGCTATTCCACCATGGGAGGCAGTGCACACTACATCAGGGCTTCACTCTGTCCAAGCTATTCCACCATGGGAGGCAGTGCACACTACATCAGGGCTTCACTCTGTCCAAGCTATTCCACCATGGGAGGCAGTGCACACTACATCAGGGCTTCACTCTGTCCAAGCTATTCCACCATGGGAGGCAGTGCACACTACATCAGGGCTTCACTCTGTCCAAGCTATTCCACCATGGGAGGCAGTGCACACTACATCAGGGCTTCACTCTGTCCAAGCTATTCCACCATGGGAGGCAGTGCACACTACATCAGGGCTTCACTCTGTCCAAGCTATTCCACCATGGGAGGCAGTGCACACTACATCAGGGCTTCACTCTGTCCAAGCTATTCCACCATGGGAGGCAGTGCACACTACATCAGGGCTTCACTGCGCCCTTACAGCCCGTCCTTTCTCTTGCAGGCTAAAGTAGCGTTTAATCGCCAGGCCCGTGCCAGGGGTGGCCGCGCCAAGCTGCAGGAGCTCACTCGGCTGGAGGAGCGCGTGTGTGTGCTCATGGGAGCACGTGTGATTGTCCCCACAGCGTGCGGTGTATCCGACCCTCCACTGCCCGGCAATGGTAAGGACCTCGCCTTTTGGCCCTCTCGCGTCGCACTGGCCCATCCGAGCTATCTCCTTTGCCACTGTCCCACCAATGCGCTGAATCCCACCAGTCCTAACTCCCTCGCTGACGCCGTCTCCTCACTCTGAAGCTACTCTTGTGCATTCCTGCTTTCAGCTGGTGACGACCAGGACCCTGAGGCTGCCAGTGACAGCACCTCCAACCAGGAGGAGGAGGAGGAGCAAGCCGGACCTTCGGGGGAACAGTCACGTCCCGCAGGAGAGGAGGAAATGCTCGACACCTCCTCACTGGACGAGTGCCTGGAGGAACTGTCGCAGGGCAATGCAGCTTCTGGGACCAGTGGCGTCCAGCCACCCAGCAGCCGTGCGCGTGGCCCGCGGCCTTCCCCCCAAAGGGGGGAAGGATCAGAGGGGAGTGCTGCTGCTCGGCAAACTCGCCGTCACCAACGCGGCAAGGGTCCCCTAGTTCGGCCCCCTCCTCCCCAGCGGGAGAGTCGCGACTCCAGTCCGGACACCTTCACTTCGGAGGAGGTGCGGAAGCTCGATCAGATGGCCGACGACTCGGACCGGCGCCACACGGAGCTCATGAGCGTGGTGGGGCGCATGCCTGAGGCCATCGAGTCGCTGGCGACCAGTGTGCGCGAGTTCGGGGCAGCAACTGCCGCGACTGGCCGCATGCTAACTGATGCCGTCAAGACCCTGGCGGATGTGATGCGCGCGCACACCAGGACCAGAGGGCCACTCACTGCTGCCACACGCGCTGTCTCAGGCAGGCATCGCCAGGGCAGGCGCCGCGCTGGACCATCCCAGCAAGCCGGCCGTCGGCTGATTGCTGCGGATCCTGCAGTGCGGGCCCGGCCGAGTGCCACCGCGCCACAGCACCAGCCAGCGCATCCCAGACGCCAGCTGGCCCACATTGCACCATCCGTCGCCGCCATTCCCCCTCTGGGGCGTCAAGGGCAAGCGGCTGCAGCTGATGGTGGCCAGGCTCAGGCGCGCCACTCAGGAGACGGCCCCTCGAGGCCCAAACGCCGTGTAGGCCGCCCCCCAGTGGCATCTGGCGGAAGGGCATCTGAGCCTCAGGCGCCTTCCCCCAGCCTCGCAGCAGCCACTGGGCAGAGCTTGCGAAGGAGCAGCAGGCAGGGCAGGGGAGGCAAAATGCTGGGCAAGGTCTCGCCCTCGCGGGCCACTCAGTAGAGGGTGTGGCCAGCTTTCCTTTAATATGGCGGTGGCCATCTTTATTTTGCCCATGGTTGTGCTTTTGGAGGGCTTTTTTTTTGCGTTAGGCCGACGTTGAGGCCCGGTTTCAATAAAGGTGGAGTGGCTCCTCCCCAGTTTGTGGGAGTGAGTCGTTTGTTGGGCTTTTTGTGGGGCCCGTTTATTGTTTTTGGGGATTCATGTGGGAAGGGCTTTTCATTTTTGTTTAATAAAAAATTATCTTTATTCATGCAGTCTCCATGGTTGTTCTTCTTAGTGTTTGTTGGCTTCGCCGGCTGAGGGCTTGCGGAGCGGCTGCATTCATCTTCCCTCATGGCCCCTGGCCATTCCCTGACAGGGGGCTTAGAAGTACCGTGTAATAAGGTGGCGTCGTGCGGCCCTTGGCCCTGGTCGCTCCCTCCTGGGAACGTACTCCTGCTCCTCCTCCTCCTCCTCCTCCTCCTCCTCATGCTCCTCCTGCTCCTCCTCCTGAGGTGCTGGTCCAACGTCAGGTGGCAGTGCCTGAGTCCTGCGGATAGCCAGGTTGTGTAGCATGCAGCAAACCACCACAAATTGGGAGACCCGGTCCGGCGAATACTGGAGAGCTCCTCCGGAGCGATCAAGGCAGCGGAACCGCTGCTTGAGGACCCCAATAGTTAGCTCGATGATGTTGCGGGTGGTTTGATGGCTCTCGTTGTAGGCCTCTTCAGCAGCGGTCCTGGGCGCGCGGAGCGGGGTCATGAGCCAGGTGCACAAAGGATAGCCTTTGTCCCCGAGTAGCCATCCTCTTGGGGGAGGCTGTGCCTGGAACATGTCATGCACAGTACTCTGCCGCAGGATAAAGGCATCGTGGCTGCTGCCTGGGAAGCTGGCATTGACTGCCATGATGCGCTGCTTGTGGTCACAGACCAGCTGCACATTCAGAGAATGGTAGCCCTTCCTGTTGCGATACTGCTCGCCATGCTCCAGAGGGGCCCGCAAAGCCACATGCGTACAGTCAATGGCGCCCTGCACCAAGGGGAATTCCCCGAGTCTGGAAAATCCCAATGCGCGCTGATGCTGGCTCTCCAGGGCCATGGGGAAGGAGATGAATTGGCTTCTCCTTCTGAACAGTGCTTCGGTCACCTGGCGGATGCAGCGATGCACGCCGTACTGGGAGATGTTTGCTATGTCCCCAGCAGCGTATTGGAAGGAGCCGGTGGCATAGAAGTTCAATGCCACTGTCACCTTCACTTCCACCGACAGAGACGTCCTGCACCTGAGCTTTGGCCGCAGATCTCGGCGAAGCAGGTGGCAGATCTCTGCAATCACCCCCTTCCGGAATCGGAGCCTTTTAACACATCGCGCGGCACTCATGTTTAGGTAGGAGCGCTGCTGGCGGTATAGCCTGACTGGGTAAGGCCTACGTGGCCGACGCCTGTAGCCCCCTCTGCCTCTAGCCAGGGCTGCCCCTCTCACAATACGTCTGCGAGCCCTACGGACATGGAGCTGCAGCTCCGCGTTGGCACCCCATGCAACCCCCATCAAATCCTGGCAAACACTCTAATTTCCAAATGGCCACTTGCAGCGCTGTTGCCTGAGTCCAAAAATACCTGGCTCTTGCTGCTTGAAACCAGTTAGCTATCCTCCTTGTTGTGTCTCCAGAAATGCGTTGCACAAGACTGTTTTCTGAAATAATGGATGGCCTTTATACTGGAGAGGACGTTCCCTTTAATTAGCGCCCCCCGGGGCCCGCGCTGGTTGTGTTGCGTTCCTTTTTCCAAACGCTCCGGCCGCCCGCCGCACAATGGGGCGGTCCGACTGAAGTTTGCAATCGGGGCGGCCAAAGGGCGTTGCACGAGGATGTGACGTCATTTTCTGCGCGCGCATCCGGGCGGGCGCTAAACTTTGCGCCGGCGCTAACGGGCAACTTAATTTGGGGCGGGGCGCAAACTGCGCTGCGCCCGGGCGCTACACGCATAGCGCCCGGAAATCACTTCTCTTAAGGCGCTAACTGCTGGCGCAAGCAACTGAAAATCTAGCCCCATGTTTCTAATAGCCGTGGATGCGCACTCAAAATGGCCTGAGGTGATCAAAATGTCGTCCACCACCACGGAGAAAACTATTGCAGTCCTACGGACCATATTTGCCAGGAACGGCTTGCCAGAGCAGATTTGCTCTGATAACGGACCACAGTTTGTGTCCGAAGAGTTTCGAAGATTCATGAAAAGGAATGGGGTAAGGCATTACACATCCGCCCCGTATCATCCAGCCACAAATGGATTGGCTGAGAGGTTCGTACAAACCTTTAAGAAAGCAGTAAGGGCCATGTGCGATGGCAACATTCCACTGCAGCATAAGGTGGACAATTTCCTGTTAGCCTACAGAAATGCGACACATGCAGTCACCAACCAGACCCCGGCCATGATGTTCTTTAACCGAAGGTTGAGATCTCGTCTGGATTTGCTCAGACCAAATGTACGAAGAGATGTTGAGAATATGCAATTCCAGCACATCAATGAGAAGCCGACAAGGAGCTTCAATGTAGGGCAACCAGTCTTGGTCTGCGACTACCGAACAGAGAAATGGCAACCAGGAACGATATGCACACGGCAGGGGCCACTAATGTACACAGTGGATATTGGGGAGAACATTGTGAGATGCCATGTCGACCCGATCCTCGAGTCACAGGAACGAGTCAAACCCATGTCTCGCGCACCTGGTGATGAACCTGACATATAGGTAGCATCTACCCCAGAAACAGTAGCATCGGAAGCTGATGAACCAACTGACAACAGGGGGCCTCTGCACCAAGAACAAGAGACTCAGGAAAGGCGCTATCCCGAAAGGATCAGGAAGCCGCCCCAAAGACTGAATTTATAAATGGACTATTTTCAGTTAATGTGCATGTTAAAAGTGTTAATTGTAAAATGAATGTTATGGTACTGTAAATCTAAAAGGGGAGGAATTGTAGTGTATGTACCTTTAAGGGGAGAACTACTTTTACAGCTCCTGTATACTGTAGTACCAGCAGTGACCACACCTGTCTATAAACCCTGAGTAGGGATCTGTACGTTAGTTTTAGAGTAACCCTCATCCAGTAAATACCTGTTGAATTGTTCCTGCAGTCTGAGTGTCTAGTTATTGATGGACACACTACATCAAAAATACACGGATCTAACAGAAAAGGTTAGAGAAGTAACAGATTTTAAAGCAAGTGCAGGGGCAGGGAAAGGAAAGAACAAAGGGAAGGTCTGTGATAGGCTGGAAGGCAGGAGCGATTAAAAGACAAAAGGGATGATGGTGCAAGGCAAAAGGAGATGGTAATGGAACAAGTTAAGAAACAAAAGATGACTCTAGATGAGGTGTAAATGGCAATGGCACCTTGTAGAAGTTGTATTTAATTGACATTGTCTTCATTAGCGGGAGGAAGCAGATTCTTATGTTCATTGTGTTAATCCTATGAGCAAATGGCACAATTAAGCTTTTGTAACTAAACATAACGTTGTAGCAAACATATAAAAAGTCCTTGGCCTAGAAATTCGGGCGTACCCGTTTTTGGACATGCTGGGGGTGCAGGGATGTGGTTGAGTGTTGAGGTTGGAGGTGTGCCTGCTATTGGGCCTTGGGCCTCATTGCCGGTGAGCTGCGGACAGGGAACAGGCAGCTCGCCAACAAAGTAGGATTGAAAATCAGGCCCGAGGTGGCCCTCAGGTAAGTGATGAAACTTGACGACAGGGAAGGGGAGCGATTGGGAAGTGGGGTAACCGGGAAGGAGGGTGATTGAGTCAGGAAGGAAGCGGTGGTTGTGGGAGGGGTGGGGCAGGTAGCAATAGCAATTGGGGTGGGGGGAGATTCTGAGTAAGGATAGGATTGGGCTCGGTTTAATAGCCACTATGGTCAAGTGCCCACTGACAAATTGTCCACATTCATACTAGGAATTTGTCCACTTTGGTGAGGTAAGTGGGATACTGTCACACTAGAGCCCTACCACAGCACAACTTATCATCTTCAGAAGAGGTGGGGTATAGTGGCAGAAAATCAAAGGAAGAATGCACTGCTTTGTAAAAGTTTGCAGGAACAGCTTTAAGATCAGCCTATGATGTGACTATGGTAGTGGGCAATACATGAAGCATGAAACAGATCTTTCTTCTCCACTGATTCTTTCTTCACTGATACAATGGTATTTGCCCCGATGTAACCATATCTGGAGTACTGCATGCAGTTCTCTTGCTCAAAGTTCAAAAAGGATATTCAGTTGTTGGAGGGAGTACAGGGAAGGTCTACATGGTAGAACCCAAAACTTAAGAGAAAGGAGAAAGATTGACTATCCTAGGTCTTTTCCCTCTTGTAAAGAGCAGACTGAGGAGATATGATCAAAATCAACACAAAAAACTTTTACAATTATAACAGGAAAAAGAGGGTGGTTAAGAGCAATGTGGGTCCCTTAAAAACTGATAATGGTGATATTATAAATGAAAATAAGAAAATGGCAGACATGTTGAATAATTACTTTGCATCAGTACTTACAGTAGAGGACACCCCAAGGAAACTAATTTTGAATCAGGGATGGGGACTCACTATAATTAGCATAAGCAAATTAACAGAAATGAAGAAAATAATGGTACTAAAGAGTGACAAATCCCCAGGACCAAATGGTTTTCATCCCAGGTTTTAAAGGAAGTAGGTGAGAACATTGCAGATGCCCTAACTATAATCTTCCAAAGTTCTCTAGATTCAGGAACCATTCCTTTAGATTGGATAATTGCGCATGTCACTCCGCTATTTAAGAATGGTGAGAGAGGGAAACCAGGGAATTATAGGGCAGTTAGCCTAACATCTGTTGTTGGGAAATTATTAGAGTCTGTAATTAAGGATAGAGTGACTGAACACCTTGAATTTTTTGAAGAGTTAACTAAAGTACTGGACAGGAGAATGTCCATGGATGTTATTTATATGGGCTTCCAGAAAGCACCTGATAAAGTTCCTCATAAGAGACTGTTAACTAAAGTTAAAGCTCATGGAACTGAAGGCAAATTATTAGGAGGTTGGCTGAGCGGCAGGAGACAGAGAGTAGGATAATGGGCAGGTACTCTAATTTGCAGAATGTGACGAGTGACATCCTACAGGGATCTGTGCTGGAGCCTCAACTATTCACTGTATTTATGAATGACTTAGATGACGGGATAGAAAGCCACATATCCAAGTTTGCCGATGACACAAAGATAGGCAGCATTGTAAGCAGTGTAGATGGAAGCATAAAATTACAAAGAGATATTAACAGATTAAGTAAATGAGCAAAACTGTGGCAAATGGATTTCAATATAATATCATCCACTTTTGACCTAAAAAGGATAGATCAGAGTACTTTCTAAAGGGTGAAAAGCTAGAAGCAGTGGCGGTCCAAAGAGACTTAGGGGTCCATGTACATAGATCAATAAAATGTCATGGACGGCTACAAAAAATAATCAAAAAGGCTAATGGAATGCTGGCCTTTCTATCTAGAGGATTAGAATACAAGGGGGGGAAAATTTGGTTGATTTGCGCCTCCTGTTAGCGCCATGGGGGCGCTAACGGGGTGCAAAGCAAGCCTGAATTCAGCGGGACGTTAGCGGCGGCAGTAACCATTAGTGCAACACGGCGCTGGCCTCTGGCGATGATGTCATTGACGTGAACAGCGCCTCGCTCGCCCCCGGCCGCAAACTTCAGTATTATCATACAGTACAGAAGGAAGCCTTTCAGCCCATTGTGCTTGTGCTGGCTCTTTAAAAGACCTGTCCAATTAGACCCACTTCCCTACTCTTTTCCCATAAGTCTGCAAGACCTAAAAATTCGGTTGCTTTGCGCCTCCCGTTAGCGCCCTAAGAGGGCAAAGCAACGAGCGCCCGGGCGGGGCGCCACCAACACCTCCCGCGAAATTCAGCGGGAGGGTAGCGGCGGCGGTAACCATTAGCGCCCCGCGGTGCTGCGCCGCCAGCGATGACGTCATCGCCGTGCACAGCGCCCCGCTCGCGATCTTCGGTAGTGCCCCCTGACTTACCGCCAGACGCTGTGTACGATGGGGTCAGGGGGGGCCTACCTGCGGCCAGGGTGGCACTAATTAAAGGGAAGGTGCCAGGCAGCCATTTTTGTTGCTGGCTGCCTGCCAGCACCTGCCCTCTCTGCCATCCCCGGCCTCCCCTGAAGCCCCCCCCCCCCACCGCGGAGTGCCGGCTGCGCTTCGAGAGCCCGACACTTCTTTTGAGTGCCGGGCTCTTTTGCTGGCACTCCGATCCCTGCTGGCCCAGCTGGGCCCCGGGTTGCGCTGCACAAGGCCCCTCCCCTTTAAGAAGGGGAGGAAGGCCTGCAGTACCGTGGCACGTAGCATCGCGATATTCACTCACAGCGCCCCAAGAGGGAGGCGGGGAGCTTCCAGTAGCACCTATCAGATTGAAGGATTGTGAAATTAACAGCAGAAGGACTGAGAAGGATGTGTAAATTAGAGTGGGTGAATTCAAAGTCAAATATGTACAGAAAGAGAAATGAAGAGAGGGAAAGAAACATTAGATTAAAAGAGAGAGAAAATAGAGACAGAAAGGAAAAGTAAAACAAAAATCATTTTAAATTTGACATTTTTAACAACAATTAATACCTGAAGGAATGAGACCCCAGCCTTGTAATAGTTAATTTTCAGTGCTGCAGTTGTTTGGCAGTAATTAAGACTTATCACATTGCTGAAAGAGTACTTAGACTGGAATGGACAAGACTTAACTTTCTCTGCCGAGTTTAGTTCATATCTACCACACAAAAACAGCAACTTGACGCCATTCAATGCATTTCAATGGTGAGGCAGTCAACGAACTGTTGTTTTTGTGAAGCTAACAACGGAGCGGCGCAACTCGGACAGAAACTTCTGGATATTTGAGTTGAACCACGCATCTGCCCCTTGCCTGAAGTTGCTGTATCATTTGCGCATAAATAACAGCGAGTGCCATTAGCCTCACTCTGGCAGGAAAATCTGGATAAATATCGGCAGCATAATCATTATTGGCAAACTAATGAGAAATCAAGACATTAACAGGAGAATCTGGCTTGAAGGAGTTACATAGGCTCTGCCATTACTGAATCATTAGGAATTTATTTGAAATACATCAGAAGCTAACCAGCCTCTTGCCTTTCTTTCAGGTCTGCATCCTGGAAGCATTTGCATCCCTTGGTACAGCATCACTGGTTGTCATCTGCCTGCCCCACTATGACATATTGACAAATGTGTTCATTTCTAACAGTATTTGTTTAATCCCATCCATTCTGCAAGTGGTCTCTCAGAAAACCAGCCTTCGGCTCAGTGTGGCAGGGCCTCTGTCAGGCTTGATCCTTCTCTTGTGTGGCTACATATTCTTTCTAGTTGGTCAGTGTTTGGATCTAAAGGAACATGATGGTGTGTACTTGGGACTCGTCATTTTCTTCTCTGTTCTAACATCTCTAACCTGGTGGGAAAATTTTATCTCAAATTGGAAGTATCCAATATTTAAATTTCTCCGGTCTGAATTGGATAAATCCAGGAATATGGTGAACCTCGACAAGTGTAGTGAGAATTGTTATCACCGCTTTAGTAGTGGGAGCTGTGATTCCTATCAAGGAATTTGAGTGGGCAACTGTCAGTGATGTTCCATCTCACGAAATCAAAATAATCCTGGGTCTTTTTGCAGTGCAGGCTGGTGCATCAGTGCTTTGTTCCTGGTTTGGGGGGGTTGCATGTAAGATCCATGCAATAAGACAAAGTTTCGCCCTTCCTTTGGTTTTAAATACTCCCGTGGCAATAATTTTTTTCCTGTTGGTTTTTAGAATTCACTACAATGAGTTTTTACAACCAAATAACAATTTCAACCTCTCAGATTTCCGTGCCAGTTCCACAAATGGTACAGACAATACACTTAATGTAGACATCCTTTACTCAGAAGTCATTCACAGCGCCTGCAGCCAGGGAGATGCACCAAATCAGGCTAGCGTTTGGTTAGTCGGGCTGGCTGGGGCATGCTGGTGGATTGGGCTCATCTTTGCTACAATCTACGTGTGGATTCAGAACATCAACAGAATACAACGGACATCAGAGATCTTTGTTCGGAGGATGTACGAAGCTGCCTTTCTAGAACAATCCCTGTTGCTTAACAAAAGAATTCACACTAGTCCTCATCGCACAGCAGAAAGTGATCCAAGGTACAGACATAATCGAATGTTTTGTGTTTAGTTAGCAGGAGATTCCCAAATTGGCATTCAGATCAAGATATTCCAATTAATTTGCTAACTTGGATGTTCATAATTCTGTTTTCCAGCCCAACATAAAAACCATAATACAGGATATACAGAAACACATTACAGTAATATTAAAAAAAGAAGCACCTTTGAGAATATATTTGTGGACAGACTTTAACTACATGTTTTACATATAAAATGGAATATTATGTTTTATATATATAAATATTATATATTAATGTTTTGGATAAAGTGAAGCAATTGCATCTATCCTTGGTATGTCAGCAAGTAACTTCTAGAAAGCAACTGCATACTGTTTATCATTAAAGCTGCAGTAATACTCGTACGTACTGATGTCAACAATGCCTTGCAATCATTGATTGTTGGGACTCATTGATGTTTACCTTCTGCAGTGTCAGGTGCTAACACCTCACAAACTGACTCAGGACAGAATAAAAATTTCACATAATGCCAAATCTCCCTGGAAAAATAACGGCATGTTAATGATGTGTGCTGTTATTAATGCGCAAATTGGCCATCAAGCTAAGGGGATGAAGAGGTACGCCATGAGTTGTGAATCTTCAGAACTTGCTGGTTGATTTACACCGCTCCACTGTTTGTTTCGCACAAACAGAATCTTGCCCTTAGCCTCCCCCTTATTTTTAAGAACTTGGTGGATTTGAATATTATTACCCATTAAACTTGCCACAGAAAGTTAGGGCTCTTAATTAATAGCGTAAGTAACCTTTTAACAACAAGATAATTCTTAGTGCAATGCCAATCAAGCTCTCTGGCCCAGAAAGGGAACAATTTAACATGTTGAGTCCCATTCCTGCATGTAGTAAATTGTTAGAGATTTTAAAAATTTCAAATTTAAATTTTTTTCCTTACTTTTCCTTTCTGTCTCTTTTTTTCCTGTCTCTTAATCCAATCTTTCTTTCCTTCTCTTTGTTTTTGTTTCTATACTTGATTTGACTCTAATTCACCCTCCTTCTCTTGCCCGTATCCTAACTCGCACCAAGTCCCGTTTACCCATTACCCCTGTGCTGGCTGACCTACATTGGCTCCCGCCTCAATTTAAAAATTCTCATCTTTGTTTTCAAATTCCTCCATGACCTCACCGTCCCAATCTCTGTAACCTCCTTCAGCCCTACAATCCTCCGAGATATCTGCGCTTCTCCAAATCTGGCCTCTTGCGCATCCCCGATTTTAATCGCTCCACCATTGCCGGCGTGCTTTTAGCTGCCAAGGACCTAAGCTCTGGAAAAACAACAGAAAATGCTGGTAAAACTCAGCAGGCCAGGCAACATCTGTGGAGAGAGAAATAGAGTCAACGTTTCAGGTTGAAACCCTTCGTCAGGACTGAAAAAGCACAGGAAATGAAACAGATTAAAAGGCCAGTTTGGGGGCTGGGAAATGGGGATGAGAGAACAAAAGAGAAGTGAAGAGACATTAAGAGGTATTCAAAATGAGAAGAGATGGTGATAGGACTAGTGGGGAGATAAAAGAAGGCTCTAGATTAGGTGTGAAATGCGCTGGCAGAATGAGAGACAGCTGCCATGTGGGAGAAAAAAAGGGGGAAGGGCATAAAACAAAGGTGTGGATAAAAAATATATGTAAAAATGTAATAGGAGCCGAGGTTATGATCTGAAATTGTTGAACTCGATATTGAGTTCGGAAGGCTGTAAAGTGCTTAATCGGAAGATGAGGTGCTGTTCCTCGAGCTTACGCTGGGTTTCCGTGGAACAATGCAAGAGCCTGAGTACGGTGAGGTCTGAGTGGGAATGGGGCGGTGAATTAAAATGACAGGTGACCAGAAGCTCGGGGTCACCCTTACAAACTGAACGGAGGTGTTCCGCAAAGCGGTCACCCAACCTAAGCGCTGGAATTCCCTGCCTAAACCTCTCTGCCTCTCTACCTCTCTTTCTTCCTTTAAGACGCTCCTTAAAACTTACCTCTTGATCAAGCTTTTGGTCATCTGCCCTAATATCTCCTTATGTGGCTCAGTGTCAAACTTTGTTTGATAATATTTCTGTGAAGTGCCCTGGAATATTTTACTATGTTAAAGGCGCTATATAAATGCAAGTTGTTGTTTTTCCTGTTTCTTTCTTAATACTTAAATCTCATTGGCTAAGGAGATACACTGTTGCTCCTGTCATTCATAAGGTCCCAAATGCCCAGTTGCCCTTGCTGTGCTGGTATCAGCTTGCACATCCAGCGAGTTGTGGTGCAAATTATATTCGAGTTGAAGGGTGCAGGAAAAAGTCTAACTAATGCCACACGCCACGAGATGCCCTGCTTCAGCAAAATTTGGCATTTTCATTTAAATAATTACAAATAATAGCAGACTATTACACAGTGATTGCAAATTTGTGATCTAACCATGGGTCAAATGGTGGTTATCAACCAAGCTTTGTTGTTATGCTTTGTGACATCACTTGAGCCACTCAATTGGATTACTGCCTTGTGCTCAGTTCCTGGTGTTGGCTGCTCTCTATGCAATGCGCACAAAGCACTAAATAATTCAGATGCAAATTGTAAAACTTAATTGTTTAATACTCTGCTTTAAGCTGGTTAGAGCAAATGTTTTGACACCATGTGATGTCCCACAATAATCACTGCATGGCACTGCCCCTTTGCTGCAATTTCACGTTAAAAGTCCCGGTGACAGTGATAATGTTGGTTTCTGAATGGAACCGAACAGCTACGAATCACTGGCGCTAATTATTTGTTGTCACTTTTATATTGATTATCCACATTAGTTATCACACGTTCAATTCCTAATGCAATTTAAGGCTTTAACAAAACTAAGGGTGAAGATAATGGCTTAACAGTCTACAGTGTTTAATGCTCTATTCCTGACTAGTGTCAACATGGTTCTGTTTAATTTTACAGGAATAAAGAAAAGATGTTGATTTACGTGTGTGGCAGGAAACAGGTGAAGAAATGATACGAATAATATCTTCATTGTTCAGGTAAACTTCTTTGGAATATGCGTCTCTTTGTATCAGGGATACTACCACAGCTAATATTTACAGGTTAAGGTCAGTAATAATCCACAGCAACCATTAGCCTGTAAATTTATAATATATTTTTAGTCAAAGTAAGACTATGGCACCTAAATATTTCATCTGTTATAAGATCATTATTGTAAACATTTATATATTACTAGTCGATCTGCTGTGGTTTTTTAAAATTCATTCTTGGGATGTGGGCATCACTGGCAAGGCCAGCATTTATTACCCATTCCTAGTTGCTGATGAGAAGATGGTGGTGGGCCTTCTTCTTGAACCGCTGCAGTCTGTGTGGTGAACGTACTCCCACAGTGCTGTTAGGGAGGGAGTTCCAGGATTTTGATCCAGCAACGATGAAGGATCGGCGATATATTTCCAAGTCAGGATGGTGTGTGACTTGGAGGGGAACTTGGAGGTGGTGGTTTTCCCATCCACTTGCTGCCCTGGTCCTTCTAGGTGGTGGAGGTCGCGGGATTGGGAGATGCTGCTGAAGAAGCAAATTTGCACACAAGGATGCCAATTTTAACTCAGCCCACCTGGCATAAACGGGGTGATAGTGTGCTCAAAATGGCATCAGTATACTTATTGCCCCAGTTACACTGGCTATGTGGCCAATGCCATTTTTGATTGGGTCCTGACCAGGGTACCCCAGAAGTTCACCTTTTCCCGGAAACGACCTTATTTCATTGCATAAATTGGGGTCTTATGATATAGATAGGACCCTGCAGTAATTTTTGTAGCAAATAGCAGGACTACCGCTGAGTGCAGCATCACCCAGTAATGTAGGCAGTACAGCAGCAGTCAGGCCATTTGGAGCACTACTTAAAGGGGCACACACCTGAAACTTGTTGGATCAGTGGATCTAGGTGGAAAGAAGCCTGACTTGTTCCACAGCATTGGTAGTTTGTGAGACCAAGAATCTTCTGGAGAAGGGAGTGCAGGAGGAGGAGAAAGAGTAACAGCAGTTGCAGGATGCTGCATTGGAGGCTCAGAGATCATCATTAAGGTGGGTGGGGGGCGGTACAAAAGCAAGGCTACTCACCACACCTAGTGAACAAAACTTGAGTCACCTACCTCAAACTTCAATGAGCTGCGATGTCTGAGGAGGCCAAGAGGCTTTGACAGCCCTGTGTCACCTGCGCCAGCAAGATCTTGAGCCAACAATGACAGATGGACAATGTTGTGTATGTACATTTAAAGGATTAACTAGTCTCATACTGCAGTACCGGCAGTGACCAGCCTTGTATAAAAGGCCCTAGCAGACTTCTGTAGTTTCAGTTTCCAGGTTGTCTCCATTCAGTAAAGACTTGTTATAATCAACTCCTGCAGTCCGTGTCTCAATTATACATGGACATAATACTGGCGACGAGTAAGAAACGAACTTACCTGCAACTCGGCAGCACCTCAGACGACGTTATTGAAGGTCGAAGCCAGAAGAAAGAAAAAAAAATAATCCAAAGAAACTCGAGAAACGGGCGTCAACCGTGGGCAACCGCCCTCCAAATCATAGAATTGAAAAGTGCAGGAGAGACTGTCGAGAGCCAGGCTTGATTCTCCAGTCTGTGGTTTCCCAGCTAATCGGGCTGGTGACAGGTAGTGCACTGATCCTTCCTGGGCTGCGCCGAGCTAGAGCTCGATCGGGTGGCTCTGCAATGGGGCCGGGCAGCGAGTCGGGAAGCAAAGAGAAAGAGAGAGGGTGGAGCACACAGGGCGCGGCCGGTGCTTCGAAGCCGGGCAGTGTTCGGACATAAGGAGAGGGAGGGAAGTGTCCCAGAGGGTCCGCTCCACGACGGGAACGGTTCTTCAATTAACGGAGCAAATATTGAAGCGCGATAGAAAAATAAAAATACCGCGGAGAGCGGCGTTGGCAGCAGCGATCTGGGAGGCGTGAAGACCATAGGGCATCGCCATTACAGGATAGTAAAATAAATATAATCGCCAGCAACAGCGTTGGCAGCAGCGGCAGCGGTGGGAAAGCGCGGGAGGTGCCATCTTAACTCGGCGGGGAAGAAGGAAAAGCACGGGAGGCGCCATTTTGATCCATCGGGGACGAAGGCAAAGCGCGGGAGGCGCCATCTTAGATTTTCAAGATGCCAAAGACTGGCGATATCACTGCCTTCGATAATGCAATAGAAGACTGGACCACATATGTGGAAAGAGTCGAGGTATATTGCGAGGCAAATGAAATGGCCGATGAGAAAAAGGCATCGGTATTGCTAAATTTAATGGGCGCAAGAACGTACGGCCTATTGTGGGACCTGATTACTCCAGCCAAACCGAAGGCGAAGAGTTTTAATGAAATTGTTGCTATCCTACAGGAACACCTAAATCCTACACCGCTGCTGATAGCAGAAAGATTTAAATTCCACAGGAGAAATCAGCATAAAAATGAGAGCAATGCTGATTACCTTACGGAACTACGCAAGCTATCAAAGCACTGCCAGTTCGGAGCAGGGCTGGCAGATACCTTACGGGACAAATTTGTCTGTGGACTCCTGAGTGAAGGAACCCAGAAGAGATTACTCTCAGAGAAAGAGCTGACGCTAGATAAGGCTTTCAGCGTGGCAGTATCGTAAGAAGCAGCAGCAAGGGGAGCTGTGGAAATACAACAAAAGCCACAGGAATACGGCACCCACGAAATGACACGAGGATTTGCAAAATGTTATCGCTGCGGCAGAACAAACCATGACCAGAAGGACTGCTGGTCCAAGGACAAAATATGCAGGCAATGCGGAAAGATGGGACACATTGCAAGAGTTTGCAGGTCTGGGAAGAAGACCAGCGACAACAAAAAGGCTACTAAGGAACCGTACAGGAAAGTACAAAAGATGACAGACAGTAGTTCCGAACACCAGATGAGCGATAGTGAATCCGGGAACAAGAGACTAAGCTGTCTCAAACTTCACAACGTAATCGCAAAAGAGGATCACCGAACCATTTGGGTCACCCTCACGATAGCAGGGTCCCAAGTCAAAATGGAATTGGATACAGGATCAGCTCTAACCATCATGAATCGACAAGACTACGAGCGGCTATTCTCACACATACCCTTGAGAGAGACATCCATTGTCTTAAGGACGTATACGGGGCAAAAAGTATATCCCAGAGGAAAAATAACGGTGCCTGTCGAATACAACGGCAAGAAAATACAGAAATTGCATCTCTACATTCTGCAAGATGGTGGACCACCGTTATTGGGACGTGAATGGATCAGAAAGATAAGTTTAGACTGGCACTCCATTCAGGCACTGACGGTGGCTGGTAAAAAGGATGACGACGTCACACCTGGACGATTGCCAACAATCTTAGCTGACGCCAAAGAGGTATTTCAACAAGAACTAGGCACTCTTAAAGGCGTAACCGCCTCGATAAAAATAGAGGAGAATGCAATTCCCAAGTTTTTCAAAGCAAGACCGGTACCAAATGCAATTCGCCCAGCCATCGAGGCAGAGCTGGAGAATCTGGAGAATGCAGGCGTGTTATCTAAGGTAGACTGGAGCGAGTGGGCGACACCCATCATTCCTGTCATGAAGAAAACGTTAAACAAAAAGTCTGAGGAGCCAAGGAAGGTTCGCATCTGTGGGGACTTCAAGGTGACGGTGAACCCAGTCCTTCACACAGTACAATTTCCACTTCCAAGGATAGAAGATATCTTTGCCTCATTATCTGGAGGGAAGCGTTTTACAAAAATTGACCTAGCACAAGCATATTTGCAGATGGAGGTTGAAGAATCCTCTAGGAAGTATCTCACGATAAACACTCACAAAGGTCTTTACCAGTATAATCGACTGGTATTCGGAGTAGCATCAGCTCCGGCGATATGGCAAAGAGTGATGGAACAAGTCCTGCAAGGGATTCCGGGGACTCAGTGTTACTTGGACGACATCCTAGTGACAGGTGAAGATGACAGTGAACACCTTGCCAACCTAGAGCAGGTGCTCACTAGACTACGTGAACATGGGCTACGAGCCAATCGCCCCAAGTGCGAGTTTTTTAAGAAACAGATATCGTATTGTGGCCACGTGATTGATGAAAAGGGGTTGCATAAGTCCCCTGACAAAATTGAAGCAGTAATTAAGGCTCCAGCACCTGAAAATGTGTCGCAACTGAGGTCATTCCTCGGATTGGTGAATTACTACCATAAGTTTTTGCCGAATTTGTCCACAATTCTGCATCCACTGAACGCCCTACTACGAATGGGAGTAGCTTGGAAATGGAGCGATGAATGTAAGCGGGCCTTTCAGAGGAGTAAGGACCTAATCACTTCAAGGGAAGTATTGGCTCACTGCAACCCATCACTACCGATAAGACTGGCGTGTGATGCATCTCCCTACGGCATTGGGGCGGTACTGTCACATAAATTCCTTGATGGTTCAGAGAGGCCGATAGCTTTTGCGTCACGCTCGTTAACTTCAGCCGAGCGTAACTACGCCCAGATTGACAGGGAGCCCCTCAGCCTGGTGTGGGGGGTGAAGAAGTTCAATCACTACCTGCACGGTCAGAAATTTACTCTACTAACTGATCATCAACCTCTCGTCTCCATTTTCAACCCTCAGAAGGGCGTTCCGATAATGACGGCACAACGGCTACAGAGGTGGTCCCTTTTCCTAGGGGCACACCAATATGACATCGAGTACAAAGGAACTAAACAGCATGGGAATTCTGATGGATTGTCGCGCCTACCGTTGCCGACGGTGGAAGAAGAACTGGCAGTGGATCCAGTAGAGTTATTCCACTCGACTATAGTCGAATGTCTCCCTGTGACGAATGCAAACATAGAAAAGGAAACACGAAATGACCCGACACTCTCCTGGGTCTATCATTTAACGGTGAAGGGATGGCCAGCACATGGCGAACCACTGCTGCCAGCATTCTCGCCGAGAAGAGAACAGCTGTCAGTGTGCAGAGGAACCTTTATGTGTGGATCCAGAGTAGTAATTCCACCCAAATTGAAGGATAGAGTGCTCAATGAGCTTCATGAGGGTCATCTGGGAGGGGGAAAAATGAAGAACTTAGCCAGAGCGTTTGTGTGGTGGCCGGAAATCGATACAGAAATCGAAGAGATGACCAAGAGCTGTGCAGGATGCCAGAAGGTCCAAAACGCCCCACCACAAGCCCCTCTACATCCATGGGGGTGGCCCTCATCTCCATGGCAAAGGGTGCACATTGATTTTGCTGGTCCCTTTATGGACTCGATGGCCTAGAAATTCAGTTGGCTGCGCCAGGCGTTAGCGCCTTAGGAGGAGCAGATCTCGAGCGCTAGGCGCTTAGCGCCCGGGCGCAGCGCGATCTGCGCCTCGCCCCAACTTCAGTAGACATTTAGCGCCGGCGCAAAGTCTTTGCGCGCGCTCAGCTGCGCGCGCAGATCTTGACGTCATTTCGTCGTGCAACGCCCTTTGTGCGCCCGGAACTGGAACTTCACTCGCGCCGCCCCATTGTGCGCCGGGCGGCCCTAACGACTGTGAAGTGGAACGGTGCACAGCCGAGGCGGGCCGCGGGGAGCGCAAATTAAAGGGCACTTACCCTGCGCTATAAAGGGCAGCCATTTTGCAGCATTCACTCTCGTGCAACGGATTTTTGGAGAGAGACCAAGGAAGAGAGCTTACTGCTTTGGCCCAACACTAGGACAGGTCTTTTTGGCTTCAGGCCAGAGCTGTGCAATTCTCTTTGCCTTCACTGAGATCTCAGTGTTTGCCAGCATATTATGGGGGCTGCATTGGGTGCCAACGCTGAGTTTCAGCCTTATGTCGGAAGGGCTTACAGACGCCGTGAGAGAGTGGCAGCCCTGGCTAGACGCAGAGGGGGCAACAGGCGTCGCCAAGTGAGGCCTTACCCATCCAGGGTATACCGCCAGCAGTCCTCCTATCTCAACATGTCTGCCGCGCAGTGTGTTAGGAGGCTGCGATTCAGAAGGGAGGTGGTTGCAGACATCTGCCAGCTGCTGCACAGAGATCTGCGTCCACAGCTGATGCGCAGGACGTCTCTGTTGGTGGCAGTGAAGGTGACGGTGGCTCTCAACTTCTATGCCACCGGCTCCTTCCAATCCGCTGCTGGGGACATCGCTAACATCTCCCAGTTCGCCGTGCATTGCTGCATCCGCCAGGTGACCAATGCCCTTTTCAGAAGGAGACGTCAATTCATCTCCTTCCCCATGACCCTGGAGAAGCAGCAGCAGCGTGCAGTGGGATTTGCAAGAATAGCAGGCTTCCCCATGGTGCAGGGCGCCATTGACTGCATGCATGTGGCTTTGCGGGCACCTCTGGAGCATGCCGAGGATTACCGCAACCGGAAGGGCTACCATTCCCTCAACGTACAGCTGGTGTGTGACCACAGGCAGCGCATCCTAGCTGTCAATGCCTGCTTTCCAGGCAGCAGCCACGATGCCTTTATCCTGTGACAGACAACTGTGGCTGACATGTTCCAGGCACAGCCTCACCCAAGAGGATGGCTTATCGGGGACAAAGGCTATCCTTTGTGTACCTGGCTCATGACCCCGCTCCACGTGCCCACGACCCCTGCTGAAGAGGCATACAACGAGAGCCATCAAGCGACCAGGAACCTCATCGAGCAAACAATCGGCGTCCTGAAGCAACGGTTCCGCTGTCTGGATCGCTCCGGGGGAGCCCTCCAGTATTCGCAGGAGCGAGTCTCCCAATTCGTCGTCGTTTGCTGCATGCTACACAACCTGGCTATCCGCAGGACTCAGGCACTGCCACCTCACGTTGGACCACCACCTCAGGAGGAGGAGCAGGAGGAGCATGAGGAGGAGGAGTACGAGGAGTACCAGCCCAGGAGGGAGGCAGAAGGTCCAAGGGCCGCGCGTCAGCGGCTTATTGAACGTCACTTCTAGGCCCCCTGTCAGGGAATGGCTTGTGCCAATGAAAGAACATGATTGCAGCCGCTGCGCAAGACCTCAGCCAGTTAAGGCAACAAACACTTCAAAGATCAAACATGGACAATGTGAATAAATAAAATGGTTTATTGTACAAACTCAGGGGCCTTCCCACATGAAAACCAAGAACACACGAAACCCCCAAAAAACACTCACACACATGAGTCACTCCCACAACCTGGGGAGGATTAACCAAAGATGTAAATAAAAATGGCCTCATCCTCGGCCTTCAAAAAACAACCATTCCACAAAACACAACATTTGGACACACCCTCTACTTTGTGTCCCGCGAGGGCGATGCCCTCTGCAAACTTTGCCGGCCCCTGGACGCCCTGCTGCTCCTCCTCAAAGTGAGGCCAGTGGCTGCTGCAAGGCTGGGGGAAGGCTCCTGAGGGGCACATGTCGTGACAGCAGATGCCCTTGGGGGTCGGCCTAGACGAGGCCTGGCCCTCGAGGGGCCGGCTGGTGAATGCTGCAGCTGTCGCTGGCCAGCATCAGTCGCTGCAGCAGCTCATGGCAGCTCCACTGGGGGAGTGGCAGTGGCGGCTGGAGGAATGGGGGCAAGCTGGCGGATGGCAGGCGCTCGCTGGTCGCCTGAGACACTGGCACTCGCCTGGGCCAGCACTGCAGCATGCGCAGCAATCTGCCGAGGGACAGACCGCTGTGCTGCTGCAGCGCGCCGGGTGCCCTGGCGATGCCGGGCTGACACAGCGAGTGTGGCAGCAGTGAGTGCCCGTGTTGCCCTGTTCTGAGACCGCATCAGAGCAGCCAGTGACTGCACGGCACCACTGATCACCTGGCCAGTCGCTGCCAGAGAGGCCCCGAATTCGGTGACACTCCGAGACAGGGACTGGATGGCCTCAGGCATCCGTCCCACTACCCCCATGAGCTCCGTGTGCCGGCGCTCCGAGTCCGCAGACATGTCCTCGAGGCGGCGCATCTCCTCGGCGTTGACCGTCTCCGGACTGGAGGCCGGACTCTCCCTCTGGGGAGAAGGCCGCCGAACTGGCCGACCCTTCCTGCGTTGCAGGACGCCGCTGGGCCCAGCAATTGGACTCCCCTCCGACCCTTCCCCCCTCTGGGGAGAAGGCCGCTGAGCTTCCACCCCCCTCCCGCGTTTCTGCAGGCCGCTGGTCCCAGGAGCTACATTCCCCTCCGACACTTCCGCCACGCTCCCCTCCAGGGAAGACGTCTCCCCTACAGTGGCATGGCTTGCCGCGGCTGAGGGTTCCCCTGATGGGCCGCCTTCCTCTTGCTCCTCCTCCTCCTCCTCTTCTGAGGGGCTGTCACTGGCAACTTCAGGGACCTCCACCTCACCATCTGAATGCAGGAAGGCACAAGAGTAGCTTTAGAGTGAGGAGAGGGCGTCAGCGAGGGATGCATGAGTGGTGGCATTCAGTGCATTGGTCGGACAGTGGCAAAGGATGTAGTTCTGATGCGCAAGTGGGACGAGAGAGGTCCAAAAAATGATGTCCTTACCATTGGTGACCAGAACAGGGTCGGCATCTCCAGATGCAACGGGGCCAATCACCCGGGCACCCAAGATGCGCTCCACGCGCTGTTGCAGCTCGGTGAGCGGCTGGATCTGGGGTCCGCCTCCCCCGGTCACAGTCCGGCTCCTCTTATTATTGGCCAGCGTGGCCTGCAAGAGAAAGGACGGCCTCTAAGTACAGTGTGTAGCCCTGATCTTGTGTGCACTGCCTCCCATGGTCGAATAGCCTGGCCAGTCTGTAGCCCTGATCTTGTGTGCACTGCCTCCCATGGTCGAATAGCCTGGCCAGTATGTAGCCCTGATCATGTGTGCACTGCCTCCCATGGTCAAATAGCCTGGCCAGTGTGTAGCCCTGATCTTGTGTGCACTGCCTCCCATGGTCGAATAGCTTGGCCAGTGTGTTAAGTGTACAATGTGCAATTGATGTTCATGACTGACCCATAGCTGCTGCATGAGGGCTGGCCATTAGGGCTTTCAGGTCCCTTTGCCCATAATGTGAGGTGCAGATGCAAGGATGAGGAGGACACTGGAAAGGGTACTCACCCTGACAATCCTGGCGAGGTCATTTAGTTTCTTGCGGCATTGTACCGCGCTCCTGGGGACCTCACTGTTCGATGTCACCCTGGTGGCGACATGCCTCCAGGCTCTCCGGTTGACGCGGGCCGGCAGCTTCCTCCCATTGTCTGGGAACAAAATATGGCGTCTCTTCTCCACAGCGCTAACCAGCACCCTCAGATCAAGCTCTGAGAAGTGCTGCGTTCGTTCACGGGCCTTCTTCATACTTTGAGGCGCTATATGGGTCCAGCAGCAGTGTTCAGGCCTAGCTGGAGGGCTCCAGTGTGCAGGGCGTGGCAGCAGACCAAGTCGACCCTTCCCCCTTAAGAGCTGGCCGGCGCCAGGGTGTCTGCTGTCAATCAAGAAATGGCCGCACCTGCGCTGCGCCCGGCCTCAGCGGTATCGCTCAGCACCTCCGGCTTAGCGTCTAAAGAGAGCCGTGCATCGCCAGTTTTAGTGCTCGAGCAAACTCTTAAGGCGAAGCTAATGAATATCGGCGAAGTGGCCTCGAATTTGCGCCGGGCGCAAACTTTAGCGGCCGCCCGACTTTACCGCCCCAAAAGTGGCTATAATGAATTTCTAGGCCGATGTTTTTAATTGCGGTGGATGCACATTCAAAGTGGCCAGAGGTAATAAAAATGTTCTCAACCGCCACAGAAAAAACTATCACAGTCTTACGAACCATATTCGCCAGGAATGGGCTGCCTGAACAGATTTGCTCTGACAATGGACCACAGTTTGTGTCTGAAGAGTTCCGGAGGTTCTTAAAGAACAATGGTGTTAAGCATTACACATCCGCCCCATATCATCCAGCCACTAATGGATTGGCCGAGAGGTTTGTTCAAACATTCAAGAAGGCTATCAAGGCAATGTGTAATGAAGATATACCCCTACAACACAAGGTGGATAACTTCTTGTTTGCCTACCGGAATGCGACACATGCAGTTACCAACCAAACTCCAGCCATGATGTTCTTCAATCGAAGACTACGATGCCGCTTGGATTTGGTTAAGCCAAACGTCAGAAGAGATGTGGAGAACAGGCAGTTTCAGAATATGAATGAAAGGCCGACCAGGAGTTTTAAGATAGGTCAACCAGTTTTGGCCCGGGACTACCGCACAGAGAAATGGCAGCCAGGAATGATCTGTACACGGCAAGGACCTCTAATGTATACCGTGGACGTTGGAGAGAGCATTGTAAGACACCATGCTGACCAGATTCTAGAGTCACTGGAAAACGTCAACTCCACACCACGATCTGATACACCTGGCGATGAAACCGAAGTACCAATTGCATCTACCGCAGAATCGGTGATATTGGAAGCAGACGAACCAAACAACGACATTAATCCTGACGCAACCTTGCCAGAAGAACCTGATGTCCCAAAGAGGCGTTATCCAGACAGAATCAGGAAGCCTCCTCAAAGACTGAACTTATAATTGCTTAACTTCAACCAATGTATCTAGCAACCGTAATTGTAATTGTAATTAGTTATTATTTAGTTGTTAAATGAATGTTATGTACTGTTTATCTACAAGGGGAGGAATTGTTTTGTATGTACCTTTAAGGGAATAACTGGTCTCAGACTGCAGTACCGGCAGTGACCACCCCTGTATAAAAGGCCCTAGCAGGCTTCTGTAGTTTCAGTTTCCAGCTTGTCTCCATTCAGTAAAGACTTGTTATAATCAACTCCTGCAGTCCGTGTCTCAATTATACACGGACATAATAGACAAGCCTTGCCTCCAGCTGGGAAGATGACTATGGCTCTAAACACTTTCGCCTCAGGCTCCTTCCAGGCTGCAGGCAATATGGTGCATATCAGCCAGTCTACTGTACACTCCTAAATAAGACCAGTCATCGATGCCCTTTTGTCGCAGGGCCAACACATCATTCTCCTTGCATATGGACAGCAGGAGTCAGTATGAGCAGCGTGTTAGCTTTTCAGCCATAGCAGGCTTCCCCCAAGTCCAAGCAGCAATAGACTGCACACGTGCAGCCATCGGGGAAACTCCCCACGAGCTGGCATCATACTTCAACCGAAGGGGGTTTCATTCCCTTAATGTGCAGCTGATAAGTGACCATGCCATGTACATGATGCAGACATGTGCGTGCTTTCCGGGGAGGTGCCATAATGCCTCTGTACTGAGGCAGTTGTCGATTCAAGCACCGTTCGACCAGGAGCACCCAGTGTGTAGATGGCTTTTGAAGGGTACGGGATACCCTCCTGCCACCTGGCTGATTTCATCCTTCTTTACCTGCGGAATAAAGATATAATCAGAGCCATAGCTGCGCAAGAGCCAATATAGAGTGTATGATTGGCATATTGAAACAAGGTTTCAGATAGCTGGACAGGTATGGGGGATCCCTCCAATTCAGCCCCCATAGAATGTCGTTAATGGTGGTGACATGTTGCGTCCTATATAATTTCACCTTGCACGGTGGCTAGCCACTTATGATGGAGGATCAGTCAGACCTGTCAGCATCCGGTGAAGAGGAGCTTGGTGATGAAGGTCAACCCGCAGAACAACAGCGACTGGCAGCAAGAGCGTTTCATGACCGACTCATCACCCAAGTTGACTTCCTCCCAACCCTCCATCCTTCCTGTGCCTTTCCCCCTCCAGCCTTTAACTCTGCTGAACCTTCTCCTCCCCTGCACCCTGTTCCACCTCCCCCTCTCTGGTCTCCAGTGTCACAGTTCTCCCTTGATCCTGTTCCAATTATCCCCTACTTTCTAAGCACACTTGACCTGAAGACTGCACATGATCTTGACTCCCTGTGTGCAATGCCATGGGAGGTTGACTAGTACTTTCATACATTTACTATTCTCTAGATTCACCACATGCATCAGAAGTCACAGTTCTCATGTTACTTACAGTTCCAGTTTATTGAAGATGACCTGTTCTTAATCTGCCGATGGAGGTCAGATGATGGTGACATTATTGTGACTGCATTTGTTCATTTGCTAACAGGCTGGACAGATTCAAGGAAAAACGTAGGAGGACTCCAAACAAAAGTGATGGCGGCTTTGATTTTGAAGTTCACATTATGTTTGATGATGCATTCAGGAATGTTACAGATAAAGAAGCACGCACCAAGAAGAGGGTTCTTAATGAATACGCTGTCACTTATCAGAGCAGTAGATGAAACTTACAGGTATGGCGCTATTAATTATCCTTGAAATTCACGCTTTCAGATGTGTTCAACAAATGCTTGATCGATTACTGTAGAAATGAACAAATTCTTCCCTTGAGTTACTTTGGTTGCACAAGAGTCAAGTTACCCTCAGGAACTAAACTTTTCCCTGTGGGAAAGTTGTCAAAATAAATAAATGCAGGTAAATGAGCTGATTAAATGCTGGTAGTGAGTGCAGGGGAAGTGCAGCCTGCAGACCTTAGTAGCTCACTTCCTGTGCCCTTCCCTTCCTCTCGCTTCCCTCGTCTTCCTCACTTCCATTACATCCCTTACCCCTGTGTTCCAACACTGTCTTTCTCTTCCTACTAGCTCTTCATTTCCATTGCTTCCCCATCCCCTCTGGCCTGTCCACTTTGAACTACCCTCCCCTGTGTTCTCCCTTACCCCTCACTGCACTGTTGTCTCCAGGCTGCCGTAAATAGATCAAGGTGAGAATTGTCGGTTTCCTGATAAAAAACCGTGGTCAGACGTCAAACAAGAGCAAGAGCAGTACAGGACTGGCTGAGGGCATGTGAGAGATGGAGGGCAAATGAAAGCGGGGGCGGGGGGTGGGGAGTTGGTGAGCGATTGGTCCGAGACTGAAGCGTAGGTGGCCCCAGTGGGGTAGCAGCAAAAGGTGCAAATGGAGAGAGGTGTGCAGGTGGCATTCGGCCCAAGATCGAGGGGAGAGCCATGTGAGGACAGGCAGGCCAAGGTGGGAGGAAGCAACCAGGAAGAGAAGTATTATGGGAGCATAAGCAGGTGAGTAAATTTAAACATAAATTAAATTAAAACAAATTGAAATAAAACTTACCCGGCAGCGGCAGGAAATATAACATAATTTAAAACTTAAAATTCACTTGAAGGGAACAAAGGTTAAAAATGAACAAAAATGACTTGCAGTGCCACTTTGAGAAAGAGACCCGCGAGACAGAACTTGCAAGGGCAGTTACACCACCTAGTGTTGAGAGGGCTGAAAGGTAAGTATACACAGTAATATCCATTACCGTCACCCATGGTGATACTGTAGGTGTGACAGCCAGATAAATTATCCAATTGGATTGACTTTCGTTTGCAGGGATAGATTAAGGCCTGGTCCAAAAGTGATTTACGGGAAATGTTATGAGTGATCTCTTGGTGTGAGTTCTTTAAACGTTTGCAGCAAGCTCCAGCCAGCATTATTTTAATGTGCTCACGCCAAAAGATTGGGCATCAGAACAATTTCTTGACTACACCACATAACCATTCATAATTAATGGCTTTACTTAAATTAATTAGATCAGACCCCAGCCCAATAATTGACTAAAATTATGTTGTTACTCTGTTAGCATCAAAGATTTATCGACATGTTGTCCTGGATTTTCCTCTTAGGTTGGAGTTTCGATGGGCCAGTTCTCCTGCCCACCCTTCCCGGTCCACCCCAAACCAAAGCCATTTTCATGGGTCGGAGCTCATTAGACATTAGTGGGATTCCCGCCATCAACAGCCTGTTGCCAGGAAACTCCGGCAGTTCCACACAGGGACGCTGCTGTAGCACCTAAAGATCTGACAAGGGGACTTAAAGGGGCAGAAGCGCATCAAAGATCAGAATGAGGCCTCTTACTGAAAGCCTCGGCTGACACCAAGGCCTTCAGTGGTTAAGTATCCGGGGCTGTCTGGAGCAAAAGCAAATTGCTCCCTCCATTTCGGTAGGAACATAGGAACAGGAGTAGGCCGTTCAGTCCCTCGAACCTGCCTGCCATTCAATGAGATCACGGCTGATCTGTGATCTAACTCCATATACCTGCCTCTGCCCCATATCCCTTAATACCTTTGGTTAACAAAAAGCTATCAATCTCAGATTTAAAATTAACAATTGATCTAGCATCAACTGTTGTTTGCGGAAGAGAGTTCCAAACATTTACCACCCTTTGTGTGTGGAAGTGTTTCCTAATTTCACTGCTGAAAGGTCTGGTTCTAATTTTTAGACTATGCCCCCTAGTCCTAGAATCCCCAACCAGTGGACATAGTCTTTCTCTTTCTACCCTATCTGTTCCCCTTAATATCATGAAAACTTCGATCAGAACACCCTTCTAAGTTTGTGTAATCTCTCCTCGTACCTTAACCCTTGAAGTCCGGTACAGTAATTACCACCATTTCCCAGGGCCTGCCACCACCTCTCCATGGCAGCCCCGAGAAAGGACGGTAAGTGCAGTGGACAGCAGGAAAATCTGCCAGGAACGAACCCTCTGCCCTTGCCACAATTTACAAGGGGTAGGCAGGGAAGGGAAGGACAGCAGCATTCCCAGCAGAGACAAGGGCAAAGAAAACCCAGTTGGATGGGGAGGCAACGGGTGGTAGGCCTCACCGCCCGAATTATCGAACATTCTCCACGGTGTCTCATCTGATTTCAAACAGGATCATGGAGGAGAATTGCTCCCCCTTCTTAAATCAATGTCACAATTTCCACAATTACCACTTAACCCGTAGTCTGCCGGTAACGACATTGCAACAAGATGGGTACAAAAATTACTGCGAGACAAGAAATCAGCCGCTTGGTCATTCCCCAACAAAGGTGTTTATTACAGGCAAATATTAAATGAGTAACAAAGTTCTTCTGTGTTATAGGATTTTTCAAGGTCACAGTTCAATGGTTTCTTCTGATGTAAATGAAAAAGGGGCTTCAATAACAAAAGTGATCTCGACTCCTTATGGCGGAAGACTCTCTTACATATTACCTTGTGGAAGTGGCCTACATGTTCACCTGAAAGACAACAGCTTATCCGAAATCGTAAAAGATGGTCACAGGCTAGGTGCAAAACTGTTTTCTGTTAATGTTGCTCAAGAAACATAAATTTACTTTAAGGAAATAAGGAACTTATATATATATAGTGTCTTATACCTTTGCAGGATGTCCCAATGTGCTTCATAACCAATTTACTACTTTTGCAGTGTAGTCAATCTTCTATTGTCGGGAAACATGGCAGCCAGTTTCTGCACAGCAAAGTCCCACAAACAGCAATGAGTTAAATGACCGGATAATTTAATTTAGTGATGTTGGTTGAGGGATAAATGTTGGCCAGGAGATCAGGAAACCTCCTCTGTTCTTCTTCAGTTGGAGCCATAAGATATTTTACATCCATCATCAGTAGGTAGACGGTTTAACGTCCCATCTGAAAGACAGCACCACCCACAGTGCAGCACTCCTTCAGTACTACACTGGAGCGTCAGTCCAGAGGATAGATTATCAAAATGATGAGGTTGCCTAATTTTTAACCTATCGTGTTCTCATTTGTTTCTCTTCCTTTCTCATTTGTTATGAATACTTTTGTGCGACTTAATATTTTCATTTATACCGTGTGTGTATCGGTACAATTTACTCCGCAGTTAATCTGTCTTTTAGATCAAATTAGTTTATCATTCCCCTCCCTTACCAGTGATATCTGGTGTTGCTGTGGCAGTGTAAAACATTTTAAATCTACCTAATGATATTCTTGGTATTAAATAGATTGTGATGAAACATGCCATTCATCAGGCACTCTGTATTCTCTGTGTTTGATTGTGCCTGTGACTGTGACAAGCAGGGGAGTTTAGTTTCAGTTTCATTTCCTTACCTGTATTGTATTGTGTGTAGGGCTCCGCCCATACCTGGCCCCTACTTAAGCAGGCCCCAGCGTGTCTCACAGGCAGTACAGCAGATCTCTGGATGAGGGACACTTCTCCACTGTGTATTACTTTCTGAGTTAATAAAAGCCTTGCTTTGCTCCGTTAACGTTGAGTCTCGGATTCATTGAGGCACATCAATTTTATTAACTCAATTTTCAATGCAATGGATCAACTCTTGAAACCCGAACGTTTGGATTTGGACCCGTATGCTTCGGACGCATCGGCACGATTCGGACACTGGTTTAAGTGTATGGAATTCTTCCTGGACAATTCCGCAGCCATCACAGACGCTACGGACGCTGAAAGTATGAAACTCGGAATCCTGCGGAATTGGGTAAGCCACCGGGTTTACCCCCTCATCCAAGATGCCGACACGTACCCGGCCGCCTGCGACATCCTAAAGGCGCATTACCAGCAGCCTACGAACGAGGTGTACGCTAGGCATCTGCTCGCTACTCACACACAGCGACCTGGGGAATCGCTGGATGAGTTCCTAGTCACCCTGAAAACGCTTGGCAAAGACTGCAAGTGCCAAGATGTAAAAGCCGCAGTGTACACTGACGAGCTTGTTCGTGATGCCTTTATCACAGGCCTCAGCTCCACTTACATCAGGCAGAGACTACTGGAAAAAACGGGATTGGACCTGAAACAGGCTGTGGACACAGCACGATCCCTGGATGTGGCCCAGAGAAACTCGGACGCCTACTCTTCAGCCCGCGCCGCCCACGCTGCCACGTGTGCACCAAGGGCGCCGCCATCTTGGAAGGCATCTTCCCCGCCCGGCAGCCCGACACCGTCGGGGCCCCGCTCTCCCCCCAGAAGCCCTACGACAGCCGCGACGCGTCGGGGCCCCAACTGCTACTTCTGCAGGCAGCTGAAGCACACCAGAAACCTGTGCCCAGCGAAAGGCACCACCTGCTTTAAGTGCGGTAAGAAGGGGCACTTCGGGAAGGTGTGCAGAGGGAACCCCGCTGGAAAACCCGGCACCGCCGCGTGTGCGCCGTGGGAGCGGCCATCTTGGACGCCATCTTGCCCGACCTCGTGGGGTCCGCCATCTTGTGAGCAGACAGCGTGGACGCCATCTTGTCTTGATCAGGGCCCTACAGTGGCATCGGTCACAGTGGACCAGACCAGCCCGCACCCGCTATCCAAATCAATGGTGGACATTGAGGTAAACGGGTGCGGGATTAAATGTTTAATTGACAGTGGAAGCACGGAGAGTTTTATCCACCCTGAACTAGCACAACAACTCTCTCTAACGGTGGTCCCTGCTCGGGGCACCATCTCTATGGCTGATAAAACCCAGACATCGACCATTATGGGTTACTGCGTGGTACAATTGTCCGTTAACGGAACTGTATACGATAATTTTAAATTACTAATCATGAAGAGTCTATGTGCAAGCGTGATCTTGGGCCTGGATTTCCAGTGCCACCACCAAAGCATCACGCTCAATTACAGTGGGTCCCAGCCGCCCCTCACAGTGTGCGGTCTGGCTACCCTGAAGGTAAAGCCGCCTTTGCTATTCGCGAACCTTACTCCCAACTGCCGGCCAATAGCGACCAAAAGCAGGAGGTACAGCTGGGAGGACAGGCGGTTTATCGCGACCGAGGTGGACAGGCTGCTGAGGGAGCGCGTTATTGAACGCAGCAACAGCCCGTGGCGCGCCCAAGTGGTGGTGGTGAGGGGTAGCGAGAAGAAACGGATGGTGATCGACTATAGCCAAACGATCAACATGTACACCCAACTAGACGCCTACCCGCTACCCCGCATATCAGAAATGGTGAACCAAATTGCCCAATACCGGGTGTTCTCCACCATCGACCTCAAGTCAGTGTACCACCAGCTCCCTATCAGACCAGAGGACCGCCCGTACACCGCCTTCGAGGTGAATGGACGCCTCTACCAATTCCTCAGAGTCCCCTTTGGGGTGACGAATGGGGTCTCGGTCTTCCAGAGGGAGATGGACCGCAACTTGCAGGCAACCTTCCCCTACCTCGACAACGTCACCATCTGCGGTCACAACCAGCAGGATCACGACTCGAACCTCGAGAGGTTCCTGAAAACCGCAAAGAAACTCAACCTCACTTACAACGAGGACAAGTGCGTTTTCAACACCATGCGCCTCTGCATACTAGGCAGCGTGGTGGAGAATGGGGAAATCGGACCAGACCCCGACCGACTGCGCCCCCTATGGGAGCTGCCCCTGCCCAACACTCCCAAAGCCCTAAAAAGGTGCCTGGGGTTAGTTTCTTATTATGCCCAATGGGTCCCCAACTACTCCGACAAAGCCCGCCCCCTCTTGAAAGCATCCTCTTTTCCGCTCTCTGCTGAGGCCCACGCCGCCTTCAAAAGTATTAAGCGGGATATTGAGCGGGTCATGCTACAGGCAGTGGATGAGAACACTCCCTTTCAAGTGGAAAGTGATGCGTCTGACTTTGCCTTGGCGGCCACCCTCAACCAGGCGGGGCGGCCCGTAGCTTTCTTCTCGAGGACCCTCCAAGGGCCCGAGATCAGACACTCCTCCGTGGAAAAGGAGGCCCAAGCCATCGTGGAGGCAGTGCGCCACTGGCGCCACTACCTAGCCGGCAAACGCTTCACCCTACTTACCGACCAGCGGTCGGTAGCGTTTATGTTTAATAATAAACAGAAGGGGAAGATTAAAAATGATAAGATTCTCAGGTGGTGGATCGAGCTCTCCACCTTCGAGTATGACATCATTTACCGGCCAGGGGCCCTTAACGAATCCCCCGACGCCCTCTCACGAGGGATGTGTGCCAGCGCCACCGGGGATCGGCTACAGACCCTCCACAACGACCTCTGCCACCCAGGGGTCACACGGCTGTTCCACTTCATAAAGTCCCGCAACTTACCCTACTCGATTGAGGAAGTTCGGTCTCTGACCAGGAACTGCCGCACTTGCGCTGAGTGCAAGCCTCGGTTCTACCGCCCAGATAGAGCCCACTTAATCAAAGCTACACGGCCCTTTGAGCGGCTCAGCTTAGACTTCAAGGGCCCCCTCCCGTCAGTCGACCGCAATGTTTACTTCCTGAACATTGTGGACGAATACTCCCGTTTCCCATTCGCCTTCCCCTGCCCAGACATGACCAGCGCCACGGTCATTAAATACCTCAACAGCCTGTTCTGCCTGTTCGGTATGCCGAGCTACATCCATACGGATAGGCGGGCGTCCTTCATGAGTGAAGAGCTACGCCAGTACATGCTGTCCAGAGGGATCGCCACGAGCCGTACCACCAGCTACAACCCCCAGGGTAACGGCCAGGTGGAGCGAGAGAACGGGACAGTATGGAAAGCAGTCACTCTAGCTCTAAGGACCAAGGGCCTCCCTATCTCCCGCTGGCAGGAAGTCCTCCCAGATGTGCTCCATTCGATACGGTCGCTATTGTGTACTGCCACTAATGCCACGCCTCATGAACGAATGTTTGTCTTTCCCCGGAAATCCACCTCAGGCGTATCCATGCCGTCATGGCTCTCCACCCCAGGTCCGGTATTTGTACGAAGGCATGTGAGGGGCCACAAGACGGACCCTCTCGTGGAGTCAGTGCACCTACTCCACGCCAACCCCCAATACGCGTATGTCCGGCACGCCGACGGAAGGGCGGACATCGTGTCCATAAAAGACGTCGCCCCAGCCGGTAACGGCAACAACCACGACAACAACAGCAACAACGATCACAGCAACTCTTACCCACCCACTATCCTTTCATCACCCCCGGAAGAACATCGACCAACGGTGCCCCCACCAACTACCCCTTCAACAACCCTGGCGGTGCCACCGGCAGAGACCCAGGAGGCCACCGGGGACACCCAGCCGACACCCGCGGCACCACAACAGCTACTTCGGTCACAGAGGACTATCAAACCCCCAAACAGACTAAATCTGTAGAAGGGGTGAATGTGATGAAATATGCCATTCATCAGGCACTCTGTATTCTCTGTGTTTGATTGTGCCTGTGACTGTGACAAGCAGGGGAGTTTAGTTTCAGTTTCATTTCCTTACCTGTATTGTATTGTGTGTAGGGCTCCGCCCATACCTGGCCCCTACTTAAGCAGGCCCCAGCGTGTCTCACAGGCAGTACAGCAGGTCTCTGGATGAGAGACACTTCTCCACTGTGTATTACTTTCTGAGTTAATAAAAGCCTTGCTTTGCTCCGTTAACGTTGAGTCTCGGATTCATTGAGGCACATCATAGATGATTGAGAAACCACCAATCAACGATAAGGCTCCCAGGTTGGTAATGGAATCCCAATTGAATGGGGTTTCCTTAAAATCTGGCAAAAGCAGGATTTTCCTTACTCCTTTATTGCTCAGTGCTCCATTCAAAGATGGCCATGAGACCCCTTTGGAAAGGTTCTTGGTGGCTCACAATGCCCTAATGTAATATTGGGCCAGCAAATCAGTAACCTTCACACCAACATAATATGGTAGTGCTGACCAAACTCAGGTCCTCAAATTCTGCCCAGAAAACTACTTTGTTGCTGCCAACCACTACTACCCTGCCAGTTGAATGAGAGAGAAAGAGAGAGTGAGAGAACAGCAGGCAGATAATAAGAAGAATGAGAAACAAAGCAATGGGTAGATTGGTTGGAGAATTCCCTGCGTCCTGTGGCAATGCTTCAGAAATACATTCACTAGAAAAAGTTGGAAAGTAATATAGGATTTTTTAGTTACTTTTCTTTTATCCAATATGAATACACTGAAGTGTTGTGTGCTTAAAATATATATTGGCCCTGAATGTGTGGTCAGCAACGAAGCGACGGCATTGGCTGCTGGGCCCAAAGTACGCTTCGCACAAGGATCTCGCAATCCCTGTGTCGAGAACTTTGGGTTTTCCGACCTTGAATTCAATTCAACGGAACTTAATGGGAATTCCCTTATTCAAACTTCTGTGACAGCAACAGCCTGCCTGAGCAGCCAATCAAAGGGCAGAATTCTCACAGACAGTGAACAAGAAAATGAGTAAGCCCTTAAAATACTAACTTTTTAAAATAGTTAGAGAGAGCAGAAGAAAGATTGGGGCTCTCACATGGCGAAAAGGCAAGCCTGAAATAAAGATGCACAAATTTTAAAAAAATTAAACATTTTTTTTCAAAAAGTTTCTTAAAAATTTGAATTTTTATTAAAATGGACAAATTTGACACTGCGCAACATTAAAATTCGTTTTTCAGGCCCATAACCTTTGTTTAGCAGTCAATGCACTGTTGAAACCCTAGTTACACCTAATCCCTTTGGGTCTAACTTTTAGTGGGGAATTTAACAGCGTACTCACTGCGGAAGAGCCGAAGTTTACGTCCGTTTCAATGATTTACGAGATTTCACTGATTGCCGGCTCTGTGGCGGGGGTGGGGGTAGCGGGGTGCACAGCGCAGCCAGTTTCACCGCTGTCATTGATGGACTGCAATTTTGGGATTTCTGCATGCTTCCAACTTTTTAAAATAGTTAGAGAGAGCAAATCCCGAAATTGCGGTCAGTTTCAAAGGCAGTATGACGGCGTATTCTGACAGTTCGCCATCATACCGATCATAAATTCAGGGCCATTATGTTATAATTTCTTTCGGGCACATCTGTGAACACCTCACACTGAAAAGTACCATGGAGCAAGCCTTACACAGATCACCAGTTTAAAATGGAATAAGACATTTTCACAGGAGTAACATTAAAAACTGTGAACACTGCAAAGTAAAATCTATAATGAATGAAGCATTACACAGAGGGCCCGTTTTGGTCATTTACTTCTGAAAATGCAAAAGGGTGCATATTTTCTTCAAAATCAAATATCTCCCTTTGTCTGTGATATTTTGTTTTAATTTGAACAGTAAACCCTTATGAAACGCATAAAAAGCAATACTTATTAAAGGGTATCTCAGCAACAACAACAACTTGTATTTATATCGCGCCTTTAACGTGGTAAAACGTCCCAAGGCGCTGCACAGGAATATTATAAGACGAAAACCTCTGTGCGCAATATTAGCACATAATTGCTTAGCGCATCCACATGACATTACTTTTGAATGGAGGCGTTAACCTTTGTTAAAAAGCAAAACAGCAGCAAAGCTGCAAAGTTGCTGTGATTTATTATGTGACTGTATTTTAGGTGTTGGGAGAGGAAAATGTTTAAAACTACATAGGGAAACACAAGAGCACTTTGGTAAAAGTGTCGTCAGGAGTCGAGACCCGGCTATGAAGAGGTCTTGAATTCAGTTGCAGTGATAGACATTATAGACAGATACTCCTGTATATGCTCAAGTAGAAACATTTGTTTGCCTATTTACAACCATGTCCCTATTTTAACTGGCACATTTTCTATTTAGGTGATGTATATGTACTATCTGCTGGGGTGGAAACTATACAGGAAGCACTTTATAGCCAAAGAACTGCATCCGGAAATCAAAGACAAACTTCTTACATATTTAGAGGTGAGAAAAATGTGGTGACCGAGTGATAATTTTACATGAAATCTGAAAAGATGAAGCTCACTCCAATCACCAGACAAGTCAACGCTCTGTGTGAAGGCGAGGAGCTGGAGGACGGTCTGAGACTTGATCGATGGTATGACCCCAGCATATTGATCCAGCCCCAGAACTCCACTATTCAAACCTGACTCTCCACAAGTTAAATTTCCTTTTCATTTGTCCACTAAGGATCTGTCACAACTGCATAGGAAGCATCATGTTCCATGAAATATTATTAAATCCATCTATATTTATCCCCAAGGCTTCAGTGACATTTCTGACTAGATATTTGTCTTCCTAAATTATCTCAATTGAGACTTGTTAATCTTGTATTTGTGTTTTCCAAATCTACACTCGCATTTCAAATTATATAGCTGCTTACATCTACAGTGTCTATGAATCCCAACACTTCAAGGAGTTGAATCATGTCCTCCCTCAATTAACTTATTTCTAAAGATAATAAATGTAATGCTGTGAGCAATTCTTCAAGGTTTGGTCTTTGGTCAGGGCTGAGTTCATCAATCATTATCAGTGACAGTGAAAGTGCTACAATTAGTCTTAGCATCTGCAGGCTAGGGAGGGAAAGAAGCAGGACGAGTTCCTGCACCCGAGATCTATTTAGTTACCCTGGTTGAAAGTGTGCATGATTAATGGGCTAAAGATAGAATTGGGCTCGATGGTGATACAATCCTATTGGAATAGAAAAGATTGAATTTGGATCCATATAGTGCCTTTAAGTGTAGTCACTGTTGTAATGTAGAAAATGCAGCAGCCATTTTGTGTACAGCAAGGTCCCACAAACAGCAATGAGATAAATGCCCAATTAATCTGATTTTGATGGTATCTGCATAAATGTTGTCCAGGATGCTGGGCGAACTCCACTGCTCTTCTTCATGTAGTACCATGAAATTATTTATAAGCACCTGAGAGGGCAGATGGGGCCTTGGTTTAACATTTCATCTGAAAGGTGCCACCTCTGATAGTGCAGTGCTCCCTCAGTACTTCACTGAAGTGTCAGTCTAGATTATGCGCTGAAGTATATGGAGAATATGACTCAGAGCTGTGAGTGTTACCACTGAGCCCAAGCTGACATAGAATATTAAAACTCAAGGCTAGGCTCACATGATGAAAAACAGAGGTTCTGCTGGTGCCTATGGAATTGAACCCCAGTATGAGCACAACCTTCAGAAAAGGGGAGAGAAAAAAAGAGAGGAAATTTGGATTTATTAATGCTGATCCATTTTGTATTTTACAGACAGAGAAAATAAACACCTACATTTTGGCACTGGATGGAGACACTGAATTCCAACCATCCGCTCTAACTCTGCTGATTGACAGACTTAGAAGATACCCTGAAGTAGGAGCTGCGTGTGGTCGAATACACCCAACTGGGCTTGGTAGGTAACAAAATCAGCATGGACTGTGCATTGAACCTAGGATTTTTCTGACCTTTAAGGCTCAATTATTCATTTGCAGAGCCACTTATGAAGCCAAATATTTTTAAATATCTTCATAGCACATGATCCACTAGCTAATTATTAAAAATAAAAGGGTCAAAACCATCGCATTAAGGACTAAGCATTAGGTAAATATTTGTTTTATTTTACAAAGGGGGTCATTTTAAGCTAACCAGCCAGATGGGAAACTCACGGTATCAGGTCTGATTTTACTCTCCATTGACTTCAAGTCAGGCAGGGTGTAAAACGGGTGCAGATCTGATCCCAGCAGTGTCCCATCAGGCAGTTTAGGATAAAATTACCTCCAAAGTGTTTCTTAAGCAGTGCTCATTTAGGACCACTTTCATCTGTACTCCTCCCATATTTTGTATCATTAAAACAATCCCGACCAATGGAAAGCCCAATGAACTAGGTTTACAATATCGATATCAATATAAATTGCTTTAAAAAGAAACTAATTATAGGCTTTATTTTATGTACAATATTTCTTCTGGTGTAAGATTGATACTAAGAATGTCACTTTGAATATACATATGACCGGGGATGCGGATAATTTCAAATAGAAAATCTTTAACATTGTATAAGGATTCTCTTTCAGGCATGATCGTCACTTCCTTTTTTGAGGGCAGCGTTAGTTATATGCATGATCTGCTCCCTGGTAAGAAAAGTAACCTCTGGAATTCTGAGCCGCTATCCCTGCCATTTATGCTCATAGTAGAGCATTTGTAATTGATGAAAAGGGTCCTGAAAACTTCAATGCTCAGCAAGTGTATTGGTCTGATAAAGGATCTGAGTCTGCTAATTTCAAAGTTTGCAAGTGACACATAACTTGGAAATGTAGTTAACAGAGAAGAGGATAGTAGCAGACTTCAGGAGGGCATAGTCTGGTGAAATGGGCAGACAAATGGCAGATAAAATGTAATGCAGAGAAGTGTGAATTGATGCATTTTGGAAGTAAGAATGATGAGAGGCTGTATAAAGTAAATGGTACAATTTTAAAGGAGGTTCAGGAATTGAGGGATCTGGGGGTTCACATACACAAATCTTTGAAGGTGGCAGGATAAGTCAATAAGACTGTTAAAAAAGCATACGGGATCCTTGGCTTTATAAACAGAGGCATAGGGCTGGATTTTCATTGAGGAGGTGGGACTACAACTTTTGGGGTTGTAGTCCCGCCTCCATCGAGTTCTAGCCAACCTACGAGATTTAGACTTGATTGACCTTGTTGAGCCTGCCCAGTGGGCTCAGCAGGCCAATTAAGGGCCACCCAGCAACAGGTGACGTCACAGATTGAAACTTCATCTGTCAAGACCTTTTGACAGATGAAATATTAGCGTTTCACAGCTGTTTGAAGCTGTCAAACACTGACAATCTGTACTCCAGGTTAATTCCTTCCTCTCAGGATGATTTAGAGATCTCCCCAGGACAGAAAGCAGAGGCTGCAGATTTTGACAGATCGCGGCCATTCTGCTTTCTATGCCGGTGAGATGAGGGACTCCCGAGACCTGAAGGAAGGAAGGCTGTAAAGGTAAGTAAAGGTTAATAAAACTTCTTTAAACACTTTACACAGACCAAACACACTTACCTCTGCACTCATGCATCCATCACTCACCTGAACACTGGACATCTCGAACCCTCCAAGCCCTTCATCCCAACGGCCCGCCTCGCTAACTTGGCGTGGTTTGGAGCCGTCGGGAATCCCACATTTCAACAATGAAAATAGGGATTAGGCTAAAAACTGTTGTGTATGTAATATGTGTGCTACTTTAAACCTATGGACAGGACTGCACTACTTGTAGGGCGTAGTGATACGCAGTACCACTCCTGGCCATAGGGGTATAAATAGTACTGTGGGTACTGACCTCCCCTCAGTTCCCGCCTGTGGGCATGAAGTAAAGACCTACGTATAGTCCCTACCTCCAACCAGTAAAGACCTGTTTTTATTGTTACTCATTAGTCTGTGTCTTAATTAACTAAATAATTCACAGACTTAACACTGGCGACGAGTCAGGTTCTTACCCTGCGGCAGTTATTCCACGGCGGTTGAAGAGAGGTTTCAAACCACACCACCCCACTGGAAGCGACAGGCATTAGGACCCTGAAGCCTCCATCAGCTTGTGAACCGGAGTAGAAGACAGGGCTGGGGAAGACAGAGGTACAGGGCGATAGCGATCGGCAGATAAGGGCCGGGCCGCTTTGAAGTGAGGGGCGCAGCCGGGCCATCGATCGCAACCACCGATAAGGGCCGCACTCGGGCTGAAAGGGCAGCGGCTGCAGAAATTGAAGGCGCGAGAGCCGCGGTGAAAAGCGCGGGCCATCGATCGCGATCAGGAGATAAGGGCTTTGGAGTGCGAGGCGCAGCCAGGCCATCGATCGCATCCGCTGATAAGGGCCACACTCGGGCGATCGCGGCGAAGATAAGGGCCGCACTCGGGGGCTGAAGGGAGACGGCGTCGGGGGACGGGTGAAGACCGCCAAGCGCGGGAAAACCGCCATTTTGTGGGCAGAGGACGATGGCAAGAGCGGGAAGCCGCCATCTTTGATAACAAGTAAAGAAAATAAAATCTGAGAAATTGCAAATCTACAATGCCTAAACACGGGAATATTAGCACCTTTGATAGTGACCTCGAAGATTGGGCCATATATGTTGAAAGAGTAAAAAATTATTGTAAGGCCAATAAAATTCGTGACCAAGATAAAGCTCTAACATTATTAAATTTAATGGGTGCGAAGACATACGGGCAATTGAAACACCTGTTATCACCAGATGAACCGGCGGATAAGACGTTCGATGAGATTGTTACTGTCCTGAAAGATCATCTAAACCCCACGCCGCTGATGCTAGCGGAACGATTAAAATTTTACGACAGAAGGCAGCTACAGCATGAAAGCAATGCTGAATATTTGCTGGAATTGCGTAAATTAGCGAAATATTGCCAGTTTGGAACGGGACTGACAGATGCACTACGAGACAAATTTGTGTGTGGTTTATTTAAACAGGATACACAAAAGCGACTGCTCGAGGAGAATGAGCTGACGCTTGAGAAGGCGGTCACTATGGCAGCAGCACACGAAGCCGCAGCGAGAGGCACGGCAGCAATGCAGCTACGGTCACTGGAGCTCAGTGCACACAAATTGGGTGTGAGTTCTGGCAAATGTTATCGTTGTGGAAAGACAACGCATGATCAGAACCAGTGTTGGTTTAAAAACCAAGAATGTAGAACTTGTGGTAGGCTTGGACACATAGCTAGAGTATGCAGGTCAGGGAAGAAGATCAGCAACAAGAAGTCACCGCAAGGAAAATACGCAAAAGTACACAAGGTGGCCGAACAGGAGTCCGATTCAGACGCTAGCAGTAATGAACTGGCTGGCTTAAGCAGTATTGAACTGGCTAGCTTAAGGGTACTCAACGTTGGTAAGGGTGCAGACCTCCAGACAATTTGGGTCACTCTTCAGATAGAAGGAGTCCAAGTAAAACTGGAATTGGACACTGGATCGGCATTGACGGTCATAAATAAGAAAGATTATGGAAGGTTATTCCAACATATTCCCCTACAGGATACGGAGCTCATATTGAAAACATACACGGGGCAAAGAGTGTACCCCATCGGGAAAATTGAGGTCACAGTGGTCCACAAGGGCGAAGAAAGTCAAATAATAGACTTATATGTGATATCTGAAGGAGGTCCTCCACTACTAGGACGGGAGTGGATTAGGAAAATGAATATCGACTGGCATTTCCTACAAACAATAACGAGTGAGAACTCGGTGAACATAATCAACCCAGATTCTGGAACTGATGATGGTAAGACCAACCCGTGTGCAAAAGACAAAGTTTCAGCACAGAATTCCACTGAGATAGAGAATTCTGAGTCTGTCCAGTCTACTGACATGCACATTTCTGAGGGACACCGGGCTCGAACTCAACTCTATTTCAAACTGCAACAGCAATTAGAACAAATGATTCGCCGTTTTGAGCAAGAGATGAATGCGACGAAAGAGTTCTTTGATATAGAGTGGGAACATCTGGAAAGACAACAGAAGCAGCTGCTGGAGCAAATGGAGCAGGAGCACACAAAACGTCTGATGTCAGAGGAGTTAACGGTCAGCCAACTCCTGCATATGCTGAAGGACAGGACTCTGAAATGGGAAAAACTTGAACACGAACTTCAATATTCAAACGAAAGGGGTTCGGAGCTCTCAAAGGTTATTGGAAGAGCTGAGGTGGCAACACAGACTGAGATGACTGCAACAGAGCAGCCCTTGGATGCCAAAAGTACGCTGACTCACGTCAACGTAGAACAACAGACCGCTGAAACAGCTGCTCCGGTAGAGGGATTGAATAGTCCGATCAATCAATCTCCAAAAGAAGTTGAAGTAGTAAAATCTCAAATGAGGTCATTAGTAAACGACTTGCTGAAAGCCCAGAAAAAGCTGGATGAAGAGGTACGCATGAAGAAGTCTCTTCAGGAAAGATGTCTGGACTTGGAACAAAAGCTGGCTAACGCCCAGCTGGGTATGGAGGAAATAGAAGACCCTCTCGCTGGCCCAGATCAGGACGACACCGAATATTACCATGACCTATTGAGTGACACTGAATATTATAGTGACCTGGTCTGCCCAGCTTGTGATGAAAACTCCCAAAGTGCAGAAATCAGGATGAATCACTTAAAGTCTAAGGAACATAGGGAGATGGTGGTGCTACAGCTGGCAGCTGACAGGGGAGCCCAGAGAGTCTCTAAGAAGCAGAAAAGGAAAAGACGAAGCAGAAGATGATAACCATCTGAACCATTATCACCCCTACCAGATCACACACGTGGTCCCTCCGAACGGAGCCAAATCAGTTCGGAAGTTCAAGCTGTTAAATCCATGGAAGGACTATTGAATGAGTCACTCCAGCAACGTGAACCGACTACACCACAGAGACTGAATCTGTGAACTATTTTCCGCAGAGATTGAATCTGTGAACTGTTTTCCGCAGAGACTGAATCTGTGATTTGTTTTGACATGAAGTTATCTATGTATCTATGTTATTCTGTTATGTAAACCTGAAGTTATATATGTATATATGTTATTACGTTATGTTAAATGGGGAGATGACTGTAAAGCTAAGAAGGGAGGAATGTTGTGTATGTAATATGTGTGCTACTTTAAACCTATGGACAGGACTGCACTACTTGTAGGGCGTAGTGATACGCAGTACCACTCCTGGCCATAGGGGTATAAATAGTACTGTGGGTACTGATCTCCCCTCAGTTCCCGCCTGTGGGCATGAAGTAAAGACCTACGTATAGTCCCTACCTCCAACCAGTAAAGACCTGTTTTTATTGTTACTCATTAGTCTGTGTCTTAATTAACTAAATAATTCACAGACTTAACAAAAACTGCCTGTTAACTACCTGTTAACAGGCAGTTAATTGGCACTAATCCTCTTCCCACCTCGGGGAGGCAGCTCCCAGTGCGGGGCGGGTACCCGCCTCCTTTGAAACTGGCATGGAGGCGGGTTGGGTGCGGGATGGGGTCGGGACCCCCGATTTCAGGATTTTAAACCCCGACTCCACAGCCCAATGAAAATCCAGCCCTAAGCAAGGAAGTTATGCTAAACCTTTATAAATCATTGGTTAGGCCTCAGCTGAAGTTTGGGCTGGATTTTAGTTCGCAACACGCTAGGAGCGGTGGTGCGGGGGGGGGTGGTCCGGGAGCGTGCGGGAAACCCGGAGGTAGGTGCAGCATGTCTGTGAGTGGCTTTTTAACCCAACCACCATATTACCATATGACTTCCCCAACTAATTAACATGCGCAAGTGTGATGACGTCCTGCATGACGCGATTTCAACTTCAGTATTTAAAGGGGCATTCCAAACATGCAATTTGAAGGAGCCAAAAGGCAGAAAGTGCAAGAATGGAATCCAGAAGGACAAAGGCTGTGCCTCGATTCAATGAAGGCTCCCTGAATGTGCTGCCGGGGGCTGTGAGGACCTGGAGGGATATACTGTTCCCTAGCAACGGGAGGAAGAAGCCGGCTGGGGACACCAAGAAGGCATGGTTGGAGGTGGTACAAGAGGTCAGTGGTGTCATGCTCATGGATACAATGTAGGAAGCGGTTTAATGACCTAAGCAGGGCAGGAAAGGTGAGAGGAATGTTACATTCACCTACATCTGGATATGGGTGTCACCCCAACCCCCTCACTCTGCCTTCTGAAACCTACTGCAGTACATCACTCCTCACACCAACTTACCTTGCAGGTGCACCCATTCCTCTCTGTCTATGCGCTTCCTCACATCTCCATCTGACCATCCACCACTGACACTCATGCTCATCCTTATGCAATGTCATGCCTCTCCCTCATAGTCACCCTCAACAAATGCTCTCCATCCATCCATCCAACACATGCCATAACTCTCACTCACTCTTCTTACAGGAGAAGAGAGCACAGAACATGAGGGAGAGGCAGAGAATGGGAGGTGGCCCTTCAGCCACCTCACAGCGAACAAGTGCAGAGGAGGTGGCACTGGAAATCAATGGAGTTTTGGCATGCCTGACCATTGGAGATGGGGAGATCGGGGCCTCCCAGCTACCTGGTGACAGAATTAAATATCAGACAGCCACATTCATGTTGACGTGTTGAGCCACATCTTCAGTGGATAGCCTTTGTCTCCAAGCAGCCAGCCGGTAAGTATGTTTGGCTTGCGAAGAGCTGGGGGAGGGTGAACTGGCACAGGACGAAAGAGTCATGAGAGCTGTCAGGGAAATTGGCGCACACATGCATGATGATCTTCCTATGGTTGCAGATGAGCTGCACATTGAGGGAGTGGAAGCCCTTGCAGTTGACAAAGACTCCTGGGTGATGATGGGGTGCCCTGATGGCCACATGTGTGCAGTCGATGACGTCCAGCACCCATGGGAAGCCAGCCAGAGCTGCAAAGCCCAGCGCCCGCTCAATAACACTGGCTTCATCAGTGGCAAAGTTGATATAATTGGCTGATGCATTTGTGGGCGGCCGACTGCAAGATGCCGCAAATGTCTGTTACAGATCACTGTAAGGAGCCTGAGGCAAAGAGGTTGATGGCACTGGTGACCTTGACAGCCACTGGTAAGGCATGTCCACCAGGTCCTCTGGGCTGCAGGTCTGGTTCCTGTAAGCTGCAAATGTCTGCGATAGCCTGGCGTGATAGCCTGATCCTCCTTTGGCACTGCTGCTCAGTCATGTTGAGGAAGCTCATCCTCTGCCTGTATACCCTGAGTTGGGGGTATCACCTCCGGCGCGGTGCAGTTCTGCGCTGATGCCCTCTGTCCTGTGGAGCCTCAGGTCATTGCGGAGAAAGTTATTGGCGCTGCTGGTGTGCCTGCTGCTGCTGGTGTTGGGGCTCATCCTGGTCCGATTCTGAGGACCAGGGTGAGACAGTATAAATGGCACACATGCTGATGTAATAGATGGCAGGTCAAGTTGAGATCAGCGGACCAATCTGTCAGTGGTGTGATAGGTAGTAGCAATGAGGCGAGAGTGGCTTCCGAATTTGCAGAAAAGACTTGCAAATTGTAGAGACCTAAATATGTGCTCAAAATGTACTCAGCAAGAGCCTTTCCCTTAGGCAAGTAAGCAGGTGTCATGTGGCAGTATTTATTGTCCTTTCCATGCGCTGCAGTAATGGCCTCGATCAATGGCCACTGAACTTTCACCTCAAGCTGACAGACATGGTTCCCGAGCTGTGTGATTCCCGTGGTCATGCAGTGAAATTCAAAAGATCTGGTTAAAAGCACTGTTAAGGGTCTGACAACAAGGTTTTAATAAGGTAAACTAGGTCGCCCGTTCGGGTCCGTGCCGCGCTGGCAAACGCGCCCGAGTTAAAGGCATGAGGAGGCGGAATAACGGCATGTTCCCGACCCGCTCCCATTTATTGTGCATTTTACTCCCGACCCGCCTCCAATCCCGCACGCACGGCAGCATGAAAATTACAACCAAAGTATCTCTAATGCTACATGAATAGTGACAACTAACTTCAGGTAAGTTAACATTTCAAGATATCTGCAAGATAGCTACTTGCACTGAGCCAGATGAATCCACCAAATGATACTGTCTGGATTAAAAAAAAAAAAAAAAAAATGTTTTTGTACCACTGTCCAGAGCTAAAACTGAAATCTGGAGCATAATTAATTAAGAAGGGCGCAGGTGCAGATCATTTGCTAGAAAGGGTGGTTGGTAATTCCTATTTAAAATACTGCAACATTTCCTTGGAGGTGAATGGTCAGACAGAGGAACAGTAGTAGGCCATTCAGCCCCTCGATCCTGTTCTGCCATTCAATTAGATCATGGCTGATCTTTATCTTAATTCCATCTACCTGCCTTGGTCTACATAACAGACCAGTAAGGAAAAGAAGCCATTCCCCTTGTGTTATCTTTAATAAAAAATATTTTACGTATGATTGACTGTGGACTGGAGTTTTATTGTTACAAAGTATGCTTTTGTTTATTTACAGTTTGGTGGCCTATATCTTCACCACCAAGAACACGTTCTTCATAAAATCTTCACAATAAGATTCAACTTCTAATACTTTCACCCCTATTTTACTACAGCAATGCACACTGTATTTGTGTTTTACAAACACTGGCCACAACTTGTCTCGACAAAATGGATGGCACCATAAAGGTTAATTCAGACCTTATATATAACACTGTTTTTTTCTTTTTACATGTCTTAGGTCCAATGGTTTGGTACCAGAAGTTTGAATATGCCGTTGGTCACTGGCTACAGAAGACAGCTGAACACGTGTTAGGGTGCGTACTGTGCAGTCCAGGATGCTTCAGTTTGTTCAGGGCAGCAGTGCTAATGGATGATAACGTATTGAAAAGGTATACAATAAAGCCCATGAAAGCACTGGACCACTTACAGTATGATCAAGGTAAGATAAATGTTCTCACCAACAGTCTGTATTTAATAGCTAACTCGAAGCAGTATTTTTTAACCTCCTACATCTCTTGCGTCAGAGGCACATGTGCTTCTACCTACATTTTGTCAGCTTATTGTTCTGGCAGGCTCATCAAACTGGCTGAGTCACCGGGAAACTCTGAAGGAGCAGTTAATTAAAGAGAGTGACACCCAAGGTCTATTTGCAGCTCCATCATCCTCCTACAATGTCCTATTACTTCTCTTAAGGCTTTTAAAATGTCAAACGAGCGATGAGTCCATATGCAGACAGACCTACTTGCATATGCAACCTTGATTTACTCCTTATTATACTTGTAGTGACTGTCCTTGGTAGTTTATGACTCTTTTGGTCTCTCAGGGCATTGTCTGTAACCTTCCACACATTGGTGGGAATTTTAACATGGGTGAGCAGGTGGGAGTGGGTGTGGGTGGAGGATAAATATTCCCAGGAGGTGGGTTGGCATTTAAAAAATGTTATTGAGGCTGGAAACCTCAGATTTAACTGTGGCAGACCGGGTTTCCTGGGCCTCGGGAAACCCAACAGCTGCAGCGAGGCGAGGACAGCTTTGGGGAGAAGGTAGGTGTCCCAAGCTCACCCATCAGACCCCTCCAATACAAACATCACCCCCAGGGACCGGACATCCTCCTGGGATCGGGGCTCGGACAACCCCCCAGGATCGACCTCCCCCCACCCCCGGGATTGGACCCCCCTTGGGATTGGACTCCCATGGGATCAGGCCATCCCCCTCCATGTTGTGCGGGGAAACCCAGGCTTCCAGGTTCCCTGCCCGCTGCTGGGCCCCCTCATTCCCAGAGCGTCAAAAAGTTAAAATTCCTGCCATTGTTTGTAACATTCCACACATTGTCTGCGACCTTCCACACATTGTCTGCGACCTTCCACACATTGTCTGCGACCTTCCACACATTGTCTGCGACATTCCACACATTGTCTGTGACATTCCACACATTGTCTGTGACATTCCACACATTGTCTGTGACATTCCACACAATGTCTGCGACCTTCCACACATTGTCTGCGACCTTCCACACATTGTCTGCGACCTTCCACACATTGTCTGCGACATTCCACACATTGTCTGTGACATTCCACACATTGTCTGTGACATTCCACACATTGTCTGTGACATTCCACACAATGTCTGCGACCTTCCACACTTTGGGCTGGATTTTCTCAATGGAGACGAGCTGGAGATGGGACTGCTGCTTTGCGTGTCAATGTCCCACCTCTATCCTCGTCTGACCAACCAGAGGGATTTTCCCCTGATTGACCTGGTTAAGCCTGCCCTGCGGGCTCAGCAGGCCAATTAGGAAGGAAATCACTCACAGATCACGTCAACGTCAGACGTGTTATCTGTCAAAACTTCTTGGAAGAAGAAATGTCAGCGTTTGACAGCTCTGTGAAGCTGTAAAACACTGACATTCTCTGTAGATTGATGAGTCCTTGTGTTCAGGACTCATCAAACCTTTCAACTTTGTCGATTTCAGGTGGCTGTTGTTTCGGAGGATCCAAAAGCCAGTCTGTGAAATCGACAATGAAGATGTCGGCTCTCCCAATCCAGCGTGGCTGAAGGCTGTAGGAAGAAAACAAGGTAAGTGAACATTCTTTTACACTTATCACTCACCTTACATACTTTCCACTCCACACTTGCACCTATCACTCACCTCTACATCTTACTTCCAGGTGCCTCCGACCGCCACAGACCTCCTTCACGTCTCCTCCAACCCGACGGAGTTCTCCGAGGTCGGGAAGCCTTCACCTGTGAAGGTAAAATGGCACTAATTATTTTTTCTGCATGTTAACTACCTGTTAACAGGCAGTTAAAAGTATTTAATGCCTTTCCCGCTCCAGAAGATGGGAGCCAAAGCAGCACATCTTGCCGCCTCCTGGCAAAAGGGCATGGAGGTGGGATGGGGGTGGGTTTGCCATCTGCCCCCACTTTCTGCTACTTTACCAGCAGTCCCACCTCCATGCCCACCTCCTCGGGGCTTGGAAAATCCAGCCCATTGTCTGCAACCTTCCACACATTGTCTGTAACATTCCACACATTGTCTGTAACATTCCACACATTGTCTGTAACCTTCCACACATTGTCTGTAACCTTCCACACATTGTCTGCAACCTTCCACACATTGTCTGTAACCTTCCACACATTGTCTGTAACATTCCGCACATTGTCTGTAACCTTCTACACATTGTTTGTAACCTTCCACAAATTGTCTGTAACATTCCGCACATTGCCTGTAACCTTCTACACATTGTTTGTAACATTTCACACATTGTCTATAACCTTCCACACATTCTCTGCAACCTTCCACACATTGTCTGTTATATAAGAACATAAGAAGTAAGAGCAGGAGTAGGCCATCCGGCCCCTCGAACCTGCTCCGCCATTCAATAAAATCATGGCTGATCATCGACCTCAACTCCACTTTCCAGCCCGATCTCCATATCCCTCGATACCCCTAGGGCTGGATATTACCAGCCCTGATGAGGCGTGTTTGGAGGCGGGACTGCTGGAAAAATCAAAAAGAATGGGAGTGGGTCCCAAACCCGCTCCCAACCCACCTCCAACCAATCTTCCCAGGAGTCAGGTCTTCGATTTGCGCAGGGACCCGAATCTTAGCGGCAGGAAGAGGATTATAGAAGAGGCTTTTTCCCATTTTGCGACTTCTGCTGCAGGCTTCCCGATGTCGGGGAACCCCGTCAGGGTAAGTGAGGCATGCTGTGGGTCTGTTGTTATGTTTGTGTATAGATGACAGCTGCGGAAGTGGTGTGAACGATGCAATGGGACACTGGTGAGTATCAGAGGTAAGGAAATGTTGGAAAAGTCATTTTTAATGTGTTTAGATTTTCAGTAGTGTTGTGTATGTACCTTTAAGAGAAGAACTGATTTTATACTGCAGTACCGGCAGTGACCACCCCTGTATAAAAGGCCCTAGCAGGCTTCTGTACATCTGACGTTACCCTCTGTTCAGTAAAATACCTGTTTAATTGTTCTCCCGAAGTCCGTGTATTATTGAGGCGCAGACTTTACAGTGGCGACGAGCAAGTTCGAACTCACCTGCAGTACTGCATCACCTCACGGGGACCTTTCCCTGAGAAGAAGTTTCTTGGAGGTCGAAGTCAGAGCAACGGGCGTTGACCGCGGGCAACCGCACAAGGATCCATCGGTGTTCGGAGAATTGCGGGAGAGGCTGTGGAGAGCTGAGCTTAGCTCCCCAGTCAAGGTGTTCCAGCAAATCGTGCTGGTAGCAGGTAGTGCGCTGACCCTTCCGGACTGTGGCGGGCTCGAGCTCGATCGAGCAGCTCTGCAAAAGGGGCCGCGCAGCGTCGCCGGGAGGAAAGAGAGAGAGGGTGGAGCGCACAGGGCGCGGTCGGTGCTCAAGAACCGGGCAGCGGAGAGAAAATAAACGAGGGGAAGGAAAAGTGAGACGTGCCGAAGCCGCGGGTCGCTGCCATTACCCTGTAGAACGCTAGGAGCAGCGTGGCAGCAAGGGGAAGAAGCAAAAGTGCGGGAGGCGCCATTTTATTCCATTGGGGAAGAAGGAAAAGCGCGGGAGGCGCCATTTTATTCCATTGGGGAAGAAGAAAAAGCACGGGAGGCGCCATTTTAAATCACCCAAGATGCCGAAAAGTGGCAGTATCACTGCTTTCGACAACGAGGTAGAAGACTGGACCACGTATGTGGAAAGAATTGAAGTGTACTGCAAGGCAAATGAGGTGGCCGATGGAAAGAAGGCGCTGTATTATTAAATTTGATGGGTGCGAGAACGTACAGGCTATTGCGGAATTTAATTACCCCAGCTAAACCAATGGAGAAAAGTTTTGAGGAGATTGTTAATATCTTACAGGAACACCTAAACCCTACACCACTGCTGATAGCAGAAAGATTCAAGTTCCATAAAAGAAACCAGCACAAAGATGAGAGCAATGCTGACTATCTTACGGAACTACGCAAGTTCTCAAAGCACTGCCAGTTCGGAGCAGGACTGGCAGACACTTTACGGGATAAGTGTGTCTGCGGGCTCCAGAGTGAAGGAACCCAGAAACGACTACTTTCGGAAAAGGACCTGACGCTAGAACAGGCTTTCAGCGTGGCAGTATCCTACGAAGCAGCAGCACGGGGAGCTGCAGAAATACAACAGAAACCACAAGAATACAGCGCTAACGAAATGGCGTATGGAGCAGAAAAGTGCTATCGCTGCGGCAGAACAACCCATGATCAGAAGGACTGCTGGTTTAAGGACAAAGTATGCAGGCAATGCGGGAAAATGGGACATATAGCAAGAGTCTGCAGGTCGGGAAAGAAAACCAACACTACAAGAACTACTAAGGAAAAGTACAAGAAAGTAAAAAAAATGACAGACAGTAGTTCGGAAGATCAGGAGAGTGATAACGACTCCAGGAGCAGGAGATTAAGTTGTCTAAAGTTACACAACGTGATCGCAAAGGAGGATCACCGAACCATTTGGGTCACTCTCATGATAGCAAGGTCCCAAGTAAAGATGGAATTGGATACAGGATCAGCCCTAACTGTCATGAATCGACGAGACTATGAGCGGCTATTCTCACACATACCCTTCAAGAACACGTCCATTGTGTTGAAGACATACACGGGGCAAAAAGTCTACCCCAGAGGAAAAATAAGGGTGCCAGTTAAATATAACGGCAAGGAAACACAGAAACTGTATCTATATATACTACAAGATAGAGGACCACCATTATTGGGACGTGAATGGATCCGAAAAATACAATTGGATTGGCATTCCATTCAGGCTCTAACTGTGACTGACAAAAAGGATGATGACGTCGCACCTGGACGTCTGTCACAAATTCTAACTGACGCGAAAGAGGTGTTCCAACAAGGACTTGGGACTCTAAAAGGAGTAAAGGCAATGATAAAAATCAAAGATAACGCAAACCCAAAATTTTTTAAGGCCAGACCAGTGCCGTACGCGATCCGCCCAGCCGTCGAAGCAGAACTGGAGAGTCTGGAGCATTCGGGTGTGCTGTCCAAGGTGGATTGGAGCGACTGGGCCACACCCATCGTTCCTGTAATGAAGAAATCATTGAGCAGCACGCCTGGGGAGCCGAAGAAGGTTCGCATCTGTAGGGACTTCAAGGTAACTGTGAACCCAGTCCTGCACACAGTACAATATCCACTTCCATGGACAGAAGATATTTTCACCTCACTATCTGGAGGGAAATGCTTTACGAAGATTGATCTGGCCCAAGCGTATCTACAAATGGAGGTGGAAGAAGCATCTAGGAAATACCTCACGATAAACACTCACAAAGGCCTTTACCAGTACAATCGACTGGTATTCGGGGTAGCATCAGCCCCGGCTATTTGGCAGAGGGCAATGGAACAAGTCCTGCAAGGGATCCCTGGGACCCAGTGTTATTTGGATGACATCCTGGTGACGGGCGAAAATGACAGTGAACACCTTGCCAACCTGGAGCAGGTGCTCACTAGATTGCAGCAATATGGGCTACGAGCCAACCGCCCCAAATGCGAGTTCTTCAGGAGACAAATCTCGTATTGTGGCCACATGATTGATGAAGAAGGGTTGCATAAGTCGCCAGACAAGATTGAGGCTGTAGTCAAGGCTCCAGCACCGGAAAATGTGTCGCAACTGAGGTCGTTTCTCGGGCTGGTGAACTACTACCATAAGTTCTTGCTGAATTTATCTACAATTCTGCACCCACTGAACGCCCTGCTGCAAACTGGAGTAACATGGAAATGGAGTGATGAGTGTAAGCGTGCCTTTCAGAAATGTAAATGCCTAATCACTTCAAAAGAAGTATTGGCCCACTACAACCCAACACTACCGATTCGGTTAGCATGTGATGCATCTCCCTACGGCATCGGAGCGGTGCTGTCACACAAATTCCTTGATGGTTCAGAGAGGCCAATAGCCTTTGCGTCGCGCTCCTTAACCTCAGCCGAGCGTATTTACGCCCAGATTGACAGGGAGGCCCTCAGCCTGGTGTGGGGGGTGAAGAAGTTCAATCACTATCTGCACGGGCAGAAATTCACCCTACTGACTGATCATCAGCCCCTGGTCTCCATTTTTAACCCAAGAAGGGCGTTCCGGTGATGACGGCGCAACGGCTGCAAAGATGGTCACTTTTTCTAGGGGCACATCAGTACGACATAGAATACAAGGGTACGAAGCAGCATGGAAACGCTGATGGGCTGTCGCGCCTACCGTTGCCTACGGTAGAGGAAGCACCTGCAGTGGACCCTGTTGAGATATTCCATGCGACCATAGTCGAATGTCTGCCTGTTACAAACTCAAGTATAGAGAAGGAAACCCAAAATGACCCGACACTCTCTCGGGTCTATGATTTGACGGTGAAGGGATGGCCAGCACATGGCGACTCACTGTTGCCAGCATTCTCGCCAAGGAGAGAACAGCTGTCAGTGTGCTGGGGGACCTTGATGTGTGGATCCCAAGTGGTAATTCCACCCAAGTTGAGAGACAGAGTGCTCAATGAGCTTCATGAAGGTCATCTGGGAGGGGTAAAAATGAAAAGCCTAGCCAGGGCTTATGTGTGGTGGCTGGGAATCGATAAACAAATCGAGGACCTGACCAAGAGCTGCTCAGGATGCCAGAAAGTCCAAAATGCACCACCACAGGCCCCTCTACACCCATGGGAGTGGCCCTCATCTCCATGGCAACAGGTACACATTGATTTTGCTGGTCCATTTATGGACTCAATGTTTCTAATCACTGTGGACGCCCATTCGAAATGGCCAGAGGTCATCAAAATGTCCTCCACCACCACGGAGAAAACTATTGCAATCCTATGGACCATCTTCGCCAGGAATGGCTTGCCAGAACTTATTTGCTCCGACAATGGGCCACAGTTTGTGTCCGAGGATTTCCGGAGGTTTCTGAGGAATAATGGGGTGAAACATTACACATCTGCCCCATATCATCCAGCCACAAATGGATTGGCTGAGAGGTTTGTTCAGACCTTTAAAAAGGCAATAAAGGCGATGTATAACGACGACATTCCACTACAACACAAGGTAGATCATTTCTTGTTTGCTTACCGGAATGCGACACATGCAGTCACCAACCAAGCTCCAGACATAATGTTCTTCAACCGAAGGCTAAGATGTCGCCTGGATTTGCTCAAACCAAACATAAGACGAGATGTTGAGGATAAGCAATTCCAGCACATCAACGAGAAGCCAACCAGGAGCTTCAAGATAGGACAACCAGTCTTGGCCCGCGACTACTGAACAGAAAAATGGCAGCCAGGACGATATGCACACAGCAGGGACCACTAATGTACACAGTGGACGTTGGAGAGAGCATCGTGAGACGCCATGCTGACCAGATTCTAGAGTCACGGGAACAAGCCAAACCTATACCATGAGCATGTGCACCTGGTAACGAGCCCGAAGTACAGATTGCGTCTACCTCAGAAGCAGTGGTATTGGAAGCTGACGAACCAATCAATGACAATGAGCCAGAATCGACTCCACCGCAAGAACAGGATACTCGAGAAAGGCGCTATCCAGTCAGGATTAGGAAGCCTCCTCAAAGACTGAACTTATAAATGATTATTTCAGTTGCTGTATATAGTACCGAGAAAATTGTAATTGTAATTAGTTATTATTTAGTTGTTAAATGAATGTTATGTACTGTTTATCTAAAAGGGGAGGAATTGTTGTGTATGTACCTTTAAGAGAAGAACTGATTTTATACTGCAGTACCGGCAGTGACCACCCCTGTATAAAAGGCCCTAGCAGGCTTCTGTACTTCAGTCTGACGTTACCCTCTGTTTCAGCATTTCCTGCCTGTGCAGCTGCCTCAGTCAGCAGGAGGAGAAGGAGCAGACAAACCAGGAGAGTGGAGAGTGGAGAGTGTAAAGTGGTGGTCTCCTGACCAGGAAGAGGAGGATATTGTTAGACCACCACCACCTCCACCTCCACCTCCACCTCCATCATCATCACAGCAACTGAGGTGCCTGGAGAGAGAGGGCAGAGGAGGAGAAGGAGAAGGGAGGCCAGCAACAACACCAACCAGGGGAGAGGCCTTTCCCATTACTGCCTCCCCAAATTGGCCTCCATTCCAGGAGAGAGGGGAGAGAAACAACCAACAACTACCAACTGTTTGGAAGGAGGGAAGGACAACAGCATCTTTCAGGTGGGTGTTATTTGGTGCACTCTCCCAAAGACTTTGTATTTTAGGTGGGGGGGGGAAAAGAAGAAAAAAGGGCCGGATCATCAAGGGGTGTGTGTGTGGCTCTTGTAAAACACTAGGCCACACACACCACTAATTAAGCACCCCTTCCTATTGCCTGACCTGGGATAGCTGGAGCTGCCTAGGTGATCAGCCCAATTGTACATCGTTAAGACCTGGTGTGGGACTGAGCCTGGGGCGTCTCCAGCTTTCCCAAGTGAAGACATCTTCTCCCCCTGCTAGAAGACCACCTTCAAAGACTTTAATTTTTAATCGGAGAGTGCACCCCTGCCGACACCCACCCACCCACCATCCTGAGTGGCGACCCTGCCTTTGCGGCCTCCCTCCTTCCCACCCCCCCATCTCTCTCTCTCTTTGTCTTTCTCTGCCTTTCTCTCTGAGGCACCTCATTTCATCTTTAATTATTAATTGCCTATTGAGCAGAGGGGAGAAGGCCCCTCTCCCAATTTCAATCAATAAGGGGGAGAGGTGTGCCTTCAATTTAAACAGCTCCCTCTGCTCAATTGAGGACCAAAAAAAATACCTGAGGCCACATTAACACCTTCAGGCCTGTGACTTGGGGTGAGTGTAGCCCTTTTTTAGAAAACACCCCAGAATGGCGACTGCATCTTCGCCAGTGACGGGGCCAGCCAAGACGTATGCGGGAGTGGCAGCCACAGCCACAGCTGCTCCCACTGCTTCTGCTGCCCCGTCACCATTCAGACTAATAACAAAAAAACTTGGGGTGAAGAGCTACACCATTGAGGCCTGCGTTAAAGCCATGGCTGGGGTTGTCGGCCCCTCAGCCATCGTCGTGGCCTCAAAAATGTATGGGAAGGCTGTGTTCTTCCTGGGGTTGGAGCGGGCGGTGTCCCTGGCTGTCACCAAGGGGCTCACCGTGGGCGGGACCTTCCTGCCGGTGGACCCCCTCGAGGCCACCACGCAGAGGGTGGTTATTTCGAATGTCCCGCCCTATGTTCCTGGTGAGCTCCTCCTTCCCCATCTACGTCAACTTGGGGAGGTGAGGTCGGGGATCACACCCATCCCGCTCGGCTTCCGGGAGGCCAGCCTTCGCCACGTCTTCTCCTTCCGGCGCCAGCTGTTCATCCAGCTGGCGCGGGAGGAGGACACTGACGGGGCATTCGTCGTCCACCACGAGGGGACCGCCTATCGCGTCTTCTGGACGTCGGACGGTGTGCGGTGCCACGCCTGCAAGGAGGTGGGGCACATCCGGAAAAACTGCCCCGCCTCCAAGACCGCCAAATCATCTCGTGCGGCCGAGGCTGGCGCCGCCGACGCTCCTCCCCCCGGATCTGCCCGCGCGTCGGGAACGTCTGATGTGTGGTCGACGTCGGGGGCCGATGCCACCAAGGCCTCCGGTGGGGGGGAGGGAGCGTGTCTGGCTGGAAAGAAGGCGCGGCGGAAAAATAAACACCTTAGCGCGGGTCCCCCCGTGGATGGCCAGCCCTTGCCCCTTGAGCCCATTACACCCGCGCTCCTCGCGGAGTTAATCGGGGCAGATGCGAGTGGGAGGGGCCTCCTGCCCAAGCCTGTGGCAGCAACCGCCATAGCGGAAACGCCATTACCTGCGGCCGGGCTCGGGCCCGAGGAGCCCAACAAACCTGCTCCGCCGGAGGGAGCTGAGGCGGAGGCCTCTGCAGTCATGGAGGTCTCCCTCGCTCCCTCCGTGCTAAAAAGAAGGCGCGACCCCCTGGAAGAGGAGGAGGACCGGGAGGAGGAAGGTCCCTCCGAGCAGGGGGAGTCGTTGCCCGCCGCAGGTACTGCGCCCCCCCCCTCCCGCTGTCGTCATCACCAGCGATCGGCAGGGGTCGCCTGTCCCTCGGGAGGCTGAGGCAGATGTGTCTGTCCGACGCGTGCCTCCCGGGGATGGGGACGAGGCCCTGCCCGTGGGGGGGGGTCGCGGAACAACCCGCGGCGGTAATTGAAATTGACCTTCTATCGGTGCTGTTACCCCTCGCCGGGTCGGGCGGCCTGGGGTCTGGGTCGGGGGAGCTCGAGGATAATGAGCTCGCCCAATGTGACCCGGACATCTCCCAGGGGCTGCTCGTCCTGGTAGAGCTTTTAATTCAAAACCCCCCATCCGCTGGGTCGGAGGTTGGTGGCGGGGAGGAGGATGGCCCCATGGCTGCGTCTCTGGTGCCGGACGTACTGGAGGAGCTGGGAATTGTTCTCTCCCCGGTTTCTCCGGTCGTTCCGGCGTCTGAGGTGGAGGGGAGCTCTGAACCGCCGCCGTCTTCTGGCCCAGCACCCCTAGAGGAGCCCAGGGAGAAATCCTCTGCCGCCGATCCTGGGGGTGGGATCCGGGCGGAGGCGGGGCTGGCTGGCGCGGCCGAGCCGTTCGCTTCGCACTGCGCGGCGGACGGGTCGGCCGCTGGTGACGACCCCCTGGAGGAGGATGGGGACTCGGTGATGGGCACGGAGGACGATTCGGACTCCAGCGCCAACGAGGCGATGGATGACCTCGTGCCCCTTGCCGAGTCTCCCCTCATTCCCGTAAGGGAACTCCGGGATTTTATGGCCACGTGCCTGGGTCAGTGCAATAAGGTCCGGCTGGCCCTCGACAGGTGGTCGGAGCTGGCGCTGCTCATCGTATCCGTCCGCGCCGCCGTTAAGGACGAGGGTGTGAACCCGCTCGAGCTGCGTCGGCTCACAACGTTTCTCACTGGGCTGCTGAGGAAGTGGCGGCTGACCAGCGGCTGCGCTTCCTCCCCCCGTTAGGTGTAGGTAGAGGTTGCACTATGCTTCTGACATGAAGATAACCATAGCCAGCCTCAACATCAACGGCAGCAGGGAGGCGCGCCGCAGATTCAATAACTTCTCGGTCCTTCGGGACGGGAAGTATGCGGTGTGCTTCCTGCAAGAAACCCACACCGTTCCGGGAGATGAAGCCACGTGGCTCCTGGAGTGGCAAGGAGGGGTCAGCATGAGTCACCTCTCCAACAATTCCAGCGGGGTGGCTATCTTGCTGGCCCCACATTTTCAGCCGGAGATCTTGGGGGTCAAGGAGCACGTGCCGGGCCGCTTGCTCCAGGTCACCGTTCGCCTGGGGGGCGTGCCGCTCCATCTAGTAAACGTGTACGCCCCTCAGACCGGTGCGCAGCAAGTGCGCTTCTTCGAAGAAGTGTCCGCTCTGTTGGGCTCCGTCGACGTGGGCGAGTGTGTCATCCTCGGGGGGGATTTTAAATGCACCCTCGAGGCGAGGGATCGTTCGGGTCCCCGCGAAGCCCGGTGGCGAAGGAGAAGTTGAGGGACCTGGTTGGGTCCTTCGACTTGGTGGACGTCTGGCGAAATCTCCACCCCGACTCCAGCGCCTTCACTAGCGTGAGGTCTGGGGGAGGAAGTCCAGAATTGACCGCCTTTACATTTCCCGGGCGTACGTCTCCTGCGTTCCAGCGGCTTCCATGCGGCCGGTGCCATGCACGGACCACCACCTGGTGTGGGCAGAGCTCGCTCCGCTGCGCGCGCGGGGGGGGGTTCGCGTACTGGCATTTTAACAACCTGCTGCTGGAGGACGCGCGGTTCCGGGATTCGTTTCATCTGTTCTGGGCCGACTGGAGAAGGAAGTGGGGGGGCTTCCCCTCCTTGAGGCTATGGTGGGATGTGGGCAAGGCTCACATCCATCTCTTCTGTCAGGAGTACGCGAAGGGGTCGACCAAGAGGCGGGAGGCCCGGGTCGGGCGGTTGGAGAAGGAGGTGCTCGACCTGGAGTCCCGTCTCGGTCAGGTCGTCGAGGACCCGGCCCTGCGGAAGGTGTACGAAGAGAAGAAGGGCGCGCTGAAGGACCTGCAGCTCGTCGGGTCCCGAGGCGCGTAGGTGAGGTCGCGGATCCAGCTCCTGCGGGACCTGGACCGCGGCTCCCCCTTCTTCTACTCACTGGAAAAAAGACGGGGGGTCCGTAAGCAGCTCTTGGGGCTGCTGGCTGACGACGGATCTCTGGTCTCGGATCCGGAGGGAATCAGCGCGGAGACCCGCGCCTACTACGGGGCTCTGTTCTCTCCGGATCCGTCCAGCGAGGATGCGCGCAGAATTTTTTGGGAGGACCTGCCGAAGGTCAGCCCGGAGGGCGCCGAAAAATTGGACGCTCCGCTAAGCCTGGCAGAGCTGACCGGCGCCCTCCGCCAGCTCTCTAGGGAAAAGTCCCCGGGGCTGGATGGGCTGACCGTGGAGTTCCACAGGGCATTCTGGGACATCTTGGGGGGCGACTACGCGCGGGTCCTGGGGGAAAGTTTGGCGACTGGGGAGATGCCCCTCTCTTGGCACAGAGCGGTCATTGTCCTGCTGCCTTAGAAGGGTGATCTCCGCCTCCTTAAGAACTGGCGCCCGGTCTCCCTCCTCAGCACGGACTATAAAATCTTTGCCAGGGCCATGTCTGCTCGCCTTGGCACCGTGCTGGCCCACATGATCCACCCCGACCAGTCCTACACGGTCCCGGGCCGGACCATCCACGATAACATCCATCTGGTCCGGGACCTGGTCCACCACTCCCAGAGGGCTGGTCTGTCGGTTGCCTTCCTTTCCCTGGATCAGGAGAAGGCGTTCGACAGGATGGATCACGAGTATCTCTTCGGGTTCGGGACGCATTTCGTCGCCCGGATCCGACTTCTGTACGCTGCCGCGGAGTGTCTGATTAAAGTTAACGGGTCCTTGACGGCGCCCCTTCGCTTCGGGAGGGGGGTGCGTCAGGGATGCCCCACGTCCGGTCAGTTATACGCCGTTTGCGTGGAGCCATTCCTGCGCCTCTTGCGGAAGAGGTTGACGGGACTGGCTCTGCAAGGGCCGGGCGTGGAGGTGGTCCTCTCGGCTTACACCGATGACGTGCTCCTCACGGTCACGGATCCCGCTGACTTGCGGAGGATGCGGGAATGCCAGCAGATTTACTCGGACGTATCCTCCGCCAAGATCAACTGGGAGAAATGTTCCGGACTCCTGATGGGTCAGTGGCGGGTGGACTCCCTGCCGGAGGAGTTCAGGCCTTTCGCCTGGAGCACCATGCACCTCCTCTATTTGGGAGTCTACCTTAGCCCTGCCGAGGACGCCTGGCCGGCGAACTGGCAAGAGCTGGAGGCCAAAGTCACCGCTCACCTAGGACGCTGGACAGGACTGCGCCGAGTGTTGTCCTACAGGGGTTGAGCGCTGGTCATAAACCAGCTGGTGGCCGCCATGTTGTGGTACCGGTTGGTCACTTTGATCCCTCCCCCTGCGTTTGTCGCCAAGATGCAGAAGAAGCTCATCGACTTCTTCTGGGACAAAAGGAAGCACTGGGTCTCTGCCGCAGTTCTGTGTCTCTCGCTTAGGGAGGGCGGTCAGGCGCTGGTGTGCCTTCGCACCCAGGCTGCGACTTTCCGTCTTCAGACGCTGCAGAGATACCTGTACGTCGAGAATCCTCCGAGATGGTGTGCGCTGGCGACGTTTTTCTTCCGCCAGCTGCACGGCCTCAATTCCGACACGCAGCTCCTGTTCGCGAAAGTGGGCGGCAGGCGTGCCGGCCTGCAGGAGCTGCCTGTCTTCTACCAGGAACTACTATGGGTTTGGAACTACGTCGCTTCCAGGCGGAGCTCTCCCCCTTCGGGAGCCGCTGCTCAGGAATCCGCACCTCCACGAACGCGGTTTCGGGCGGCTGACGGAGGGCAGGGCTGTGCCTGGCAAGGTGACCAGAGTCGGGGACCTGCTCGATGGCAGAGGAGCAGGCTGGATGGCGCCGGAGGAGCTGGCGCGGCGCCTGTCCTGGACCAATGTCGGCTCGCGGTCGAAGCCATCGAATCGGTGAAAGCGGCACTGGGCCCCGACTCCACTAGGTGTATCGAGGCGGCTCAAGCATATGGGGCGATCCCGTCCGAGCTTACCCCCGTTCAGACGGAATTCCTCATCGGCGCCCGGCCCCGAAACTCCCCTCGGGAACCGGCGCCTCACAACTTGAGCCATCTTGAGGAAATACCCTCCGTGCCTTTTCATTCCGCGTGGAGGGGTTTCCTGTACGGGCTGCTCCTGCACACTCTCCACTTTGCCATCTTCGTCTACCGTCCGGACACGCCTTGGCGTGGCGTCTTGCCGACTGGCGGTGGCGGAGGTCCCCAATGGCGGGCTCTCTATGCGGGAGTCCTCCCTTGTTCCATCGGGGACTTGGCCTGGAGGGTGTTGCACGGAGCGGTCCCGTGCAATAAGGTTTTAAGTAGGTTCATGGACTCCCAGGCCGCCTGCATTTCCGCGACCGGCGGGCGCCGCGGGGACTGGAGTGCATCATCAACCCGGATAACCAAATTTTAATATGATTTGTTAAGTTTTAGTTGAACTTTTGTTTACAGTTAATTTGTTTTTTTTTTGGTACGAACAAAAAGAGTACCCTCTGTTCAGTAAAATACCTGTTTAATTGTTCTCCCGTAGTCTGTGTATTATTGAGGCGCGGACTTTACAAGTAGGTGATAAGCTTTGAAGTGTTTGTGTGCCCTCACCTCATTGGGAGAAGTGACAGATCGATTCTGTACCCTCACCTGCAGTTGCCATCTGTTTTATCCTAAGGAGAGAGTCACTGGAGAGTCTGGGTGCAAGGGCTCACCTTTGTACAGTGATTGTTAGTGTTTGACAGCACCTCAATACTGTCAAACACTGTCAAATCATCCATCAAAAATATATGGTCCATGTGTCTTTAAGAAAACCAGCAGATGAAGCGTCATCAACTGACGTCATCTGACACCAGCTTTCCCTTAATTGGCCAGCAAGCCTGCAGGGCGGGCTTAACAAGGCCAATCAAGGGAAAATAGTGTCTGTGCACTGGACGTCACTGGGGGCGGGACTAGAATCCAGAAGGCAGCAGTCCCGCCCCCAAATCATTTCAGTCAGTAAAATCCAGCCCCTAGAGTCCAAAAATCTATCTATCTCAGCCTTGGATATATTCAAAGACTTAGCATTCACAGCCCTCTGGGGTAGAGAATTCCAAAGATTCACAACCCCCTGAGTGAAGAAATTCTTCCTCATCTCAGTCTTAAATGACCTACCCCTTATCCTGAGACTATGCCCCCTAGTTCGAGACAGTCCAGCCAGGGGAAACAACTTTGCATCTACCCTGTCAATCCCCTTCAGAATCTTGTATGTTTCAATGAGATCACCTCTCATTCTTCTAAACTCCAGAGAGTATAGGCCCATTCTACACAATCTCTCATCATAGGACAGCCCTCTCATCCCAGGAATCAATCTAGTGAACCTTTGTTGCACCGCCTCCAAGGCAAGTATATCCTTCCTTAGATAAGGAGACCAAAATTGTGCACAGTACTCCAGGTGTGGTCTCACCAAGGTCCTGTACAACTGTAGCAAGACTTCCTTACTCTTATACTCCAACCCCCTTGCAATAAAAGCCAACATGCCATCTGCCTTCCTTATTGCTTGCTGTACCTGTATGCTAGCTTTCTGTGTTTCTTGCACATGAGCACCCAAATCTCCCTGAACACCAACATTTGAAAGTTTTTCACCATTTAAAAAATATTCTGTTTTTCTATTCTTCCTACCAAAGTGAATAACCTCACATTTCCCTACATTATACTCCATCTGCCACCTTACTGCCCACTCAATTAGTCTATCGATATCCCTTTGCAGACTTTTTGTGTTCTCCTCACGGCTTACTGGCCCACCTAGCTTTGTATCATCAGCAAACTTGGATACATTACACTCGGTCTCTTCATCTAAGTCATTAATTTAGATTGTAAATATCTGAGGCCCCAACACTGATCCTTGCGGCACCCCACTAGTTACAGCCTGCCAACCTGAAAAAGATCCGTTTATCCCAATTCTCTGTTTTCTGTCCGTTAACCAATCCTTATGCATGCTACTATATTACCCCCAACCCCATGTGCCCTAATCTTGTGTAACAATCTTTTACATGGCTCCTTATCGAATGCCTTTTGGAAATCTAAATATACTACATCCACTGGTTCCCCTTTATCTATCCTGCTAGTTACATCCTCAAAAAACACTAATAAATTTGTCAAACACGATTTCCTTTTCATAAAACCATGTTGACTCCGCCTAATCATGTTATGATTTTCTAAGTGCCCTGTTGCCACTTCCTTAACAATGGATTCCAGCATTTTCCTGACAACTGATGTCAGGCTAACTGGCCTGTAGTTCCCTGTTTATTCTCTCCCTCCTTTCTTGAATAACGTTACATTTGCGTCCTTCCAATCCGCTGGGACAATTTCAGAATCTAGGGCATTTTGGAAGATGAAAATCAATGCATCCACTATCTCATCAGCCACCTCTTTTAGAACTCTAGGATATAGGCTGACAGGTCCAGGGGATTTGTCAGCTTTTAGTCCCGTTAGTTTCTCTAGTACTTTTTCTCTACTTATATTAATTACGTTAAGTTCCTCACCCTCATTAAACCCTTGGTTCCCCACCATTTTTGGTATGCTTCTTGTGTCTTCTACTGTGAAAACAGATACAAAATATTTGTTTAACGTTTCTGCCATTTCCTTATTCCCCATAATAATTTCTCCTGTCTCAGCCTCTAAGGGACCAACATTTACTTTTGCAACTCTTTTCCTTTATACATACTTGTTGAAGTTCTAACAATCTGCTTTTATATTTCTTGCTAATTTTCTCTCATTCTATTTTTTCACTTTTTATCAATTTTTGGTCAACCTTTGCTGGTTTCTGAAACTCTCCCAATCCTCAGGCATACTATTATTCTTTGCAATATTATATGCTTCTTCTTTCAATCTAATGCTATCCTTAACTTCTTTAGTTAGCCAAAGTTGGATCATTTTTCCTGTGAAGTTTTTGTTTCTCAATGGAATGTATTTTTGTTGTGAATTATGAAATAGTTCTTTAAATGCTAGCCACTGCTTAGCTACTGCCATACCCTTTAATCTATTTTTCCAATCTACCTTAGCCAACTCGCCCCTTTATTGGCTTTATTTAAGTTTAAGACTCTAATTTAGGCAAGTCACTCACAAAGTTAACGTGAAATTCTATTATATTTTGATCACTCTGCCCCAGAGGATCCTTTACTATGTGATTGCTAATTAACCCTGTCTCATTACACAATACAAGATCTAAAATAGCCTGTTCCCTGGTTGGTTCCATGACATATTGTTCTAGGAAACTGCCCTGAATGCATTCTATTAACTCGTCCTCCAGACTACCTTTGCCAATTTGATTTGTCCAGTCTATATGAAGATTAAAGTCCCCCAAGATTATTGCATTACCTTTGTTGCAATCTCCTACTATTTCTCGATTAATATTCTGTCCAACGGTATAGCTACTGTTAGGAGGCCTATATACTACTCCTACCAGTGTTTCCTGCCCCCTGTTATTCCTTATCTCCACCCATACTGATTCTACTTCCTGATCTTCCAAGCCGAGATCCTTTCTCGCGAATGTCCTTATGTCATCCTTTATTATCAGGGCTACTCCCCCTCCTTTTCCATTCTGCCTGTCTTTTCGAAATGTCAAGTACCCTGAAATTTAGTTCCCAACCTTGACCACCTTGCAACCATGTCTCTGTAATGGCTATTAGATCAAGCCCATTTGTCTCGATTTGTGCCATTATTTTGTCTATCTTGTTACATTCCACACATTATCTGCAACCTTCCACACATTGTCTGTAACCTTCCACACATTGTCTGCAACCTTCCACACATTGTCTGCAACCTTCCACACATTGTCTGTCACATTCCACACATTGTCTGTAACCTTCCACACATTGTCTGTAACATTCCACACATTGTCTGCAACCTTCCACACATTGTCTGTAACCTTCCACACATTGTCTGCAACCTTCCACACATTGTCTGCAACCTTCCACACATTGTCTGTCACATTCCACACATTGTCTGTAACCTTCCACACATTGTCTGTAACATTCCACACATTGTCTGCAACCTTCCACACATTGTCTGCAACCTTCCACACATTGTCTGTAACATTCCACACATTGTCTGTAACCTTCCACACATTGTTTGTAACCTTCCACACATTGTCTGTAACATTCCACACATTGTCTGTAACCTTCCACACATTGTCTGTAACATTCCACACATTGTCTGTAACATTCCACACATTGTCTGTAACCTTCCACACATTGTCTGTAACCTTCCACACATTGTCTGTAACATTCCACACATTGTCTGTAACCTTCCACACATTGTTTGTAACCTTCCACACATTGTCTGTAACCTTCCACACATTGTCTGTCACATTCCACACATTGTTTGTAACCTTCCACACATTGTCTGTAACCTTCCACACATTGTTTGTAACCTTCCACACATTGTCTGTAACCTTCCACACATTGTCTGTAACCTTCCACACATTGTTTGTAACCTTCCACACATTGTCTGCAACCTTCCACACATTGTCTGTAACCTTCCACACATTGTCTGCAACCTTCCACACATTGTCTGTAACCTTCCACACATTGTCTGTAACCTTCCACACATTGTCTGTAACCTTCCACACATTGTCTGCAACCTTCCACACATTGTCTGTAACCTTCCACACATTGTCTGCAACCTTCCACACATTGTCTGTAACCTTCCACACATTGTCTGCAACCTTCCACACATTGTCTGCAACCTTCCACACATTGTATGTGACCTTCCACACATTGTCTGTAACCTTCCACACATTGTCTGTAACCTTCCACACATTGTCTGTGACCTTCCACACATTGTCTGTAACCTGCCACACATTGTCTGTAACCTTCCACACATTGTCTGTGACCTTCCACACATTGTCTGTAACCTGCCACACATTGTCTGTAACCTTCCACACATTGTCTGTAACCTTCCACACATTGTCTGTGACCTTCCACACATTGTCTGTAACCTTCCACACATTGTCTGCAACCTTCCACACATTGTCTGTAACCTGCCACACATTGTCTGCAACCTTCCACACGTTGTCTGTAACCTTCCACACATTGTCTGTAACCTTCCACACATTGTCTGTAACCTTCCACACATTGGCTGCAACCTTCCACACATTGGCTGCAACCTTCCACACATTGTCTGCAACCTTCCACACATTGTCTGTAACCTTCCACACATTGTCTGTAACCTTCCACACATTGTCTGTAACCTTCCACATATTGTCTGTAACCTTCCACACATTGTCTGTGACCTTCCACACATTGTCTGTAACCTTCCACACATTGTCTGCAACCTTCCACACATTGGCTGCAACCTTCCACACATTGTCTGCAACCTTCCACACATTGTCTGTAACCTTCCACACATTGTCTGTAACCTTCCACACATTGTCTGCAACCTTCCACACATTGTCTGTAACCTTCCACACATTGTCTGCAACCTTCCACACATTGTCTGCAACCTTCCACACATTGGCTGTAACCTTCCACACATTGTCTGTAACCTTCCACACATTGTCTGTAACCTTCCACACATTGTCTGTAACCTTCCACACATTGTCTGTAACCTTCCACACATTGTCTGTAACCTTCCACACATTGGCTGCAACCTGCCACACATTGGCTGCAACCTTCCACACACTGGGATCAATTTTAGTTCAGGTGCGGGGAATTGGCGGTTTCCCCGAATTTAGTGATTCTGACACGACTGTAAATGGGTCTGTGAGATTGATGCAAATTTAACACAATTGGCCAGTTGATTTCCAGCGTGTGGGAAGCCTTGGCAATTGAGTATTTCCAGTCAGAAAGTCGCAGAATATGATGTTACCATTGCTGCTGCTTTTAAGGTTCACAGCAAGCCTTGCTTCCTCTGCAGGCTTCCAACCTTCAACATTAAGATGGCACAGGAGCCTGCAGGAGGAACGGCCAGCGGGAGGGCCAGATCTGCGCCCAAGTTTGATGAGGCTTCACTACAGGCATCATTGGATGGTGCTAGGGCCCACAGGGAGGTTCTCTTCCCTTCTTCAGGGAGGAAGAGGCCTCCCAGCCAGACCAAGGCTGTGTGGCTAGAGGTGGCATTTCAAGCCAACTCCTTGGGGCTAACACGAAGAACGTGGTTGCAGTGCAGGAAAAGATTCCATGACCTTCTTCACACTGGAAAAGTAAGTACTGTATGATGTTTCCATCACCTTCAATCTGATCCCCATTGCCTTTCCTCACCAGCACTCAGCTTCAGCAGTCTCTTCCTGCACATCCAACTAGACACTCACATCCATGCACCCTTACCCATTCCCTCTCTCTCTATGCTCACATTCACAGAACGATGCCACAATGCAGCCTTCACACTCCCTCTCACTCTGATGCTTTGAACACAACTGACAACACACAAGGAGGGCCCTTGGTATTGCAACCTCACTCCATCTTTGTCTCCTTCTAAGTATCTATGCTATGCAATCTCTGCACTCACTCCTTCATTCTCACTCAACCTCCGCTTGTCTCCCTCATTGCAGGAAAAGAAAGCTCACAACAGGAGAGCGCGAGCCAGGACAGGAGGTAGGCCGCCCTCATTAGCCCAGCTCACCCCTTGGGAGGAAGGCGTACTGGAGATTGCCGGGGCTGACCGAGATGTGGACGTTGGGGAAGGACAGGCAGGAGCATCCCCGCAAGCTGGTGGCAGAATAGTTTTCCATCTCTCTCATTGGCATTGCATGAGTCGCTGATAATGATTCTGAAGCTACATCATAAGGACTTATGATCATCTGCAAAATGCAATGTGCATGTAACCTTGCCATCACATCTCTAACGTTTTCCTTGACTCCCCCACAGGACCATCGAGAGCCCCTGTCCCCACGGTGCAGGAGGAAGAGCCTGAGCAGCCGGGCTCCTCAGAGCAATCTGCAACCTCTGAGGGCGCAGCGTCATCAGAAATAAGCGCACCCAGCACCAGCGCAGACACTCACACCTCGGTGGGACTTTCGGGACATAGAGTAGTGTTGTCACCTGGTGTATCACAGCTCACAAGTGAGCATCAGCAGATTGTGGAGACAGGGGCAGCAGTGGAGAGTCCTCGTTGGAGGGCGGAGGACTCTGCCAGCTCGGCTCAGCTGCATGTCGACCCTCTGCCTCTGGGTCCATCCGTAAGATCAGAGGTGATGGAACTCCAGGCACAGATGCAAGAGTCTCTGTCAGGTTTTGTCTCCAGGGTTGCTGTGAGTGTGGAGCGAATGGAGGAGTCCATTGTGAACATGAGCAGAGCCTTTGTGGAGTCAATGGCGCATGAACGCATGAACGCGGAAAGGATGGCTACCTACGTGGAAATCATTGCTGCCTCCGTGGTAAGGCTGGCTACGGTAGAGGAGAGGAGGGCTATGGCCATGGAGGAGGTTAGTCGCCAGGGTATGGAAAACATGGTGAGTGTTCAGAATAGAATGACATCTCTTGAGGAGCGATGGGCATCTATTGAACAGGGAAACCAGACCTTCATGGAAGTCCTTCTGAGTAGGACTGCCATTGCAGATATGGGTCCCCATGGCCCCCCTGATGTGCAGCAAGGTGCTCTCAAGCCACTTGAAGGCACTGAGGGGGACCTGACCCATGAGAGGGAGGTTGGTGGCAGGCCTCAAGGAAGTGGGGGCTCCTCTCCAAGCGCTGACACTTCCATGCCACTGCAGAGCCCTCGGTTAGAGTCCCGCCGGAGTACACACCCAATGGAGATAGAGGTCTCAACCCCTGCACAGCCGCAGGAGCAGCAGACTGCTAGCGAGCCCTCACAGGCTCGCCATCCCAGAGGATGCCCGCCAAAGGTGTCGAGACAAGAGCAGCAGGAAAGTGAGCAAGGGGCCTCCACATCTGCTGAAGCCACAGGGGAACCACTACGTAGGCGCACGCGTAAGAGGAAAATAAAGCACAAATAGTCACAAGGGTAGTCACTTGGTTGAAATGTTGTGTTTATTTTAAAAATGCCATCAGTTGGTTATTGCTAATAAAATTTCTGATGGCAACTTCTGCAGTTGTGGCGCGTGTCATTTCGCGAATGGGGCTAGAGGTCCTCTAATGCCAAGAGGGGAAGGAAAAAACGGCCTCCCATGCTTCTGATAGGTGCCTCAGTTGAGGAAGCGCTGAGTGAGGGTGGCGAGAGGGGTCTCACAGGAGGTCACACTGGAGATGGGTGTCAGGCTACAAACTTCCACAGCTATGGTTATGCCTTCTAAAAATTCCCCCAGACCTGAGACAACAAAGTCCTGCCACCTGCAAATGATGACTGATCAAATATCCTCTTTAATGTTGGACCTGCAGCTGATAGTCAGCAAGCCAATAGTGTTCATGCCAAGTTTCACAGGCGTCATCCCCACCAGGCGTGTTTTGTGTGGGAAAAGGGTTAAACAGGCAAGGGCCTGTTAAAATGGGATTATAAAGGCCAATCAGTGCTGTTTAAGGGCCCTAAAGACCAGTCCCGCCTGTTGCAGACAGGACTGATTCGGGTCAATCAGACACACCTACGTTAAAATGGCGTGGAGGCGGGAACCAGGCGGGGGGGTTTGCGACCCCTAGGTTTTGCAATTTTAACCCCCCACATGCCTAAAAGTCCGTCTCACAGCTGTGGTGTATGTGCCTTTAAGAGCCCCCTGTGTACTATAATGCCGGTAATGGCCACTCGGGCTATATAAGCCTGTATAGTGTCTTGTATCTGTTAGTTCACCTCCAGACTTTGTTCAGTAAACACCTGTGAAGCCAACTCCTGCATTCCGTGTCTCCATTAACACACGGATACAACAGTGGCGACGAATTGGAAACGGACTTACCTGCAATTCGGCAGCACCTCAAGGAGATCGATTCCTCAGACGAAAGTCAAAGAAAAACAAGAAAGAAAAAAAAAACCTGTGGTTTCACCAGCTAGCCGAGTAGGTGGCAGGTACTGCAATAATCCTTCCTGGGCGGCGGGCTGGGGCTCCATCGGCTGGCTCTGCAGCGGGGCCGAGCAGCGAAGGCGGAGGCAAACAGAGACAGAGGATGGAGCACTCGGGAGACGGCCGGCGCTGCAAAGCAGTTCGGCGTTCGGACCAAGCAGAGGGAGGGAAAAGTCCCAGAGAGTCCGGCGGGAACGAGTTTCCACCTATTAAAAATACCTATGTAAATAAAAACCGTGGGGAACAGCGTTGTCAGCAGCAGCAGGAAAGCGCGGGAGGCGCCATTTTTTTTTAGCGGGTAAGAAAGGAAAGCGCGGGAGGCGCCATTTTTTTTCAAGATGCCTAAAACTGGCAATATTACTGCTTTCGATAGCGATATAGAGGATTGGACCACATATGTGGAAAGAGTGGAGGTATATTGCACAGCAAATGAAATAGAGGATGATAAAAAGGCATCAGTACTTCTAAATCTAATGGGCGCAAGGACATATGGGCTGTTACGAAACTTAATCACTCCAGCCAAACCGAAGGACAAAAATTTTAAGGAGATTGTTGATACCCTACAGGAGCACTTAAACCCAACACCGCTGCTGATAGCGGAACGATTCAAATTCTTCAGGAGGAATCAGCACAAGAATGAAAGTAACGCTGATTACCTCACCAAATTAAGGAAACTGTCAAAGCACTGCCAATTCGGGGCAGGACTGGCAGATTCTCTTCGAGACAAATTCGTCTGCGGTCTCCTAAGTGAAGGAACACAGAAAAGGCTACTTTCTGAGAAAGATTTGACACTGGACAAGGCTTTCAGTGTGGCTGTATCATACGAAGCAGCCGCAAGAGGAGCTGCAGAGATACAGCAAAAGCCACAGGACTTCGGCACCCATGAAATGACACAGGGTTGAGAGAGATGTTATCGCTGCGGCAGATCCACCCATGACCAGAGGGACTGCTGGTTCAAGGACAAAGCATGCAGGCAATGCGGAAAGATTGGACACATTGCACGTGTATGCCGATCTGGAAACAAAAAATCCACGGACAGGAAAAAAATCAATGAGGAAAAGTACAGAAAGGTACAAATGATGACGGACAGTAGCTCCGAAGACCAGAAGAGCGATAGCGACTCCGGAAACAAGAGACTAAGCTGTCTCAAATTACATAATGTAATTGCCAAAGAAGATTACCAGACCATTTGGGTTACCCTCACGATAGCGGGGTCCCCAGTTAAAATGGAGCTAGATACAGGATCAGCTCTGACCGTCATAAGTCGACGGGATTACGAGCGGCTATTTCCGCATATACCTTTGAAAGACACATCCATTATCTTGAAAACATATACGGGGCAGAAAGTATACCCCAAAGGGAAAATAAGGGTGCCTGTTGTATACAATGGCAAGGAAATACAGAAGTTGTATTTATACGTTCTGCAAGATGATGGTCCACCGCTGTTGGGACGTGAATGGATCAGGAAGATACGTTTAGACTGGCACTCCATTCAGGCACTGACGGTGACCAGTAAGAAAAAAAATGATGATGACGTCACACCTGAACGATTAAAAGACATCTTGGCCAACGCCAAGGAAGTGTTTCAACAGGAACTAGGAATCTTGAAAGGCGTCACCGCCTCAATAAAAGTGGAAGATGCGGCAATTCCCAAGTTCTTTAAGGCAAGGCCGGTGCCATACGCAATTCGTCCAGCAGTCGAGGCAGAGCTGGAGAATTTGGAAAAGGCAGGTGTATTATCCAAGATAGATTGGAGCGAGTGGGCAACACCCATCGTCCCGGTCATGAAGAAAACGTTGAATAATGATAAACCTGAAGAACAGAGAAAAATTCGCATCTGTGGGGACTTCAAGGTGGCTGTAAACCCGGTCCTTCACACGGTACAGTATCCTCTTCCGAGGATAGAAGATATTTTCGCCTCACTATCCGGAGGGAAACGTTTCACCAAAATTGACTTGGCACAGGCATATCTACAGATGGAGGTTGAAGAGGCCTCTAAAAAGTATCTCACGATAAATATACACAAAGGCCTGTACCAGTACAATCGACTGGTTTTCGGAGTAGCATCAGCTCCAGCTATCTGGCAAAGAGCTATGGAGCAAGTCCTCCAAGGGATTCCAGGGACACAATGCTACCTAGACGACATCCTTGTAACAGGAGAAAACGACAACGAGCACCTTGTCAATTTGGAGCAGGTGCTCACTAGGTTGAGAGAACGGGGCCTATGAGCAAATCGCCCCAAGTGTGAATATTTCCAGAAACAAATATCATATTGTGGCCACATAATTAACGAGGAAGGGTTGCATAAGTCACCTGAAAAAATTGAAGTGGTCATAAAAGCCCCAGCACCTGAAAATGTCTCACAATTAAGGTCATTCCTGGGATTAATAAATTACTATCATAAATTTTTACCGAACTTGTCAACTCTTCTGCACCCTCTTAATGAACTGCTACAAACGGGAGTAATTTGGAAATGGAACGAAGACTGTAAACGTGCCTTCCATAAATGCAAAGGCTTGATCACGTCCAAGGAAGTTTTGGCTCATTACAACCCATCACTGCCAATCAGACTGGTGTGCGATGCATCCCCTTACGGCGTAGGAGCGGTATTATCGCATAGATTCCCTGATGGCTTGGAGCGGCCGATAGCTTTTGCGTCACGCTCATTGAACTCAGCTGAGCGTAACTATGCCCAGATCGACAGGGAAGCACTCAGCCTGGTATGGGGAGTGAAGAAATTCAACCATTACCTACACAGACAAAAATTTACCTTGTTGACTGACCATCAACCCCTCGTCTCCATATTCAACCCTAAAAAGCGTGTTCCCATCATGACAGCGCAAAGGCTACAGAGGTGGTCCCTTTTCCTAGGTGCACACCAATATGACATAGAATACAAAGGATCAAAACAGCATGGGAATGCTGACGGGTTATCGCGCCTACCGTTGCCAACGGTAGAAGAGGCACCTACAGTGGACCCCGTGGAGATGTTCCACTCAACCATAGTGGAATGTCTACCAGTAACAAATTCTGCCATTGAAAAGGAAACGAGAAATGACCCGACTCTCTCACGAGTCTACGATTTAACGGTGAAGGGATGGCCAGCACATGGCGAACCACTGTTGCCAGCATTCTCGCAAAGAAGAGAACAGCTGTCAGTGTGCCGAGGAACCTTGATGTGTGGATCCAGAGTGGTGATTCCACCCAAACTCCAGGATAAAGTGCTAAAGGAACTTCACAAGGGGCATCTGGGTGGAGTGAAAGTGAAGAACCTAGCCAGAGCGTTTGTGTGGTGGCCAGGTATCGATGAAGACATCGAAGAAATGACCAAGAGCTGCCTAGGATGCCAGAAGGTCCAAAACGCCCCACCACAAGCCCCTCTACATCCATGGGAGTGGCCCTCATCTCCATGGCAAAGGGTACACATCGACTTTGCTGGTCCATTTATGGACTCAATATTCTTAATCGCGGTTGATGCACACTCCAAGTGGCCGGAGGTAATAAAGGTGTCCTCCACCACCACGGAAAAAACCATCACAGTATTAAGGACCATGTTTGCCAGGAATGGGCTGCCTGAACAGATCTGTTCTGATAATGGACCGCAATTTGTGTCCGAAAAATTCAGGAAGTTCTTAAAAACAATGGGGTTAAGCACTACACGTCCGCCCCATACCATCCCGCCACCAATGGATTGGCTGAAAGGTTTGTCCAGACCTTCAAGAAGGCCATAAAGGCCATGGGTAATGAAGACATAAATCTACAGCATAAGGTAGATAACTTCTTGTTTGCATACAGGAATGCAACACATGTGGTTACAAACCAAACTCCCGCCATGATGTTCTTCAATAGAAGCCTAAGATGCCAGCTGGATTTGATCAAGCCAAACATCAGAAGGGACGTGAAGAACTGGCAATTTCAAGGCATGAATGAAAGGCCAACTAGAACCTTCCAGATAGGTCAACAAGTTTTGGCCCGGGACTACCGTACCGAGAAATGGCAGCCTGGAACTATTTGCACACGACTAGGACCGTTGATGTATACCGTGGACATTGGAGAAAGCATAATAAGGCGCCATGCTGACCAGATCATAGAGTCATCCGAAAAGGGACAACCTACACCACAACTCTATACGCCTAATGAGGAAGCAGAGATACCCATAGTATCTACCTCCGATCCGGTGATACTGGAACCAGATGAACCCGACACTGGCATTCAAGCCGAATCGACCTTGCCAAAAGAACCTACTATACCAACAAAAACTACTACACCACCGAGGCGTTATCCGGACCGAGTCAGGAAGCCTCCAGAGAGACTGACTTATAATTGATTAACTGCAGCAAATGTGTAGATTATTGTTCTTGTAACATGTTAATTAATGATTACTTAAAATGTTATGTACTGGTTGTCTAAAAGGGGAGGAATTGTGGTGTATGTGCCTTTAAGAGCCCCCTGTGTACTGTAATGCCGGTAATGGCCACTCGGGCTATATAAGCCTGTATAGTGTCTTGTATCTGTTAGTTCACCTCCAGACTTTGTTCAGTAAACACCTGTGAAGCCAACTCCTGCATTCCGTGTCTCCATTAACACACGGATACAACAACGGCCCAAAGAAAATCGAGGCCAATATTTTCTGTAACCTTCCACACATTGTCTGCAAACTTCCACACATTGGGCTAAAAATTCAGTTGGGCGCCGTTTGGGGCGCCAAGCTCGCCTGGACGCCGGAATTACCGCTGCGAGCGGAGCCACTTGCGCCATCCGGATATTCAGTTTCTGTGCCCCAAATGGAAGCGGGCCGCTAATCGAGGCTTCCCGCGCCCCGCTTGGGGCGCTGAAACTGAATATCGGCGTGCTAAGGGCCGCAGCACCACGCGCTGCGGCACGGCACGCTGCGGTACTACAGGCCTTCCTCCCACTGTTAAGGGGGAGGTGCCTGCAACAGCGCGATCCCCGCTTGCGAGTGCCGGCAAATGAGCCCGGCACCAAGGAGAAGTGCCGGGCTCTCGGGAAACAGCCGGCAATGCCGCGGGGGGGGGGCGGTTTTTAGGAAGCCCGGGACGGAGGTGCTGGCAGGCGGCCGCCAAAAAAGCGGCCGGCCGCACCTCCACCTTAACTAGCGCCACTACCGCCACAGGTAGGCCCCTGTGAACTGGTCGCTATTTGCGGCCGGCGCTGAAGAGGCGGGCGCGACCAAATATGGTCATCGGGGCGGGAGCGGGGCACTACGCACACCGATGACGTCATCGGTGGCGGCGCAGCGCTACAGGCTAACGCCGCCATTAGCGCCCCGCTAAATATCGCGGTAGGTGTGGCCAGTGGCGCTAAAGCCACTGAGTGCCCTCTTTGGGTGCAAACTGGTGGCGCAGGCCACTGAATTTCTAGGCCAATGTCTGTAACCTTCCACACATTGTCTGCAACCTTCCACACATTGTCTGCAACCTTCCACACATTGTTTGTAACCTTCCACACATTGTCAGCAACCTTCCACACATTGTCAGCAACCTTCCACACATTGTCTGCAACCTTCCACACATTGGGGGGGGGGGTTTAACTCAGGTGCGGGATGGTGTCGTGTCATCCGAATTTCGTGTTTCCCACACGAATCTAAATGGATGTGGGAGATTGATACAATTTTAACTGAATTGGCCAATTGATTTCCAACGTGTGGGAAGCCTTTGCAAATGGGTTTTTCATGACCGAAAGTCCCCTCCGATGACGTCATCATTGCTGCTGCATTTAAGGTCCACAGCATGCCTTGCTTCTTCTGCAGACTGCCAAGCTTCTTGACTGTGCAGTGTGAGGGAACTGCAGCAAATATGACAAGTGGGAGGGCCAGATCAGCTCCTCGCTTTGACGAGGTGGCACTGCAGGCATTAGTGGATGGGGCTAGGGCCAACAGGGAGGTGCTCTTCCCTTCATCAGGGAGGAAGAGGCCTCCCACACAGACCAAGGCAGTGTGGATGCAGGTGGCTGAGGAGGTCAACTCCTTGGGAGTCACCCGCAGAACCTGGATACAGTGCAGGAAAAGATTTCATGACATTCAGCGCACTGGAAAAGTGAATATGAATTTCCCATCACCCTCAATCTGATCCCCATTGCCGTTCCTCACCAACACTCAGCTTTAGCAATCTCTTCCTCCACATCCCACTTGACACTGACATCCATGCACCCTTACCCATTCCCTCTCTCTCTATGCTCACATTCACATAACTATTCCACCATGCAGCCCTCACACTCCCTATCACTCTGATGCTTTGAACACAACTGACAACACACAGGGAGGGCCTTTGGTCTTGCAATCTCACTCCATCATTGTCTCCTTCTAAGTATCTATGCTATGCAATCTCTACACTCACTCCTTCATTCTCATTCAACCTCCACTTGTCTCCCTCATTGCAGGAAAAGAGAGCTAACAACAAAAGAGAGCGAGCCAGGACAGGAGGAGGGACAGCCTTAATAGCCCACCTGACTACCTGGGAAGAGGCCGTCCTAGAAATTGGGAATAGAGGATGATTTGCGCATGGGGGACGGACAGACGGGTGTAACACAGCAAGCTGGTGACAGAAAAGTTTCCCAAATCTATCTTTGACATTGCATGAGTCACTGATAATGATTGTGAAGCTGTAACAGATGGACTTATGAGCATCTGCAAAAAGCTGTGTGCATGTAGCCTTTGACTCTTTCCTTTACTCCCCCACAGGACCATCACAAGCATCCGTACCCCAAGCCAGGAAGAAGAGGCTGAGCAGCCTGACTCCTCAGAGGAAGCTGCAGCCTCTGAGGGCGCAGCATCAGCAGAATTCAGCGCACCCAGCACCAGCGCAGACACTCACCTCGGTGGGACTTTCGGGACATAGAGTAGTGTTGTCGCCTGGTGTATAACAGCTCACAAGTGAGCATCAGCATATTGTGGAGACAGGGTCAGCAGTGGAGAGTGCTAGTCAGAGGGCGCAGGACTCTGCTAGCTCGGCTCAGCTGTATGTCGACCCTCTGCCTCTGGGTCCATCCATAAGATCAGTGGTGATGGAACTCCAGGCACAGATGCAGGAGTCTCTGGCAGGTGTTGTCTCCAGGGTCACTGCGAGTGTGGAGCAAATGGAGGAGTCCATAGCAAACATGAGCAGAGCCTTTGTGGAGTCATTGGCGCATGAACGCATCACCACGGAAAGGATGGCTACCTCCGTGGAAAGGATTGCTACCTCCATGGTAAGGCTGGCTACCATAAAGGAGAGGATGGCTACAGTAGAGGAGAGGATGGCTACGGCATCCATGGTATGGAAAACATGGTCATTGTTCAGAATAGAATGACATCTCGTGAGGAGCGATGGGCATCTATTGAACAGAGAAACCAGACCTTCATGGAAGTCCTTCTGAGTAGGATACACCAATTAGATTAACTAATTCAGATGTACTCCATGGTCAGGGACAGGAGGGTGTGACTATGAGTGAGGCAGGTACGGGGATCCAGGAGGTAGTGTTGGAGGAGCCGCAGCCCTTGCTCTTGTCCAACAGGTTCGAGGCTCTTACTCCCTGTGGGGACGGGAACGGGGACTGCAGGGAGGATGAGCAACCTGGCCACAGCACCGTGGAACGAGGGGCCATTCAAGTGGGGGGAGTAAAAAGAAATGTTGTAGTGGTAGGGGATAGTATCATTAGGGGGATACATAGGGTTCTTTGCAGCCGAGAGGGAGAGTCCCGAAGGCTGTGTTGCCTGCCCGGTGCCAGGGTTAAGGACATCTCCTCTGGGCTGGAGAGAAACTTGGAGTGGGAGGGGGAAGATCCAGTTGTCGTGGTCCATGTTGGTACCAACGACATAGATAGGGCAAGGAAAGAGGTTCTGCTGAGGGAGTATGAGCAGCTAGGGGCCAAATTAAAAAACAAGGGTAATAATCTCTGGATTACTACCTGAGCCACGTGCAAATTTGGCTAGGGTAAATAAAATCAGAGAGTTAAATGCGTGGCTCAAAGACTGGTGTGGGAGAAATGGGTTTTGCTTCTTGGGACACTGGCACCAGTACTGGGACAGTAGAGAGCTGTTCCGTTGGGATGGACTTCACTTGGCCAGTGCTGGGACTAGAATCCTGGCGAATCGAATAACTAGGGCTGTAGAGAGGGCTTTAAACTAATTAGTGGGGGGGAGGTTTCAAGAGAGCAAAAAATAAAAATGTCAGCGGAGAAGGCAATAGAGCAAGGTAGCAGTGGGGGAATTAAAAACCAGAGCATGTCAGGAAGGGACAGAATGTATAAAGATAAAGGTAAAGTAGTAAAGGGGGTAAAAGCAGGAATAAATTGTCAGAAAACATATTTAAAAGTTCTTTATCTGAATGCACGCAGCATTCGTAACAAAATAGACGAGTTGACGGTACAAATAACTACACGTGGGTATGATCTGGAGGCCATTACAGAAACATGGCTGCAAGGTGACCTTGACTGGGAACTAAACATCCAGGGGTATTTGACAATTAGGAAGGACAGACAGGAAGGAAAGGGAGGTGGGGTGGCTATGTTAATAAAGGATGGAATCACTGCAATAGTGAGAAATGATATTGGGTCAAAGGATTAGGATAGTGAAACAGTTTGGGTGGAGATAAGGAATAATAAGGGGAAAAAGTCACTAGTGGGCGTAGTCTATAGGCCTCCTAACAGTTGCAACTCTGTTGGTCGGAGTATAAATCAGGAAATAGTTGGGGCTTGTAATAAGGGAACAGCTATAATCATGGGGGATTTTAACTTTCATATGGACTGGACAAATCAAATTGGGCAGGGCAGCCTTGAGGAAGAGTTCATAGAGTGCATTAGGGACGGGTTCCTTGAGCAGTATGTTACTGAACCAACCAGGGGGCAGGCAATCTTAAATCTGGTCCTGTGTAATGAGACAGGATTAATAAAAAATGTCCTAGTAAAGGATCCCCTTGGAATGAGTGACCATAACATGGTTGAGTTCCAAATTCAGTTGGAGGGTGAGAGAGTTGGATCTCAAACCAGCATACTAAGCTTAAATAAAGGAGACTATAAAGGTATGAGAGCAAAGTTGACTAAAGTGGACTGGGAAAATAGATTAAAGTGTAAGACGGTACATGAGCAGTGGTGTACATTCAAGGAGATATTTCACAACTTTCAAGAAAAATATATTCCACAGAGGAAAAAGGGGTGTAAAAGAAATGGCAGCCATCCGTGGCTAAGTAAAGTAATAAAGGATAGTATCCAACTGAAAATAAGGGCATATAAAGTAGCCAAATCTAGTGGGAGGATAGAAGATTGGGAAGTATTTAAAAGCCAGCAAAGAATAACTAAAAGATTAATTAAGAAAGGGAAGATAGATTATGAAAGTAAACTAGCAAAAAATATAAAAACAGATAGCAAGAGTTTCTACAGTTATATAAAAAGAAAAAGGGTGGCTAAAGTAAATGTTGGTCCCTTAGAGGACGAGAACGGGAAATTAGTGGTGGGGAACATGGAGATGGCAAAAACGCTGAACAAATATTTTGTATCAGTCTTTACAGTAGAGGACACAAAAAATATCCCAACACTGGACAAACAGGGGGCTATACTGGGGAGGAGCTAAACACGATTAAAATCACTAAGGAGGTGGTACTCGGTAAGATAATGGGACTAAAGGCGGATAAATCCCCTGGACCTGATGGCTTACATCCTAGGGTCTTGAGAGAAGTGGCGGTGAGGATTGCGGATGCATTGGTGGTAATTTTCCAGAACTCCCTGGATTCAGGAAAGGTCCCAGCAGATTGGAAAACTGCGAATGTAACGCCCTTATTTAAAAAGGGAAGTAGACAAAAGGCTGGAAACTATAGACCAGTTAGCCTAACATCTGTGGTTGGTAAAATGTTGGAGTCCATTATTAAGGAAGCAGTAACAGGACATTTGGATAAGCGTAATTTAATCGGACAGAGTCAGCATGGTTTTATGAAGGGGAAGTCATGTTTGACAAATTTGCTCGAATTCTTTGAGGACGTAACAAACAGGGTGGATAAAAGGGAAGCAGTGGATGTGGTGTATTTGGACTTCCAAAAGGCATTTGACAAGGTGCCACACAAAAGATTACTGCACAAGATAAAAAATCATGGGATTGGGGGTAATATATTTGCATGGGTGGAAGATTGGCTATCTAACAGAAAACAGAGAGTTGGGATAAATGGTTCATTCTCGGGTTGGCAATCAGTGACTAGTGGTGTTCCGCAGGGGTCAGTGCTGGGACCCCAACTCTTTACAATCTATATTAATGATTTGGAGGAAGGGACCGAGTGCAACATATCCAAGTTTGCCGACGATACAAAGATGGGAGGGAAAGCAATGAGTGAGGAGGACATAAAAAAACCTGTAAAAGGACATAGACAGGCTGAGTGGGCAGAAATTTGGCAGATGGAATATAATGTTGGAAAGTGTGAGGTTATGCACTTTGGCAGAAAAAATCAAAGAGCAAGTTATTATCTAAATGGAGAGAAACTGCAAAGTGCTGCAGTACAAAGGGATCTGGAGGTCCTGGTGCATGAAACACAAAAGGTTAGTATGCAGGTACAGCAGGTGATCAGGAAGGCCAATGGAATCTTGGTTTTTATTGCAAGGGGGATGGAGTATAAAAGCAGGGAAGTCTTGCTTCAGTTATACAGTGTACTGGTGAGGCCACAGCTGGAATACTGCGTACAGTTTTGGTTTCCATATTTTAGAAAAGATAAACTTGCTCTCGAGGCAGTTCAGAGAAGGTTCACTCGGTTGATTCCAGTGATGAGGGGGTTGACTTGTGAGGAAAGGTTGAGTAGGTTGGGCCTCTACTCATTGGAATTCAGAAGAATGAGAGGCGATCTTATCAAAACATATAAGATTGTGAGGGGGCTTGATCGGGTGGATGCGGTGAGGATGTTTCCACTGATGGGTGAGACTAGAATTAGGGGGCATAATCTTAGAATAAGGGGCTGCCCTTTCAAAACTGAGATGAGGAGAAACTTCTTCACTCAGAGGGTAGTAAATCTATGGAATTTTCTGTTGTGCCTGGGTATAATAAGATACAGACTGCAGCAGAAACGGTACAACAGGTGTTTACTCAACGTGGCTCACAGTTGAACTGACTGTACAGATTACTACTCAGTGCTATATACAGGTGTGGTCACTGCCGGTACTACAGTATACATGAGCTGTAAAAAGTAGTTCCCCCCCTTAAAGGTATATACACATTACATTTTCTACCTCAGAGAGCTGTGGAAGCTGCGACATTAAATAAATTTAAAACGGAGATAGACAGTTTCCTAGCTGATAAGGGAATTAGGGGTTACGGTGAGCGGGCAGGGAAGTGGACGTAAGTCTAGGTTCGGATCATCCATGATCCTATTGAATGGCGGAGCAGGCCCAAGGGGCCGTATGGCCTACTCCTGCTCCTACTTCTTATGTTGGCCCAGAAATTCCAGAACGGGGCTTGCAGCGCGTGCAAGCCCCGTATTTACACTTACCCCGCGCTACTGCCGATCAGCTCCAGGGACGCCTGGAATTGATGTTTCCAGAAGAAGAATCCCGGGCAGCGTATGACGTCACGCCGCCCAGGAGTGCAGCCAGCGCGAAGCCAGGAGCGTGCAGTGCAAGTGAGACACGCCCCTTGAGGTCTCAGTTTCACTGGACACGCCCCCAATGTTTCTGTCAAGCTGCTAACCATTTTTACATGCAAAGCAGCAGTTTAAATAGGTTTTTGGAAGTTTTTTTAAGATTTTGGTAACTTTTATAAACTTTTTTAAATGTTTACATTATTTTGAGTAATCTGAAGTAGTTTTAAACAGAATTAAAGCAATTTAAAGACTTTTAAAAGCCCTAAAAGAATTTTTTAAATTCCATTTATTTATTTAGCAATGTCGTCGTCATACGTGTCTTCACACTGTTCCCTTTGGGGAACTGTATGAAGTGGTGGAAGGATTTATGGCCATGATTAACGCTCATTCCGTGACCGTAACCATCTTTGAACCAGGCATTAGGGCGGTTAGTCCTATGGCGGGAGGGTTTTACGGGCTCCCACAAGCTATACAAGGAGGGGGGCCACCCACAACCACGGACGCAAATATCCCACTGGATGTCAACCCAGAATTTAGAGCCGGAGCTCCGACTCCACTTGCCGGGACTGTCTGGAGCGGGGTTCGAAACCCTACCCTGATCTGGCCCAGCGGCGGGGATCCTACCGCTATGACAAAGGCCCAATCCGATTAGCAACGTGAAATGGCAGCATAGGGCTCCAGTCACGGGGAGGGAAAGGGCGCAGGAAACGTATGGGTGTCACCTTTTGTGCGGAGTGGGCCTTTTGCGTAGCAGTAAGCATCCCCGCCGCTGGGCCAGAAGGAGTAGGGTTTTGAACCCCACTCCAGACAGTCCCGGCAAGTGGAGTCGGAGTTCCAACTTTAAATTCTGGGTGGACATCCAGCGGGATACTTGCGTCCGTGGGTGTTGGTGGCCCCCCCCCCCTCAGATGGGTTGTGGGAGCCCGTAAAACCCTCCCGCCATAGGACTAACCACCCTAATGGCTGGTTCAAAGGTGGTTACGGTCACGGAATGAGCGTTAATCACGGCCATAAATCCTTCCACCACTTCATACAGTTCCCCAAAGGGAACAGTGTGAGGATACGTACGATGATGACCTCTTGCGCAATGCACCTCCTTGGACCCTCAGTCGCAGATGCGAGGGGGCAAGTCGTGCAATTGTTAAATTTTTCATTTTATTGACATGTAAAATGTTGGCCCAGTAATTCCCTTCCAAATGCGCGAGTACGGTCGGGGTACTTACGCATCTGGCTGGATGAAATGCCGGTTTTCAGCATGCACAGTGCATGTGGGGAAAACCGGCATTTCCTGTCCTCTGAACGAAGGGGTTCAGAGGCAGAACGCGTGCGACTGCACAGGCAGCGCGTGCGCAGTATAATTCGCCGCTTTCATTAATGCTTTCAGTGAGGTCAAGTCATTACAAGTTACACATGAAAAAAGCATGGGTACAGTTGCTCCAGAGGCTGTGGAGGAAGATATTTATTATCCTGGAGCTTCTGAAAGTATGCATGTCTGTATATATTCCTTTGCGTGTTATGTATATAATCCTTTACTTATGTGTATGAATGTATTATTTAATTATGACTTTCAGAGAAAGTAACTTATTGGAAAATCATAATTAAAAACATACATTCATACACATTAGTAAAGGAATATAAAACATATACATACATATACGTAAAGGAATATATGTGGACATACATACATAACTCATTCTCACATTCCATTCACACAGCCACAATTGCTCCTTCTACCTACCGTTCTGAAAACCCTTTTAAAAAAAATTAACTTTAAAACTTACTTAAAATTTCTTAAAATAACTTCCCTCCCTTTCCCAAACAAAAATATTGCATTTCAGAAGCTCCACGATAAAATGTTTCTTCCTCCGCAGCCAATGAATCACTTTACACTTGCTTTTCTCAAGTGTAAATTCTGAGGACTTACCCTCACGGATTTCATGAATGAAATCTACGAAGTTCACTGCGCAAGCGCTGCCTGTGCAGTCGCACGCGCTCGAGGTCTGGAAATGCCGGCGTTCCCCGCATGCGCTGTTCATGCTGAACGCCGGCATTTCCAACGGCCAGATGCGTGAGTACCCCGAGCGCACTCACGCCTTTGGCCGCGAATTTCTGGCCCATGTTATGTTATATCTTGTTAGATACGGGTCCCCATGGCCCCCCTGATGTGCAGCAAGGTGCTCTCCAGCCACTTCCAGGCGCTGGCCCCTTCTGGCCTGTGCAGCTTCAGGTGGGTGAGCAGCAGCCTGGCGCTCCTGCTGCTGCTGCTGTTGCTGGTGCTGCTGTTGTTCCTGGTTCTGCTGCTGCTGCGGCTGGTGCTCGAGCTCCTCTAATGCCCAGATGGGAAGGAAATAAATGGCTCCCATGCTTCTGGTATAAGCCTCCGTTGAGGAAGCGCTGAGTGAAGGTGGCGAAAGAGGTTTCCCAGGAGGTCACACTGGAGATGGGTGTGAGGCTCCAACTTTCCACAGGCGTGGTTAAGCCTTCTAAAAGTTGCCCCAGACCTGAGACCACTAAGTCCTGCCACCTGCAAATCATGGCTGATCAAATCTCCTCTATAATGGTTGACCTGCAGTTGATAGTCAGCAATCCAATAGTGCTCCCGCCAGGTTTCACATTCGTGTTTCCCACCAGGCGTGTTTCATGTGGGAAAAGAGTTAAATTCGCAAGGGCCTTTCAAAATAGGATTATAGAGGCCATTTAGTGGTTATTAAGGGCCTTAAAGACCAGTCCCGCCTGTTGGATGCGGGACGGAGTCGGGACCATCAGACTCGCCTGAGTTAAAATTGCTCGGAGTCGGGAACCAGGCGGGGGGGGTCCTGCCCGCCAGTTTTTGCTATTTTAACGTCGCCACGCCTGACTTCACGGCTCAATGAAAATCGAGCCCATTGTCTGCAACCTTCCACACATTGGGGGTGATTTTCATTCAAAAGTCAGGAAGGAGGCAGGACTACAACTTTCAGGGTTGTAGCCCCGCCTCCATTGAGATGCGGCCAATCCACGCGATTTTAACTTGATTGACCTTATTGAGCCCACCCAGCAGGCTCAGCAGGCCAATTAAGGACCACCCAGCAACAAGTGATGTCAAAGACTGAAATTTCATCTGTCAAGATGTTTTGACAGATGAAATATCAGTGTTTCACAGCTGTTTGAAGCTGTCAAACACTGACAGTCTGACTTCTAACCTGAGTCCTTCTACACAGACTCAGTTAGAAATCTCACCAGCACAGAAAGCTGCAGGCTGTCACTTTTGACAGTTCGCAGCCATTCTGCTTTCTGTGCCGATTAGATGATGGACTCCCGAAACCTAGAGGAAGGAAGGCTGAAAAGGTAAGTACAGGTAATTTAAACTTCTTTACACACTTTAGACACACCAAACACACTTACCTTTGCACTCATGCACCCATCACTCACCTGAACACCGACATCTCAACCACTCCAAGTCCTTCAACCCGACAGCCCGACAGGCAGTTAATTGGCACTAATCCCTTCCCGCATCGGGTAGGCGGGTCCCAGTGTGGGGCGGGTACCCGCCTCCTTTGAAACTTACATGGAGGCGGGTTGGGGGGCGGGATGGTGTCGGGACCTCTGAATTCGGGACTTTAACCCCCCGCACGTCTCCAATCCCGACTCCACGGGTCAATGAAAATCGACCCATTGTCTGCAACCTTCCACGCATTGTCTGTGACCTTCCACGCATTGTCTGTGACCTTCCACGCATTGTCTGTGACCTTCCACGCATTGTTTGTAACCTTCCACATATTGGCCCCGATTTTCGGCTTGTGTGGGAAATGGTCGGATTTCCCCGAATGTGGGGTTTCTGACACACATAGAAAAGTGTCAGCCAGCTCCACGCAATTTTCCCTCAAGTGGCCAATTAATTCCCAGCATGTGGGAAGCATTGCTAATTGTCCAATTTGAGTCAGAAATCCCCACAGTGTGATGTCATCATTCGTGGTGCTTTCAAGGTCCATAGCAAGCACTGCATCCTCTGAAGGCTTCCAAATGAACCATACAGGATGGCAGAGGAGCCTGCAGCAGCTGTGGGCAGTGCCAGACCCCGAGATGCCTCCAAATTCGACGAGGCTTCACTACAGGCATTATTGGATGGGGTTAGGGCCCACAGGGAGGTCCTCTTCCCTAGGTCAGGGAGGAAGAGGCCTCCCACTGAGACCAATGCTGCATGGATGCAGGTGTCAGCAGATGCCAACTCGCTGGGAGTCACCAGAAGAACCTTGGCATTACATCTCTATCTCCTTCCTTTACTCCCACACAGGACCATCCAGAGCCCCTGTCCTCACTGTGGAGGAGGAAGAGGCTGTGCAGCCAGACTCCTCAGAGGAAGCTTCAACCTCTGAGGGCGCAGTGTCAGCAGAAGTAAGTGCACCCAGCACCAGCGCAGACACTCACACCTCGGGGGGACCTTAGGGACATAGAGTAGTGTAGTCACCTGCTGTTTCACAGCTCACAAGTGAGCCTCAGCAGATTCTGGAGACAGGGACAGCAGTGGAGAGTCCTCGTCGGAGGGCGCAGGACTCTGCCAGCTCAGCTCAGCTGCGCTGCATGTCGACCCTTTGCCGCTGGGTCCAGCCGCAAGAGAAGAGGTGATGGATCTCCATGCACAGATGCAGGAGTCTCTGGCAGGTTTTGTCTCCAGGGTCGCTGCGAGTGTGGAGCGAATGGAGGAGTCCATAGCGACCATGAGCAGAGCCTTTTTGGAGTCATTGGCACATGAACGCATCACCATGGAAAGGTTGGCAACCTCCATGGAGGAGATAACTCGCCAGGGTACGGAAAACATGGTGAGTGCTCATAAGAGAATGACATCTCTTGAGGAGCGTTGGCCATCTGTTGAACAAAGAAACCAGATCTTCATGGAAGTCCTTCTGAGTAGGACTGCCAGTGCAGAAACGGGTCCCCATGGCCCCCTAAAGCGCAGCAAGGTGCTCTCAAGCCACTTCCAAGCGCTGGCCCCTTCTGGCCTGTGCAGCTTCAGGTGAGTGAGCAGCAGCCTGGTGCTCCTGGTGCTCGTCCTGCTGTTCCTGGTTCTGCTGCTGCCACCTCTGCTGCTGGAGATCATGTAATGGCAAGAAGGGAAGGAAAAAAAGGCGTCCCATGCTTCTTGCAGATGCCTCCGCTGAGGACGCGCTGAGTGAGGGTGGCGAGAGGGGCTTCCCAGGAGATCGCATTGGAGAAGTGTGTGAGGCTCCAACCTTCCACAGCTGTGCCTAAGCCTTGAAGAAGTAGCCCCAAGCCTTCAGCAACAAGGTCCTTCAACATACAAGTGCTGTCCCTTTAAATTGCAGCTTCTCCATTGACCTGCAGCTGACAGCTAGCAAGCCGGCAAGCTTCACGCCAGCTCTCAGCAGCGGGGTTCCCCGCAGGCGGGTTTCATATGGGGAAAGCCCCAAAGTCGCAACGGCCCCGGAAAATCTACCTCAACGAGGTAATTATTGATAATTAGTGCGCTGACAACCAGTCCCGCCAGCGGCGGCCGGGACTGAAGCGGGGTGCGGGGAAACGGCAGTCCGAAAGTCAGACGGGGTGGGGAATCAGGCGGGGGAGGGGTCCCGACCCGCTTTTTCGCCGATTTTCAGCCCCCGGCCGCATGAAAAGCCGCCCGATGGCGGCCAGAAAATTGGGGCCATTGTCTGTGACCTACCACACATTGTCTGTGACCTTCCACACATTGTCGGCGACCTTCCACACATTGTCTGTGACCTTCCACACATTGTCTGTGACCTTCCACACATTGGGCTGGATTTTGCTACGGGGGCGGGTTGGGGTCGTGTTCCCCACATTTCGTGTTTCCCACACGAATCCTGAACGATGTGGGAAATTGATGCAATTTTGATTTTATAGCCCAATTGATTCCCCACGTGTGGGAACCCCTAGCCAGTGAGCTTTTCAGGTGGGAAGCTCGCCTCCGATGACATCATCACCGCTGCTTCATTTAAGGGCTTCCACAAGCCTTGCTCACTTCAGCAGACTGCCAAGCTTCTGGCCCTGGCAGCTGCTGCTACCATCATCAATCATGGCGACACATCGGAGTAAGGCATCCCCCAGATTTGACGAGGCAGCCCTCCAGGCGTTGGTGGAGGGAGCGACAGAGAGCAGGGAGGTGCTCTTCCCCTCCTCGGGGAGGAAGAAGCCACCCCAGCAAACCAAGGCTGTGTGGCTGAGGGTGGCAGAGCAGGTGAACGCCAGCTCGAATACCAGCAGAACATGGATCCAGTGTCGGAAACGCTTCCATGACCTTCTGCACACTGGAAAAGTGAGTATGATGTTCCCATCACTCTTAATCTGATCCCCATTGCCTTTCCTCACCAGCTCTCAGCTTTACCAATCTCTTCCTCCACATCCCACTTGACACTGACATCCATGCACCCTTTCCCACTCCCTCTCTCTCTATGGTCACATTCACCTAACTAATGGACTATGCAGCCCTCACACTCCCTATCACTGTCATGCTATGAAAACAAATTACATCACATAGGGAGGGCCCTTGGTCTTGCCATCTCACTCCATCTTTCTCTCCTTCTAAGCATCTATGCCATCGATTCTCTACACTCACTCCTTCATTCTCGCTCAAACTCCACTTGTCTCCCCCATTGCAGGAAAAGAGAGCTCACAACCGAAAAGAGCGAGCCAGGACAGGGGGAGGGGCAGCCTCCTTAGCCCAGCTGACCCCATGGGAGGAGGCGATCCTGGAGATCGTCGGCATCCAGGACGACACACAAGTGGGGGACGGAGAGACCGGTGCAGCAGAGCAAGCTGGTGACAGAAGAGTTTTCCAACTCTCTCAATTGCATTGCATGACTCGCTGATAATGAATTGGAAGCTCTAGCAGATGGACCTCTGATCATCTGCAATAAGCACTGTGCAGGTAACCCTGGCCTCTCATCTCTGACACTTTCCTTTACTCCCCCACAGGACCATCGCAAGCTCCCGTCTCCAGGACGCAGGAGGAGGTTCAGCCTCAGCATCCAGACTCCTCAGAGGAAGCTGCAACCTCTGAGGGCGCAGCGTCAGCAGAAGGCAACGCACCCAGCACCAGCGCAGACACTCACACCTCGGTGGGACCTTCGGGACATAGAGTAGTGTTGTCACCTGGTGTATCACAGCTCACAAGTGAGCCTCACCAGATGGTGGAGACAGGGACAGCAGTGGAGAGTCCTAGTCGGAGGGCGCAGCACTCTCCCAGCTCGGCTCAGCTGCATGTCGACCCTCTGCCTCTGGGTCCATCCACAGTATCAGCGGTGATGGCACTCCAGGAAAATATGCAGGAGTCTCTGGCAGGCTTTGTCTCCAGGGTTGCTGCGAGTGTGGAGCGAATGGAGGAGTCCGTCGCTAACATGAGCAGAGCCTTTGTGGAGTCATTGGCGCATCAACGCATTACCACGGAAAGGATGGCAACCTCCGTGGAAAGGCTGGCTACGGCCATGGAGGAGATAAGTCGCGCGAGTGTTGAAAACATGGTGAGTGTTCAGACTAGACTGACATCTCTGGAGGAGCGATGGGCAGCTATTGAACAGAGAAACCAGACCTTCATGGCAGTCCCTCTGAGAAGGACTGCCAGTCCCGACACGGGTCCCCATGGCTCCCCTGATGTGCAGCAAGGTGCTCTCTCGCCACTTGCAAGCGCTGAGGGGGACCTGACCCATGAGAGGGATGATGGTGGCAGAGAACAAGGAGGTGGGGGCTCCTCTCCAAGCGCTCAAACTTCCATGCCACTGACAAGTCCTCGGTCAGAGCCCCACCTGAGTCAGCACCCAAGTGAGATTGGCGTCTCAACCCCTGCACAGCCGCAGGAGCAGCAGACTGTTGCGCAGCCCTTACAGGCTCGCAACCCCAGAGGACGCCTGCCAAAGGTGTCCAGACAGGAGCAGCAAGGAAGTGAGCAAGGGGCCTCCACATCTGCTGATGCCACTGGGGAACCACTACGTAGGAGCACGCGTAAGAGAAACTGCACAAATAGTCACAAGGGTAGTCACTTGGGTGGAATTTAATGTGTTATGGTTGAAAGCCATCAGAATAATGTTAATAAATCATCTGTTGGCTACTGCTGTAGTTGTGGCGTGTGTCATTTCGCGAATGGGACTTTCACTTTGAGGTCAGTATGGTGGTCACATCGCTAGAAGTCAGCTGGTTCCTGGCTATTGTCAGTGCTCAGGTAAAAGGATGCGAGGCAATAGTCCCTCATGGGCGAGGCTCAGCAAATCTGCCCAATATGAGCGTGTTCCTTGCATGTCGGCCACCAATGTTCTCGCGCACTGCTGCCGCTGGTTGATGAGCCTCTGCAAGATGTTCGTCTTCGCTCTCCTCCTCCCCCTCCTCCTCCTCCTCATCTGAGGAGGATATGTCAGGAGCCACTTGGTCCTCGGCCATCTGCAGGCCACGACGCTGTGCCATGTTGTGAAGCACACAGCAAACCACAACGATTCTGGAGACCCTGGCTGCTGAGTATTGCAGGGCTCCACCTGATCTATCCAGGCATCTGAAGCGCATCTTCAGCAGACCAATGGTCTGCTCGATCATGGCTCTGGTGGAAAGGTGGCTGGAGTTGTAGTTCTTCTCAGCTGCGTTGGATGGGCTCCTCAGCGGCGTCAATAGCCACGTCCTCAAGGGATAGCCCTTGTCTCCAAGTAGCCATCCGTTAAGTTGGTGTGGCGGACTGAATAGCGGAGGCACAGTAGACTGGCGCAGTATGAAGGAGTCATGGCAACTGCCAGGGCACTTGGCACAAACATGCAAAATTTCCTTCTTGTGGTCACACACCAGCTGAACGTTGAGGGAGTGGAAGCCCTTGTGGTTGACAAAAATACCAGGATTGCGATGGAGAGCCTTAAGGGCCACATGTGTGCAATCAACGATGCCCTGCACCCTTGGAAAGCCTGCAAGATTAGCAAATCCAACCGCTCTCGCCATGACACTTGCTCGATCCTTGGTGAAATGGATGTGATTGTGCGCGATGGCAAAGAGGGCATCGGTTACCCGCTTGATGCAGGTGTGTGCGGCCGCCTGGGAGATGCCGCTGATGTCTGCTGCTGATCCCTGGAATGAGCCTGAGGCAAAAAAGTTGAGTGCGATGGTGACTTTGACGGCCACTGATAAGGGGTGTCCAGCTGCTCCTCTGGGCTCCAGGTCTTGCTGCAGCATTGCGCAGATGTCAGCCACTATCTCTCACGAAAGTCGGAGCCGCCTTTGGCACTGCTGCTCAGACATGTTAGGTAGCTGACCCTGCGTCTGTAGACCCTGTTTGGGGGGTATCTCCTGCGCCGACGGCCTTCCATGCGCTGGCCCCTTCTGGCCTGTGCATCCTCAGGTGGGGCAGCAGCAGCTTGGCGCAACTGTTGTTGCTGCTGCTGTTGGGCGGCCTCATGTAATATCCAGAAGGGCAGGACAAAAATGGCTCCCATGCTTCTGGTAGATGCCTCAGTTGAGGAAGCGCTCAGTGAAGGTGGCGAGAGGGGTTTCCCAGGAGGTCACACTGGAGATGGTTGTCAGGTTGCAAACTTCCAGAGCTGTGGGTATGCCTTCTGAAAGATCCCCCAGACCTGAGAGAGCAAAGTTATGCCACCTGCAATTAAAGCCTGTTCAAATCTGCCATTTAATGGTTGAGCTGCAGCTGCTACTCCGCAAGCCAGTTGTGCTCCCGCCAGGTTTCAGATGTGTGTTTCCCACCAGGCGTGTTTCACGTGGGAAAATGAGTAAACTTGCAAGTGGTTAGGAAAATGGGATTATAGAGCCAATTGAGGGCTTGTTAAGGGCCTTAAGGGCCTATCCCGCCTCCTGGAGGCGGGACGGAGTCGGGACCAGCAGACACGTATTTAGGAAAATTGCGTGGAGGCGGGATGGAGGCGGGTTTGGGCCCGCACGCCAGTTTTGTGATTTTTATCCCCCACACGCCTCCAATCCCGCCTCCCCGGCCCTAGCAAAATCCAGCCCATTGTCTGTGACCTTCCACACATTGTCGGCGACCTTCCACACATTGTCGGCGACCTTCCACACATTGTCGGCGACCTTCCACACATTATCTGTGACCTTCCACACATTGTCTGTGACCTTCCACAGATTGTCTGTGACCTTCCACACATTATCTGTGACCTTCCACACATTGTCTGTGACCTTCCACACATTGTCTGTGACCTTCCACACATTGTCGGCGACCTTCCACACATTGTCGGCGACCTTCCACACATTGTCTGTGACCTTCCACACATTGTCTGTGACCTTCCACACATTGTCTGTGACCTTCCACACATTGTCTGCGACTTTCCACACCTTAGCCTGGAGTTTCCACTAGGTTGCACTAGTAGTTCCAGTGCCATTCGCCCAAAATTGGCCAAACGAGCGCAAAAGATCTAAGGATTTCAAGCGCAAATTATGTTCAGCGCAAATAGAGTTTCTATGATCTATTGCTCTGGTTTAAAAAACATGACATCAGCCCCCCACAAAACTGGCAATGCCCCCGGATCGATGTAATCTCCATGGAGAGTTTTTGCTAATTGCAGCTGTTTGCGGGCCTTCCAAGAGGCTCTTTTAATTAAGCTGTTTTTTTAGGCATGAGCGCACAAATAGGTACCTTTCAAAAGCTTTTAAATATTATTTATTTAATTTACTAAGAAAGTGACTACTACACACCAATGTAACTAGTAAATGGTTCTGAATAGTTTTTTAAAGTCATTTTCTTTTATTTAAAACCAGGTTACTCACAGGTGGTGGACTAGACACTCTGATTAAAAATACTTATTTTTGTGATAAACTAATTTTCAGCTGTATTAATCAAACTGCAACAAGTTACCACTCTGAAATATATCAAGGAGTATTTTTAATGCAAATTTTTAAAAAAAATTATGTTTGAAGACACTGCCCAATTGCGCTGGTTCATGAAAGATTTTACGTTCAGCGATATGCAAATGTGTTTGAGCGGTAACTTGAGCAAAGAAAAGCGCAATTTTGAGCCCAATTTGCGTCCAAAATTAAAAACTGATAATGGGGTACTACCGTTAAATCCGGTTGTACCTCCGCGTTCCGTGTTTTTCCCCTGCAACCACACTCACCCGCTCCCTCCCCAAAAATATTGTGGCCAGTGTATCTCAGACAAGGTGGCAGTGAGGCACTAGAATGAGGCTAATTGTCCTTGGGTTAGAGAGAAGCTTCTGATTACTATCCTGTGCTGCAAAATGCACCAATATGAATGTCAAATGAGGACAGGAGTGAGTTCCAAGAGCCTGCCACAGATCACTGTCTAGGCTCACATACGAAGGACAGACACTAAAGCAAGGTACTAAAGGGCCGCTGACACCCATGAGTCCATTCCCCAGCATGTGTCACTGCTTTCAATGACACATTGAACATTGGGGGAAATGAAAAAAAAACTTTTGGACATAATCTGGAACTGAATCCAGACCCACAAAAAAGGCTCCTAAATCTTAGCTTCAGCAAAACCTTCCAAGATGTGAGAATCTATTGTTCTTATTGTCACTCCTGACAGTCGATGTGTTGTCCTTGGCTCAGTAGTAGCACTCTCACCCCGGAGTCAGAAGGTCATGGGTTCAAGCCCCCTCCACATAATCCAGGCTGACATTCCAGTGCAGCACTGAGGGAATGTTACACTGCTGGAGGTGTGTCTGTCGAATGAGATTTTAAACCAAGGTCTTGTCTGCCCTCTCAGGTGGATGTAAAGGATCTTATAATACTATTTGAAAAAAAGCAGGGCTGTTCTTCCTGGTGTCCTGGCCAATAATTATATCTCAGCCAGCAACAAAAACAAACTATCCAGTCATTACCTCATTGCTATTTATGGGATCTTGCTGTGCACAATTTGGTTGCCGCTTTCCGATATGATAACAATGACTACACTTCAAAAGTACTTCCTTGGCTGTTAAGCACATTGAGACATCCTGAGATTGAGAAATGCGCTATATAAATGCAAGTTCTTTCTTACCAGCTCTAGTTTGTTCTTCACTGTTATCATCATGTGACTTGAATGTGCCTTACAGGTGAAGACAGGTGGCTTTGCCTCTTGCTGCTGCAGCAAGGTTGGCATATCGAATACTGTGCAGGATCAGACTCATACACCAATGCCCCTCAAGAATTCAAGGAGTTCTTCAATCAACGCCGACACTGGGATCCATCAAAAATAGCAAATACCATTGACCTGTTAGGAAATGGATTGCAAACATCAAGAAAAAACCCATGTATTTCAAAACTATTTCTCTTCTATCAAATCGTCTATATGATAGCAACTGTTATAGGGCCATCTACAATTTGTTTGATGGTAGCTGGTAAGTGTTATCCCTTTAATTTGTATCATACAATGTTGTCACAAGTTGATTTTTTTAGCAAGTTATATTATATTAATAACTTGAATTAGGTACATCTTAGTCTTAAGTTTCTGTAAGGTTATTTAATAGTCGAATAAATAAAGGCATGGCAGGGCAGCTCAGTCCCGTGGAATGCGCACCGTGTACCATGTGGGAAATCCAGGACACTTCCCTTGTCCTGGACAACCACATGTGCAGGAAGTGTCATCAGCTGGAGGAGATCGAGCTCCGGGTTTCAGAGCTTGAGCAGCAGCTGGCGTCACTGCGGTGCATCCACGAGGCTGAGGATAGCACGTTTCTAGAGGTGGTCACCCCGCAGCTAAGGAATGTGCAGGCAGAGAGGGAATGGGTAACCACCAGACAGAAGAGGAGGACCAGGCAGATAGTGCAGGAGTCCCCTGAGTGCATCTCGCTCTCCAACCAGTATTCTATTCTGAGTACTGGTGAGGGCGATGGTTCCTCTGGGGAGTACAGCCAGAACCAAGTCCACGACACCATGGGTGGCTCAGCTGTACAGGGGCGGGTGGGGGGGGGGGTGGAGGAGGAAGATAGGGAAAGCAATAGTGGGAGGGGATTCGATAGTAAGGGAGCAAGCAGGTGTTTCTGCTTCCGCAGACGTGGCTCCAGGATGGTATATTGCCTCCCTTGGTGCCAGGGTTAAGGATGTCACTGAGTGGCTGCAGAACATTCTGAGGGGGGAGGGTGAACAGCCAGAGGTCGTGGTCCATATCGGTACCAACGACATAGGTAGAAAGAGGGATGAGGTCCTGCAGGCAGATTTCAGGGAGCTAGGAAAGAGATTAAAAAGCAGGACCTCAAAGGTAGTAATCTCTGGATTACTCCCAGTGCCACGCGTGAGTGAGTATAGAAAAAGGAGGATAGAGCAGATGAATGCGTGACTGGAGAGATGTTGCAGGAGGGAGGGCTTCCAATTCCTTGGGCATTGGGGCTAGTTCTGGGGATGGTGGGACCTGTACAGGCTGGACAGGTTGCACCTCAACAGAGGGAGGTTTGCTAGTGCTGTTGGGGAGGGTTTAAACTAAGTTGGCAGGGGGATGGGCACCAGGATGTAGCATTAGAAAGGAGAAACAAAGGATTTGGAGCGACGGATAGCACTAAAGTAAGAAATAGGTATGAGAGAACACAGGATGGTCTAAGATAGGTTTACAAGTTATGTATATGAACGCACGAAGCATAGTAAACAAGGTTGGTGATCTGCAGGCATAAATAGCCACATGGGAATATGATGTGGCAATAATGGGCTCTAAAAAGGGCAGGATAGGGTATTAAATATTCCTGGATATAAGGGGTCGATTTTAACTCAGGTACGGGCAATTGTCGGGTTCCCCGAATTTCGCGATTACCACATGAATCTAAATGGATGTGTGAGATTGATGCAATTTTAACTCAATTGGCCAATTGATTTCCAACGTGTGGGAAGCCTTTGCAAATGGGTTTTTCATGACTGCAAGTCCCCTCCGATGATGTCATCATTTCTGCTGCATTTAAGGTCCACAGCAAGCCTTGCTTCCTCTGCAGGCTTCCAAGCTTTCCCCTTATGATGGCACAGGAGCCTGCAGGAACAATGGCCAGTGGGAGGGCAAGAGCTGCGCCTAAATTTGATGAGGCATCACTGCAGGCATTGTTGGATGGGGCTAGGGCCCACAGGGAGGTCCTGTTCCCTTCTTCAGGGAGGAAGAGGCCTCCCAGTCAGACCAAGGCTGTGTGGCTACAGGTGGCTGGGGAAGTCAACTCCTTGGGGCTCACACGGCGCACCTGGATGCAGTGCAGGAAAAGATTCTATGACGTTCAACGCACTGGAAAAGTAAGTATGAAGTTTCCATCACCCCGAATCTGATCCCCATTGCCTTTCCTCACCAGCACTCAGCTTTAGCAATCTCTTCCTCCACATCCCACTTGACACTCACATCCATGCACCCTTAGCCATTCCCTCTCTCTCTATGCTCACATTCACCTAACTATTCGGACATGCAGCCCTCACACTCCCTCTCACTCTGATGCTTTGAACACAACTGACAACACACAAGGAGGGCCCTTGGTATTGCAACCTCACTGCATCTTTGTCTCCTTCTAAGTATCTATGCTATGCAATCTCTACACTCACTCCTTCATTCTCACTCAACCTCCACTTGTCTCCCTCATTGCAGGAGAAGAGAGCTCACAACAGGAGAGAGCGAGCCAGGACAGGAGGAGGACCACCCTCATTAGCCCAGCTCACCCCCTGGGAGGAAGCCGTCCTGGAGATTGTCGGGGCTGATACAGATGCGGAAGTTGGGGAAGGACAGACAGGTGCATCCCCGCAAGCTGGTGACAGAATAGTTTTCCATCTCTCTCATTGACATTGCATGAGTCGCTGATAATGATTCTGAAGTTACATCATATGGACTTATGATCATCTGCAAAATGCAATGTGCATGTAACCTTGGCATCACATCTCTAACTTTTTCCTTGACTCCCCCACAGGACCATCGAGAGCCCCCGTCCCCACTGTGCAGGGGGAAGAGCCTGAGATTCCAGACTCCTCAGAGGAATCTGCAACCTCTGAGGGCGCAGCGTCAGCAGAAATAGGCGCACCCAGCACCAGCGCAGACACTCACACCTCGGGGGGACCTTCGGGACATAGAGTAGTGTTGTCACCTGGTGTATCACAGCTCACAAGTGAGCATCAGCAGATTGTGGAGACAGGGACAGCAGTGGAGAGTCCTCGTTGGAGGGCACAGGACTGCCAGCTCGGCTCAGCTGCATGTCGACCCTTTGCTTCTGGGTCCATCCATAAGATCAGAGGTGATGGAACTCCATGCACAGATGCAGGAGTCTCTGGCAGGTTTTGTCTCCAGGGCCGCTGTGAGTGTGGAGCGAATGGAGGAGTCCATTGCGAACATGAGCAGAGCCTTTGTGGAGTCATTGGCGCATGAACACATCAACACGGAAAGGATGGCTACCTACGTGGAAATGATTGCTGCCTCTGTGGTAAGGCTGGCTACGGTAGAGGAGAGGAGGGCTACGGCCATGAAGGAGGTTAGTCGCCAGGGTATGGAAAACATGGTGAGTGTTCCGAATAGAATGACATCTCTGGAGGAGTGATGGGCATCTATTGAACAGAGAAACCAGACCTTCATGGAAGTCCTTCTGAGTAGGACTGCCATTGCAGATATGGGTCCCCATGGCCCCCCTGATGTGCAGCAAGGTGCTCTCAAGCCACTTGCAGGCGCGGAGGGGGAGCTGACCCATGAGAGGGAGGTTGGTGGCAGGCCTCAAGGAAGTGGGGGTTCCTCACCAAGCGCTCACACTTCCATGCCACTGCAGAGCCCTTGGTCAGAGCCCCGCCGGTGTCCACACACAAGTGAGATAGAGGTCTCAACCCCTGCACAGCTGCAGGAGCAGCAGACTGCTGATGAGCCCTCACAGGCTCACCACCCCAGAGGACGCCCGCCAAAGGTGCCGAGACAGGAGCAGCAGGAAAGTGAGCAAGGGGCCTCCACATCTGCTGAAGCCACAGGGGAACCATTACGTAGGAGCACGCATAAGCGGAAAATAAAGCACAAGTAGTCACAAGGGTAGTCACTTGGGTCTTCTTCTTATCGTGTCCACGGACAGTCTATACATAGCCCAGCCAGAACTGGACACATTTTTGCGCCTTGTTGTTGGATTCGGCAAGATCTGCAACAGTGCAGGGTTCCTCTAATGATGGGCATTGCAGGAGAGGTTTGCATAGTCTGTGCCTCAGTTCCACATTCACAAGTTGTCGGGCTGGTTGTATATCCCCATTTGTTTAGTGGCACCTTTGAGCAACCTACACCGGTCCTAAGTCTGTTAAGGCACTTCCAGATTGCCCAGTTGCAATTAGCTCCTGGGGGAAGGCTTTCATCAGGTAAAATTTCCATCGCTGGGGGTTGTTCAAGACTGGCGAGCCGGTCTTTCCACAAGGTGATGCGGGCTTCAGATGAGGTTGATTGTAATGGAACAACACTATTCATGAAGCTCTTCCTTGACTTTAGGCAGCCTGGTGTAGGTGTATGACAATGCAGAGGGTGCCTCTCATCTGATGTTTGACGGAGTCGCTCTTTCTTGCTGGCTACCATTCTTCTTATATCAGGGGGAGCGATACTCGCCAGGATATATAGGCTATTGGTGTTTGTTGGTTTTAAGCAACCTGTGATAAATCGGCAGCTTGCATTCAGAACGGCATCCATCTTCTTGGCATGAGTAGACCTTTCCCATGCAGGGCAGGCGTATTCGGCAGTGGAATAGCAAAGAGCAAGTGCACTGGTTCGCAATGTTTTCGGGCTTGCTCCCCATCTTGTGTTAGTGAGCTTATTCAGGATGTTGTTTCGTGCGCTCACTTTTGCCTTTGTCGTCTCGATGTGGTTCTTGCAGGTGAGGCATCGGTCAAGGGTGACTCCTAAGTAGATCGGGTGCTCGCAATGCGTCAGTGTTGCTCCACACCAGGTTACTTTCAACTGGCGTTTGGCTTCACAGTTTCTGAGGTGGAATGCACAAACTTGCGTCTTTGATGGGTTTGCGCGAAGGTGGTTTTCTTCATACAGGTAGACTATCCTTTATCCGAAAACCTCGGGACCAGCCGTGTTTCGGTTTTCGGAAAATTTCGGATTTCGGAAGGTATTTTATAAGACTGGGAAATTTGTCGGGGGTGGGTCGGCGGGGGTCAGGGTCGGCGGGGGGGTCGGCGGGGGGTCGGGGTCGGCGGGGGTCGGGGTCGGCGGGGGGGGTGGGGGTCGTGCGCACGACTTACGCTGACCCTCTGCTCAGCGCAAGTCGTGCGCCACTCTGGTCATGTCGTGCGCACAACTTACGCTGAACGAAAAAACCTTCGGTTTTTAGAAGGTTTCGGTTTTCGGAAGTTCGGATAAAAGGTAGTCTACCTGTAGTAGGATTTTAGTCCCTCCAAGGCCTCAGAAAGCGTTTTCTCCACAGTGTTAAAATCAGTGCTTTGGGCAGTGATACATAAGTCATCAGCATATATAAAACGGCGTGTGACACCGTCTATAGGTTGGTCATTCGTGTAGATGTTGTACAGCAGCGGTGCAAGCACGCTTCCCTGAGGAAGACCATTCTTCTGAATACGCCACCTGCTGCACTTCCCACCTAGTTCAACATAGAAAGCATGCTTCAGAATCGCCGGTTCTAACAGCTCTGTTAAGTGAATGTCTTTTGTCATCTCTAGAATCTTGCAGAGGAGACGTCTATGGTTCACTGTATCGTATGCTGCTGACAGGTCTACAAAAACAGCACCTGTTACCATCCATTGCTCAAAACCATCTTCGATGTGTTGTGTGAGGCTGAGCAGTTGGCTTGTTGTTGATTTGCCGGGGCGGAAACCTGCTTGCTCTGGAATGATCTTCTCATCTACAGTTGGTGCTATCCTATTGAGTATCAGGCGTTCAAACAGCTTATAGGTGTGGCAAAGCAGTGAAATTGGCCGAAAACTCTTAAGATCTGAGGGATCTTTTCCAGGCTTTAATAGTGCTATTACATGTGCCTTCTGCCAGATATTAGGTGGCTTGTGTGTTGCCAGACAGTGGTTGAACAATTGTAGGAGCCACTTCTTTGCTTGCTGTCCAAAATGCTTTATCTGCTCCGTTGCTATGTTGTCAAGACCAATTGCTTTCCCGTGTTTTAGATTAGTGTTGTGTATGTACCTTTAAGAGAATAACTGGTCTCAGACAGCAGTACCGGCAGTGACCACCCCTGTATAAAAGGCGCTAGTGAGCCTCTGTAGTTTCAGTTTCCCGATTGACTTCATTCAGTAAAGACTTGTTTTGTTCAACTCCTGCTGTCCGTGTCTCAATCATTCACGGACATAATAATTAGATGTACCAGTTTCCACCTCTTCCATGGTGAATGGTCTAGTGAAGCCAGGATCATCGCTGTACTTCTTCCTATCTAGTTGTGCTCTTGGTTGTTTCTTGTTGATTTTTCCATTTAGGAGCAACTGGTGTGCAACTTGGTTAGCAGACACATTTGGATGTTGGGCAGCTTTCTTGGGATCACTTGGGTGAAATGTGTATATTGTAAAAATGCCATCAGTTGGTTCTTGGCAGAAGGATCGAGAACCAGAGGACACAGATTTAAGGTGATTGACAGAAGAACCAAAGGTGACACGGGGTAAAACTCTTTTACTCAGTGAGTGGTTAGGATCTGGATTGCAATGCCTGAAAGGGTGGTGGAGGCAGACTCAATCACTGCTTTCAAAAGGACGTTGGATAAGTATCTGAAGGAAAAAAATTTGCAGGGCTACAGGGAAAGGGTGGGGAGTGGGACTAGCTGAAGTGCTCTTGCAGAGAGCCAGCATGGGCTTGACGGGCCAAATGGCCTTCTTCCATGCTGTAACCAGTCTATGATCCTATGAAGTTGGCACCAATATGTTACAGGAAAAACTGAACTTAAGCCAATATGCTTTAATGTGCGAGATTCTTAATGGCCTGTTATATTGGTTGACCACCCAACTGAAACCTGCCCCGCAATCTGTCGACACTCCCCATTGACGTCTGCCCTGGGATCTGCTGACCCCCCCCCCAACTGAAGCCTGCCCTACGATCATGATTACCGTCCCCAAAGTGTAGTGTATGTACCTTTAAGGGGAGAACTACTTCTTACAGCTCCTGTATACTGTAGTACCGGCAGTGACCACACCTGTATATAAACCCTGAGTAGGGATGTGTACAGCTGTTTTAGAGTAACCCTCATCCAGTAAACACCTGTTGATTGTTCCCTGCAGTCTCTTGTCTCATTATTGAAGGAAACCTAACATCAAGATACACGGATCTAACAGTGGCAATGAGACGATTCAAACCTACCTGCAACTCTGCATCACCTCCCAGGGATTCGCTCCTGGAGAACAGTGAAAGAAGAAGGCCGAGTCCAGAAGCACGGGCGTCGACCATCCAGCGGAGATTTGAGCATCGCAGGGGAGGCTGTTGAGAGCTGGGCTTGGTTCTCCAGTCACGGTGGTCCAGCTAAATGGGCTGGCAGCAGGTACGGTGCAGACCCTTCCCGGACAGCGGCGGCTAGAGCTGACCAACGGCACAGAAAAGGCCGAGCAGCATCGACGGGAGAAGAGAGAGGGTAGAGCACACAGGGTGCAGCCGGTGTTCAGGACCGAGCGGCGTCGACGGGAGAAGAGGGTAGAGCGCACAGAGTGCAGCCGGTGTTCAAGGGCCGAGCAGCGGCAACAAGAGAGAGAGGCGCGCAGGAAAACGCGCAGAGTGCAGCCGGTGTTGAAGGGCCAAGCCGCAGCGGAGAAGAAGGGAGAGCGCGGGAGACGCCATTTTGAGACGCAGCGGAGAAGTAGGGAGAGCGCGGGAGATGCCATTTTGAGCCAGTCTAACCACACCCAAAAATGCCGAAGAGTGGCAGTATCACAGCGTTCGATAATGAAGTCGAAGATTGGACGACATATGTCGAACGCATTGAAGTATACTGCAAGGCGAATGAAGTGCCAGATGACAAGAAAGCGCTGGTATTGTTGAATTCAATGGGTGCAAAAACGTATGGCTTACTGCGAAACCTAGTAACCCCAGAGAAACCAGCAGAAAAGAATTTTGAAAACATAGTGTCAATCCTACAGGACCACTTAAACCCCACACCGCTGCTGATAGCAGAAAGATTTAAGTTTCACAAAAGGAACCAGCATAAAGATGAAAGTAAAGCTGAGTATTTAACGGAACTGCGCAAGCTAGCGAAACACTGCCAGTTTGGAACGGGACTAGCAGATACTTTGAGGGACAAGTTCGTGTGTGGGCTTCAAAGTGAAGGAAACCAGAAACGGCTTCTATCAGAAAAGGATCTTACGCTGGACAAGGCTTTCAGCATGGCAGTATCACACGAAGCAGCAGCACGGGGTGCGGCAGTGATACAACGGATACCGCAAGAATATGGCACAAATGAAATGTCAAACGGAACAGTGAAGTGCTATCGCTGCGGCAGAACAACACACGACCATAAGGATTGCTGGTTCAAGGACCAAGTGTGCAGACAGTGTGGAAAAGTAGGACACATAGCAAGAGTCTGCAGGTCAGAAAAGAAAACCAGCAGCAAGAAATCTCCACAGGAGCAGTACAAGAAGGTACATAAGGTGACGGAGAGTAGTTCAGATGAACAGAAAAGGGATACAGACTCCGGAAGCAAGGAGCTGGGTTGTCTGAAACTACATAATGTGATCAAAATGGAGGATCACCAAACTATCTGGGTCACGCTCAAGATAGCCGGAGTCCAAGAGAAAATGGAATTGGACACAGGATCAGCCCTAACAGTCATAAACCAAAGGGACTACAAGCGGCTATTCTCACATATACCCTTGAGAGATACAGAGATCGTCTTGAAGACGTACACGGGGCAAAAAGTCTACCCCAAAGGAAAAATAAGGGTGAACGTTATATATAACGGCAAGGAAACCCCAAAAATGGACCTATATGTATTACCAGAGGGAGGACCACCACTACTAGGACGTGAATGGATCCGGAAGATACAGATAGATTGGCATTCCATACAAGCACTGACTGTAGATGCCAAAAAGGATGACGACGTCACACCGGGACGACTGTCAAAAATGCTAACTGATGCACAAGAAGTGTTCCAGGAGGGACTCGGAACACGAAAAGGCATAACAGCGATGATCAAAATAGAGGAAAATGCAAGCCCAAAGTTTTTTAAGGCCAGACCGGTGCCTTATGCGATCCGCCCAGCCGTCGAAGCAGAGCTGGAAGGTTTGGAACGTTCAGGAGTACTGTCCAAAGTGGACTGGAGCGAGCGGGCTACACCCATCGTTCCTGTAATGAAGAGGTCATTGAGTAATACGCCTGGGGAACCAAAGAAGGTTCGCATCTGTGGGGACTTTAAGGTGACAGTGAACCCAGTCGTTCACACGGTACAATATCCGCTTCCGCGGATTGAAGATATTTTCGCCTCGCTATCTGGAGGGAAATGCTTCACTAAGATTGATCTGGCCCAGGCGTACCTGCAAATGGAGGTAGAAGAAGCCTCGAAACAGTACCTCACGATCAACACTCATAAAGGTCTCTACCAATACAATCAGCTGGTGTTCGGGGTAGCATCAGCTCCGGCTATTTGGCAAAGGGCAATGGATCAAGTCCTGCAAGGGATTCCAGGGACCCAGTGTTATTTGGATGATATCCTGGTCACTGGCGAAAATGACAGTGATCACCTCGCCAACCTGGAGCAGGTGCTCACTAGATTGAAGGAATATGGGCTCCAAGCTAATCGCCACAAATGCGAGTTTTTCCAGAAGCAGATCTCGTACTGTGGCCACGTTATTGATGAAGAGGGGTTACATAAGTCCCCTGAAAAGATTGAGGCAGTAGTCATGGCTCCAGCACCAGCAAATGTGTCACTACTGAGGTCGTTCCTCGGGCTGGTGAACTACTACCATAAGTTCTTGCCAAATTTGTCTACCGTACTGCACCCACTGAACACCCTACTGCAAACGGGGGTACCATGGAAGTGGAATGACGAATGTAAACGAGCTTTCCAGAAGAGCAAAGAATTGATCACATCAAAAGAGGTGTTGGCTCATTTCAACCCAGCACTATCAATTCGGTTGGCGTGTGATGCATCACCCTATGGCATTGGAGCGGTGCTGTCGCACAAATTCTCGGACGGCTCAGAGAGGCCAATAGCCTTTGCGTCATGATCACTAACCTCAGCCGAGCGTAACTACGCCCAGATTGACAGGGAGGCCCTCAGCCTAGTGTGGGGAGTGAAAAAGTTCAACCACTATCTGCACGGGCAGAAGTTCACCTTACTGACTGACCACCAACCACTTCTCTCCATCTTTAATCCAAAGAAGGGCGTTCCGGTGATGTCTGCGCAACGGCTACAAAGATGGTCCCTTTTTCTAGGGGCGAACCAATATGAAATTGAGTATAAGGGCACGAAACAGCATGGAAACCCTAATGGGCTATCACGCCTGCCACTGCCTACTGCGGAGGAAGCACCAGCAGTGGACCCTGTCGAAATATTTCATTCGACTATAATTGAACACTTGCCTGTAACTAACGCTGATATAGAGAAGGAGACCCGAAATGACCCGACACTGTCTCGGGTATATGAATTGACGGTGAAGAGATGGCCAACACATGGTGACTCACTGTTGCCAGCATTCTTGTGGTGTATGTGCCTTTAAGAGCAATTATGGTGTATGTGCCTTTAAGAGCCCCAGGTGTGCGTAATGCCGGTAATTGCCACTTGGGCTATATAAGCCTGTTTATTGTGTATATCCTTTAGAAACCCCCCCCAGACTTGCTTAGTAAATACCTATGAACCAACTCCTGTCTTCAGTGTCTTTGTCTACACACGGACACTACAGTGGCGACGAAGTGGAAACGGACTTACCTGCAATTCGGCAGCACCTCAAGGACATCGATTCCACCAGAAGACTCAAGGAAGTAAGAGAAACTGTGGTTTCACCAGCTGGCCAAGCTGGTGACAGGTACTGCGCTAATCCTTCCTGGGCGTCAGGCTGGAGCTCCAGCGGCGGGCTCTACAGCCGAGACAGGCAGCGAAATCGGAGGCAAGCAATAACGGACTGGGAGGGTGCACTCAAGAGACGGCCGGCGCGGCAAGCAGGTCAGCGTTTAGACCTCCGTCGGGAACGAGTCGCCAACAGTGAATAAACGGAAACCACAGTAAAACAGCGTTGTTATCGGTAGCAGCGGCGGGAAAGCGCGGGAAGCGCCATATCGTTGCTACAGAGAGAAAATTTTTTAAAAAAGCGCGGGAAGCACCATATCTTTTCTGAAATGCCTAAATCTGGTAATATGGCGGCTTTTGATGGCGAAATAGAAGATTGGACCACATACGTGGAAAGAGTAGAGGTTTATTGCACTGCAAATGGAATAACAGATGAAAAAAAAGCTTCAGTACTTCTGAACTTAATGGGCGCGAAGACATACGGGCTGTTACGAAATTTAATCACTCCAGCCAAACCAAAGGACAAGACTTTTAAAGAAATTGTTGATACCCTGCAGGAGCATTTAAACCCAACACCGCTGGTGATAGCGGAACGATTCAAGTTCTTCAAGAGAAATCAACACAAGAATGAAAGTAACGCTGATTACCTAAACGAATTAAGAAAGCTATCAAAGTACTGCCAATTCGGAGCCGGACTATCGGATTATCTTCAAGACAAATTTGTTTGCGGTCTCTTAAGTGAAGGAACACAAAAAAAGACTGCTTTCTGAAAAAGATTTAACATTGGACAAAGCTTTCAGTATGGCTGTATCATACGAAGCAGCAGCAAAAGGAGCTGCAGAGATACAAGAGACACAGGACTTCGGCACCCATAAAATGACACAGGAGTTCGGAAGATGTTATCGCTGCGGCAGATCCACCCATAAGCAGAGGGACTGCTGGTTCAAGGGCAAAGCATGCAGGCAATGTGGTAAGATTGGACACATTGCACGGGTATGCCAATCTGGACAAAATAAATCCACTGACAGAAAACAAAAAATCAATAAAGAAAAGTACAGGAAGGTACAAATGATGACGGACAATAGCTCCGAAGACCAGAATAGCGATAGCGACTCCGGAAACAAGAGACTAAGCTGTCTCAAATTACATAATGTACTTGCCAAAGAGGATTACCAAACCATTTGGGTTACCCTCACAATAGCAGGTCCCCAGTTAAAATGGAGCTAGATACAGGATCAGCTCTAACCGTAATAAATCGATGAGATTATGAGAGGCTATTTCCGCATATACCTCTAAAAGACACATCCATTATCTTAAAAACATATACGGGGCAGAAAGTCTACCCCAAAGGAAAAATAAGGGTGCCTGTGGTATACAACGGCAAAGAAATACAAAAGTTGTATTTATACATTCTACAAGATGGTGGTCCACCGTTGTTGGGACGTGAATGGATAAGGAAGATACGTTTAGACTGGCACTCCATTCAGGCACTGACGGTGACCAGTAAGGAAAAAAACAATGAAGACATCATACCTGAACGATTAAAAGACATCTTGGCCAACGCCAAAGAAGTGTTTCAAGAGAAACTAGGAACCTTGAAAGGCATCACCGCCTCAATAAAAGTGGAAGATACAGCAATTCCAAAAAATTTTAAGGCAAGACCGGTGCCATACGCAATACATCCGGCAGTCGAGGCAGAGCTGAAGAATTTGGAAAAGGCAGGCGTATTATCCAAAATAGATTGGAGCGAATGGGCAACACCCATCGTTCCAGTCATGAAAAAAACATTGAAAAATAACTCTGAGGAACTGATACGCTTATCAATTACTCCATAAAAGACGATGAATCAGGAAGGTGGTGAAAAGGCTTTTATTAACTAGAGAACAGAGCATGCCTCTCGTGGGTGGCTGGTTCCAAGAAGGAAGTGAGTCGGCGAAACCCCCACCTTTATACCTGGTCATGTGGGCGGAGTCAGCTGAGGCATGCCTTGGTACACAGCGCCACCCAGAGGTAACAATATGCAATAACAGTGGTTTACCACATTCACCCCTTGTTTAAAATTAAGTCCGGCGGGGTGAAGGGTACTACAAGTTCGTGTAGTTAAGTCTATCAGGAGGCCTTGTCTGACGTCCTGATCGTCGTGGTGGCGGCGGCGTTGCAGCATCCAACGTCGGATCTGGTGTCTGGGTGGTCAACGAAGGGTCCTGGGGCTCCGGCATGTCGTCTACAGGGGTTGGATTGGGAGGGGTGGTGGGGGATAACGGTGGTAGTTCAGGGGTACCCGAGGGTGCGAGATCTCGTATGGAGACCGTGTCCTCCCGCCCGTCTGGGTATGTCACCCAGGCATACTGGGGGTTGGCATGTAGGAGGTGCACCCTCTCGACCAGGGGGTCCGTTTTATGGGTCCTTACGTGCCTCCGCAGTAGGATGGGCCCAGGAGAAGTCAGCCATGCCGGTAGCGAGGTTCCCGATGTGGACTTCCTGGGGAAAACGAACATTTGCTCATGAGGGGTGGCATTAGTGGCAGTACAAAGCAGTGACCGGATGGAGTGGAGCGCCGCAGGGAGGACCTCCTGCAAGCGAGAGGTCGGAAGGCCCTTAGATTTTAAGGCTAAGAGGACGGCCTTCCAAACCGTCGCGTTCTCTCTTTCCACCTGGCCGTTCCCCCGGGGGTTGTAGCTGGTGGTTCTGCTCGTAGCAATACCTCCCTCATCATCTATCCAGCTCCATGATGGATATCACGGTAAACGGCCGCGCCACCACTTGCCTAATCGACAGCGGGAGCACAGAGAGTTTTATTCACCCAGACACGGTACGTAGCCACTCCCTCACGGTCCTGCCGACGCGCCATCGGATTTCTATGGCGTCCAAGTCCCATTCAATGGACGTCGGCGGCTACTGTGTGGTGACCCTTTCGGTTGGGGGCACAGAATATAAAAATTTTAAACTTCTAGTCCTGCCCCGTCTCTGCGCTGCCGTGCTGCTAGGGTTGGATTTTCAGTGCCACCTTAAAAGTGTCACATTAGCATACTGTGGACCCCTCCCCCCACTCACAGTCTGCAACCAACACCTTTTAAATCGCCCGCAGCAAACCACCTGCAGCCTTTCCACACTAAAAGTCCCCCCCCTCCCTTGTTCGCTAACCTCACCCATGACTGTAAACCCATCGCTACCAAGAGCAGGTGGTACAGCGCCGGGGACAGAGCTTTCATTAGCTCTGAGGTGGAGCGGCTCTTGAAGGAGGGCATTATCGAAGGGAGCACTAGCCCCTGGCGAGCCCAGGTTGTAGTCGTTAAAACCACTGATAAACGCCGCCTGGTCATTGACTACAGCCAAACCATAAACCGGTACACTCAGCTGGACGCATACCCCCTTCCTCGCATATCTGATATGGTCAACCAGATTGCGCAATACAAAGTATTCTCCACCATTGACCTTAAGTCAGCATACCACCAGCTCCCCATCCGCCATGAGGACCGCCAGTATACTGCCTTCGAGGCGAACGGCCGCTTCTACCACTTCCTTAGGGTTCCCTTCGGCGTCACCAACGGGGTTTCGGTCTTCCAAAGGGAGATGGACCATGGCCTTTCTTCCCGCAGCCCGAGCAGGTAGCGGTCTTAGCCGGGCAGTGCGCTCTAGGGTGTTTTAACTGGCCACAGAAATAGCATTTTTGGGCCTGGTTACGGGGCATCGCTGCGGTTCTTACCGGGGGCGGCTGTCCCAGTTGATTTCGGGACATCGCTGCAGCAGTTGGTGCCGGGGGCGGCGGTCCCATGTCCCACGGTCGCGATGGCCATGGCGCGGCGCCGTTACGTGAGTATGCTTCGAGGTTTCGGTGGGCCGCATCTAGCGAGAGCGCAAGGGCTACGGCCGTCTTCAGGTCGAGCTCCTTGCTTTCGAGCAGTCTCTGCCGGGAGTAGTCGGACTGGAGGCCCCTGACGAAGGCATCACAAGTAAGTCCCTCCGCGTGCCCCGCAGCCGTTACCTCCTTACAGTCGCAGTCTCTGCAGAGTGTCTGTAACGCCTGTAAAAATGCCTCTACCGATTCCCCCGGTTGCTGCCTGCGGGATCCCAAGAGGTGTCTGGCGTAAATCGTGTTCACTCAGCGCGTGTATTGCCCTTTTAGTAGTTCAAGGGCCGCCGTGTACGTAGTAGCGTCCCGGATGAGCGTATATACTTGAGGGCTCACCTGGACGGTCAAAACTTTTAGTTTGTTCTCCTCCGATGTCACGGCGGAGGCTCCTAGGAAGGATTCAAAGCAGCTCAGCCAGTGTTCGAAATTGGTTGATGAACCCGCTGCTTGAGGGTCGAGGTCCAGGCATGCCGGTCTGAGGGCTCGCAGCAACGCCTGCTGTTGTTGCTGTTCAGGTGTCGCCATTTTACTTCTAGTTAATAAAATTGATACGCTTATCAATTACTCCATAAAAGACGATGAATCAGGAAGGTGGTGAAAAGGCTTTTATTAACTAGAGAACAGAGCATGCCTCTCGTGGGTGGCTGGTTCCAAGAAGGAAGTGAGTCGGCGAAACCCCCACCTTTATACCTGGTCATGTGGGCGGAGTCAGCTGAGGCATGCCTTGGTACACAGCGCCACCCAGAGGTAACAATATGCAATAACAGTGGTTTACCACATTCACCCCTTGTTTAAAATTAAGTCCGGCGGGGTGAAGGGTACTACAAGTTCGTGTAGTTAAGTCTATCAGGAGGCCTTGTCTGACGTCCTGATCGTCGTGGTGGCGGCGGCGTTGCAGCATCCAACGTCGGATCTGGTGTCTGGGTGGTCAACGAAGGGTCCTGGGGCTCCGGCATGTTGTCTACAGGGGTTGGATTGGGAGGGGTGGTGGGGGATAACGGTGGTAGTTCAGGGGTACCCGAGGGTGCGAGATCTCGTATGGAGACCGTGTCCTCCCGCCCGTCTGGGTATGTCACCCAGGCATACTGGGGGTTGGCATGTAGGAGGTGCACCCTCTCGACCAGGGGGTCCGTTTTATGGGTCCTTACGTGCCTCCGCAGTAGGATGGGCCCAGGAGAAGTCAGCCATGCCGGTAGCGAGGTTCCCGATGTGGACTTCCTGGGGAAAATGAACATTTGCTCATGAGGGGTGGCATTAGTGGCAGTACAAAGCAGTGACCGGATGGAGTGGAGCGCCGCAGGGAGGACCTCCTGCAAGCGAGAGGTCGGAAGGCCCTTAGATTTTAAGGCTAAGAGGACGGCCTTCCAAACCGTCGCGTTCTCTCTTTCCACCTGGCCGTTCCCCCGGGGGTTGTAGCTGGTGGTTCTGCTCGTAGCAATACCTCCCTCATCATCTATCCAGCTCCATGATGGATATCACGGTAAACGGCCGCGCCACCACTTGCCTAATCGACAGCGGGAGCACAGAGAGTTTTATTCACCCAGACACGGTACGTAGCCACTCCCTCACGGTCCTGCCGACGCGCCATCGGATTTCTATGGTGTCCAAGTCCCATTCAATGGACGTCGGCGGCTACTGTGTGGTGACCCTTTCGGTTGGGGGCACAGAATATAAAAATTTTAAACTTCTAGTCCTGCCCCGTCTCTGCGCTGCCGTGCTGCTAGGGTTGGATTTTCAGTGCCACCTTAAAAGTGTCACATTAGCATACTGTGGACCCCTCCCCCCACTCACAGTCTGCAACCAACACCTTTTAAATCGCCCGCAGCAAACCACCTGCAGCCTTTCCACACTAAAAGTCCCCCCCTCCCTTGTTCGCTAACCTCACCCATGACTGTAAACCCATCGCTACCAAGAGCAGGCGGTACAGCGTCGGGGACAGAGCTTTCATTAGCTCTGAGGTGGAGCGGCTCTTGAAGGAGGGCATTATCGAAGGGAGCACTAGCCCCTGGCGAGCCCAGGTTGTAGTCGTTAAAACCACTGATAAACGCCGCCTGGTCATTGACTACAGCCAAACCATAAACCGGTACACTCAGCTGGACGCATACCCCCTTCCTCGCATATCTGATATGGTCAACCAGATTGCGCAATACAAAGTATTCTCCACCATTGACCTTAAGTCAGCATACCACCAGCTCCCCATCCGCCATGAGGACCGCCAGTATACTGCCTTCGAGGCGAACGGCCGCCTCTACCACTTCCTTAGGGTTCCCTTCGGCGTCACCAACGGGGTTTCGGTCTTCCAAAGGGAGATGGACCATGGCCTTTCTTCCCGCAGCCCGAGCAGGTAGCGGTCTTAGCCGGGCAGTGCGCTCTAGGGTGTTTTAACTGGCCACAGAAATAGCATTTTTGGGCCTGGTTACGGGGCATCGCTGCGGTTCTTACCGGGGGCGGCTGTCCCAGTTGATTTCGGGACATCGCTGCAGCAGTTGGTGCCGGGGGCGGCGGTCCCATGTCCCACGGTCGCGATGGCCATGGCGCGGCGCCGTTACGTGAGTATGCTTCGAGGTTTCGGTGGGCCACATCTAGCGAGAGCGCAAGGGCTACGGCCGTCTTCAGGTCGAGCTCCTTGCTTTCGAGCAGTCTCTGCCGGGAGTAGTCGGACTGGAGGCCCCTGACGAAGGCATCACAAGTAAGTCCCTCCGCGTGCCCCGCAGCCGTTACCTCCTTACAGTCGCAGTCTCTGCAGAGTGTCTGTAACGCCTGTAAAAATGCCTCTACCGATTCCCCCGGTTGCTGCCTGCGGGATCCCAAGAGGTGTCTGGCGTAAATCGTGTTCACTCAGCGCGTGTATTGCCCTTTTAGTAGTTCAAGGGCCGCCGTGTACGTAGTAGCGTCCCGGATGAGCGTATATACTTGAGGGCTCACCTGGACGGTCAAAACTTTTAGTTTGTTCTCCTCCGATGTCACGGCGGAGGCTCCTAGGAAGGATTCAAAGCAGCTCAGCCAGTGTTCGAAATTGGTTGATGAACCCGCTGCTTGAGGGTCGAGGTCCAGGCATGCCGGTCTGAGGGCTCGCAGCAACGCCTGCTGTTGTTGCTGTTCAGGTGTCGCCATTTTACTTCTAGTTAATAAAATTGATACGCTTATCAATTACTCCATAAAAGACGATGAATCAGGAAGGTGATGAAAAGGCTTTTATTAAATAGAGAACAGAGCATGCCTCTCGTGGGTGGCTGGTTCCAAGAAGGAAGTGAGTCGGTGAAACCCCCACCTTTATACCTGGTCATGTGGGCGGAGTCAGCTGAGGCATGCCTTGGTACACAGCGCCACCCAGAGGTAACAATATACAATAACAGTGGTTTACCACAGGAACAGAAAAAAAATTCGCATCTGTGGGGACTTCAAGGTGACTGTAAACCCGGTCCTTCACACGGTACAGTTCCGAGGATAGAAGATATTTTCGCCTCACTATCTGGAGGGAAACGTTTCACAAAAATTGACTTGGCACAAGCATATCTACAGATGGAGGTTGAGGAGACCTCTAAAAAGTATCTCACAATAAACACACACAAAGGCCTGTACCAGTACAATTGACTGGTTTTTGGAATAGCATCAGCTCCAGCTATCTGGCAAAGAGCTATGGAGCAAGTCCTGCAAGGGATTCCGGGGACTCAATGCTACCTAGACGACATCCTTATAACAGGAGAAAACGACAACGAGCACCTTGCCAATTTGGAGAAGGTGCTCACTAGGCTGAAAGAACGGGGCCTACGAGCAAATCGCCCCAAGTGCGAATTTTTCCAAAATCAGATATCATATTGTGGCCAAATAATTAATAAGGAAGGGTTGCATAAGTCACCTGAAAAAATTGAAGCAGTTATAAAAGCCCCAGCACCTGAAAATGTTTCACAATTAAGGTCATTCCTGGGATTAATAAATTACTATCATAAATTTTTACCGAACTTATCAACTATTCTACACCCTCTTAATGATCTTCTACAGACAGGAGTGATTTGGAAATGGAACGAAGACTGTAAACGTGCCTTCCATAAATGTAAAGACTTAATCACATCCGAGAAAATTTTGGCTCATTACAACCCATCACTACCAATCAGACTGGCGTGCGATGCATCCCCTTACGGCATAGGAGCGGTATTGTCCCATAGATTCCCTGATGGCTCGGAACGGCCGATAGCTTTTGCGTCACGCTCATTGAACTCAGCTGAGCGTAACTATGCCCAGATAGACAGGGAAGCACTCAGCCTGGTATGGGGAGTGAAGAAATTCAACCATTACCTACACGGACAAAAATTTACCTTGCTGACTGACCATCAACCCCTCATCTCCATATTCAACCCTAAAAAAGGTGTCCCCATTATGACGGCACAAAGACTACAGAGGTGGTCCCTTTTTCTAGGGGCACACCAATACAACATTGAATACAAAGGGTCAAAACAGCACGGGAATGCTGACGGTTTATCACGCCTACCGTTGCCAACGATAGAAGAGGCACCTACAGTAGACCCAGTAGAGATATTCCACTCTACCATAGTGGAATGTCTACCGGTGACAAATTCTGCCATTGAAAGGGAGACAAGAAATGACCCTACTCTCTCACGGGTCTACGATTTAACAGTGAAGGGATGGCCAGCACACAGCGAACCACTGTTGCCAGCATTCTCGCAAAGAAGAGAACAGCTGTCAGTGTGCCGAGGAACCTTGATGTGTGGATCCAGAGTGGTGATTCCACCCAAACTCCAGGATAAAGTGCTAAAGGAGCTTCACGAGAGGCATCTGGGTGGAGTGAAAATGAAGAACCTAGCTAGGGCGTTTGTATGGTGGCCAGGTATCGATGGAGACATCGAAGACATGACCAAGAGCTGCCTAGGATGCCAGAAGGTCCAAAATGCTCCGCCACAGGCCCCTCTACATCCATGGGAGTGGCCCTCATCTCCCTGGCAAAGGGTGCACATCGACTTTGCTGGTCCATTTATGGACTCAATGTTCTTAATCGCAGTTGATGCACACTCCAAGTGGCCGGAGGTAATAAAGATGTCCTCCACCACCACGGAAAAAACCATCACAGTATTAAGGACCATATTTGCCAGGAATGGGCTGCCGGAGCAGATATGTTGTGATAATGGACCGCAATTTGTGTCCGAAGAATTCAGAAAGTTCTTAAAGAACAATGGGGTAAAGCACTACACGTCCGCCCCATACCATCCCGCCACCAATGGATTGGCTGAAAGGTTTGTCCAGACCTTCAAGAAGGCCATCAAGGCCATGGGTAATGAAGACATAAAACTTCAGCACAAGGTGGATAACTTCTTATTTGCATATAGGAATGCAACGCATATGGTTACTAACCAAACTCCCGCCATGATGTTCTACAATAGAAACCTAAGATGCCGGCTGGATTTGGTCAAGCCCAACATCCGAAGGGACGTGGAGAACCGGCAGTTTCAGGGCATGAATGAAAGGCCAACTAGGGCCTTCCAGATAGGCCAACCGGTTTTGGCCCGGGACTACCGTACCGAGAAATGGCAGCCTGGAACTATCTGCACACGATTAGGACCACTGATGTATACCGTGGACATCGGAGACAGCATAATAAGGCGCCATGCTGACCAAATCATCAAGTCATCCGAAAAGGGACAACCTACACCACCACTCTATACATCTAACGATGAAGTAGAGATACCCATATCTACCTCCGATCCGGTGATACTGGAGCCCGATGAACCCGACACTGGCCTTCAAGCCGAATCAGCCTTGCCAGAAGAACCTACTACACCACCAGAAACTACTACACCCCCGAGGTGTTATCCGGACTGAGTCAGGAAGCCTCCTGAGAGACTAACTTATAATTAATTAATACAGCAATGTATATTATTTTGCATATAACATGTAATTAATAATTACTTAAAATATGATGTACTAGTTAGCTAGAAGGGGAGGAATTGTGGTGTATGTGCCTTTAAGAGCAATTATGGTGTATGTGCCTTTAAGAGCCCCAGGTGTGCGTAATGCCGGTAATTGCCACTTGGGCTATATAAGCCTGTGTATTGTGTATATCCTTTAGAAACCCCCCCCACCCCCACCCCCACCCCCACCCCCACCCCCACCCCCACCCCCACCCCCACCCCCACCCCCACCCCCACCCCCACCCCCAGACTTGCTTAGTAAATACCTATGAACCAACTCCTGTCTTCAGTGTCTTTATCTACACACGGACACTACAATTCTCATCCAGAAGAGAACAGCTGTCAGTATGCCAGGGGACCTTGATGTGTGGGTCCCGAGTGGTAATTCCACCCAAGTTAAGGGAGAGAGTGCTCAATGAGCTTCACGAAAGCCATCTGGGAGGGGTGAAAATGAAAAGCCTTGCTAGGGCTTATGTGTTGTGGCCGGGGATCGATCAGCAAATCGAGGACCTGACAAAGAGCTGCTCAGGATGCCAGAAGGTCCAAAATGCACCACCACATGCCCCTCTACACCCATGGGAGTGGCCCTCATCTCCATGGCAACGGGTGCATATTGATTTTGCTGGTCCATTCATGGACTCAATGTTTTTAATAGCCATGGATGCGCACTCGAAATGGCCTGAGGTGATCAAAATGTCCTCCACCACCACGGAGAAATCTATTGCAGTCCTACGGACCATATTTGCCAGGAACGGCTTGTCAGAGCAGATTTGCTCTGATAACGGACCATAGTTTGTGTCCGAGGAGTTTCGAAGATTTATGAAGAGGAATGGGGTAAGGCATTACACATCCACCCCGTATCATCCAGCCACAAATGGATTGGCTGAGAGGTTCGTACAAACCTTTAAGAAAGCAATAAGGGCCATGTGCAATGACGACATTCCACTGCAGCATAAGGTGGACAATTTCCTGTTAGCCTACAGAAATGCGACACATGCAGTCACCAACCAGACCCCGGCCATGATGTTCTTTAACCGAAGGTTGAGATCTCGTATGGATTTGCTCAGACCAAATGTACGAAGAGATGTTGAGAATAAGCAATTCCAGCACATCAATGAGAAGCCGACAAGGAGCTTCAATGTAGGGCAACCAGTCTTGGCCCGTGGCTACCGAACAGAGAAATGGCAACCAGGAACGATATGCACACGGCAGGGGCCACTAATGTACACAGTGGATGTTGGGGAGAACATTGTGAGATGCCATGTTGACCAGATCCTAGACTCACAGGAACGAGTCAACCCCATGTCTCGCCCATACGTACCTGGTGATGAACCCGACATACTGGTAGCATCTACCCCAGAAACAGTGGCATCGGAAGCTGATGAACCAACTGACGACAGGGGGCCAGAATCACCTCCACACCAAGAGCAAGACACTTGGGAAAGGCGCTATCCAGAAAGGATCAGAAAGCCTCCCCAAAGACTGAATTTATAAATAGACTATTTTCAGTTAATGTTGCATGTTAAAAGTGTTAATTGTAATTAGTTGATATTTAATTGTTAAATGAATGTTATGGTACTGTTAATCTAAAAGGGGAGGAATTGTAGTGTATGTACCTTTAAGGGGAGAACTACTTTTTACAGCTCCTGTATACTGTAGTACCGGCAGTGACCACACCTGTATATAAACCCAGAGTAGGGATCTGTACAGTTAGTTTTACAGTAACCTTCATCCAGTAAACACCTGTTGATTGTTCCCTGCAGTCTCGTCTCATTATTGAAGGAAACCTAACATCAAGATACACGGATCTAACACAAAGGTCCCTGGCTACTGCCTCCTGCAGATGTTTTTCCTGCCCGGTAGTCGGCCAGCCTGTCAATTTGGCTGGCTGCCGGGCATGACACGGAAGAAAAATATTGAGGTTCTGCCATTAAATTCGGCTGGATCAACGCGTCCTTGGCCTCAGCAGATTTCCCTCACCCCCGCACCCGCCCAGTCTCTCCATAAATATCAGGGCCATAATCTTAGATGATATTCCAGGTCAATAGTGAAGGAGTGTGGCATTGTTGGAAGTGCTCTCCTTTGTTTAGATGTCATCGATCCCATGGCACTAATTGAGGAAGAGCTGAAAGCCCTGACCAAAATTCCTCCTTTAGACAGTACCTTACTGGCTGAGCATTCACCTCACTACGGCTTGTGGGATCTTGCTATGTGCCAAATGGTTGCTGCATTTGCACTCTGAGAGTAACTCATTGTGCATGAAGCACTTTTTAGATGCTTCTGAGAAATGCGATAAGTTCCTGCATAAATGCAAGTTTTTCGACTGACTCTAATAATAAACCTGGAACCAACACTTCACACTAATATTGTGTGCCTCAAAATGACCTCCACGGACACAACCCAAGTTTGGAAGGACAAAAGCTATAATTGCTCGTGTTTTTCACAGTTCAAGAGGACACAGTATGAGCATTTCACATACTCCTCATTATGCTTTACTGAAATCCTAGCAATAACACTGACATGGGTTTTATTTTTGTTGAAGAGAGGTCTCAATTTATGGTATCTTGGTAGTTCTAAGCTGTCAAAAATGCAGCAAGCTACTAATTTTAGAAGGTAAATATTCGATGGGTTGCTTATAGCACAATATGACAGAATTACCTGTGATGTGTTGATATTGTCTGAAACAACTATCTTCTGTCTGGTCTTTAAATATATGTTAATGAACGATATGAGCCTACATCCCTACTGTACCAAGGCAGGTGTTTCAGTGCATTATGGAGCAGTAGAGGAACATCCAAAGAGCCTAGGCTATTCTTACCCCTTGACAGCTGCTTCTCAACAACTGGTGAAGTGCAGCTTGAGCCTTATAATTGGTGGATAGACATTGAAATATCAGCAGGTGAGCCACCCGTTGCAGACTACCGATCCCCTGCCCCACTCATAGTCACGACATTTACGTAGCTGCTCCAGTTGAGTTTCTAGTCAATGGTCACCACTGGGATATTGATGGTGATGGACTCGGTGATGGTAATGCCATTGAATGTCAAGTGGAGGTGGTTCGGCTTTCTCTATCAGGACCCACCTAAATGAAGGCAGCTTACCCTGAAACATCTACAGAAAGATCATCAATGGATTATTCACTTAGTCATAGATCATCCCCTAGAAAAGCCCACAGAATGAAAGTCACAATTTAAAGGTTGATTAAAGAATTAGTAAATTATGTGAAATACATTATTGTTTAATATAGCATGAGAGGTTTAGCTTTTTTTGTTAATTTTATAAAATTATGCAGATGGATGGATTTTCATTTTAGTTTTAGAATTCAGACAATATTCTATATACTTTTCAAAATTAATTGGTTTTGGATTAATAATTCTTTAAAGTTTTTCTTCCATGACTTATGAAAAATATTGTTGTTAAAATCATTTTGTTATGACTTTTTAAATTAAATATCACAAAGATCAGATGTAGATTTGTTCAACATCTTCTCAGTCTAAATAGGAACCTGCCAGTTCAACAAATGTGCCTGGGTTTAAAAACAGGGCACACATTAGACCTGGGTTCTTCTGAGTATAAACCAAAAACACAATGCACACAAAGGAAGAATGGGATGGAGAAATTATTACCTTCTATGTCTATTCTATTTTGTACATTCACACTGACTATCCAATGTGTGCATCATACGGCTGAAACTGTGCAGCAATCAAGGCCATATATTATGATGTATATATATGTGCATATAAAGGGCAGGTTAGGGATGAAAAAGCCAAGTGTACAAAGGCAAATAAATGGGTCTGTGTCGATTCCAACACTGAGGAGAAATTGCTTTAAAATGTTTTCCCAACACTCAGTAATTCTTCCTGTTTGACTCTGCAGCTGTCATGACTTTTGTATTTCACTGGAATCCTATTGGTGCTTTGATATTTTCAATAGTCATCATTCCTATATGCTACCTAATTATCTGCTACATGGCGAAGCCAGACACACAGATCATTGTGGGAGCATTTCTAAGCTTGATGTACGCCTTTCTAATGACTGCAGCGTTTTTCACCATAATTGGTGAGTGTGCAACTTAAATGCAATTTTCCCTTCAATTCCCATTTTATTTCCAAAAAATCATTTAATCTTGTGCCTTTAAGTCAGTCAGAAAAGTTCTATAAATACCAAATCTCATGGATTTCAATAATCTCAAATGGCTGCTTGCTTAGTCAACTTAACAGCAGTTTATCTTTGCTTTTCATCTCCCCAGAAAGCATGCCGAGATCAGGATCTCAGAATGTGAGAACACTCTGACAATAGTCCTACAACTTGTAATGTAGAATGTGGGAGCTCCAAAAAGCTCTACTGCACTACCTTGCTAACAGAGAAATCTAATCTTATAAGTGACATATATGCCAAATTTTGAGTATATCTGCAACCACGTCTGAAGATCTTTTCATGCTTTTAATACACTCGGTAACAAGAGGACATCAAATTAGGGCTAGTGTAAGGAACACAAAGGGATGAGGGTCAGTAGATTTTTTTTCTTGCAAGGGTAATTCGAGTGTGAAATGCAAGTGACCAATGGAGCTCAGACATTTACAGCATTCAAGAAAGAATTAGATAAACACTTGAATAAAATGAAAATCAAAGCATCTGGGGAAAGTGCAAGGTAATTGGACGAGAGTAGAGAGCTCCAATGTGGAGTTAGCACCAACACAGGCAAGATGGGCTGAATTGATCCTTCATGCTGAAATTTCTATGGTGCAGGTTGACGTAGCTCAGGAGGCGCGCTTGTGGGGCGGGGAGCAGGAATTTGGAGTTGGACCTAGATCTTATGAATTTCTGCCCCATTTAAGGTCATCTGGAATAGTAGGGTGTGACGAGCAATTCTCATGCCTGCCCCCTATATCTGCAGTTAGCTTTGGGGGCATGTCTGTGGGTGTTTCTGGGCTACCCTCAGATGTCTGCCCAGCATGCCCTCCTTAGGCCTAGCAGAAGCCATGCCTACTGAGACCGTGTGGGTATCATATTTGGCCAGCTGAGGGCCCCAGAGATCTTAAGGAGCAATGGTAATCGATCCCAGAGGAGATAAATCATCTCAGTATGTTGGTTTTGTTTTTCTTTGGGGGAATAAAACTTTAAATTTTTTTAACTTTGCTCCATTAGGGGCCTATGACTCCAGTGTACTGCTCCAATATCCCGGCACTTCTTCATGGCAGGCACCTCTATAGGCGCATGCTTGCTCACCCCGGATATTAGGGATGACTCTGCCTGGAATTTGGGATGGGGTCGACATCCTCAGCAGTCGGTGGCTGGAAGTCCTGCTCCACTGCACATTTGGAGGGGATCCCAGCAAGTTCAGCCCTGTGATTCCAGGATTTCAAAACAATTAATGGCCCCATTAACATAGTGGCCAAAGTAATGTTATACAAACACATTAAGCCTTTGTACAAATACAGCAGTAGGAGAGCAAAGCAGTTATGATAAATTTGTACAAGCCCATGGTTCGGTCACAATAAGAGTACTGTGTGCAATGTTGGATGCCCCATTATAGAAAGCACATTAAAGCCTTAGAGAGCATACAGCGTAGATTCACCAAGATGATACAAGAATGGGAAACTATGAGAGACTTGAGATACTGAAACTTTTTCCGCATGAGCCGAGAAGACAAACAGGAGATTTACTAGAAGTTTTAAAAAGTGTGAACGTTTTGACAGAGTGAATAGGGAAAGACTACTTCCTCTAGTTGGGAAGTCATCGATTTAAGATTGTCATTAAGTGAGTGATGAGTGAGGTTTGGAGAAATGCTGTTGTAGGGGTGTGGAATGCTTTGCCACAGTGAATGGTAGAGGCAGAGACCATTAGAACTATCAAGGGAAAAGTAGATAAATAATTGAAGCAGAGAAAGATACAGAGATATGGGAAGAAGGCAAGGCAGTGGGATTAGCCTTGGCTCAGTGGTAGCACACTGAATTCTGCGTCGGAAGGTCATGGGGGGGTGGGTCTGATCCCGATCCCGACGGTGGATTGGATCCCGGTGAGGGGGCAGGGTCTGATCCCGGGGACATGTCCGATTCCTGACCCTGGAGGTCCGATCACGGGGCGTCTTTGGATGGCGAGCAGGGAAGGAGGTAAGCTTGGTTTGCTGGGAGTATGCACTCCTGATCCTCCTGGCCCACAAGTAGTGCAGTAAAGGCACTTACCTTTTCCATGAAGCAGTCCTCGCCTCCCCTCAGCTACCAGATTTCCCAAGGCCCAGGAAACCCAGCCGGCCAGGGTTAAACCTGGAAAACAGTTTAAATACGAGGCACGCAGCTTAATGGTCAACCCACTTCCTGGGAGCGGGTTGGTTGCCCGCCCCCTGTCTCGCCTCCATTAAAACCGGAAGTGGGTGGGTTGGACCCAACTCCAACCCAAGCATTTCTTGTGGTTAAAATTATCTCCATTTGAATCTGCATGTTGCTGTGTAGTTACCTTTTCAACTGGTTATTCCTTTACGTCAAAATTACTTTTATTTAACATAAACCTATTTTTGCTTTTATAGGTACAATAGTTGCGGCAGGAACAATTTTCTCGCCAACTGGTATTTTTATTACATCGATGGTTCTTGTTTATTTTATCACTGCACCACTGCGCCCCAATGAGTTCTTGCTTATGGCATATGGTCCACTCTACTTGATATGTATCCCCTGTGGCTCACTTATCCTCTCTATTTATACATTTGTAAACATGAATGTCACTTCTTGGGGCACAAGAGAGTCTGTAGTAAAGACCCAAAGTGAAGATGCAGAAGACAATGGCTCAACAATTAAAGAAATAATCCATAAGCAGTGGAAATACTACTCCTGGTATATTCATTGTATATTAGTTCATAAACGAGCTGTCCAGAAACCTACTGAATCTGTTTTCCAGGAAACTCGAGAAAGGTACTTATTATTGATATACTTTTTATTATATTTCATGTGGAGACATTGTTGTTTATTGATCAGGCCGTTTAAGCATCCTAAGTCCCTTACGATTGAATCCTTAGAATGCCAATACGAACATATAAAGTTGACGGGCAGGAAAAGACCAGGTGGTCAATTAAGCCTGCCCCACACTCATGGTGGCTGGAGCATCATGACTAAACACTTCCTCTCTCCATTCCCCCTCCCAGGCCCCACAGACATGTAATCTCCTGGGAGAGGCAAGAAATGGAGAAAAAAATAGACATTGCCATGCCTTCCAATCTTTCTTCTTCCCCATCTTTCTCCCTTTCTACTAGTTTTATTATTTAGCTTTTCTTTTTACTTTATTGAGAAGGACTCTGACTCTAATTACTATTTTTTTCCCCAATTGAACTATGACCTCCTTCCATAGTTGCTTTCTCTACCTCAAGGCCCACACCATCTATTTTGGTCGTGGGATATACATTGTAAAACCTCACTTCTGATTGGCTGAACACCAGCTTTGATGGTCTTTTTTTGCCATTTGAGGTTCATGAGTGTATGGTTTGAGACACATAGTCCAATCTGTGACACAACCAGGCCAACTTTAAGCTTGATTTTCATGCATCACAAGGGAGTAACACAGCACCATGAGTAGTCTTGCTGGTGACCTCAGCAGCACAATGGTGTCCAGATGATATAACTTGTCAGCGGCATTTCAAGGGTTCATAAAAAGAAAGAATTTGCATTTAGCCTTGGTTTAACATCTCATCCGAAAAACAGTACCTCCATCCGATGTTCCCCCTAATTCTTTTTTGGGTGCGCAGCCCCTTTAACAGGCTGCGTGGCCCATTCAGAATTTCGCACATCTGCAAAATTTCACATTGGAAAAGCTAATACCGGGCTGCGCGGGACCGGCAGACAGCTGCACAGCCACGTGGCTGAACAGCTTAGAGGGAACGTTGCCTCCAACATTACAGCACTCCCACAGCACTGCCCTGAATGTCAGCCTGGATTATGTGCTCAGGCCGCTGGAGTGGGGCTTGAACCTGCAACCTTCTGACTCAGAGGTGTAACCACTGACACTATATGGTTAAAAGAAATCCTCACAAGTAATTCTTCTCTTAAAATATATTTCCTGTCATCATCCCCCTAATTAATTGTCTCAATTAGAGATTTTGGGCCCCAGCATAAAACAATTGGCAACATTAAATCTATGTCAACATTTACAAATATAATTTATGTTGCCCAGAATAGCTTTAAACACCTGAACTGCTATTTCCAGCATAGCTGTAAGTGGGGATAAAACTACCTAACAGTCTGAATATGAGCCCCATTATGTTTTACTGTAACTTCATATTTTAGAGAAGCTCTCAGCTCAAAGCAGTTTTATATTCGGGGCTGCATATTCCATGGTCAAAATTATTTGGTCACCGATTGCACAATTCCGAAATGATTAAAAGTAACAATGAATATTACAATATGTTTTACATTGGAATTAGGAACTGGTCTAATTAAACCACTGGACACTGCAAAATTGATTCATCTGCTCAAGGTGCTCTATTTTAGCATAAAATCAGCTGGAATGTTTACTACAGGAAACTTTGTGTTCCGGAGGCTAAATGTCCGGCAAGCTCGAGCCACCGGCAAAAATCAGGAGCCGTTTTGTTAGGTTTTTTTTCTTCTCGTGGCTTTTTTTTCCAACAGTCAGGCTCTGCAAAGTCTCTCTGAAGCTGTTGCTAAGCGACAGAGATGCTTCCAAGGTACGGCCGACTGTTTAGAAGCTGTTGCTAAGCAACAGTGTTTGTTGCCAGATACGGAGATGAAAACCTCCGTATGCTTCAACATTAACGCTGGTTTGTCCGGCAGTTTTGAGGGAACGGCAACAGCTTGGTCCCGTCGGTGCCGGATAGCACAAAGTTTCCTGTAATAGCACCAGTAATAATCATACTTCACGGACATCATGGAGAGGGTGCAGAACATTCTGCGGGGCAAAGAGGAAGAGCCAGAAGTCATGGACCATGTCGGAACCAACAACATAGGGAGGAAGAGAGTTGAGTTCCTGCAGTCAGAGCTTAAGGAGCGAGGGAGGAAGTTAAAAAGCAGGACCTCAAAAGTAGTAATCTCTGGATTACCCCCACACTAGTGAGAATAGAAATAGGAGGATATGGCAGGTTAATGCATGGCTAGAGATATAGTGCAGGAGGAAGGGTTTCAGAGTCCTGGGGCATTGGGACCTGTTCTGTGCCAGGATGGACCTGTTTAAGATGGACAGGTTGCACCTGACCAAAGCTGGGTCCAATATCCGGTTAACTAGAGCTGTGAGGAGGGGGGTTAAATTAATTCGCCAGGGGGATGGGCACCAGGATGTAGTATTAAAAAGTAGAAACAAGGTGCACAGAGGTCTGGGAGAGACAGTTAGAGTTAGAAATAATACAGAATTAGGTGGGATCATAGAAAATAGAGAGAGGTCTAAGTTAGGTTTGGAGAGCATGGTAAATAAGGTTGGTGAGCTGCCAGCACAAATAGCCACCTGGGAATGTGATGTAGTGGCAATAACTGAGACCAGGCTCAAAAAAGGAGAGGATTGGATGCTTAATATTCCTGGTAGGGAAAAGAAAAAAGGAGTAGCAGTTTTGATTAAGGAAAATATTACAGTGCTAAAAAGAGACAGAATCTATTTGGTTGGAGATGAGAAATAATAAAAGAGCTATTGCGCTACTTGGTGTATTTTATAGGCCACCAAATAGTGGAAAGGAGATAGAGGAGCAGATTTGCAAAGAAGTTACTGAGAGGTGCAAGAACATAGAGTAGTGATAATGGGAGATTTTAACTATCTCAATATTGAATGGGGCAGTGTTTGTGTTAAGGGCAGAGAAGGGGAGAAATTTCTTAAGTGTGTTCAGGAGAATTTTCTTGATCGGTATTATTTTTTATATTCGTTCCTGAGATGTGGGCGTCGTTGGCAAGGCCAGCATTTATTGCTCATCCCCAATTGCCCTCGAGAAGGTGGTGGTGAGCCGTCTTCTTGAACCACTGCAGTCGTGTGGAGGTTGCTGGGATAATGGATGAGCTAAAAATAAATAAAGAGAAGGTACTGGAAAGGCCAGCAATAATTAAAGTGGATAAGTTACCCGGTCCAGATGGGATGCATCCTCGGTTACTGAGGGAAGTAAGGGTAGAAATTGCAGAGGTGCTGGCCACAATCTTCCTCAGATATGGGGTGGTGCCAAAGGACTGGAGGACTGCAAATGTTACACCCTTGTTCAATAAAGGGGTGAAGGATAAAACTGACAATTATAGGCCACTCGGTTTAACATCGGTGGTGGGGGAGCTTTTAGAAACAATAATCCGGGAGAATTTTAAAAAATATATTCTTTCATGGGATGTGGGTGTCGCTGGCAAGGCCAGCATTTATTGCCCATCCCCAATTGCCCCCGAGAAGGTGGTGGTGATCCACCTTCTTGAACCGCTACAGTCCGTGTGGTGAAGGTACTCCCACAGTACTGTTAGAGAGGGAGTTCTAGGATTTTGACCCAGCGATGATGAAGGAATGGTGATATACTTCCAAGTCAGGATGGAGTGTGACTTGGAGGGGAATTTGGAGGTGGTGGTGTGCCCATGCACCTGCTGCCCTTATCCTTCTAGGTGGAAGAGGTTGTGGGTTTGGGAGGTGCTGCCGAAGAAGCCTTGGCGAGTTGCTGCAGTGCATCTTGTAGATGGTACACACTGCAGCCATGGTACGCCGGTGGTGGAGAGACTGAATGTTTAGGGTGGTGGATGGGGTGCCAATCAAGCGGGCTACTTTGTCCTGGATGGTGTCAAGCTTCTTGAGTGTTGTTGGAGCTGCGCTCATCCAAGCAAGTGGAGAATATTCCATCACACTCCTTACTTGTGCTTTGTAGATGGTGGAAAGGCTTTGGGGAGTCAGGAGGTGAGACACTCGCCACAAAATACCCAGCCTCTGACCTGCTCTTGTTGCCACAGTATATATGTGGCTGGTCCAGTTAAGTTTCTGGTCAATGGTGACCCCCAGGATGTTGATGGTGGGGGATTTGGTGATGATAATGCCGTTGAATGTCAAGAGGCGGTGGATAGACTCTCGCTTGTTGGAGATAGTCATTGCCTGGCACTTGTGTGGCGTGAATGTTACCTGCCACTTATCAGCCCAAGCCTGAATGTCGTCCAGGTCTTGTTGCATGTGGGCATGGACTGCTTCATTATCTAAGGAGTTGTGAATGGCACTGAACACTGTGCAGTCATCAGTGAACATCCCCATTTCTGACCTTATGTTGGAGGGAAGGTCATTGATGAAGCAGCTGAAGATGGTTGGGCCTAGGACACTGCCCTGAGGAACTCCTACAGCGATGTCCTGGGGCTGTGATGGTTGACCTCCAACCACCACAACCATCTTCCTTAACAACCACTTGGACAAGCATGGACTAATAAGGATCCAGCACAGATTTAAGGGCAAATCATGATTAACTAACTTGATTGAGTTTTTTGATAAGGTAACAGAGAGGGTGGATGAGGACAGTGCAGTTTATGTTTGTATGTGGACTTTCAAAAGGCTTTTGATAAAGTACCACATATTTGGCTTGTTAGGAAAATTGAGGCATATGCAATAAAAGGGGCAGCAGCAGCATGGATACAAAATTGGCTAAGGGATAGAAAACAGAGTTGTGGTGAATAGCTGTTTTTTGGATTGGAGGGAGTAATACAGTGGTGTTACATCGTTATATTATTACATTGTTAAATGGAACTACTTTGGTTAGTGTATTTATATTGCTATGTGGCACACTGTGAAATGCAGTGCGCAGTGCAAGGTTGGACATCTTGTATCACACCGCACCATGCGGCAGCAACATCATAAAAGCAAGAATACAACAGAATGAAAGTCGTAAACTAAATGAGTTAAAAGTGTCTGTATTACATAGTAATAAGAACACAAGGAGACACAACATGGTGGCAGCGGTATATCTTGTGCCATACGAACTACGAATAAGACAAAAAGTGAATATATGAGCTGATCGTGAGTGTCGGTGTCTGTGGTGATTGAGCATGAATCGTATGGGCAACTAAGATGGTGGCTGCCGCTGCACTGACTGCACAAATGCAACCCCTCATGAACTGGGAAGCCGACGATATAGTAGAGGCATTCCACAAGTTCAAACAGAAATGTGACCTTACATTCAAAAGCTTCCTGAAGGGTACTGCCAATGAAGAAAAGGTTAGTTACATTCTATTGTGGACAGGAGAAAAAGGTCTAGATTTGTATAATAGCTGGAGTTTGACTGAAGAGGAAAAGGAAAACCCTGCGACAATCTTTGAGAAATTCAGCAACCATCTAGAGCCTAAATCCAATCACCGTATACACAGATACAAATTCCAGAGTCTAAGACAGAAACCCGGTGAAACAGCTGACAATTTCCTGACAAGGCTGAGAAATGAAGCCAGCAAGTGTGCATTTAAGGAAATGGAGGAAAGGCTTGTGAACTAGCTGATATGGGGGTCAGCGCATGCAGAGGTACAAAAAGCCCTGATAGGGAAAGAAAAGCTCGAAATAACAGAGGCTATAGATACTGCGAGAGCTCATGAAGCCATGAAGCAGCAAATGAGAACGCTGATTTCTCAAACGGCTGACATGCGGACGGCTTCTGAGATGGACAACAGAGTGGATACAGTGAGAGAAAAGTACAACACACAAAGACATGCACATGACAACGGGAGAAACACGTGCAGAAACTGTGGAAGACCGCATGATTATACAGACAGGAGGAAATGTCCAGCATATGGCAAACTAAACCACTGGGAAAAGAGGTGTAGAACGAAGAAAGAAGGAACATACATCAAAAACAAAGGCGGACAGCAGAACCAGAGAAAGAAACATAATACCCATGCCATGAATGAACAGGATGATGATGATTATGGTCTTGACAATACACTAAACATCAAAACCATAAAGGTACAGCTTCACGAGATGTCCAGAGTGGAAAATACTCCGAAGAGAGAATTGCACACCATCATCCAAATCGAAAAGAGGGTCAAAGGTCAGCCCACAACCATCAACTTAAAGTTGAAGCTGGACACAGGGGCTCAGAGCAACATTCTCCCATTCAGGCTGTACCAGCAGATCTTTCCCGAAAACTTGAGAAGATGGCTACCCGAAAAAGGGTTGTTTAAAGGCAAGTAAGGTCACGCTGACAGCAAACGGGGGGAGTGAGATTAAACAACTCGGAACAACCTTTGTCAAAGGGACACATAAAAGAAAGAACATCAACTGCATGTTCTATGTCACCGACACTGAGGGGCCAGCGATCCTGGAATTAAACAGCTGCGAGAAGTTGAGATTGATCTCAGTGAATTACGAGCTGACGGAAACGTCACTGAGGATAGACAGCAACACCCCGCTGGAGAATCGCCCACAAATCAAGAGTAAAAAAGACTTGGTAGACATGTATCTGGAATGTTTTGACGATACAGTGGGATGTTTCGGAGATTTCCAATACCACATCACCATCGATCCAGAGGTAAAGCCCGTTATCCATGCTCCACAAAAAATACCCATCGAGCTGAAGACAAAGCTTGAAAGAGAGCTAAAAGAGATGGAAGAAAAGGGAGTGATCATAAAGGGCACTGAACCCACAGACTGGGTAAACTCAATTGTGGTACGAGAAAAGCAAAACGGGCGTCTCAGAATATGTTTGGACCCCAAAGATCTAAACCAGGCGATAAAGAGGGACCACTATCCCACCCCAACGCTAGAGGAGATTACGCCATCACTGGCAGGAGCCAAGGTTTTCTCAAAACTAGATGCCAGAAATGGATATTGGAACGTGAAGTTGGATGAGGAATCAACAACACTGACAACATTCAACACACCATTTGGGCGTTACAAATTCCTGCGGCTACCATTCGGGCTAAAGGTCAGTCAAGATATCTTTCAACAGAAAGTAGACGAGACATACAGAGGCTGTGGAGGAGCTATAGGAATAGCTGATGATATTCAGATCTATGGAGCAGATGAAAGAGACCATGATATGCACCTACCATGGAGCGTACCAGGAAGGCTGGCATCAAGTTAAATGCCGATAAGTGCATAGTTAAAGTCAAGGAATGCCAATTCTTCGGTATGGTTTACACACCAGAGGGAGTCAAGCCAAGTCCTGAGAAGATTGCGGCAATTGCTGAAATGAAACCACCCAAAGATAAGAAAGAGCTGAGGAGTTACCTCGGCTTGGTCCAATACATGAGTTCTTTCATCCCAAACATGTCGGAACATACAACAAATCTCAGAGAGCTAATGAAAGAAGACGCCAAATACCAGTGGTCTGAATCACATGAAAGACATTTCAAACAACTTAAAGAATTGTTGTGCAAAGAAACAAGTCTGTCATATTATGACAGAAGAAAACCAGTCACTCTACAAGTAGACGCTTCTACCAGAGGACTAGGGGCAGCTCTTGTGCAGGAAGGAAACCCAATAGCTTTCGCATCAATGGCCTTGACGTCAGCCGAGACGAGATACGCCAACATAGAAAGAGAACTATTAGCAGTAGTGTATGGATGCGAGAAATTCCATACATACCTGTATGGAAGACAGTTTACAATAGAGAGTGACCATCGTCCACGAGAACAGATCTACAAGAAGAATCTGTGCAAAGCACCTACAAGACTGCAAAGACTACTCCTAAGGCTCCAAAGCTACGACTTCACGCATAAATATAAGCCAGGAAAGGAAATGGTGCTAGCAGATGCGTTGTCTCGATTGTCACCATATGAGAAACATGGGGTGGAGGGTCTAACAGTAAAAATCCACCACCTAGTGAATGTTACCCCTACAAAGCTCAGTCAAATCAGAGATGAGACTTGCAAAGATGAGGAATTGCAACTACTCACACAACAAGTGATACAGGGGTGGCCGGAGAGAATCCAGCAAGTACAGGCGACAATTCATCAATACTGGACGATTAGAGACGACATCGCAATAGAAGACGGTATTCTCCTTGCTGGATTGAGGATCATCGTGCCAAAGATGATGCAGGCAGAACTTCTCCATCTAATACACGAAGGCCACATGGGAATGGAGAAATGCAAGCTGAGAGCCAGATCAGCTGTATACTGGATAGGCATGTACAAAAATATCGAACAGATGGTTTCTGCATGTGGTATATGCCAGAAATACACAACAGAAAGAGGAGATGATATCAAGTGAAATACCATCAAGAACAAGGCACACTGTTGGGGCAGATCTCTTTATGTGCAATCAAGAATGGTATTTCATAGTGACAGATTACTATTCCAAGTTTCCTTTTATGAGAAGGATGAAAGATCTGAGAGCCACAACTACCACCAAAATTGCAAAGAGCTTGTTTGCTGAACAAGGAATCCCGGAAAAGGTAATCTGTGACAATGGAACCCAGTTCACATCGAGTGAATTCAGAGCTCTGGCAGAAAAGTATGGGTTCAAAATAGTAACCTCACCCCGACATTTCCCAAGGGGACACAGATTCATCGAAAGACAGATCCAGACTGTCAAGAGAGCTCTCATCAAAAGCAGTGAGATGGGGGAAGACCAAGACTGTTACGTCCGTGTGTCATTGAGACACGGACTGCAGAAGTTGGTTATAACAGGTGTTTACTGAAAGGAGACAAAACTGGAACTACTATACAAAGTTACTACACAGGCTTATATACAGGGGTGGTCACTACTGGTACTGCAGTATACAGGGGCTGCAGAATATAGTTCCTTCTTCAAAGTACATACACTACAATTCCTCCCCTTTTAGCTAAACAGTACATAACATTCGATTAATAATTAAATAACATATTTACAATTACAGTTGCTATACACATTAGCTGAAGTTAAGCAATTATAAATTCAGTCTTTGAGGAGGCTTCCTGATTCTGTCTGGAGAACACCTCTTTGGGGTATCAGGTTCTTCTGGCAAAGTTGATTCGGGATCAACGTCGTTGTTTGGTTCGTCTGCTTCCAATATCACCGATTCTGAGGTAGATGCAATTGGTACTTCGGTTTCATCGCCAGGTGTATCGGATCGTGGTGTGGATTTGACGTTTTCCAGTGACTCTAGAATCTGGTCAGCATGGCGTCTTACAATGCTCTCTCCAACGTCCACGGTATACATTAGAGGTCCTTGCTGTGTGCAGAACGTTCCTGGCTGCCATTTCTCTGTGCGGTAGTCCTGGGCCAAAACTGGTTGACCTATCTTAAAACTCCTGGTCGGTCTTTCATTCATATTCTGAAACTGCCTGTTCTCCACATCTCTTCTGATGTTTGGCTTAACCAAATCCAAGCGGCATCATAGTCTTTGATTGAAGAACATCATGGCTGGAGTTTGGTTGGTAACCGCATGTGTCGCATTCCGGTAGGCAAACAAGAAGTTATCCACCTTGTGTTGCAGGGGTATGTCTTCATTACCCATTGCCTTAATAGTCTTCTTGAATGTTTGAACGAACCTCTCAGCCAATCCATTGGTGGCTGGATGATATGGGGTGGATGTGTAATGCTTAACACCATTGTTCTTTAAGAACCTCCGGAACTCTTCAGACACAAACTGTGGTCCATTGTCGGAGCAAATCTGTTCAGGCAGCCCATTTCTAGCGAATATGGTTCGTAAGACTGTGATAGTTTTTTCTGTGGTGGTTGAGGACATTTTTATTACCTCTGGCCACTTTGAATGTGCATCCACCGCAATTAAAAACATCGAGTCCATAAATGGACCAGCAAAATCAATGTGCACCCTTTGCCATGGAGATGAGGGCCACTCCCATGGATGTAGAGGGGCTTGTGGTGGGGCGTTTTGGACCTTCTGGCATCCTGTACAGCTCTTGGTCATTTCTTTGATTTCTCTATCGATTCCCGGCCACCACACAAACGCTCCAGCTAAGTTCTTCATTTTTACCCCTCCCAGATGACCCTCATGAAGCTCATGGAGCACTCTATCCTTCAATTTGGGTGGAATTACTACTCTGGATCCACACATCAAGGTTCCTCGGCACACTGACAGCTGTTCTCTTCTCGGCGAGAATGCTGGCAACAGTGGTTCGCCATGTGCTGGCCATCCCTTCACCATTAAATCATAGACCCTGGAGAGTGTCGGGTCATTTCGTGTTTCCTTTTCTATATTTACATTCGTCACAGGTAGACATTCGACTATGGTCGAGTGGAATATCTCCACAGGATCCACTGCAGGTGCTTCTTCCACCGTCGGCAACGGTAGGCACGACAATCCATCAGCATTCCCATGCTGTTTAGTTCCTTTGTACTCGATGTCATATTGGTGTGCCCCTAGGAAAAGGGACCACCTCTGTAGCCGTTGTGCTGTCATTATCGGGACGCCCTTCTGAGGGTTGAAAATGGAGACAAGAGGTTGATGATCAGTTAGTAGAGTAAATTTCTGACCGTGCAGGTAGTGATTGAACTTCTTCACTCCCCACACCAGGCTGAGGGCCTCTCTGTCAATCTGGGCGTAGTTACGCTCGGCTGAAGTTAACGAGCGCGACGCAAAAGCTATTGGCCTCTCTGAACCATCAAGGAATTTATGTGACAGTACCGCTCCAAGGCCGTAGGGAGACGCATCACATGCCAGTCTTATCGGTAGTGATGGGTTGTAGTGAGCCAATACTTCTCTTGAAGTGGTTAGGTCTTTACTCTTCTGAAAGGCCCGCTTACATTCATCGCTCCATTTCCATGCTACTCCAGTTTGTAGTAGGGCGTTCAGTTGGTGCAGAATTGTGGACAAATTCGGCAAAAACTTATGGTAGTAATTCACCAATCCGAGGAATGACCTCAGTTGCGACACATTTTCAGGTGCTGGAGCCTTAACTACCGCTTCAATTTTGTCAGGGGACTTATGTAACCCCTCTTCATCAATCACATGGCCACAATACGATATCTGTTTCTTAAAAAACTCGCACTTGGGGCGATTGGCTCGTAGCCCATGTTCTCTTTGTCTAGTGAGCACCTGCTCTAGGTTGGCAAGGTGTTCACTGTCATTTTCACCTGTCACTAGGATGTCGTCCAAGTAACACTGAGTCCCCGGAATCCCTTGCAGGACTTGTTCCATCGCTCTTTACCATATCGCCGGAGCTGATGCTACTCCGAATACCAGTTGATTATACTGGTAAAGACCGTTGTGAGTGTTTATCGTGAGATACTTCCTAGAGGATTCTTCAAGCTCCATCTGCAAATATGCTTGTGCTAGGTCAATTTTTGTAAAACGCTTCCCTCCAGATAGTGAGGCAAAAATATCTTCTATCCTCGGGAGAGGATACTGTACTGTGTGAAGGACTGGGTTCACCGTCACCTTGAAGTCCCCACAGATGCGAACCTTCCTTGGCTCCTCAGACTTATTGTTTAACGTTTTCTTCATGACAGGAATGATGGGTGTCGCCCACATGCTCCAGTCTGCCTTAGATAACATGCCTGCATTCTCCAGATTCTCCAGCTCTGCCTCGATGGCTGGGCGAATTGCATACGGTACCGGTCCTGCTTTGAAAAACTTGGGAATTGCATTCTCTTCTATTTTTATCGAGGCGGTTACGCCTTTAAGAGTTCCCAGTTCTTGTTGAAATACCTCTTTAGCGTTAGCTAAGATTTTTGACAATCGTCCAGGTGTGACGTCGTCATCCTTTTTACCAGCCACAGTCAGTGCCTGAATGGAGTGCCAGTCTAAACTTATCTTTCTGATCCATTCACATCCCAATAACGGTGGTCCACCATCTTGCAGTATGTACAGATACAATTTCTGTATATCCTTGCCGTTGTATTCGACAGGCACCCTTATTTTCCCTCTGGGGTATACTTTCTGCCCTGTATACGTCTTCAAGACAATGGATGTGTCTTTCAAGGGTATGTGTGAGAATAGCCGCTCGTAGTCTTGTCGATTCATGACGGTCAGGGCTGATCCTGTATCCAATTCCATTTTGACTTGGGACCCTGCTATCGTGAGGGTGACCCAAATGGTTCGGTGATCCTCTTTTGCGATTACGTTGTGAAGTTTGAGACAGCTTAGTCTCTTGTTCCCGGATTCACTATCGCTCTTCTGGTCTTCGGAACTACTGTCCGTCATCTTTTGTACTTTCCTGTACTGTTCCTTAGTAGCCTTTTTGTTGTCGTTAGTCTTCTTCCCGGACCTGCAAACTCGTGCAATGTGTCCCATCTTCCCGCATTGCCTGCATATTTTGTCCTTGGACCAGCAGTCCTTCTGGTCATGGGTTGTTCTGCCGCAGCGATAACATTTTTCAAATCCCCATGTCATTTCATGGGTGCCATATTCCTGTGGCTTTTGCTGTATTTCCACAGCTCCCCTTGCTGCTGCTTTGTACGATACTGCCACGCTGAAAGCCTTATCTAGCGTCAGCTCTTTCTCTGAGAGTAACCTTTTCTGGGTTCCTTCACTCAGGAGTCCACAGACAAATTTGTCCCATAGGGTATCTGCCAGTCCTGCTCCGAACTGGCAGTGCATTGATAGCTTGCGTAGTTCCGTAAGGTAATCAGCATTGCTCTCATCTTTATGCTGATTTCTCTTGTGGAATTTAAACCTTTCTGCTATCAGCAGCGGTGTAGGATTTAGGTGTTCCTGTAGGATATCAACAATTTCATTAAAACTCTTCACCATCGGTTTGGCTGGAGTGATCAGGTTCCGCAATAGGCCGTACGTTCTTGCGCCCATTAAGTTTAGTAGTACCGATGCCTTTTTCTCATCGGCTACTTCATTTGCCTTGCAATATACTTCGGCTCTTTCCACATACGTGGTCCAGTCTTCTATTGCATTATCAAAGGCAGTGATATTGCCAGTCTTCGGCATCTTGGAGATCTACGATGGCGCCTCCCGCGCTTTGCCTTCTTCCCCGATTGAACAAAATGGCGCCTCCCACGCTTTGCCTTCTTCCCCGCTGGATTAAGATGGCGCCTCCCGTGCTTTCTGTCTTCTCCGCTGCTGCTAGTGCTGTTGCTGTCATTTTTATGCCTTGATGGCGATGCCCTATGGTCTTCTCGCACTTCCCCCCCCGCGCTGCTGCTAACGCCGCTCTCCGCGGTCCCCGTGGCAAACTGCAGCTCCTCGCGGCTTTCTGCGCTTCTAATTTCTTTTATTTTAATTACTGTTCCCGTCGTCAGAGCAAACCCTACGGGACACTTTCCTCCCTCTTCTCGGGTCTGTATGCTGTCCGGCTTCGTAGCACCGGCCGCGCCCTGTGTGCTCCACCCTCTCTCTCTCTCTCCTCTTCCCGACAACGCTGCTCGGCCCCGTTGAAAAGCCACCCGATCGAGCTCTAGCCCGCCGCAGCCCAGGAAGGATCAGTGTACTACCTGCCACCAGTCCGATTAGCTGGAACACCATAGACAGGATAACCAAGCCCCGCTCTCGACAGCCTCTCCTGCAAATCATCGAATTCGATGAATCAGAGGTGGTTGCCCACGGTCAACGCCCATTTCTTCTGTTTGTTTTTTTTTCTTCCTTCTGGCCTCGACCTCTAACAACTTCGCTTCAGGGATGGATCCCCATGAGGTGGTGCAGAACTGTAGGTAAGGTCGGATCTGTTCGTCGCCAGTGTTACGTCCGTGAGTAATTGAGACACGGACTGCAGGAGTAGGTTATAACAGGTGTTTACTGAGTGGAGACAAAACTGGAACTACTATACAAAGTTACTACACAGGGTTATATACAGGGGTGGTCACTACTGGTACTGCAGTATACAGGGGCTGCAGAATATAGTTCCTTCTTCAAAGTACATACACTACAAAGACCTTGCCCTCCTATCACTCAGATCAACACCACTGAAAGCAGACATGAAATCACCTGTGGAATTGCTGAATGGGAAGAAGTTTAAGACCACCCTACCAGCAAAAATACATCCTCCCCAGGACCAGGAGGACTTCAGATGGAAGCTGGCAGAAGCACAAGTCATAGGGAGCAAACATTACAACAAACATGCAAAGATGCTACCAGAATTGCTGAATGGGCAATCAGTGCAAGTGCAAGACCCGGTGTTGAAAACCTGGAATCCAGCCAAGGTCATTGGAAAAGCTGATATTCCAAGATCCTACTTCGTAGTGACCGAACCTGGTAACCAATACAGACGGAACAGACGCCACATCAGACCTTCACCTGAACTGGTTAAGCAGCAGACAACATCAGCAACATTGACAACACCAGCTACCACAAGCAGTACAATGCCAGAAACAAGCGCCACAAATCAAACAACCGCGAGCATGCACACTCCAACTCCAAGTGCGACAGCAACAACAACAAGAAGAGCGGAACACACCAAAACACCGCAGAGAGGAGTGGTCACCATCAAATCCACAAGATGGAGGGACAACATTCAACCACCTGAGCGATATCGTGAATAAGAAAACTCACGATTCTTTGTATTTGATAATAATAGTTTAGATATAATATTTTTAAAATTAAATTAAATTTCATGTTTTAGTTTTTGAGAAAGATGGATGTTACATCGTTATATTATTACATCGTTAAATGGAACTACTTGTTACATCGTTATATGGAACTACTTTGGCTAGTGTATTTATATTGCTATGTGGCACACTGTGAAATGCAGTGCGCAGTGCTAGGTCGGACATCTTGTATCACTCCGCACCATGCGGCAGCAACATCATAAAAGCAAAAATACAACAGAATGAAAGTCCTAAACTAAATGAGTTAAAAGTGTCTGTATTACATAGTAATAGAACACAAGGAGACACAACAACTGGCCTTCCCCAAGTTCAATACTAGGACCTCTGCTGTTTTTGATGTACATTTATGACTTGGAGTTGGGGGTACAGGGCACAATTTCATAATTTGCAGATGACATGAAACTTGGAAGTGTAGTAAACAGTGAGGAAGATCACAAAAGACATCAAGAAGACATAGACAGGCTGGTGGAATGGGCAGACACATGACAGATGAAATGCAATGCAGAGTGTGAGGTGATACATTTTGGTAGGAAGAATGAGGAGAGACCATACATACTAAATGGTACAATTTTAAAGGGGGTGCAAGAACACAGAGACCTGGGGGGTGTTTGTGCACAAATCTTTGAAAGTGGCTGGACAGGTTAACAAAGCAGTTAATAAAGCGTTTGGGATTCTGTGCTTTTTAAATAGAGGCATAGATTACAAAAGCCACAGGGCTCTGCAGTGGCATGGAAGTGTGAGCGCTTGGAGAGGAGCCCCACTTCCTTGATGTCTGCCACCAACTTCCCTCTCATGGGTCAGGTCCCCCTCAGCGCTTGCTGCACCTCAGGGGGGCCATGGGGACCCGTATCTGCACTGGCAGTCCTACTCAGAAGGACTTCCATGAAGGTCTGGTTTCTCTGTTCAATAGATGGCCATCACTCCTCCAGAGATGTCATTCTATTCATTCATGTTTTCTGCACTCTGGCGACTTATCACCTCCATGGAGGTTGCCATCCTTTCCATGGTGATGCGTTCATGCGCCAATGACTCCACAAAGGCTCTGCTCATGTTTGCTATGGACTCCTCCATTTGCTCCACACTCAGTGGCCCTGGAGACAAAACCTGCCAGAGACTGCAGCATCTGTTCCTGGAGTTCCAGCACCGCTGATATTATGGATGGCCCCAGAGGCAGAGGGTCGACATGCAGCTGAGCCGAGTTGGCAGAGTCCTGTGCCCTCCGACTAGGACTCTCCATTGCTGTCCCTGTCTCCACAATCTGCTGATGCTCACTTGTGAGCTGTGATACACCAGGTGACAACAATATTCTATGTCCCGAAGGTCCCACCGAGGTGTGAGTGTCTGCGCTGGTGCTGGGTGTGCTGTATTCTGCTTATGCTGCGCCCTCAGAGGTTGCAGCTTCCTCTGAGGAGCCTTGGGGCAGAAATTTAACTCAGTAGTCGGGTTGGAGGCGGGACTACAACTTTCAGGGTTTTAGTCCCGCCTCCATCGAGATGCGGCCAATTCACGCAATGATAACTTGATTGACCTTGTTGAGCCCGCCCAGCGGGCTCAGCAGGCCAATTAAGGGCCACCTGGCAACAGGTGACGTCACAGACTGAATTTCATCTGTCAAGAGCTCTTGACAGATGAAATATCAGTGTTTCACAGCTGTTTGAAACTGTGAAACACTGACACTCTTACTTCTAACCTGAGTCCTTCTCCACAGACTCAGTTAGAAATCTCTCCTGCACAGAAAGCTGAAGGCTGTCACTTTTGACAGTTTGCAGCCATTCTGCTTTCTGTGCCGATGAGATGAGGGACTCCCGGAACCTAAAGGAAGGAAGGCTGAAAAGGTAAGAAAAGGTATGTAAAACTTATTTAATCACTTTAGACACACCAAACACACTTACCTTTGCACTCATGCACACATCACTCACCTGAACACTGACATCTCGACCCCTCCAAGTCCTTCAACCCGACGGCCCGCCTCCTCTAACTTGGCGTGGTTTGGAGCTGTCGGGAATCCCACACTTCAACATCAAAAATAGGGATTCGGCTAAAAACTGCCTGTTAACTACCTGTTAACATAGAAGAAACATAGAAGATAGGAGCAGGAGTAGGCCATTCGGCCCCTCGAGCCTGCTCCGCCATTCAATGAGATCATGGCGGATCATCCAAACTCAGTACCCTGTCCCTGCCTTCTCCCCATATCCCTTGATCCCTTTAGCCTTAAGAAATATATCTAACTCCTTCTTGAATATATTTAATGAATTGGCCTCAACTGCCTTCTGTGGCAGAGAATTCCACAGGTTCACCACTCTCTGGGTGAAGAAATTCCTCCTCATTTCTGTCCTAAATGGCTTACCCCTTATCCTTAGACTGTGACCCCTGGTTCTCGACTCCCCGACCATCGGGAACATCCTTCCTGCATCTAGTCTGTCTAGTCCTGTTAGAATTAACAGGCAGTTAATTGGCACTAATCACTTCCCACCTCGGGTAGACGGGTCCCAGTGCAGGGCGGGTACCCACCTTCTTTGACACTGGCATGGAGGCGGGTTTGGGTGCGGGAAGGGGTCGGGACCCCTGATTTCGAGATTTTAACACCCCTCCCCAAGGCCTCCAATCCCGACTCCACGGCACAATGAAAATCCTGCCCTTGATGTTCAGGCTCTTCCTCCTGGCTAGTGGGGACGGGTGCTTGCGATGGTCCTGTGGGGGAGTAAAGGAAAGAGTCAGAGATGGGGTGCCAAGGTCACATGCACATTGCAGATGATCATTAGTCCATCTGTTAGAGCTTCAGAATCATTATCAGCGACTCATGCAATGTCAATGAGAGAGATGGAAAAGTATTCTGTCACCAGCTTGCTGTGATGCACCCCTCTGTCCATCCCCAACTTGTGCATCGTCCTCCACTCCTACGATCTCCAGGACCGCCTCCTCCCAGGGGGTGAGGTGGGCTACTGAGGTTGGCCCTCCTCCTGTCCTCACTCTCTCGCTTATTGTGAGCTCTCTTTTTCTGCAATGAGGGAGACAAGTGGAGGTCGAGTGAGAATGAAGGAGTGAGTGTAGAAATTCCATAGCATAGATACTTAGAAGGAGACAAAGATGGAGTGAGGTGGCAAGACCAAGGGCCCTCCCTGTGTGTTGTCAGTTGTTTTCATAGCATCACAGAGATAGGGAGTGTGAGGGCTGCATAGTCGAATAGTTCGGTGAATGTGACCATAGAGAGAAAGGGAATGGGTAAGGGTGCATGGATGTCAGTGTCAAGTGGGATGTGAAGGAAGAGATTGCTAAAGCTGAGTGCTGGTGAGGAATGGCAATGGGGATCAGATTGAGGGTGATGGGAAATTCACACTCACTTTTCCAGTGCGCAGAAGGTCATGAAATCGCTTCCTGCACTGTATTCCTGTTCTGCAGGTTACCGATAAGGAGTTGACCTCCTCAGCCACTTGCAGCCACACAGCCTTGGTCTGCTGGGGAGGCTTCTTCCTCCTTGATGAAGGGAAGAGCACCTCCTTATGAGCTCTTGCTCCCTCAACCAGAGCCTGCAGGGCAACGTCGTCAAACCTTGGAGCAGACCTAGGTTTTTCACTGGCCATTCTGCCTCCAGCTCCCTGTAGCAGCAAAGGCCAAAAGGTTGGCAGTCTGCAGAAGAAGCAAGGCTTGTTGCGGACCTTAAATGGAGCAGCAATGATGACATCATCAGAAGTGACTTTCAGACTGGAAAAACTCATTTGCCATGGGTTCCCACACGCTGGAACTCAATTGGCCAATTAAGTTAAATTCGCATCAATCTCCCAAATCGATTTAGATTTGTGTGGATAACACGAAATGCGGATTACACGACCCCAACCCGCCCCTGAATTAAAATCCAGCCCTATCTCTCTCTATCCTTGAGTACATCATGGCACTCTATATCGCTGTGTATTTATGGTGTTCTCTATCCCTGTGATTATTTGTGGCTCTTGCCTATAGGGCCAATTGTAACCTTGACCGCCCAGCCGGAACTATTTACTCCTCTGATACCGATGCCCTGGGCTTCCCTCTCCCGACCGTGATGCCCCACCCGACTCCCCCCCCACATAACACTTAACTGATTGCCATGGACCTTACATTTGGGTTCCTGACGGAAAAGTTTTGCCATCTGAAATCGCGTTCCCACCGACCAGGAGACTGATGGGGCCCCTGCAAGGAGACCGAATCTCCTCACAATGTGGACGGCCAGATGGCTTCCTGTCCACCTCGGTCCCTGCCCACATAATATAATGAAAACCGGGAGAGATGTATAATGGGCAGCCGATCCAATAGTGTCCGTTTTACACTATCGCACAAAGTTAAAATTACCCCCACTTATTCTTATGTTCATTAATAAATAAACATTCTTATTATGAACACAGCTAGCTTTTGCTAGTTACTTTATTGAGCACATGTGGACTAGGTACAGTATCTGTAGAGGCTTCCATCTTGACGACTGCCTTGTGGATAGCCTAGTGCCTCATGGGTAATGTAGTCTTAATATATATACAGCTGGGTAGTGTAGTCTTATATACAGCTCTACACAGCTCTATGGCTCCACCTAGTGTCCACTATAGAATGACATGTTATTGATCATTACATCCCCCTTTCTTTGAGGTTTAACAAAATCAATATCAATCAACTTTCAAGAAAACAATAAAGATAATATCAGTAACACTTTTGTTAGTGCTCTATAAACAAACATTTTCAAAACAGTCAACACATTTTCAAAGCTTTACATTGTACTCAAAGATTAAGTCTATCAGGCTCTTTTACTTCACGTGTGGATCTTCTCAACACGGGTAAGTCTGATGTGTCTTCATGAGATTGTTCTGGCGGTGAATGACAAGATGCAATTGCGGCATTGTCATCAATCTGGTCTTGAATAGTCTCTTGTGTTTTTAGGAGGGAACGGCGGTTCCTCCTGAGAATCTGTCCTTTCTCAGTTCTAACAGTGTATGACCTTGGTCCCAGTTCCTCAAGAACTGTAGCTTTCCTGTTCCATGCATCTGGATCCTCAATCCTGACAACATCATCCCTTGTCAATGGTTTTAGAGTTTTGGATGACTTGTCATAGTATGATTTCTGATTCAGCTTTAACAGTTGAAGTCTCTGTCTCAGTTCCTCACTTTGCTGTTCTTTTGCACAGCAGGGTAGCATGGTGCGCAACTTGCGACCCATTAGTAGTTCAGCAGGTGAAGAACCACAGTCTAAAGGTGAGGCTCGGTAGCTCAGCAGGGCAAGATAAGGATCAGACTTGCTTTCTGTCGCTTTCTTCAGTAGCTGCTTGAGAACTTGAACACCTTTCTCTGCCTTACCATTTGACTGAGCATACAAAGGACTGGATGTGATGTGCTGAAAGTCATAATGTGCTGCAAACTGTTGCCACTCCTTACAGTTGGAGCACGGACCATTGTCGCTAATGGCAATCCTGGGAATTCCATGTCTGGCGAAGATGGATTTCACATGCATTATGACACTGCTTGCTGTGGTGCTTGAGAGCAGCGTCATCTCAGGATAGTTAGAATAGTAGTCAATCACTATTAGATAGTCTTTACCATTTAAATGAAAAAGGTCCATACCAACCTTTTGCCATGCTGCTGTTGGTATGTCAGCTACTATCATTGGTTCCTTTGCTTCTTTGTTTTGGTGTTTCTGACATGTCTCACATTTGCCTATCATGTTCTCAATGTCCTTATTTATGCCAGGCCAATAAACAGTGTCTCTTGCTCTCCTTTTGCATTTTTCAATTCCGAGGTGTCCCTCATGAATCCTTTTGAGCATGTCTTGACGTAGAGCCTGTGGAATTACTATTCTGTTCTGTTTTAGTAATAGTCCACTTGCGACACTCAATTCTGACCTTATGTGAAAATATTTTGGACAGGAACCTTTTGGCCAACCATGATGAATGTTCTCTATTACTGTTTGTAATACTGTATCTTTTACTGTTTCTTCTGCTATTTGCTTTGATTTTGTGTCTGACATGGGCAGCGCAGCAGTGACCATACTCACATGAACATACACGTCTTCCTCAGTAGAGCTCACATGACTCATTGTGGGTGCTCGGGATAGTGCATCTGCTAACACTATGTGTTTGCCTGGTGTGTAGATCAGTTCAAAGTCATATCTTTGCAGCTTCATCATGAGTCGTTGAATCCTTGGAGACATCTCATTCAGGTTTTTTTTTATGATGGCAACCAGAGGGCTGTGGTCTGTCTCAACTGTGAAGGTGGGAAGTTTTGTGTATGTACCTTTAAGAGAATAACTGGTCTCAGACTGCAGTACCGGCAGTGACCACCCCTGTATAAAAGGCGCTAGAGAGCCCCTGTTTTGTTAGATTCGTTTATGCCTTCCACCAGTAAAGATCGTTTTGTTTTCTTTCCTGCTAGTCCGTGTCTCAATCATTCACGGACTTAACACTGGCGACGAGTAAGAAACGTACTTACCTGCAACTCGGCAGCAGCTCCGACGACATTGTTGAAGGTCGGAAGAAAAAAAAAAAGAGTCCATTGAAACTCGAGGAACGGGCGTCGACCGTCAATCATCGGGTTCAAGGCTTTGCAGGAGAGACTGTCCAGAGCCAGGCTGGGTTCCTCGGTCCGTGGTTTCCCAGCTAATCGGGCTGGTGGCAGGTAGTGCTCTGATCCTTCCTGGGCTGCGGCGGGCTGAAGCTCGATCGGGTGGCCTTTCAACGGGGCCGGGCAGCGAGGAGAGAGAGAGAGGGTGGAGCATACAGGGCGCGGCCGGTGTTTCGAAGCTGGGCAGCGTTCGGACCTCAGAAGAGGGAGGGAAGTGTCCCAGAGGGTCCGCTCCACGACGGGAAAATAATAAAAGAAAAAGAATACGCGCAAGAAACCATGGAAAGCAGCGCTAACAACAGCGGGGAAGAAGGCAAAGCGCGGGAGGTGCCATTTTAGATTTGCAAGATGCCGAAGACTGGCTGTATCACTGCTTTTGATAATACATTAGAGGACTGGATCACGTATGTGGAAAGAGTCGAGGTATATTTCGAGGCAAATGAAATAGCGGAGGGGAAAAAGGCATCAATATCGCTAAACTTAATGGGCGCTAGAACGTACGGCCTATTGCGGGATCTGATTACTCCAGCCAAACCGAAGGCGAAGAGTTTTAACAAAATTGTTGCTGTTCTACAGGAGCACTTAAACCCTGCACCGCTGTTGATAGCAGAAAGATTTAAATTCCACAGGAGAACTCAGCACAAAGATGAGAGCAATGCTGAGTATCTTACGGAACTACGCAAGCTATCAAAGCACTGCCAGTTCGGAGCAGGACTGGCAGATACCCTACGGGACAAATTTGTCTGTGGACTCCTGAGTGAAGGAACACAGAAGAAGTTACTCTCAGAAAAAGAGCTGACGCTAGATAAGGCTTTCAGCGTGGCAGTATCGTATGAAGCAGCAGCCAGGGGAGCTGCAGAAATTCAACAAAAACCACAGGAATACGGCACCCACGAAATGACACGGGGATTTGCAAAATGTTATCGCTGCGGCAGAACTAACCATGACCAGAAGGACTGCTGGTCCAAAGACAAAATATGCAGACAATGCAGGAAGATTGGACACATTGCACGAGTTTGTAGGTCTGGGAAGAAGACCAGCGACAACAAAAAGGCTACTAAGGAACCGTAGAAGAAAGTACAAAAGGTGACGGACAGTAGTTCCAAAGACCAGATGAGCGATAGTGAATCTGAGAACAGGAGATTAAGCTGTCTCAAACTTCACAATGTATTCGCAAAAGGGGATCACCGAACCATTTGGGTCACCCTCACGATAGCAGGGTCCCAAGTTAAAATGGAATTGGATACAGGATCAGCGCTAACCGTCATGAATCGACGAGACTACGAGCGGCTATTTTCACACATACCCTTGAGAGAGACATCCATCATCTTGACGATGTATACGGGGCAAAAAGTATACCCCAGAGGAAAAATAAGGGTGCCTGTCGAATACAATGGCAAGAAAATACGGAAATTGTATCTCTACATACTGCCAAATGGTGGACCACCGTTATTGGGACGGGAATGGATCAGGAAGATAAAGTTAGATTGGCATTCCATTCATGCAATGACGGTGGACGGTAAAAAAGATGAAGACGTCACTCCTGGACGATTGTCAACAATCTTAGCTAACGCCAAAGAGGTATTTCAACAAGAACTGGGCACGCTTAAAGGCGTAATCGCCTCGATAAAAATAGAAGAGAGTGCAGTTCCCAAGTTTTTCAAAGCAAGACCGGTACCATATGTAATTCGCCCAGCCGTCGAGGCAGAGCTGGAGAATCTGGAGAACGCGGGCGTGTTGTCTAAGGTCGACTGGAGCGAGTGGGCGACACCCATCGTTCCTATCATGAAGAAAACGTTAAGCAATAAGTCCGGAGAGCCAAGGAAGATTCGCATCTGTGGGGATTTCAAGGTGACGGTGAACCCTGTCCTTCACACAGTACAATATCCTCTTCCAAGGATAGAAGACATCTTCATCTTGCTGTCTGGAGGGAAGCGTTTTACAAAAACTGACCTAGCACAAGCATATTTGCAGATGGAGGTTGAAGAGTCCTCTAGGAAGTATCTCACGATAAACACTCACAAAGGTCTTTACCAGCATCATCGATTGATATTCGGAGTAGCATCGGCTCCGGCGATATGGCAAAGAGCGATGGAACAAGTCCTGCAAGGGATTCCGGGGACTCAGTGTTACTTGGACGACATCCTTGTAACAGGTGAAGATGACAGTGAACACCTTAACAACCTAGAACAGGTGCTCACTAGACTACGGGAACATGGACTGCGAGCCAACCGCCCCAAGTGCGAATTTTTTAAGAAACAGATATCGGATTGTGGCCACGTGATTGATGAAGAGGGGTTACATAAGTCCCCTGACAAAATTGAAGCGGTTGTTAAGGCCCCAGCGCCTGAAAATGTGTCGCAACTGAGGTCATTCCTCGGGTTGGTGAATTACTATCATAAGTTTTTGCCGAATTTGTCGACAATTCTGCACCCGCTGAACGCCCTGCTACGAATGGGGGTAGCATGGAAATGGAGCGATGATTGTAAACGTGCTTTTCAGAAGAGTAAGGACTTAATCACTTCAAAGGAAGTATTGGCTCACTACAACCCAGCACTCCCAATCAGGCTGGCGTGTGATGCGTCTCCCTACGGCATTGGGGCGGTAATGTCACATAAATTCCTTGATGGTTTGGAGAGGCCGATAGCTTTTGCGTCACGCTCGTTAACTTCTGCCGAGCGTAACTACGCCCAGATTGACAGAGAGGCCCTCAGCCTAATGTGGGGGGTGAAGAAGTTCAGTCACTATCTGCACGGTCAAAGATTTACTCTACTAACCGATCATCAACCTCTTGTCTCTATTTTCAACCCTCAGAAGGGCGTACCGATAATGACAGCACAACGGCTGCAGAGATGGTCCCTTTTCCTAGGGCACACCAATATGACATCGAGTACAAAGGAACTAAACAGCATGGAAATGCTGATGGATTGTCACGTCTACCGTTGCCGACGGTGGAAGAAGAAGACCTTGCAGTGGATCCAATGGAGTTATTCCACTCGACCATAGTCGAATGTCTCCCTGTGACGAATGCAAACATAGAAAAGGAAACACGGAATGACCCGACACTATCACGGGTCTATGATTTAACGGTGAAGAGATGGCCAGCACATGGCGAACCACTGCTGCCAGCATTCTTGCCGAGAAGAGAACAGCTGTCAGTGTGCAGAGGAACTTTGATGTGTGGATCCAGAGTAGTAATTCCACCTAAGTTGACGGATAGAGTGCTCAATGAGCTTCATGAGGGTCATCTGGGTGGGGTAAAAATGAAGAGCTTAGCCAGAGCGTTTGTGTGGTGGCCGGGAATCGATAGAGAAATCGAAGAGATGACCAAGAGCTGTATAGGATGCCAGAAGGTCCAAAACGCCCCACCACAAGCTCCTCTGCATCCATAGGAGTGGCCCTCATCTCCATGGCAAAGGGTGCATATTGATTTTGCTGGTCCATTTATGGACTCGATGTTTTTAATTGCGGTGGATGCACATTCAAAGTGGCCAGAGGTAATAAAAATGTCCTCAACCACCATGGAAAAAACTATCACAGTTTTACGAACCATATTCGCCAGAAATGGGCTGCCTGAACAGATTTGCTCTGACAATGGACCACAGTTTGTGTTTGAAGAGTTCCGGAGGTTCTTAAAGAACAATGGTGTTAAGCATTACACACCTGCCCCATATCATCCAGCCACTAATGGATTGGCCGAGAGGTTTGTCCAAACATTCAAGAAGGCTATCAAGGCAATGTGTAATGAAGATATACCCCGACAACACAAGGTGGACAACTTCTTGCTTGCCTACCGGAATGCGACACATGCGGTTACCAACCAAACTCCAGCCATGATATTCTTCAATCGAAGACTATGATGCCGCTTGGATTTGGTTAAGCCAAACGTCTGAAGAGATGTGGAGAACAGGCAGTTTCAGAATATGAATGAAAGGCCGACCAGGAGTTTTAAGATAGGTCAACCAGTTTTGGCCCGGGACTACCGCACTGAGAAATGGCAGCCAGGAACGATTTGTACACGACAAGGACCTCTCATGTATACCGTGGACGTTGGGGAGAGCATTGTAAGATGCCATGTTGACCAGGTTCTAGAGTCACTGGAAAACGTCAACTCCACACCACGATCTGATACACCTGGTAATGAAATCGACGTTCCAATTGCAACTACCGCAGAACCGGTAATATTGGAAGCAGATGAACCAAACAACGACATTGATTCCGACTCAACATTGCCAGAAGAACCTGATACCCAAAAGAGGCGTTATCCAGACAGAATCAGGAAGCCTCCTCAAAGACTGAACTTATAATTGCTTAAACTTAACCAATGTATCTAGCAACAGTAATTGTGATTGTAATTCGTTATCATTAGTTGTTAAATGAATGTTATGTACTGTTTATCTAAAAGGGGAGGAATTGTTGTGTATGTACCTTTAAGAGAATAACTGGTCTCAGACTGCAGTACCGGCAGTGACCACCCCTGTATAAAAGGCGCTAGAGAGCCTCTGTTTTGTTAGATTTGTTTATGCCTTCCACCAGTAAAGATCGTTTTGTTTTCTCTCCTGCTAGTCCATGTCTCAATCATTCACGGACTTAACAGGAAGTCCATATATGTAGCCATGAAACTTTTCTAGTCCAACTACCAAGCCTAGACATTCCTTTTCAATCTGGGCGTATCGACACTCAGTATCAGTCATAGACCTGGAGGCATAGGCAACAGGCTTCCAATCTTCACCCTCTGCTTGTAGCAAGACCGCACCTAGGCCATCTTTTGATGCATCCGTTGACACTTTGATTCTTTTTGTTGGGTCAAAGAAGCTGAGTACAGGTGTGGTTGTCAGCACTGTTTTGAGGTTTATCCAGTCTTGTTCATGTCTTTCTGTCCATGCAAACTCATTTGTTTTATGTAGCAGGTCTCGCAGACAGGCTGTCTTGGCTGACAAGTTAGGAATGAACTTTCCAATGAAGTTTATCATCCCCATGATGCGTAGCACTCCTTTTTTGTCAGTGGGTCGGGGCATTTTGAGTATGGCGTTTACTTTTTCCATATCTGGCTCTATTCCTTTACCAGATAGATTATCTTCTAGGAAAGTGACCTCCTGGACGCCAAACTGACACTTGGCTTTGTTGAGCTTCAGTCCATTCCGGCGTATGCTCTGTAGCACTTTAGTCAGTCTCTCATTGTGTTCTTTCAGTGTGGAGCCCCAGATGATGATGTCATCAACATAGACCCAAACTCCTTCCAGACCTTCAATTATGTGTTCCATCGCTCTATGAAAGATTTCAGATGCAGATATTATCCCGAAAGGCATTCTGAGGAAACAATACCTGCCAAATGGTGTGTTGAAGGTACAGTATTTGGTGCTCTCTTCATCCAGTTTTAGTTGCAAAAATCCTTGTGAGGCATCGAGCTTCTGACATTTCACTGGTGATTTCTTCTCGCTTGGGAATCTGGTAGTGTTCACGTTTTATGTTTGCATTTAAGTCCTTTGGATCCATGCATATTCTTAGATCGTTGTTCTTTTTCTTTACACATACCATGGAGTTAACCCAGTCTGTTGGCTCTTTGACTTTCCTGATGACTCCTAGTGTGGTCATTCTGTCCAGTTCATTCTTGAGCCGGTCACGCAGGAGTGCTGGAACTCTTCGTGGAGCATGTACCACTGGCTGAGCATTCTCCTTTAGCTGGATCTTGCAAGTGAATGATAGAACTCCAAATCCTTTGAACACATCCTGGAAATTATTCACTACAGAATCCACCGAGTCATCTGGTCTGCTTATGGCACAGTTTATACGGTAGACTCTCTTGACCAGTTCTAAGTCTTCACAAGCTTTGTCACCCAGTAGTGAATCAAGTCTTTCAGCCACAACAGAAAACATGAGATGATGCACTTTGTCTTTGACTGTCACTTTAAGTCTGCATACACCTAAGCTATCTATTTTTTGTCCATTATAGTCCTTCAGTAGTACTGACTTTTCCTGTATTTTGGGCTTTTCTTTCATATTGTTAATGTCACTCATACTGATTAAGTTTGCTTTTGCCCCAGTGTCTAGTTTCAAGGTAACTAATGCTCCATTTAACTGCAGTGGGATCATCCATTTGTCCTCTTTTACTGCATTAACTTTATGTTCAGCATTGTCCATTTCTGAGGGCTGCACATTTTCTGTATCCTTTTTGATATTGTCACATGACACCATTCCTACAAAAAATGTCTCACTTAAATCAGTGTCCTCAATTACATTAACTTGTTGCCCTTTCTTAGTTTGTACTTTTGGAAACCATTGTTTGGCAAAGTGATTATTTCCATTACACTTTGTGCACATTTTTCCAAACGCTGGGCATTGTCTTAACTGGTGTTTGTAACCACAGCGTTTACAATTAAAAATGTCATCCTCCGATTGCTTTTCATTTCTGTTCTGCCCACGTTTCTTCCCCTTGTAGGACACAGCACCGACAGCAGCATTATCACTCATTACAATCGCATCATTATTGATTTCACTGAAAGTCTTCGCGTGCTTTCGAGCTCGCTCGCTGGCTTGGCATATTTTCACCGCATTTTCCAAATTTAGTTCGGTTTCTCTCAACAGACGTTCCCTGACTTTATCATGAATACCAAACACAATCTGGTCATGAATCATGGATGCTTTGAGCTCAGAGAAATTACATGTCTGTGCTTTCAGTTTCAGATCAGTTATAAAGCTATCAAAAGTCTCATTTTGTTGCTGTGTCCGAGAACGGAAGTTGTATCTTTCATACGTCTCATTCTTTTTGGGAGAGCAATGTGCATCAATTTTTTTTAGCACATCTTCTAATTTTTCTCTGTTCTCCGCTGGATTAAATACAAATGTATTAAATACCTCTATCACCTGTGGGCCTGCAACCATGAGCAGCAACGCTATCTTCCTTGCATCTGGCTTCGTACCGAATCCAATGGCTGCAATGTAGAGTTCGAATTGTTGTTTAAAAGTCTGCCAATTGTAGTCGATTTTTTCTGTGAGTTTCAAACGCTCTGGTGGCTTCAAATTCTCCATGTCGCTTTTCACAATTTTCAGCAGATCTTCACCACCCTGGTACAATCTTATGTTCATTAATAAATAAACATTCTTATTATGAACACAGCTAGCTTTTGCTAGTTACTTTATTGCACTTGTGGACTAGGTACAGTATCTGTAGAGGCTTCCATCTTGACTACTGCCTTGTGGGTAGCCTAGTGCCTCATGGTTAATGTAGTCTTAATATATATACAGCTGGGTAGTGTAGTCTTATATACAGCTCTACACAGCTCTACGGCTCCACCTAGTGTCCACTATAGAATGACATGTAATTGATCATTACACTTATGTTTTATATTGAATCACATAAATAGGATAAGTCAAACACCATGATGCCTGCAGTTAGCTGTTTTGTTACAAATATTTTCGATTAACACATTCTCCCACTTTCCCAGTACAAAGACAGATACAATCAAAGAAGAAGATCCACCTCTGGAACACTGAGTAAAGCACACATTAAATATTTTTAGCACTTCTAACTGACCTGGTGATATACCTATCAATTCATCCAATGAAAAGCGACGAGTTAAGATAGTAACTATAGGTTTTTATTGGCGAAATGACAGAGCCCACCCTCGTGGATGATCGGTTCCAACAAGGAGGAATACCAGCCAGTCGACCACCTTTATACCTGGGCAAGCAGGCGGAGCCATGGGCGGAGTCAGCTGTGGTCAGCCCAGGTATAACAGCGTGACAAGAGGTGACTTTGTGTAGTGATACAACAGTGTAAACAGTGATAACCATAGTGTAACGATATAAACAGTGATAACCATAGTGTAACGATAGTGAACGATAAAAGTGGTTTACCACATTCACCCCTTGTTTAGATTTGAGTCCGGTGGGGTGAAGTGTACTACCAGTTCGGGTATGTCAGTCTGTCCGGAGGTCTCGTAAGTCTTTCTGATCGGCGCAGCAGCGGTGGCGGTGATGCAGTATCCGATGTTAATGCTGGTGTCTGCGTGGTCGGCGAAGGCTCGTGGGGTTCCGGCATGCCGTCTACCTGGGCTGGATTTGTGGGGGTGGTGGGGGGTAACGGTGGTGTCTCAGGGGTGCCCGAGGGTGCAAGGTCTCGTAAGGAGACTGTGTCCTCCCGCCCGTCTGGGTATGCCACATAGGCGTACTGGGGGTTGGCGTGCAGGAGGTCCACCCTCTCGACCAGGGGGTCCATTTTATGGGCCCTCACGTGCTTTCGCAGAAAGACGGGCCCCGGAGAAGTCAGCCATGTTGGTAGCGAGGTTCCCGTAGTCGACTTCCTGGGGAAAACAAACATTCATTCATGGGGGGTGGCGTTAATGGCCGTGCAAAGCAGTGACCAGATGGAATGCAGCGCTGCCGGGAGGACTTCCTGCCAGCGAGAGGTTGGCAGGCCCTTAGACTTTAAGGCTAAGAGAACGGCCTTCCAGACAGTCGCGTTCTCTCTTTCCACCTGGCCGTTCCCTCGGGGGTTGTAGCTGGTGGTCCTGCTTGCAGCAATGCCTCTCGCTAGTAGGAACTGGCGAAGTTCCTCGCTCATGAAGGATGAGCCCCGGTCGCTATGTATATAGTTCGGGAACCCGAACAAGGCGAAGAGGTCGTTCAGGCATTTGATGACCGTGGTACTGGTCATGTCTGGGCAGGGGAAGGCAAAGGGGAAACGGGAGTACTCATCAATGATGTTGAGGAAGTACACATTACGGTCAGAGGACGGGAGGGGCCCCTTAAAATCGATGCGCAAGCGCTCGAAGGGGCGGGTGGCCTTGATCAGGCTTGCTCTGTCCGGCCTAAAGAAATGCGGTTTGCATTCGGCACAGGTTTGGCAGTTCCTGGTCATGGTCCTGACCTCCTCGATGGGGTACGGCAGGTTGCGGGCCTTAATGAAGTGGTAAAGTCTGGTGACCCCGGGGTGGCAGAGGTCGTTGTGGAGGGTCTGCAGTCTATCAATTTGCGCGTTGGCGCATGTACTTTGTGATAGAGCATCTGGGGGTTCGTTCAGTTTACCAGGCCGGTACAAGATATCATAATCATAGGTGGAGAGCTCGATTCTCCACCTCAAGATCTTGTCGTTCTTGATTTTGCCCCTCAGCTTGTTATTAAACATAAAAGCGACCGAACGCTGGTCGGTGAGGAGGGTAAATCGTTTGCCTGCCAGGTAATGCCTCCAGCGTCGTACTGCCTCCACAATCGCCTGGGCCTCCTTCTCGACCGAAGAGTGTCGGATCTCAGGGCCCTGGAGGGTCCTTGAGAAGAAGGCCACAGGTCTCCCTGCCTGGTTAAGGGTTGCAGCTAGGGCGAAGTCGGATGCATCGCTCTCCACTTGGAAAGGGATAGACTCATCTACCGCGTGCATTGTGGCCTTAGCAATGTCTCACTTTATGAGGCAGAAGGCTGCGCACGCTTCTGCCGTCAGGGGGAAGGAGGTGGACTTCATGAGGGGTCTGGCTTTGTCCGCATAATTCGGCACCCATTGGGCATAGTAAGCGAAGAGCCCCAGGGTTCTCTTCAGTGCCTTTGGACAGTGGGGGAGGGGAAGCTCCATGAGGGGGCGCATTCTTTCGGGGTTGGGGCCGATGACTCCGCTCTCTACTACGCAGCCAAGGATGGCAAGACGCGAGGTGTTAAACACACATTTCTCCTTATTGTAAGTGAGGTTCAGCCGTTCGGCCGTACGGAGGAATTTCTCCAGATTAACATCGTGGTCCTGCCGGTCGCGGCCGCAGATGGTGACGTTATCTAGATAAGGGAACGTGGCCTGCAGCCCGTTCTGGTCAACCATCCGGTCCATCTCCCTTTGGAAGACCGAAACCCCGTTGGTGACGCCGAAGGGAACCCTAAGGAAGTGGTAGAGGCGGCCATTCGCCTCGAAGGCGGTATACTGGCGGTCCTCAGGGCAGATAGGGAGTTGGTGATAGGCCGACTTAAGGTCGATGGTGGAGAATACCCGGTACTGTGCAATCTGATTGACCATATCAGATATGCGGGGAAGGGGGTATGCGTCCAGCTGGGTGTACCGGTTTATGGTTTGGCTGTAGTCGATGACCAGGCGGTTTTTATTGCCGGTCTTAACGACTACGACCTGGGCACGCCAGGGGCTGTTGCTCCTCTCGATGATGCCCTCCTTCAGGAGACGCTGCTCCTCAGAGCTAATAAAAGCTCTGTCCCCGGCGCTGTACCGCCTGCTCTTGGTGGCAACGGGTTTACAGTCGCGGGTGAGGTTAGCGAACAGGGAGGGGGGCGGGACCTTGAGGGTGGATAGGCCGCAGGTGGTACGCGGTGGGCGGTTTAAAGGCTGCTGGTTGTCGACTGTGAGTGGGGGGAGGGGTCCACCGTATGCCAAAGTGACACTTTGAAGGTGGGATTGGAAGTCCAGCCCTAGTAGGATGGCAGCGCAGAGCTGGGGCAGGACGAGGAGTTTAAAATTTTTATACTCCGTGCCCCTAACCGACAGGGTCACAACACAGTAGCCGCTGATGTCTGTAGAATGGGACCTCGACGCCATCGAGATCCGGTTGCACGTTGGCCGGACAGTGAGAGAGTAGTGGCTCACCGTGTCTGGATGGATGAAACTCTCCGTGCTTCCGCTGTCGAACAGGCAGGTCGTGGCGTGGCCGTTTACTTTGATGTCCATCATGGACTTGGACAGGTGATGCGGGCGAGCTTGGTCCAGTGTGACGGAGGCTAGTGTATGGCTGAGCGAGCTGCTGTAGTCTGCGGGTGAGGCGGTGGTCGGGTCTGGAGACAAGGTGGCGGACGAGTGTGGTGGACAAAATGGCGGCGCCCACGACATTGAATAAAATGGCGGAGAAGATGGCCGCCCCCACAACTCACATGAGGCCCTGCTGGCGTTGGTGGCCTTGATCAAAGATGGCCGCCCCACGACTCACACGAGGGGATACTGGCATCTGTGGCCTTGATGAAAGATGGCCGCCCCCACAACTCACATGAGGCACTGCTGGCGTCTGTGGCTCTCCCCCTGCAGGCCTTTGCGAAGTGGCCTTTCTTATGGCAATCGGAGCAGTTCGCGTTTCTTGCAGGGCAGCGCGTCCTCGGGTGTTTCGCCTGGCCACAGAAGAAGCAGCCGGCGGCCCGATCGCGGGGCTCTGATGTCGCAGCCGGTACCGGGGGTGGCGGTCCCGATCGGTTCTGGGACGCCGATGCTGAGGTACGTCCCAGAGGCGGCGGTGCGAGGGGTATTGCGGCCGGAGTCGGGCCCGAGTCCCAGGGTCGCGCAGCACAGTACCTGGAATACGCCTCGAGGTCCCGATGGGCCACTTCCAGAGAGCGAGCGAGGGCTGCAGTTGTATTCAGGTCGAGGTCCTTTGATTCGAGCAGTCTTTGCCGTGAGTAGTCGGACTGAAGGCCTTTCACGAAGGCATCGTGGATATTCCCTTCAGTATTTTCTGCCGCCGTTACAGCTTTAAAGTCACAGTCCCTGCCGAGTGTTTGTAGCGCCCGTAAAAATTCATCTACAGACTCTCCTGGCTGTTGCGAGCGGGATCTTAGGAGATGTCTGGCATACATAGAATTTACCGGGCTCCGGTACTGCTCTTTCAGCAGATTGAGGGCGTCCTCGTATGTAGTAAGGTCCTGGATGAATGCAAATACTTTAGGGCTCACTTGGGCGGTCAGAACTCTTAGTTTGGATCCCGGAGGCACGCCGGATTCTCCCAGGTAGGATTCGAAACAGCTCAGCCAGTGTTTGAAGTCGAGGGCTGAGTTCGCTGCCTGTGGGTTTAGATCCAAGTACGGCGGTCGGAGGGCTCGCAGCCAGGCCGGCTGCTGTGGCTGTTGTAGCTGGCCATTTGGCTGGTCGTTTGGCTGCTCCGGTCCACTCATTTCAAAATTTAGCCAATAAAATTGATATACCTATCAATTCATCCAATGAAAAGCGACGAGTTAAGATAGTAACTATAGGTTTTTATTGGCTAAATGACAGAGCCCACCCTCGTGGGTGATCGGGTCCAACAAGGAGGAATACCAGCCAGTCGACCACCTTTATACCTGGGCAAGCAGGCGGAGCCATGGGCGGAGTCAGCTGTGGTCAGCCCAGGTATAACAGCGTGACAAGAGGTGACCTTGTGTAGTGATACAACAGTGTAAACAGTGATAACCATAGTGTAACGATATAACAGTGATAACCATAGTGTAACGATATAAACAGTGATAACCATAGTGTAACGATAGTGAACGATAAAAGTGGTTTACCACACCTGGTAGTGAGAATAATCTCATATATGTTGGGCAAACATCTATCACCGATAAGCTGCCCTTTAATGAGCTAAGTTGCACTTGTATATTATGGCGACTATTTCTGAATTTAAGGCCACTTTGACCAGACCACAGACATTGGCCTAGAAGTTCGGTTGTGGGTCCGCCAGGGCTTTAGCGCCCGAAATTTTGCGCCGGCGTTAATGCCGCTGCGCCCGACGAAAATTCGGTTGCCCCGGGCCCAGACGGCGGCGGGCGCTAATGGAGGGTTTTTGCGCCTCACTATGGGCGTTCAGTGCAGTTTTGAGGCGCTAATCCCCCGCTGCGGCACCCGAGGCGGTGCGGCAGGCTGGGGCACTGCAGGCCTCCTCCTTCTGTTAAGGAGGAGCTGCCTGCAGCCGACCGCTGGCCGGTCGATTGGCCCGACAAATGAGCCCGGCACCTCGGGGAAGAGCCGGGCTCGCGGGCCACACACATCAGTGCCGCGGGGGGGTGGTGGAGGAGTCCGGGGAGGGAGGTGCGGGCAGGCGGCCGCCGGGAAAGCGGCCGGCCGCCGCTCCACCTTTATGCGCCGGCGCAAAGGTGTGTAACATCCCTTTCAACAATTGTTGGTTGCGGCTGTCACGGGCGAGGCGGCCGCAACTGAATTTGGGCTTGGGGCCGGGTTACCACGGCAACCGGGACGCTGCGCACACCGATGACGTCATCGGTGCCGGCGCAGCGCTACCGGCTAACGCCGATGGTAGGGCCCAACGCAATTTCGTTACCAGCTATAATTCCGGCGCAAGACCCTCTAACGCCTCTAATTGGGCGCTAACCCCACCGAATTTCTAGGCCATTGATTTTAAACACATTTCCTGCGAGTTTTTATATTACCACACCTTTTTCAAGATTTACGACGCTAATTAAATTAAGTACTAAAGTCTATTACGAAGTTCTCATGTTTCAGCTGATTAATCACCAACTCAAGTCTGTAGGCAATGGATGTCAAAGCCTTCCATTGATGAGTCATTCTATAGCATAGACAAGATATTCCTAGTAATCCTGTGGGTAGCAAACAAGGTTACCATACCTGGAACAAGTCATCTAGAATGTGCAGAAGTCATGGAAGCTTTTTCTGTTACTGTTATATTTTCCAGGTTGGATCCCTGAATTAACAAACACAATGAATGCCATGTACATATTTCACTGAAGATGTAATGGAAGAGGTATGATAGTGTTTCTGTTAGCATTTATATGTGTTTTACCAGCAGTGTAACCAACTACAATGCCATTAACCGATTAGATGTCCAGGTTACTGAGAGCTCTGATTTCATCTTTTACTAACAGATACACCAGGCTCGATTTTAACGCAGCCGACAGGCAGGCTTTTAGGCGTGTGGGGGGTTAAAATCGCAAAACCTGGGGGTCGGGACCCCTCCCGCCTTGTTCCCGCCTCCACGTCATTTTAACCTAGGTGTGTCTGATGGACCCGAATCAGTCCCGCCTGCAACAGGGTCTTTAGGGCCCTTAAACAGCACACATTGGCCTTTATAATCCCATTTTAACAGGCGCTTGACTGTTTAACCCTTTTCCCACGTAAAACACGCCTGGTAGGGATCACGCCTGTGAAACCTGGCGTGAACACTATTGGCTTGCTGACTATCAGCTGCAGGTCCAACATTAAAGAGGAGAGAGATTTGATCAGCCATCATTTGCAGGTGGCAGGACTTTGTTGTCTCAGGTCTGGGGGAACTTTTACCAGGCCTAACCACACCTGTGGAAGGTTGGAGCCTCACACACTTCTCCAGTGTGACCTCCTGCGAGACCCCTCTCGCCACCCTCACTCAGCGCTTCCTCAACTGAGGCATCCACCAGAAGCATGGGAGGCCTTTTTTTCCTTCCCCTCTTGGCATTAGAGGAACTCCAGCCCCATTCACGAAATGACACACGCCACAACTGCAGAAGTTGCCATCAGAATTTTTATGAAAAACAAACTGATGGAATTTTTTCAAAATACATAGCATTTCACCCAAGTGACTACCCTTGTGACTATTTGTGGTTTATTTTCCCCTTACACGTGTTCCTACATAATGGTTCCCCTGTGGCTTCAACAGATGTGGAGGCCCCTTGCTCACTTTCCTGCTGCTCCTGTCTCGACAACTTTGGCAGGCGTCCTCTGGGGTGGCGAGCCTGTGAGGGCTCGCCAGCAGTCTGCTGCTCCTGCGGCTGTGGAGGGGTTGAGACCTCTATCTCTGTTGGGTGTGGACTCTGGCGGGGCTCTGACCGAGGGCTCGGCAGTGGCATGGAAGTGTGAGCGCTTGGAGAGGAACCCCCACTTCCTTGAGGTCTGCCACCAACCTCCCTCGCATGGGTCAGGTCCCCCTCAGTGCCTGCAAGTGGCTTGAGAGCAGCTTGCTGCACATCAGGGGGGCCACGGGGACCCGTATCTACAATGGCAGTCCTACTCAGAAGGACTTCCATGAAGGTCTGGTTTCTCTGCTCAATAGATGCCCATCACTACTCAAGAGATGTCATTCTATTCTGAACACTCACCATGTTTTCCATACCCTGGCGACTAACCTCCTCCATGGCAGTAGCCCTCCTCTCCTCTACTGTAGCCAGCCTTACCACGGAGGCAGCAATCATTTCCACATAGGTAGCCATCCTTTCCGTGTTGATGCGTTCATGCGCCACTGACTCCACAAAGGCTCTGCTCATGTTCGCTATGGACTCCTCCATTCGCTCCACACTTGCAGCGACCCTGGAGACAAAACCTGCCAGAGACTCCTGCATCTGTGCATGGAGTTCCATCACCTCTCATCTTACGGATGGACCCAGAGGCAGAGGGTCGACATGCAGCTGAGCCGAGCTGGCAGAGACCTGCGCCCTCTGACGAGGACTCTCCACTGCTGTCCCTGTCTGCACAATCTGCTGATGCTCACTTGTGAGCTGTGATACACCAGTTGACAACTCTACTCTATGTCCCAAAGGTCCCACCGAGGTGTGAGTGTCTGCGCTGGTGCTGGCTGCGCTTATTTCTGCTGACGCTGTGCCCTCAAAGGTCGCAGATTCCTCTGAGGAGTCTGGCTGCTCAGGCTCTTCCTCCTGCACAGTGGGGACGGGGGCTCTCGATGGTCCTGGGGGGGGAGTCAAGGAAAAAGTTAGAGATGTGATGCCAAGGTTACATGCACATTCATTTTGCAGATGATCATAAGCCCATATGATGTAGCTTCAGAATCATTATCAGCGACTCATGCAATGCCAATGAGAGAGAGGAAAAACTATTCTGTCACCAGCTTGCGGGGATGCTCCTTTCTGTCCTTCCCCAACTTCCACATCTCGGTCAGCCCCGGCAATCTCCAGGAAGCCTTCCTCCCAGGGGGTGAGCTGGGCTAATGAGGGCGGCCCTCCTCCTGTCCTGGCTTGCTCTCCCTGTTGTGAGCTCTTTTTTCCTGCAATGAGGGAGACAAGTGGAGGTTGAGTGAGAATGAAGGAGTGAGTGCAGAGATTGCATAGCATAGATACTTAGAAGGGGACAAAGATTGAGTCAGGTTGCAAGACCAAGGGCCCCCCCTGTGTGTAGTCACAGAATCACAGAAACCCCACAGTGCAGATAGAGGCCATTTCGGCCCATCGAGCCTGCACCGACACATATCCCACCCGATCCCCGTAACCCCTACACCAACACCAACACATAACCCCACGTATTTAATCCCCCTAACACTAAGGGTCAATTTATCATAGCCAATCAATCTAACCCGCACATCTTTGGACTGTGGGAGGAAGTCGGAGCACCCGGAGAAAACCCACGCAAACACGGGGAGAATGTGCAAACTCCACACAGACAGTCACCCGAGGCCGGATTCGAACCCGGGTCCCTGGTGCTGTGAGGCAACAGTGCTAACCACTATGCCACCGTGAGAGTGAGAGGGAGTGTGAGGGCTGCATGATGGAATAGTTCTGTGAATGTGAGCAGAGAGAGAGAGGGAATGGGGAAGGGTGCATGGATATGAGTGTCTAGTGGGATGTGCAGGAAGATATTGCTAAAGCTGAGTGCTGGTGAGGAAAGGCAATGGGGATCACATTGAGGGTGATGGAAACTTCATACAGTACTTACTTTGTGTTGAATCCGTAAATCTTAAGGTATGGTGTTCTTCAATAACTAGACGGAGGCTGTAGATTAACAATCAACAGGTGTTTACTGGAGGAGGGTAGTCTAAAGACTAACAGTACAGATGCCTGCTCAAGGCTTATATACAGGTGTGGTCACTGCCGGTACTACAGTATACAGGAGCCGTAAAAGTAGTTCTCTCTTAAAGGTACATACACTACAATTCCTCCCCTTTTAGATTAACAGTACCCATAACATTCAAATAACAGTTAACACTTTAACATGCACATTTAACTGAAATAGCCCATTTATAGATTCAGTCTTTGGGGCGGCTTCCTGATCCTTTCTGGATAGCGCCTTTCCTGAGTGTCTTGTTCTTGGTGCGGAGGCGATTCTGGCCCCCTTTCGTCGGTTAGTTCATCAGTTTCTGCTGCTACTGTTTCTGGGGTAGATGCTACCGGTATGTTGGGTTCATCCCCAGGTACGCGAGACATGGGGTTGACTCGTTCCTGTGACGCTAGGATCTGGTCGACGTGGCATCTCACAATGTTCTCCCCGACATCCACTGTGTACATTAGTGGCCCCTGCCATCTGCATATCGTTCCGGGTTGCCATTTCTCTGTTCGGTAGTCGCGGGCCAAGACTGGTTGTCCTACATTGAAGCTCCTTGTCGGCTTCTCATTGATGTGCTGGAATTGCTTATCCTCAACATTTCTTCGCACATTTGGCCTGAGCAAATCCAGACGAGATCTCAACCTTCGGTTAAAGAACATCATGGCCGGGGTCTGGTTGGTAACTGCATGTGTCGCATTTCTGTAGGCTAACAGGAAATTGTCCACCTTATGCTGTAGTGGAATGTCATCATCGCACATGGCCCTTATTGCCTTTTTAAAGGTTTGTACGAGCCTCTCAGCCAATCCATTTGTGGCTGGATGATACGGGGCGGATGTGTAATGTCTTACCCCATTCCTTCTCATAAATTTCCGAAACTCTTCGGACACAAACTGTGGTCCGTTATCAGAGCAAATCTGCTCTGGCAAGCCGTTCCTGGCAAATATGGTCCGTAGGACTGCAATCGTTTTCTCTGTAGTGGTGGAGGACATTTTGATCACCTCAGGCCATTTCGAGTGCGCATCCACTGCTATTAAGAACATTGAGTCCATGAATGGACCAGCAAAATCAATATGTACCTGTTGCCATGGAGAGGAGGGCCACTCCCATGGGTGTAGAGGGGCATGTGGTGGTGCATTTTGGACCTTCTGGCATCCTGAGCAGCTCTTTGTTAGGTCCTCGATTTGTTGATCGATCCCCGGCCACCACACATAAGCCCTAGCAAGGCTTTTCATTTTCACCCCTCCCAGATGGCCTTCGTGAAGCTCATTGAGCACTCTCTCCCTTAACTTGGGTGGAATTACCACTCGGGATCCACACATCACTGTCCCCTGGCATACTGACAGCTGTTCTCTTCTGGATGAGAATGCTGGCAACAGTGAGTCGCCATGTGTTGGCCATCCCTTCACCGTCAAATCATATACCCGAGACAGTGTCGGATCATTTCGGGTCTCCTTCTCTATATCCGCGTTAGTTACTGGCAAGCGTTCAATTATCGACGAATAAAATATTTCGATAGGGTCCAGTGCTGGCGTTTCCTCCACAGTAGGCAGTGGCAGGCGTGATAGCCCATCAGCGTTGCCATGCTGTTTTGTGCCCTTATACTCTATTTCATATTGGTGCGCCCCTAGAAAAAGGGACCATCTTTGTAGCCGTTGTGCAGTCATCACCGGAACGCCCTTCTTTGGATTAAAGATGGAAATAAGTGGTTGGTGGTCAGTCAGCAAGGTGAACTTCTGCCCATGCAGATAGTGGTTGAATTTTTTTACTCCCCATACTAGGCTGAGGGCCTCCCTGTCAATCTGGGCGTAGTTGCGCTCGGCTGAGGTTAGTGACCGAGACGCAAAGGCTACTGGCCTCTCCAACCCGTCTGGGAATTTGTGCGACAGCACCGCTCCAGTACCATAGGGTGATGCATCACACGCCAACCGAATTGGTAGTGCTGGGTTGAAATGGGACAACACCTCTTTTGATGTGATCAATACTTTGCACTTCTGGAAAGCTCATTTACATTCGTCATTCCACTTCCATGGTACCCCCTGTTGCAGTAGGGTGTTCAGTGGGTGTAATACTGTAGACAAATTTGGTAAGAACTTATGGTAGTAGTTCACCAGCCCGAGGAACGACCTCAGTTGTGACACATTTTCCGGTGCTGGAGCCTTGACTACTGCCTCAATCTTTTCAGGGGACTTATGTAACCCCTCTTCATCAACAACATGGCCGCAATACGAGATCTGCTTCTGGAAAAACTCACACTTGTGGCGATTAGCTCGTAGCCTATATTCCTTTAATCTAGTGAGCACCTTCTCCAGGTTGGCGAGGTGATCACTGTCATTTTCGCCCGTGACCAGGATGTCATCCAAATAACACTGGGTCCCTGAAATCCCTTGCAGGACTTGATCCATTGCCCTTTGCCAAATAGCCGGAGTCGATGATACCCCGAACACCAGCCGGTTGTATTGGTAGAGACCTTTATGAGTGTTGATCGTGAGGTATTGTTTCGAGGCTTCTTCTACCTCCATTTGCAGGTACGCCTGGGCCAGATCAATCTTAGTGAAGCGTTTACCTCCAGAAAGCGAGGCGAAAATATCTTCAATCCGTGGAAGCGGATATTGTACCTGTGAAGGACTGGGTTCACTGTCACCTTAAAGTCCCCACAGATGCGGACCTTCTTTGGTTCCCCAGGCGTATTACTCAACGACCTCTTCATTACAGGAATGACGGGTGTAGCCCACTCACTCCAGTCCATTTTGGACAGTACTCCTGAATGTTCCAAACCTTCCAGCTCTGCTTCGACGGCTGGTCGGATCGCATAAGGCACCAGTCTGGCCTTAAAAAACTTTGGGCTTGAATTTCCTCTATTTTAATCATCGCTGTTATGCCTTTTAGTGTTCCAAATCCCTCCTGGAACACTTCTTGTGCATCAGTTAGCATTTTTGACAGTCGTCCAGGTGTGACGTCGTCATCCTTTTTGGCCTCAACCTTCAGTGCTTGTATGGAATGCCAATTAAATTGTATCTTCCGGATCTATTCACGCCCTAGTAGTGGTGGTCCTCCATCTGGCAATACATATAGGTCAATTTTTGGTATTTCCTGGCCTTTGTATATCACGTTCACCCTTATTTTTCCTTTGGGGTAGACTTTTTGCCCCGTGTACGTCTTCAAGACAATCTCTGTAGCTTTCAAGGGTATATGTGAGAATAGCCGCTTGTAGTCCCTTTGGTTTATGACTGTTAGGGCTGATCCTGTGTCCAATTCCATTTTCACTTGGACTCCGTCTATCTTGAGCATGACCCAGATAGTCTGGTGATCCTCCATTTTGGTTCCTAGAGAGCAAATAATAAAAATGACAACAGAGAAGGTCATAGACTTAGGTAGCAGTGGGGAAATTAAAAACCAGAGTGTGTCAGGAAGGGGCAGAAGGTATGGAGTAAAAGGTAAAGTAATGAAAAGGGCAAAAGCAGGAACTAAGTGTCACAAAACATATGAGAAAGTTCTCTATCTGAATGCACGTAGCATTCATAACAAAATAGACGAGTTAATGGCACAAATAACTACATATGGGTATGATCTTGTGGCCATTACAGAAACATGGCTGCAGGGTGACAATGCCTGGGAATTAAACATACCAGGTTATTTAACGATCAGGAAGGACAGGCAGGAAGGAAGGGGAGGTGGGGTGGCTATGTTAATAAAGGAAGGAATCACTGTAATACAGAGAAATGATATTGGGTCAAAAGATCAGGATAATGAAACAGTTTGGGTGGAGGTAAGGAATAATAAGGGGAAAAAAACACTAGTGGGCGTAGTCTATAGGCCTCCGAACAGTTGCAACTCTGTTGGACGGAGTATCAATCAGGAAATAGTTGAGGCTTGTAATAAGGGAACATCTATAATTATGGGGGATTTTAACTATCATATTAATTGGACAAATCAAATTGGGCAGGGCTGCCTTGAGGATGAGTTCATTGAGTGGATGAGGGATGGGTTTCTTGAGCAGTATGTTACTGAACCGACCAGGGGGCAAGCAACCTTAGATCTGGTCCTGTGTAACGAGACAAGATTAATTAAAAATGTCCTAGTAAAGGATCCCCTTGGAATGAGTGACCATAACATGGTTGAATTCCATATTCAATTAGAGGGTGAGAAGGTTGCATCTCAAACAAGTGTGCTAAGCTTGAATAAAGGAGACTATGAAGGTATGAGAGCGGAATTGAGTAGAGTGGATTGGGAAGATAGATTAAAGGGCAAGATGATACATGATCAGTGGTGTACATTTAAGGAGTTATTTTACAACTTCCAAAAAATATATATTCCACTGAGAAGAAAAGGGTGTAAAAGAAAAGACAGCCATCCATGGCTAAGTAAAGAAATTAAGGATAGCATTCGACTAAAAACAAGGGCATATAAGGTAGCCAAATCTAGTGGGAGGATAGAGGATTGGGAAAACTTTAAAAGACAGCAAAAAATAACAAAAAGATTGATTAAGAAAGGGAAGATAGATTATGAAAGTAAATTAGCAAAAGATATAAAAACAGATAGTAAGAGTTTTTATAGTTATATAAAAAGAAAAAGGGTGGCTAAAGTAAATGTTGGTCCCTTAGAGGATGAGACTGGGAAATTAATGGTGGGAAATATGGAGCTGGCAAAAACACAGAATGAATATTTTGTATCAGTCTTTACAGTAGAGGACACTAAGAATATCCCAACACTGGACAAACAGGGGGCTATAGCGGGAGAGGAGCTAAACACGATCAAAATCACTAAGGAAGTGGTACTCGGTAAAATAATGGGACTCAAGGCGGATAAATCACCTGGACCTGATGGCTTACATCCTAGGGTCTTGAGGGAAGTGGCGGTAGGGATTGTGGATGTATTGGTAATAATTTTCCAAAACTCCCTGGACTCAGGAAAGGTCCCGGCAGACTGGAAAACTGCTAATGTAACACCCTTATTTAAAAAGGGCAGTAGACAGAAGGCTGGAAACTATAGACCAGTTAGCCTAACATCTGTGGTAGGTAAAACTTTGGAGTCCATTATTAAGGAGACAGTAACAGGACATTTGGATGATCATCATTTAATAGGACAAAATCAGCATGGTTTTATGAAGGGGAAGTCATGTTTGACAAATTTGCTGGAGTTCTTTGAGGAAGTAACATATCGGGTGGATAAAGGGGAACCAGTGGATGTAGTGTATTTAGACTTCCAAAAGGCATTTGACAAGGTGCCACACAAAAGATTATTGCTTAAGATAAAAAATCACGGGATTGGGGGTAATATTCTGGCATGGATAGAGGATTGGCTATCTAACAGAAGGCAGAGAGTTGGGATAAATGGTTCATTCTCAGAATGGCAATCAGTAACTTGTGGTGTTCCGCAGGGGTCGGTGCTGGGTCCCCAACTCTTTACAATCTATATTAACGATTTGGAGGAGGGGACCAAGTGTAACATATCAAAGTTTGCAGATGATACTAAGATGGGAGGGAAAGTAGTGAGTGAGGAGGACATAAAAAACCTGCAAGGGGACATAGACAGGCTAAGTAACTGGGCAGAGATTTGGCAGATGGAATACAATACTGGAAAGTGTGAGGTTATGCACTTTGGCAGGAAAAATCGTAGAGCAAGTTATTATCTTAATGGCAAGAAACTGGAAAGTACTGAAGTACAAAGGAATCTGGGGGTCCTGGTGCACAAAACTCAAAGGCCTAGAAATTCAGTTGTGTTCGCCAGCCGCTAACGCCATAAGAGGGGTAGATTTGCAGCGCTAGGCACTTAGCGCCCGGGTGCAGAACGATCTGCGCCTACGCCCAACTTCAGTTGACATTTAGCGCCGGCGCAAAGTGTTTGCGCCCGCTCAGCTGCGCGCGCAGCTTATGACGTCATTTCGTCGTGCAACGCTGTTTGTGCGCCCCAAACCGGAAATTCAGTGGCGCCCGGCCAATGTGGGCGTGGCGCTGTTAAGAACTGTGAAGTGGAACGCAACAGAGGCCCTGTGGGCCTCGGGGAGCGCTAATTAAAGGGCACTTACACTGACCTATAAAGCCCAGCCATTTTGCTGCAATGACTTCAGTGCTTTGGATTTCTGGACAGAGACCAAGGAACAGAGCTTACTGATTTGGGACAACATAGGAGAGGTATTTTTGGCTTCTGGCCAGAGCTTGGAAATTTGAATCATTGTGATTTAACTGTTTGCAAGTTTATTATGGGGGCTGTATGGGGTTCCAACCCTCAGTTCCAGCATTATGTGCGAAGGGCTCGCAGACGCTGTGTGAGAGGGCCAGCCATGCCTAGACGCAGAGGGGCCATCAGGCGTCGGCAACGTAGGCCTTACCCACTCAGGGAATACCGGCAGCAGGTGTCCTATCTCACCATGACTGCCGCGCATTGTGTTAAGAGGCTGCGCTTCAGAAGGGAGGTGGTTGCAGAGATCTGCCAGCTGCTTCACAGAGATCTGCGTCCACAGCTGATGTGCAGGACGTCTCTCTCGGTGGAAGTGAAGGTCACGGTGGCTCTGAACTTTTATGCAAGCGGCTCCTTCCAAGCCGCTGCTGGGGACATAGCGAACATCTCCCAGTTCGCCGCGCATCGCTGCATCCGGCAGGTCACCGATGCCCTTTTCACGAGGAGACACCAATTCATCTCCTTCCCCATGACCCTAGAGAGGCAGGAGCAGCGTGCAGTCGGATTTGGCAGGATCGCGGACCTCCCCATGGTGCAGGGTGCCATTGACTGCACGCATGTGGCTATGCGGGCACCTATCGACAATGCCGAGAATTACCGCAACCGGAAGGGCTACCATTCCCTCAATGTACAGCTGGTGTGTGACCACAGGCAGCGCATCCTAGCTGTCAATGCCCGCTTTCCAGAAAGCAGCCACGATGCATTTATCCTGCGCCAGACTACTGTGGCTGACATGTTCAAGGCACAGCCTCCACCAAGGGGATGGCTTATTGGGGACAAGGGCTACCCTTTGTGTACATGGCTCATGACCCCGCTCCACGCGCCCAGGACCCCTGCGGAGGAGGCATACAACGAAAGCCATCAAGCCACAAGGAACATCATAGAGCAAACGATTGGCATCCTCAAGCAACGGTTCCGCTGCCTGGATCGCTCCGGCGGATCTCTACAGTATTCGCCGGATAGAGTCTCCCAGTTCGTCGTCGTTTGCTGCATGCTGCACAACCTGGCTATCCGCAGGACTCAGGCATTGCCACCTCACGTTGGACCACCACCTCAGGAGGACGAGCAGGAGGACCATGAGGAGGAGGAGGAGGAGGAGGAGGAGGAGGAGGAGGAGTACCAGCCCAGGAGGGAGCCACAAGGTCCAAGGGCCGTCCGCCGGCGGCTTATTGAACGACACTTCTAGGCCCCCTGTCAGGGAATGGCTTGTGGCAATGAACGCACCTGAATGCAGCCGCTCCGCAAGCCCTCAGCCGCTTAACGCAACAACCACTGGAAACATGACACCTGGACAAGCTGAATAAATAAAAAGCTTTATTTAACAAACTCAGGGCCCTTCCCACATGAAACAGAAAAACAGACAAGACCCCCAAAAAACAGTCACAAAAATATCTCACTCCCACAACCTGGGGAGGAATAACAAAACTTGCCCATCCAATTGGCCTTCATCCTCGGCCTTACCAAAATAAGCCCCCCCCACAACACAAACACCCCCATATAAAAAAAAACGTTGCCAACACACTCTACTGGGTGTGCCGAGAGGGCGAGTCCTTGTGCAGCCTTGTGCGGCCCCTGCCCGACCTGTTGCTCCGCCTCAACCTGGGCCCTGTGGGTGTTGCAAGGCTGGGGGAAGGCTCCTGAGGGGCAGAATGCGTGACGGCAGATGCCCTTGGGGGTCGGCCTAGACGAGGACTGGCCCTGGAGGGGCCGGCTGCTGACTGCTGCAGCTGTGGCTGGGCAGCATCAGTCTCTGCAGCAGCTCGTCGCACCTTGGCTGGGGGAGTTGCAGTGGCGGCTGCAGCAATGGGGGCAAGCTGGCTGATGCCAGGCGCTCGCTGGTCGCCAGAGACACTGGCACTCGGCCGGGCTGGCAGTGCAGCAAGCGCAGCAATCTGGTGGAGGCCAGACCGCTGTGCTGTAGCAGGGCGGCGGGTGCCCTGGCGATGCTTCCGCGACACAGCGAGTGTGGCAGAAGTGAGTGCCCGAACTGCCCTGGTCTGTGCCCGCATCAGATCAGTGAGTGTCTGCACGGCACCACTCATGAACTCGCGACTCGCGTCCTGCGCTGCCGCAAGTTACTGGACACCCCTTTCCTGTGCTGCCACGAGTTGGTCGACACCCCTGGCCTGTGCTGCCGCGAGTTGTTCGACACCCCTGGCCTGTGAGTCCCCGAAAGCGGCCACATTATGAGCCAGGGACTCAATGGCCTGAGGCAACTGTCCCACAACCCCCATGAACTCCTTGTGGCGGCGCTCAGAATCCGCGGGCATTACATCTAGGAGGCGCACCTCCTGGGCGAGGACCGTCTCCGGACTGGAGGCCGGACTCTCCCTCTGGGGAGAAGGCTGCCGTTCTGCCCGACACTTCCCACGTGCCTGGACGCCACTGGGCCCAGGAACTGGCCTCCCCTGCAACACTTGCCTCCTCTGGGGAGAAGGCCGCCGTTCTGCCCGACCCTTCCCACGTGCCTGGATGCCACTGGGCCCAGGAACTGGCCTCCCCTGCAACACTTGCCCCCTCTGGGGAGAAGGCCGCCGTTCTGCCCGACCCTTCCCACGTGCCTGGACGCCACTGGGCCCAGGAACTGGCCTCCCCTGCAACACTTGCCCCCTCTGGGGAGAAGGCCGCCGTTCTGCCCGACCCTTCCCACGTGCCTGGACGCCACTGGGCCCAGGAACTACACCCCCCTGCAGCACTTCCCCCTGGCTCTCCTCCAGGCAAGACATCTCCCCTCCATTGCCATCCCCTGGCGCGGATGAGGTTTCGCCCGATGTGCCGCCTTCCTGTTGGTCCTCGTCGTCCTCCTCTTCCGAGGGACTGGCACTCTCAGCTTCAAGGACCTCCTCCTCACCAGCTGAAAGCAGGAAGGCACAAGAGTAGCTTTAGAGTGAGGACAGGGCGTCAGCGAGGGAGGCATGAGTGGTGGCATTCAGCGCATTGGTCGGACAGTGGCAAAGGATGTAGATCTGATGCGCTAGGGGAACAAGAGAGGTCCAAACGGTCATGTCCTTACCATTGGGTCGCAGCACAGGGTCGGCATCTCCAATGGCAACAGGGCCAGTCACCCGGCCACGCATGAGTCGAGCCACGCTCTCCTCCAGCTCACTGAGCTCCTGGAACTGGGCACGGCCTCCCCCGGTGACATTCTGGCTCTTCAAGTTCCGGGCCATCTTGGCCTGCAAGAGAAAGGACGGCCTCTAAGTACATTGTGGTGGCCTGTTGTTGTGTGCACTGCCTCCCATGGTGGAACAGCTTGGCCAGTGTGGTGGCCTGTTGTTGTGTGCACTGCCTCCCATGGTCGAATAGCTTGGCCAGTGTGGTGGCCTGTTGTTGTGTGCACTGCCTCCCATGGTCGAATAGCTTGGCCAGTGTGGTGGCCTGTTGTTGTGTGCACTGCCTCCCATGGTCGAATAGCTTGGCCAGTGTGGTGGCCTGTTGTTGTGTGCACTGCCTCCCATGGTCGAATAGCTTGGCCAGTGTGGTGGCCTGTTGTTGTGTGCACTGTCTCCCATGGTCGAATAGCTTGGCCAGTGTGGTGCCCTGTTGTTGTGTGCACTGCCTCCCATGGTGGAATAGCTTGGCCAGTGTGGTGGCCTGTTGTTGTGTGCACTGCCTCCCATGGTCGAATAGCTTGGCCAGTGTGTTAAGTGCAGAAAGTGCTATTGAGGATCATGCCAGTGCCATAGCTGCGGGAGGAGGGCTGGCCATTAGGCCTTTGAGGTCCCTTTGCCCATAATGTGAGGTGCACATGCAAGGATGAGGAGGACACTGGAAAGGGTACTCACGTTGACCATCCGAGTGAGGTCGTTGTACTTCTTGCGGCATTGGTCACCAGTCCTGGGGACATCGCTGTTGACTGACACCCTGTGGGCGATTTTCCTCCAGGCTCTCCTGTACTGCCTCCTGGGAGCCTTCTTGCCACTGTCCGGGCACAAGATCTCTTTGTACCTTTCCAACCCCCTAACCAGCACCCTCAAAGCATGCTGGGAGAAGCGCTGCGCTCGTTCACGGGCCTTCTCCATGGCTTCAGGCGCTATATGGGTCCACCAGCAGTGTTCAGGCCTAGCTGCAGGGCTCCACTATCCAGGGCGTGGCTGCAGACCAAGTCGACCCTTCCCCCTTTAAGAGCTGGCCGGCTGTAGTGTATGTACCCGTCTACCTTTAAGAGAACTATTGTATGTAACCGTCCACCTTTAAGAGAACTACTTTAGGTGTTGCACTACTTTGTTGGCTTCTGTATACTGTAATACCGACGGTGACCACACCGGTATATAAGTGCTGTGTCAGGAAGTATTGGGCAGATTCGCCCTGACCTTCGAATAGTAAAGTCCTGTTTTAAGTTACTCTTGGAGTCTGTGTATTAATTAACTAAACAACCCACAGACTTTACAGTGGCGACGAGTCCGATCGTACCCTGCGGCAACAATACTTCCGAAGCAGTTAACGAGCGTCGAGAAGAGGCAACCGCCCTCGTCATTCTGCTGGGAGAAAACTCGAGTCTGCAGAGCTGGAAAGGAGGAAGAATTCAGAGACAAAGACTTCCATCAGCAACAGGCACTGACTGTCCCTTCTGCCACGGTGAGGAGTGAGCCGATCAGCACGAGAAGCAAGGCGGCCACGGTGACTGTGAGTAAGGGAAAAGTAAAAAGAATAACCGGAGGATAAGGGCGGTGCACTCGACCACGGTCGAGGGGGAAAGGAGCCGGACAGAAGTCGGGCCCAGAGGCGCTGAGACTGGGGCAGCGTGGAGCAAGGAAGCCGCGGTACAGACAGGCTGGGGACGCAACGGCGTCGTGAGACAGCTAGACCGCGACCGGCGAAAAAGGCCGGGCAGCGACCGAAGCCACGAAGCGCTGCGACCGGGAGCGTAGGCGCGGGAAGATATAAAAACTCAGCCGCAGCTGGGGAGGGAAGCACCGGACTGCGAGAGGGCTGGGAGGCGCGATTGGGAGCCGAGCGAGCGGGAGAGGCAGAGCCGACCAAGGGAGACTGAGCGAGAGCCAGTCCAGCGGCTGAAACTGTTCGCCATCAACGGGGTGTACCCAGCGCCGGTAGAGCCGAGCGAGCAGGAGAGAGACAGAGCCCGAGCAAGGGGAACTGAGCGAGAGCCAGCCCAGCGGCTGAAACTGTTCGCCGTCAACGGGGTGTACCCAGCGCTGGTTGCCCTGCCGAGAAAAGGGAAAGCACTGAAGCCGACGTGCAGGCTGTGAACCTGAAAGCCAGCGGCCGTCGCCCGTGGGGAAAGTGTACCCCTCCCGCCAGGGGAAGAAACGCGGGAAGCCGCCATTAGGCGGAGAAGAAGACAGAAGCGGGGAACCGCCATTGAAGTGGGCGGGGAGAGAAGATAAGCGCGGGAAACCGCCATTTTTGCGGGAACCGCCATCTTGGAATAAAAAAAAAATTTAAAGAAATAATTCGTGGTGTTATCAGGAAGAGAGGAAGATGCCTAAGCGTGGTAACATCAACAATTTTAATTCCGAGGTAGAAGACTGGGCCACGTATGTGGAACGCATCGAGATCTATTGTGAGGCCAATAAAATAGAAGAAGATGACAAAGCTATAACCTTGCTAAACTCGATGGGCGCGAAGACATACGAGCTCTTGAAGCATCTACTAGCACCAGCTAAACCGGCGAATCAGACTTTTGATGATATTGTGGCTGTTCTGAAGGATCACTTGAACCCCACGCCGTTGATGTTGGCGGAACGATTCAAATTCTATGCGAGAATGCAAAGGAAAGACGAAAGCAACGCAGAATACTTGGTCGAACTGCGTAGACTAGCGAAACACTGCCAGTTTGGAGGGAATCTGACAGAGGCGTTGCGAGACAAATTCGTGTGCGGAATGTCGAAGGAAGAAACACAAAAACGACTGCTCGAAGAGAACGATCTTACACTTGAGAAGGCTGTCCTTATTGCTGCATCGAACGAAGCCGCAGCGAAAGGAACGGCGGAAATGCAGCTAAAGGCAGCGGCACTCAGGGTGCAGCAAATTACTTTGGGTACAACGAAATGCTATTGTTGTGGGAAGACAACACACGACCAGAACCAATGCTGGTTTAAAAACCAGGAATGTAGGAAATGTGGCAAGCTCGGTCACATAGCTAAGGTATGCCGGTCAGGAAAGAAGACCAACAATAATGAGTCACCACAAAAGAGGTACAGGAAGGCACATGAGGTGACTAGGAAGAGTCCGGAAGAACAGAATTCGGACTCACACTCCAACTGCAAGGAACTGGATAGTCTGAGAATTCACAATGTGAGTAATGAAGCTGACCGACAAGCTATCTGGATCACACTACAGATTGCAAAAGTCCAAGTGAAAATGGAAGTGGACACCGGATCGGCGTTGACGGTCATGAATAAGCATGATTATAAAAAGTTATTCAAGCATATTCCCCTACGGGATACGGAACTAGTATTGAAGACATACACGGGGCACAAAGTATACCCCATCGGAAAGATAGAAGTCAAGGTGAGATACAAGGACAAAGAGCACCAAAGGATGGACCTGTATGTGTTGCCTGAGGGAGGTCCACCACTTCTGGGACGGGAGTGGATCAGGAAAATAAAGATAGACTGGCATTCACTAAACACCATGGCGGTAGATTCCGGAAAGGAAGATGTCAAACCTGAACGGTTGTCCAGAATATTAGACGAAGCTAAAGAGGTATTCCAGCAAGGACTGGGAACACTGCGAGGAATTAAAGCAAAGGTTAAGATTGCAGAACATGCAAGCCCAAAATTTTTCAAAGCCAGATCGGTACCTTACGCGATACGACCTGCTGTGGAGGCAGAACTGGAAGAACTTGAACGATCAGGGGTACTGTCAAAAGTGGACTGGAGTGAGTGGGCCACGCCCATTGTTCCCGTCATGAAGTCTTCACCAAGTAACGAGCCAGGGGGACCGGGGAAGGTCCGCATCTGCGGAGACTTCAAGATCACAGTGAATCCGGTGCTTCACACGGTACAATACCCGCTTCCGCGGATTGAAGATATCTTTGCTTCGTTGGCTGGAGGGAAACATTTCACCAAGATAGACCTGGCACAGGCATACTTACAAATGGAAGTCGAGGAAGAGTCGCGTCAGTACCTCACCATCAACACACACAGAGGCTTGTATCGTTATAATAGACTGGTTTTTGGGGTAGCTTCGGCTCCAGCAATTTGGCAGAGGGCCATGGAGCAGATATTACAAGGAATTCCAAGCACGCAGTGTTACTTAGACGATATCCTGATTACGGGAGAAGACGAGGAAGAACACCTCACAAATTTGAAACTGGTGCTCACTAGGTTGAAGGAATATGGCCTTCGAGTTAATCGCAAGAAATGTGAGTTCTTCCAAAAACGGATCTCGTACTGCGGTCATGTCATTGACCAAGAGGGGCTGCACAAGTCACCTGACAAGATAGAAGCTGTCGTGAAGGCCCCCGCTCCGGAAAACGTATCACAGTTAAGATCATTCTTGGGGTTGATTAATTATTATCACAAGTTTCTGCTGAATCTATCCACGGTGCTGCATCCGCTGAATGCTCTGTTGCGGAAAGAAGTACCATGGAAGTGGAGTGAGGAATGTAAAAAGGCCTTTCGCAGAAGCAAGGCGTTGATTACCTCTGAAGAAGTGTTGGCTCATTTCAACCCAACGTTACCTCTTCGTCTAGCTTGTGATGCTTCCCCCTATGGAATTGGAGCAGTACTTTCACACAAGTTACCAAATGGCTCGGAAAGGCCAGTGGCATTCGCGTCCCGATCATTGACCTCCGCGGAGCGAAATTATGCTCAAATAGATAGGGAGGCCCTCAGCCTTGTGTGGGGCGTAAAGAAATTCAATTATTATCTGCAGGGCAAGAAGTTCACATTACTGACAGACCACCAGCCGTTGGTGTCCATATTCAACCCTAACAAGGCCGTTTCCACCATGACAGCGCAAAGGTTACAGAGGTGGTCCGTGTTACTTGGGGCACACCAATATGACATCGAATACAAAAGGTCCAAACAGCATGGAAATGCTGATGGGTTATCGCGCTTGCCATTGCCGATAGTAGAAGAAGCGACTACAGTGGACCCGGTAGAGATGTTCCACTCATCCATAGTGGAATGTCTACCAGTAACAAATTCGATGATCGAAAACGAAACAAGAAATGACCCGACTCTCTCACGAGTCTATGATTTAACGGTGGAGGGATGGCCAGCACAGGGCGAACCAACGCTGCCAGCATTTTCGCAGAGAAAAGAACAGCTGTCAGTGTGTCGAGGAACCCTGATGTGTGGATCTAGAGTGGTGATTCCACCCAAACTTCAACAGAAGGTGTTAAAGGAGCTGCACGAGGGACATCTGGGTGGAGTGAAAATGAAGAACCTAGCAAGAGCGTTTGTGTGGTGGCCAGGCATTGATGGGGACATCGAAGAAATCACTAAGAACTGTCTAGGATGCCAGAAGGTCCAAAACGCGCCACCACAGGCTCCTCTGCATCCATGGGAGTGGCCCTCATCTCCTTGGCAAAGGGTACACATCGACTTTGCTGGTCCATTTATGGACTCAATGTTTCTAATAGCGGTGGATGCACACTCCAAGTGGCCGGAGGTAATAAAGATGTCCACCACCACCACGGAAAAAACCATCACAGTGTTAAGGACCATGTTTGCTAGGAATGGGCTGCCGGAACAGATCTGTTCTGATAATGGACCGCAATTTGTGTCCGAAGAATTCAAGAAATTCTTAAAGAGCAATGGGGTTAAGCACTACACGTCAGCCCCATACCACCCCGCCTCCAATGGATTGGCTGAAAGGTTTGTCCAGACCTTCAAGAAGGCCATAAAGGCCATGGGTAATGAAGCCATTAACTTACAACATAAGGTGGATAGCTTCTTGTTGGCCTACAGGAATGCAACACATGCGGTCACAAATCAAACTCCCGCCATGATGTTTTTTAATAGACGACTAAGATGCCGGCTGGATTTGCTTAAGCCAAACGTCAGAAGGGACGTAGAGAACCGACAATTCCAGGGCATGAATGAAAGGCCAACTAGATCTTTTCAGATAGGTCAATAAGTTTTGGCCCGGGACTACCGTACCGAGAAATGGCAGCCTGGAACTATCGGAAAAAGGCTAGGGCCGTTGATGTATACGGTGGACATTGGGGACAGTATAATAAGGCGCCATGTTGACCAGATCATAGGGTCAGCCACAAATGGCCAACCTACTCCACCACCTTACACGGTTAATGTTGAGACAGAGATACCCAGAACACCTACCTCCGATCTGGTAATACTGGAATCAGATGAACCTGACACAGTCCTTCAAGCCGAATCGACCTTGCCAGAAGCACCTACTACCCCGCCGGAAGTTACGACACCACCGAGGCGTTATCCGGACAGAGTCCGGAAACCTCCAGAGAGACTGAATCTGTGAACTGTCTTGCATAAAGTTGTATATATGTTATAATGTATGTTTAATGGGGAATCAGTATGTTGTAAGCTAAAAAGGGAGGATTGTAGTGTATGTACCCGTCTACCTTTAAGAGAACTATTGTATGTAACCGTCCACCTTTAAGAGAACTACTTTAGGTGTTGCACTACTTTGTTGGCTTCTGTATACTGTAATACCGACGGTGACCACACCGGTATATAAGTGCTGTGTCAGGAAGTATTGGGCAGATTCGCCCTGACCTTCGAATAGTAAAGTCCTGTTTTAAGTTACTCTTGGAGTCTGTGTATTAATTAACTAAACAACCCACAGACTTTACACCGGCGTCAGGGTGTCTGCTGTCAATCAAAACATGACCGCACCTGCGCTGCGCCCGGCCTCGGCGTTATCAGTCTGCACCGCCGGCTTAGCGCCTAAAGATAGGAGTGCAATGCCAGTTTCAGCGCTCGCCCAAACTCTTGGCCAAATCTACTGAATTTCGGCAAACTGACCTGCACTTTCCGGCGGGCGCTAACTTTAGCGACCGCCCGACTTTACCGCCCCAAAAGTGGCTATACTGAATTTCTAGGCCAAAAGGTTAGTATGCAGGTGCAGCAAGTGATTAAGAAGGCCAATGGAATGTTGGCTTTCATTGCTAGGGGGATAGAATATAAAAATAGGGAGGTATTGCTTCAGTTGTACAAGGTATTGGTGAGACCGCACCTGGAATACTGCATACAGTTTTGGTGTCCATACTTAAGAAAAGACATACTTGCTCTCGAGTCAGTACAAAGAAGGTTCACTCGGTTAATCCCGGGGATGAGGGGATGGACATATGAGGAGAGGTTGAGTAGATTGGGACTCTACTCATTGGAGTTCAGAAGAATGAGAGGCGATCTTATTGAAACATATAAGATTGTGAAGGGGTTGGATCGGGTGGATGCGGGGAGGATGTTCCCGATGATGGGTGAAACTAGAACTGGGGGCATAGTCTTAGAATAAGGGGCTGCTCTTTCAAAACTGAGATGAGGAGGAACTACTTCACTCAGAGGGTAGTAGGTCCATGGAATATGCTGCCCCCAAAAGCTGTAGAAGCTACATCATTACATAAATTTAAAACAGAAATAGACAGTTTCCTAGAAGTAAAGGGAATTAAGGGTTACGGGGGGCGGGCAGGAATTTGGACATGAGTCTAGGTTCGGATCGGACATGGCCCTGTGGGTAGCGGAGCGGGCCCAGGGGCCGTGTAGCCTGATCCTGCTCCTATTTCGTGTGTCTAATTCTGTTAGATGCAGGAGATGGTTCTGTGATAGTAGATTGGCGGTTAGGATCAGATCAGCCATGATCTTATTAAATGGCGGAGCAGGCTCGAGGGGCCGATTGGCCTACTCCTGCTCCTATTTCTTATGTTCTTATGTTCTTATTACATTATGTAGTTTCAGACAACCCAGCTCCTTGCTTCCGGAGTCTGTATCACTTTTCTGTTTGTCTGATCTACTGTCCATCACCTTATGTACCTTTTTGTACTTCTCCTGTGGAGATTTCTTGCTGCTGGTTTTCTTCCCCGACCTGCAGACTCTTGCTATATGTCCTGCTTTTCCACACTGTCTGCACACTTGGTCTTTGAACCAACAATCCTTCTGGTCATGTGTTGTTCTGCCGCAGCGATAACACTTCCCTGCTCCATATGACATTTCATTGGTGCCATATTCTTGCGGTCTCCGTTGTATCTCTGCAGCGCCCCGTGCGGCTGCTTCGTGTGATACTGCCATGCTGAAAGCCTTGTCCAGCATAAGATCCTTTTCTGATAGAACCCAGAAACGGCTTCTTTCACTTTGAAGCCCACACACAAACTTGTCCCTTAACGTATCTGCTAGTCCCATTCCAAACTGGCAGTGTTTCGATAGCTTGCGCAGTTCCGTTAAATACTCAGCATTACTTTCATCTTTCTGCTGGTTCCTTTTGTGGAACTTAAATCTTTCTGCTATCAGCAGCGTTGTGGGGTTAAGTGGTCCTGTAGGATTTCCACTTTGCTTTTGAAATCCTTATCCACTGGCTTCTCTGGGGTTATTAGGTTTTGCAGTAAGCCATACGTTTTTGCACCCATGGAATTCAACAAAACCAGTGCTTTCCTGGCATCTGGCACTTCATTCGCCTTGCAGTACACCTCAATGCGTTCCACATGTCGCCCAATCTTCGACTTCATTGTCGAACGCAGTGACACTGCCACTCTTCGGCATCCCTGGGTGTGGTTAGACTTTCTAAAATGGCGTCTCCCGCGCTCTCCCTTCTCCGCTGGCTCAAAATGGTGTCTCCCGCGCTTTCCTTTCTTCCCGCGCTCGCCCTTCTCCACTGCAGCTTCAAAAATGGCGTCTCCCGCGCTCTCCCTTCTTCTCCACGGCCGCTGCTCCGCCCTTGAGCACTGGCTGCGCTCTGCGCGTTCTCCTGTGCGCCTCTCTCGTTGCCGCCACTCGGTCCTGAACCCCGGCTGTGCTTTACCCTCTCTCTCTTTTTGTTTTCCGTCGACGCCGCTCGGTCTTCAACCCCCGGATGTGCCCTGTGCGCTCTACCCTCTCTCTTACCTAGTCGACGCTGCTCGGCCTTTTCTGTGCCGTCGGTCGGCTCCAGCCGCCGCTGTCCGGGTAGGGTCTGCACTGTACCTGTTGCCAGTCTGTTGCTGGATCGTCGTGGCTGGAGAACCAAGCCCAGCTCTCAACAGCCTCCCCTGCGATGTTCACACTCTCTGCCGGATGACTGGGCGGTTGCTTGTAGTCGACGCCCGTGCTTCTGGCCTCGACTTTCTTCCACCGTCCTCCCGGAGCGAATCCTTGGAAGGAAATGCAGAGTTGCAGGTAGATTCGAATTGACCTCATCGCCACTGTTGAATCTGTAAATCTTAAGGTATGATGTTCTTCAATAACTAGACAGAGGCTGTAGATTAACAATCAACAGGTGTTTACTGGAGGAGGGTAGTCTAAAGACTAACAGTACAGATGCCTGCTCAAGGCTTATATACAGGTGTGGTCACTGCGGTACTACAGTATACAGGAGCTGTAAAAGTAGTTCTCTCTTAAAGGTACATACACTACACTTTTCCAGTGCGAAGGTGGTCATGGAATCTTTTCCTGCATTGCAACCACGTTCTTCATGTGAGCCCCAAGGAGTTGACTTGACCTGCCACCTGTAGCCACACAGCCTTGGTCTGACTGGGAGGCCTCTTCCTCCCTGAAGAAGGGAACAGGACCTCCCTGTGGGCCCTAGCACCATCCAGTAATGCCTGCAGTGATGCCTCATCAAATTTGGAGGCAGATCTGGCCCTCCCGCTGGCCATTGCTCCTGCAGGCTCCTGTGCCATCTTAATGGTGAAGTTTGGGAGCCTGCAGAGGAAGCAAGGCTTGCTGTGGACCTTAAAAGCAGCAGCAATGACGTCACATTCTACGACTTTCTGACTGGAAATACTCAATTGCCAAGGCTTCCCACACGCTGGAAATCAATTGGCCAATTGAGTTAAAATTGTATCAATTTCACAGACCCATTTAAAATCGTGTGGGAATCACTAAATTCGGGGAACCCGCCAATTCCCCGCACTTGAGTTAAAATCGACCCCACCACATTTACCAAATCTTCACTGGTAAATGCAATCAGAAGAAACAGTGTTTTTTTTTATAACTTACCCTCAACTACATCCTTTTTTAAAATTGCAGCTGCGGTCTAAAATAAGATTAATATGCCAGTGTGGCAGTAATTGTTTATCCAGCAGATATGTATCAGTAACGACGATATTTATTATCTTCAAATGAAACAACTGGCATTAATGAATCTTAAGGGAACTGGGGGCTGAAACTAGTCAACCTTTAAATGATATTTTTGTGCATTCACTAAATTCAGGAGATATTGTACTGGAAAATGGCTAACATAACCATATTATTTAAAACCAGAAGTGGGCGGCTTGGAGATGGGTTGGGATCGGTATTCAGATTTTTAACACTTAACCTTCCACTCGACCCCAACCCACTCATTTTTTGGGGTTAAAATTCTCCCCAATGAGTCACTTGAAAGTAGATTATGCAAACAAATATCAAGGAGAACATAGTATACCTTTCTCTCGCTATAGGATGAAACCTTATTTTGGAGTGAGATGATTGAGGGATAACTGAAACCTTTCAAAGATAAATTCCAAATGGAGCGGGCCAAAAACGAGCTTGTGTCTCTGAGGAACATGGTAGGCTCAGTAGAGTTTCTGCTTTCTGATCAGTCAGGTCAGAATGAATAATAAATGAGATTGGAACTTTTGTTACTAAATGAAACTCTGTCCTAGTTTCATTATAATCTTCCCTCCATTTCTTCCTACTTTGAACTGACCATAATGCAGAGCTCAGTGCTTATAGTCATTATTTACTCAACTTGTGGGCCTTAATGCTGTTTCTTCCACTGTTCCTCCTCACTGTCACCTGAAGAGTGGATTACGCTGGAGTTCGGTTCACCGGCATTGCTGACATTTTGCCACCTCATTGCTGACATTTTGCCATTTTTCGCCTTTACAAGGATGCTCAGACGAATTGTACAGCCCCCCACTGCCAACACAGCTGAGATTTGCTAACTCATCACAAACCTGGGGAAGTGGTGAGGGGAGAGGGGGTGGGGGTGGATGTGGGGTGGCGGTCAAACCCGAGACCTTTTTGGTTCTTATGGCTCAGTACCAGACTATATAGTGCACCTACCCACTGAATCATTGGGAGAACTGGGCCTGATGTATTTCTTTAAGTAATATTACTGTTCAGAAAAATAATTTTTAAATTATTAGGGTCACATGCTAAGCTTGCACTTCAAAATGTAGCTTTGGTGTAGAAAGGACTCCCCTCAAGTTCTGACGGCCCAACCGATACCAATGTGGTTGCCAACGGACGGCCATTTGATTGCTTTCTGTATTTGGGAGAAATTCAGAGAAGGGCAACAGCGACAGTTCTGTTGGGGCCTCGAGAAATGGTTAAAAACGAACCCCAGAAAATATTCGGGGTTTTCCCACTTTTCACTCAGCTGCCTGTGCTATTTCCTGTCCATCCATTTTAACAGATGGGAAAGTGCAGGCTGGCGAATACAGGAGTGGAAAACCCTGGCTCGAGTTGGATCGCAAACTGTCCCGTTCCTGAACGAGAGACAATTTTTTTAAAGCAGTAAAGAAGTAAAAAAAAAAGGCACTCCCAACAAGAAAAGGCAGGTTGAATCAGTCAGCCTTCTAATTGTCATGCTGGTGGAATCAAATGTCAAAGTAAATTGGGAAACAAATGTGGGATTTTCTCTGTGGCCACAGAAGATTGCTGTGAGTCTTAAAGAAAACTGTAATAAAAAAAATCTTAAATTAGAGTAATTGTCTTTTTATTTGATAAGAGAATCTATGTATATAAAATGACACTGAAGTCTTACCATCTTTTTCACCAGGCTGTTTTCGCGTACATCATGATTAATTTGATATGGTTAGTAGGAACTTTTATCCTACAGCTGCTGCACAGGCTTATATACAGGGGTGGTCACTACTAGTACTGCAGTATACAGGGGCTGCAGAATATAGTTCCTTCTTCAAGGTACATACACTACATGCTCCACAGTAGCTCACCAACTCTCTCCAGCAACGATCGCAATGAACAGGCCAAGTGGCTGCAGCTTTTATACTAGAGCTGTCCCCTTTAAATAGTGCCCCCCGACTCCGAGAAGGGCCTGCTAACGTTCCTTCAAACTGTCACTAACAGCGCTAGGTGTAAAGGTTCCGGGCGCCACCAAATATCCAGTCAGGGGCGCCTAAAAGGCGTTGCATACTGAAACGGTGGCATAGTGGTTAGCACTGTTGCCTCACAGCGCCAGGGACCCGGGTTCAAATCCGGCCTCGGGTGACTGTCTGTGTGGAGTTTGCACATTCTCCCCGTGTTTGCGTGGGCTTTCTCCGGGTGCTCCGGTTTCCTCCCACAGTCCAAAGATGTGCGGGTTAGGTTGATTGGCCATGACAAAAAAAAAAAAAAAATTGGCCCTTAGTGTTAGGGGGGGATTAAATACGTGGGGTTTCGGGGATAGGGCTTGTGTGGGATGGCTGTCGGTGTAGGGACCGGGTGCTAGGGTTTGGATGATCAGCCATGATCTCGTTGAATGGCAGAGCAGGCTCGAAGGGCCGAATGGCCGACTCCTGCTCCTATTTTCTATGTTTCTATGACGTCATGATCTTCACGTGGGCACGTGCAAACACTTAGCGCAGGCGTTAAATGTATCGTCAATATGGGAGTTGTCGCTATCTTCATTGCGCCCGCCCCAACATTGGGTTACGCCCCAATTCTCGGGCTCTTTAGGCGCTAACTGCTGGCGCTACCAACCGAATTTCTAGGCCAATGAGTTTAGCTGACCAAGGATATAATTACAATCTACTTATAATTACAATCTACTTATAATTACACTGAGTAAATGCTGAGAGGGGGGGCCTGCTCCTGGAAGAGATAAAAGTACAAAGGCACATTGACAAAGTCTCTGCAGATAAGGCCTTGAAGGCTGGTCACCTGGCTACATAATTAAGTTAGCAGAAGTTAGAATGAAGCCCCCCACAGTCCATAAGCTCTTACTGACGTATCCAGAGATTACTGGAGTTCAAAGGGCAGGCCTAATAGTTGATTGATTAACCGTGTAAACCAATGAAATATCAATATTCTCATGTACACACCCTCATTAGTAATAAGTGGGCGTTGTCTAATAAAATGTATAACTATGCTGTATTTTCACATTTTCTTTTGAGAACGACGTCTCCAGCTAAGGGTAGCTGAGATAGTTCTCCCATGTGCACACGTAATAAAACGATTGGTCTGGGTAACACGTGAGTCTGTTAGTTCTGTTTTACCTTCCAGATTTTTCCTCGCTTACAATTTGGTGTCAGAAGTGGGATACCACCGGACTGCTGATCGATTTTCCACAACGACATACGCGGAAGGATGAGTAGCAATATTCACTCCTAACGTGGAAGTCTGCGAGGTGGATCGGGGTAGCGGTGGTATAAAGGACAGCGAGTGAAGGAACAACAGGCTTCAGGTGTGGACCAATAGGACGCGTTTTAGGGTATAAAGCCGCGCTTGACATACTAAGCGGGAACAAACAGACCCGAGGAGTTTAGAAACTTGCGGGAGGGAAAAAGCGCTAAAGGGTTTAGAAACCCAGGGGGAAAGCGCTAGTTAAGTGTTGCCGACGGTCATGGGAGGGCCGGGGGAGAAAGCGTAAAGGGTGTCTCTCTGGGGACAGAACATCCCCGCGAAGAGTTAAGTGTCGCCGACAGTCAGGGGAGGGCCGCGGGAGAGAGCTGAAAGGGTGTCTCTCTGGGGATAGGGGACCCCCACGATTTAGAAACCCAAAATACAAAATACCGGGTGACGATCCGGAGGGATTCAAGTTAAAAGGTGTTTAGAGTATAAGTGTTTGTCTGTTTAGAGTATAATTTGTGTCATTATTCCGATAAAGTATAAGATTGAATCCTTGAGAGTCACGGAGTGATCGACACGGACAAGGGTGGTTGCCTATCTCAAACACCTAGCCTGAGCCTGAATTAAGAGGACGTAGTCCCACGTGACGGCCAGGATCAAGTAGGCGTGGGAAACTACAAACACCACAGGATCATGATCATGTGACGAGTGAGTGTGTACAGAATAAAGTATAAGATAAGGAACTGATAAAACATGATGCCTAAAAATAAGCGAGGCAAGGAAACCCTCATTGCGGCCGGTGACGATTATGGTCCGGAAGGAAGTTTAGAAAGATATCTGTATGAAGAATACAAAAAGGAAATCCCAGGAATGAGGAAAGTGGGCTGGGATCCAAAAGACGATTCCGGTCGACAGTTTAGGTGGTGGCAAGCGCAGGATAAAAAAACACATAAAAGGACCGCGACAATGATCCTATTGGCTTTCAATTGTCGTCTGAAAGATAGGATTAGGGAAAAATCTGTATAGCAAGCGGCTTTAACTAATGAAGGTCTAAGATCTACAGCCCCCTTATGCCCTGATCTACCCGTATTAGAACAACCCGAAACAAACCAAGAGAAAGCGCTTGACCCAACACCCCCTTCATCAGCGCCACCTACCTATGTTCCACCAATGGCATCACTAAGAACAGAATTTGAAGAGGCACGACCAGCAGACCCAAACGCCAATCCGGCAGTAGCCGCAGGTCCTGCTCGAACCGTGACTGCCTATGTGTCTTTCAGCCCCGGCGACAAGTTACAATTGTTAGGTTTGTTTCCTGACTTAAGACCCCGTCAGAGCAACACCGCGTTCTGGCAGAAGATGAGGGAACTCCGCAGTTGTTACGAGTTCCACAATAAGGACTTGGCAAGCCTGGTACGTGCAAAAATGCGGGCCAGTGACTGGGCTGGTTTGGCGGACCAGTGGTCCAATGGAGGGTGGTGTGAGGCCATAAACCCCACCACCGCGGATAGAGAAATGGGATTTAACGGGTTCAAGGCAGAGGTGGACCTACAACTAGGTGATGCCCCTGTTAATTGGGCATTAGCCTATGGGGTCACGCAGGAAAAGGGAGAGTCAGCCCATGATTATGGGGAACGAAAATGGGCGGCGTTCCAAGCCCACGCGGGCATTGAGAATCCGGAGGTAGGAAACCCCGCCTTCCTGCAAATGTTTAAGGATGGACTGAGTAAGACTCATTGTGGTAAACCACTGCTAACTCTGTACATGTCTGTGTGGTAAACCACTGTTAACTCTGTACAGGTCCGGGCATGTTTCCGCCCCTGGCTCCACCCCTAAGCCCGGGTATAAAGGTGACTCACCACCCTTCCCCCGGGAGCTCTTAGGATGGATCCACTAGCAGAGGCATGCTCCAGTTCTTAGTCAATAAAAGCCTACTTCGTATAAGTTCAACTCGTAGTCTTTGGTGTTGTTGATAGTGCATCAATTTTATTGACTAAATTTTCCACATGGAGCAAATCTTGAAGCCGGAATGTTTAGACCTGGATCCTCAAGCAGCAGATGCAGCCAATAACTTTGAACACCGGCTGAGCTGTTTCGAAGCCTTCCTGGAGGCCTCCAGCACTACCGTCACTACAGATGATGCGAAACAGCTTGTCTTGAACTCACGGGTGAGCCACCGAGTCTACTCGATCATCCGAGACGCCACAACATACGCGGCCGCCATCGCGACGCTAAAGGAACAATACGTGAGGCCTGTTAATGAGGTCTACGCCAGACACCTCCTGGCTACCTGAAAACAGCACCCCGGGGAATCGGGCGCCGAATATTTACTGGCATTGAGAGTCCTCGGCCGGGCCTGTAATTGCAAAGCGGTGACGGCCAAGGAATGCACGGAAGACCTGATCCGAGACGCCTACGTAGCCGGCATCAGGTCCAACTATACTCGGCAGAGGCTGCTGGAACAGAGGGGGCTCAACCTGCAGAAGACGGTGGCCCTCGCTAACTCGTTAGACGTGGCCCTCCAGAACATGGACGCCTACCCCCCTGACCGGATGGCCACGTGGATGTCACGGGAGCAGCCATCTTGGGACCCGGTAAGGCCACAAGCCGCCAGCAGCCCAACTACAGCTGCAATGACCAGAGGCCAGAAATGCTACTTCTGCGGCCAGGCCAAGCACCCCAGACAGCAATGCCCAGCAAAGGACGCGACCTGCTCCAAATGCGGCAAGAAAGGCCACTACGCGAGAGTGTGCAGGGCGAAATTGACCCCCAATTCCAGCAGCGCCGCATGTGAACCGTGTAGGCTGCCATTTTGGACCCCACCAACCACGTGTGAGCCGTGCGGGCCGCCATTTTGGACACCATTTCGGGACCAGGCCCCCGGCACGGGCGAATACTATAGCGACCCACCGACCTCGACGATGGCCTCCATCACCCTGGACCAATCTAGGCCCCATCAACTAGCCAGGTCCATGATGAACGTAAAGTTAAATGGCCATGCCACAAATTGCCTTTTTGACTGCGGAAGCACGGAGAGCTTCATCCACCCCGACACAGTGCGACGCTACTCCCTATCGGTTATGCCCACACGCCACCAGGTCTTTATGGCCTCAAAGTCCCATACGGCGGACGTCGGCGGCTACTGTGTAGCGACTCTGACAGTGAACGGCGTGGAGTACAGAGATTTTAAATTCCTCGTCCTGCCACAGCTCTGCGCTCCCGTACTGTTAGGATTAGACTTCCAGTGCCATCTGGAGAGCGTCACGATGGCATATGGCGGGCCCCTGCCCCCACTTACAGTCTGCAGCCAGCAGAATTTAAACACGGCGCCGCGCAAAGTATGCAGCCTGTCCACCCTGAAGGTCAAACCCCCCCCCGTTGTTCGCTAACCTCGCCAAAGACTGCAAGCCAATTGCTACTAAAAGCAGGCGGTACAGTGCCGGGGATAGGAGCTTTATTAAATCAGAAGTAGAAAGACTCCTGAGGGAAGGGATTATCGAGGGCAGCACCAGCCCATGGCGAGCCCAAGTGGTGGTAGTGAAGACCGGCGAAAAACAGCGCCTGGTTATTGATTACAGCCAGATGATCAATCGATACACGCAATTAGACGCATACCCACTTCCCCGCATATCTGACATGGTCAACCAGATAGCACAATACCGGGTATTCTCGACGATTGATCTGAAGTCGGCATACCACCAGCTCCCCATCAGGCCTGAGGACCGCCAGTACACGGCCTTCGAGGTTGACGGTCGCCTCTACCACTTCCTCCGAGTCCCCTTCGGCGTCACCAACGGGGTCTCGGTCTTCCAAAGGGAGATGGACCGGATGGTTGACCAGAACGCGCTGCAGGCCACCTTCCCCTATCTAGACAACGTCACCATCTGCGGCCATGACCGGCATGACCACGACGCCAACCTAGAAAAATTCCTCCGTACGGCCCAACGGCTGAATCTGACATACAACAGAGAAAAATGTATGTTCCGCACCACGCGCCTCGCTATTCTTGGCTGCGTGGTGGAAAACGGAGTCATCGGCCCCGACCCCGACCGAATGCGCCCCCTCCTGGAACTACCCCTCCCCCACTGCCTAAAAGCCCTGAAGAGATGCCTAGGGTTCTTCTCTTACTACGCCCAGTGGGTGCCCAACTATGCGGACAAAGCCTGGCCCCTCATCAAGTCAACCTCCTTCCCCCTGACGGCAGAGGCCCGTGCGGCCTTCACCCTCATAAAAGAGGACATTGCGAAGGCCACAATGCACGCAGTGGATGAGTCCATCCCTTTCCAAGTGGAGAGCGATGCATCCGACTTCGCCCTAGCCGCAACCCTTAACCAGGCGGGGAGACCCGTGGCCTTCTTTTCACGGACCCTCCAGGGCCCCGAAATTCGACACTCTTCAGTCGAGAAGGAGGCCCAGGCGATAGTGGAGGCGGTACGGCACTGGAGGCATTACCTGGCCGGTAAACGTTTCACCCTGCTCACTGACCAACGGTCAGTAGCATTTATGTTTAACAACAGACAAAGGGGGAAAATCAAAAATGATAAGATATTGCGGTGGAGGATCGAGTTATCCACCTACAACTACGATATCTTATACCGGCCCGGGAAACTTAATGAGCCCCCAGACGCCCTATCCCGTGGGACATGTGCCAACGCACAAGTCGATAGGCTACGGAACCTCCACAATGATCTCTGCCGCCCGGGGGTCACCAGGTTCTTCCATTTTATTAAAGCTCGCAACCTGCCTTACTCCATCGAGGAGGTCAGGACCATGACCAGGAACTGCCAGGTCTGCGCCAAATGCAAACCGCATTTTTATAGGCCAGACAGGGCACACCTGATTAAAGCCACCCGCCCCTTCGAACGTCTCAGCGTCGATTTCAAGGGGCCCCTTCCCTCCTCTGACCGCAACACGTACTTCCTCAATATTATTGACGAGTACTCCCATTTCCCCTTCGCCATCCCCTACCCGGACATGACCAGCGCCACAGTCATCAGGTGCCTCAACAACCTGTTCGCCATATTTGGCTTCCCCAATTACATCCACAGCGACAGGGGCTTGTCGTTCATGAGCGACGAGCTGCGCCAGTACCTGCTCGAGAAGGGCATAGCCACGAGCAGGACTACCAGCTACAACCCCCGGGGTAACGGACAGGTAGAGAGGGAGAATGCAATGCTCTGTACTGTCACAAACGCCACCCCTCACGAGAAGATGTTCGTCTTCCCCAGGAAATCCACCTCGGGGACATCACTACCGCCATGGCTGACGTCTCCGGGACCCGTCCTGTTCAGGAAACACGTGAGGAGCCATAAGACGGACCCCCTGGTCGAAAAGGTTCACCTCCTCCACGCCAACCCACAGTACACCTACGTGGCGTATCCTGACGGGCGGGAGGACACAGTCTCAATTCGAGACCTCGCACCCTCAGGTACCACCCGAAACACCATCGATCACCATCCACTACCTCCACCCACCACCACTACCCACGACGCACCACCGGGGTGTCTACCACGAACTGATGACATGCCGGTGCCATCCCTACCCCGAGAGGACGACACGCCAGTGCTCCGTCCCATGCGAGAAGCGGCCGCGGGCAAAGAACCGCCGCAACCGGCACCACGAAGATCATTACGGCAGACAAGACCCCCGGAGAGACTTTCGTATACGAGCTTTTGAAACACTTCACCCCGCCGGACTCTTTTTTAAACGAGGGGTGAATGTGGTAAACCACTGCTAACTCTGTACATGTCTGTGTGGTAAACCACTGTTAACTCTGTACAGGTCCAGGCATGTCTCCGCCCCTGGCTCCACCCCTAAGCCCAGGTATAAAGGTGACTCACCACCCTTCCCCCGGGAGCTCTTAGGATGGATCCACTAGCAGAGGCATGCTCCAGTTCTTAGTCAATAAAAGCCTACTTCGTATAAGTTCAACTCGTAGTCTTTGGTGTTGTTGATAGTGCATCACTCATCAGGACATATTAAAAACAGGACTAGTAACAATGCAAACGTATGATGCCTTAGTGAGGTGGGCAGTAGGGGTGGATAATCAGCAAAAGGCAAAAATTGCCGCTCTAACAGAAGGTGATTATACTGAAATGAGCCCCCTGGATGGGAACTGTTACAATTGTGGACAGAAGGGACACATATCGAAAAATTGTGGGGCACCAAGGCAAGGGCCCCTCGAAATGGGGGCCCGTCATAAGGCTATCCAGTGTAACAATTGTCAGAAACTTGGACACACACACGAACAGTGTTGGGCTAAGGGAGGAGGACAGGAGGGCCACGGACCATGATCCAGATCAAGACGAGACCCGAGGGAGGGTGAGAAGGGAATAGGAGTCTCCAATGAGGGAGGGCTAAGTGAGAAGGAGTGGGATAGCCTTAAGTGCCTACTACGGGACTAGGGACAGGGTCACTGGTCAAGGTTTGGAAGCTAAGCAGAGCCAGGCCTGGTTAGTACCTGGCAGGGGTAACCATCAGGGAAGACCAGGTGCAGGTGGTCACGGAAGGAGCCCTGAGGAGGGGCGGTTGGTGAGAAGGTCACTGGAAGGAGGAGCAGCTGGTGAGCAGGCCCGGGCGTTGGGCTGAAGATTGTCGGACAGGAAGAATGGTGGAAATGGAATGGCGGCAAGCAGCGGCTTTGCTTCTCCCAGTCATGGGAGCTTGCAAGATCACATTTTGTTGTTCATGTACTTGTGCAATGACAATAAAGTTGAATTATTAAAAAACGGCCGGTCCCCATGGCAAATGGTGGTTTAGGAACAGATTCTCGGATGTATATTAAAGCAGTGTTAGGGGGCCGGCACTGCAATATGTTAATAGACACCGGAGCGAGTGTTTCCGTCGCCGACACCCCATTGCCCACAACTAAATGGGAACTAACAATGCAAGGGTTAGGGGGAGGAGTGGTAAAAGCTCACCGCAGTGAGACCACCATATTAGAAGTGAGGGGCAGGATGGTCCCGATTCAAATTTGGGTGACTGCACGGGGAAATGCAGGAACTACGGGAACAATATTGGGGCTTGATTTGATGTAACAGTTGGGAGCATTGGTAGATACAAAGAAAGAAGTCATTTCATGGACCCATAGGTATCATCCTAGCCAGGTATACTAAGACCCGGAGCAATGGGAGTGTATGCGGGAGCCCTCACACACATGAACATAAATTGAAATAAGCAGGGTGGATGGGGAGTAATATGCAAGCAATATACGTTGTGGGCCAGGCACAAACAAGAATGCGGGTTCGTCCAAGTTGTGCCTGGACCAGAACACCACCCTGTTCAACAATACCCGATAAAACAAGAAGCAGTAGAAGCTGTTAAAACAATAGTATCAGAATTAGAAAAGCAGGGTATTGTCAGAGGAGCAGTAAGTACCGCCGATGTGGCCAGTTAAGAAACCTGATGGTTCCTACAGGCTAACTATAGATTACACTGCGTTGAATGCAGTAGCACCCAATAGTAGCCAGTCCAGCTACCATTCTAAACAGATTAAATAGTAAACATCGAATTTTTACCGTCTTAGACTTCGCTAATGGTTTCTGGTCAATACCACTAGCCCCAGAATCACAGGATAAATTTGCTTTTACAGTACAGGGCAAGCAGTACACCTGGACTCGGGTTCCACAGGGATTTCACAACAGCCCAAATATTTTTCACCGAGTAATGGCGGGAGTTTTGGCCCCGCTGGACTTAAGTGCTAGTGGAAGTGTAGTCCTGCAGTATGTAGATGACATTCTGATAGCCTCGGGAACAAATAGGGAACATGTACGCACCTTAGTACAAGTATTAGATATCATCCAAGCTGCAAGGTTGAAGATAAACCCTAGGAAAGCACAGGTGGGACAATTGGAAGTCCATTACCTAGGCTATGTACTGGCAGAAGGCACTAAACACCTACCAGAAGATAGGAAGTTGACTATCTTAAATTTACCCCATCTGTGGTGTATGTAACCTGTTCCACCTTAAGAGAACTTAAGCCTGTTCCACCTTAAGAGATGTACTACTTTCTCTGGCTGCTGTATACGTAATACCGGTGGTGACCACCGGTATATAAACACTGTGTAGTAATATTGTATTTAGTATAGTCCTGACCTCCAACCAGTAAAGACCTGTTGAACTTTAATCTTGTAGTCTGTGTTAGTAATTACAACTAGAACACACAGACTTAACAGTGGCGACGAGTCCGATTCTTACCCTGCGGCAGTTTATATCCACGGCGGCTTCGTCCACAGAACGGACGTCGAAGAGAGGCTTCCACCCTCATCACCCTGCTGGAAGACACGTCGCGCGGCAGACATCGAGAAACCAGAGTGCAGAAGACATCCTGAACTCGAAGCCTCCATCAGCGGCTGTCAGCTATCTTCTTTCTACCTCGGTGGTGGGTAAGCCGGGCAGCGACGCGACCAGAAAGTCGGCCGCGTTGGCTGTACAGACGGGGAGGGAAGACAGAGGAATAAGGGCGGTGAGATCGATCGCGACCGGAGATAAGGGCTGGGCCGCATTCGGGCCGAAAGGCGCAGCGCGGGGACATCGATCGCGGCTGGTGATAAGGGCCGGGCCGCATTCGGGCTAAAAAGGTGCAGCGTCTGGGGCAACTGAAGGCGCGAGAGCCGCGGTGAAGCGGAGACAGCGTCGGGGGACGGGTGAAGACCGCCAAGCGTGGGAAAACCGCCATTTTGTAGGCGGAGGACGAAGACAAGAGCGGGAAGCCGCCATCTTGGATAAAAATTAAAATAAATTAAATTGCAACGATGCCTAAACATGGGAACATTAATACCTTTGATAGCGACATCGAAGATTGGGCCATGTATGTAGAACGCATACAAAATTATTGTAAAGCAAATAAAATCCCAGATGAAGAGAAAGCACTAACATTATTAAACTTAATGGGTGCGAAGACATACGGGCAATTGAAACACCTTTTATCACCAGATGAACCGGCGGATAAGACGTTCGAGGAGATTGTTACTGTCCTGAAAAATCATCTAAACCCCACGCCGCTGATGCTAGCGGAACGATTTAAATTTTACAGCAGAAGGCAGCTGAAGGATGAAAGCAATGCTGAATATTTAATGGAATTGCGTAAGCTAGCAAAGTACTGTCAGTTTGGAACGAGACTGACAGAGGCGCTACGAGATAAATATGTGTGTGGTTTATTAAAAGAAGATACACAAAAGCGACTGCTCGAGGAGAATGAGCTGATGCTTCAGAAAGCCGCAGCGAGAGGCACGGCAGTAATGCAGCTATGGTCACCGGAACTCAGTACAAATAAATTGGGTTTGAGTACTGTAAAATGTTATCGTTGTGGAAAGACAACGCACGATCAGAACCAGTGTTGGTTTAAAAACCAAGAATGCAGAACGTGTGGCAGGCTTGGCCACATAGCTAAAGTATGCCGGTCAGGAAAGAAGACCAGCAACAAAAAGTCACCGCAAAGAAAATACATAAAGGTACACAAGGTGACAAAGAACAGTTTGACCGAACAGAAGTCACATTCAGACGCTAGCAGTAATGAACTGGGTAGCTTAAGAGTACACAACGTTGGTAAGGATGCAGATCTCCAGACAATTTGGGTCACCCTTCAGATAGCAGGAGTCCAAGTAAAGATGGAATTGGACACTGGATCGGCATTGACGGTTATGAATAAGAAAGATTACAAAAGGTTATTCCAACATATTCCCCTACGGGATACGGAGATTATATTGAAAACATACACGGGGCAAAGAGTGTACCCCATCGGAAAGATAGAGGTAAAAGTGGTCCACAAGGGCGAAGAAAGCCAAGTAATGGACTTATATGTGCTACCTGAAGGAGGTCCACCACTACTGGGACGGGAGTGGATTAGGAAAATGAATATGGACTGGCACTCCTTGAAGGCACTAACGGTAGATTCCAGGGAAACAGATGTCAAACCTAAACGATTGTCCAAAATATTGGATGATGCTAAAGAGGTGTTCCAGCAGGGACTGGGAACAATGAGAGGAATTACGGCAAACATCAAGATTGATGAACATGCACACCCAAAATTTTTTAAAGCCAGACCGGTACCCTATGCAATACGACCTACTGTAGAAGCGGAACGGAAGCGCTAGAACGTTCAGGTGTACTGTCTAAGGTAGATTGGAGTGAGTGGGCTACGCCCATTGTTCCCGTTATGAAGCGTCCTTCGAGCAACAAGCCAGGAGAACCAGGGAAGGTTCGCATCTGTGGAGATTTCAAAATCACCGTTAATCCGGTGCTTCACACGGTGCAGTATCCGCTTCCGTGGATTGAGGATATTTTTGCTTCGTTGTCTGGCGGGAAACACTTCACCAAGATAGACCTGGCGCAGGCGTACTTGCAGATGGAGGTTGAAGAAGAGTCACGCCAATACCTCACGATCAACACGCATCGAGGTTTGTACCGGTACAATAGGCTGGTTTTTGGAGTGGCATCGGCTCCAGCAATTTGGCAGAGGGCCATGGAGCAGGTATTACAGGGAATTCCAGGCACACAATGTTACCTGGACGATATTCGGATTACAGGTGATGGTGATGAAGAACACCTCGCAAACTTGGAACTGGTGCTCAACAGACTTAAAGAGTATGGACTTAGAGTTAATCGGCAGAAATGTGAGTTCTTCCAGAAGCGGATCTCGTACTGTGGTCATGTCATTGACTGGGAGGGGCTTCATAAGTCTCCTGACAAGATAGAGGCAGTTGTAAAGGCTCCCACTCCGGATAATGTCTCTCAGTTGAGGTTGTTTCTAGGATTGATTAACTATTACCATAAATTTCTACCAAATCTATCCACGGTACTGCACCCGCTAAACGCTCTTTTACAGAAGGGGGTACCATGGGAATGGAGCGAAAACTGTAAGAAGGCATTTCGCAAAAGCAAAGAATTGATCACCTCAGAGGAAGTGTTGGCTCACTTCAACCCGACACTGCCTATTCGGTTGGCTTGTGATGCTTCTCCATATGGTATTGGGGCAGTACTCTCACACAAGTTGCCAAATGGCACGGAAAGGCCAGTCGCGTTCGCATCCAGATCATTGACCTCCGCTGAGCGCAACTATGCGCAGATCGATAGGGAGGCTCTCAGCCTTGTATGGAGAGTGAAGAAGCTTAATCATTACCTGCAGGGCCAAAAATTCACACTTCTGACAGACCATCAGCCGTTGGTATCCATTTTTAACCCTAAGAAGGGTGTTTCAGTGATGACAGCACAGCGTCTCCAGAGATGGTCCCTTTTCCTAGGGGCACATCAATATCAAATAGAATTCAAAGGTACGAAGCAGCATGGCAATGCTGATGGGCTGTCGCGCCTGCCACTACCTGAAGAAGAAGAAACGACGAAAGTTGACCCTGTTGAGTTATTTCATTCGACCATCATCGAGTGTTTACCAGTCACCAATGCAAGTATTGAAAGAGAAACCAGGAACGACCCGACACTGTCCAGAGTCTACGAGGTGACAGTGAAAGGATGGCCAACACGTGGTGATCCTCTGTTACCGGCATTCTCGGCAAGGCGAGACCAGCTGTCCGTCTGCCATGGTACTTTGATGTACGGGACAAGAGTGATTATTCCTCCCAAGTTAAGGGAAAGAGTTCTAAAAGAACTGCATGAAGGTCATCTGGGGGGAGTTAAGATGAAAAGTCTTGCTAGGGCTTATGTATGGTGGACGGGTATTGACCAACAGATAGAGGAGTTGACGAAAAGCTGCGCTGGGTGCCAAAAAGTGCAAAATGCACCTCCGATCGCACCACTACACCCATGGGAATGGCCTTCAGCCCCATGGCAACGCGTACATATTGACTTTGCTGGTCCATTCATGGACTCCATGTTCCTAATTGCGGTGGACGCACATTCCAAATGGCCAGAAGTGATCAAGATGAATACCACTACTTCAGAAAAGACAATTGCGGTGTTAAGAACAATATTCGCAAGGAACAGATTGCCAGAACAGATCTGTTCGGACAACGGACCACAGTTCGTGTCGGAAGAATTCCAAAAATTCTTAAAGAAGAATGGGGTGAAACATTATACCTCTGCCCCATATCATCCGGCGACAAACGGGTTGGCCGAGAGATTTGTCCAAACATTCAAAAAGGCAATAAAGGCCATGAACGATGATCAGATTCCGCTACAGCACAAGGTGGACAATTTCCTAATGGCATATCGAAACGCCGCTCATGCAGTGACTAACCAAAGTCCTGCCATGATGTTTTATAACAGGAGGTTGTGGTCCAGGTTGGACTTGTTAAAACAAAATGTGCGGAGGGAAGTGGAAAACAAACAGTTCCGGCATATTAATAACAAGACCACTCGAAGTTTCGACGTAGGACAACCAGTGTTGGCAAGGGACTATGGAAACGAAAAATGGCAGTCCGGAACAATTCGGGCCAGACAAGGACCTCTGATGTACACAGTAGATATTGGTAACAATGTGATAAGGCGTCATGCGGATCAACTGGTAGAATCGAGAGCAAGGGTCGAACCCATGGTTGCGACAGAGACAACTGTTGAAGACGTTAATGAACCTGAAGCATCTACCTCGGCAGGGAATGTACCTGATGATGATAACACCCAATGCATGGGAGACCAACTAGAGGAGTCACCTCAGCAACAGGAATCAGAGACCACTGAAAGGCGTTATCCAAACCGAATCAGAAGGCCTCCTGAGAGACTGAACCTTTGAACTGTTTATACCTGAAGTTATATATGTTATTATGTTATGTTAAATGGGGATATGACTGTTAAGCTAAAAAGGGAGGATTGTGGTGTATGTAACCTGTTCCACCTTAAGAGAACTTAAGCCTGTTCCACCTTAAGAGATGTACTACTTTCTCTGACCACCGGTATATAAGCACTGTGTAGTAATATTGTATTTAGTATAGTCCTGACCTCCAACCAGTAAAGACCTGTTGAACTTTAATCTTGTAGTCTGTGTTAGTAATTACAACTAGAACACACAGACTTAACACCATCCACAGCATGTTAAAGAAGTTCAACAAGTTTTGGGACTATTCAACTACTGCCGTAACTTTATTATGAACTATTCACGAATAGCAGCTCCAATACAAGATCTGACAAAAGTGGGGAGACATTCCAGGACACAATTAGGGGAAGGCGAATGGACCCCACAGTGTGAAGAAGCTTTTGTCCAGTTAAAACAAGACCTCACATTGGCACCCGCATTGGGATTGCCAGATATGAGGAAACCTTTTCACATCCATTGCCACAACCATGGGGGAGCATTATACAGCGGTGGTAACACAGGACCACGGAGATCAGCAAAGACCGGTAGCATATTATTCTGCTAAAATAGATCCAGTAGCGGCTGGCTTTAGCCACTGCCTGCAAGCCCTTGACTGCTCAGCATGGGCAATCAGAATCAGTGAACCTATTACCATGATGGGGGAAGTAGTACTACATACTCCCTACACCATCATAGAACTGCTAAATACAGGAAGACTGAAAACTCTCTTGGACGGGAGAAGGACTAAATGGGAAGCGGTATTACTGCCCAAGGATAATTCCATAAAAATAGTCAGGGACATTAAGACCAATCCAGCTGAATGGATGGTCACTGAGGGAGAAGACCACAGATGTGTGGATACGGAAGAAAATGAAAATGTAAGACGAATTGAGGAAGAACCGATGGGGAAAGTAGATTTAATCCTATATGTAGACGGGTCGAGGAAAGTAACTGATGGAGTAGCACGCACAGGTTGGGCAGTAGTAGATGGGGACGGGATGGTAGTCCGGAAAGGCAAATTGGCAGGACACGTATCCGCACAAGTGGCAGAATTAGTAGCATTAGTAGAGGCACTAAAATATGCAAAAAGGAAACGGGTGAACATCTACACTGATAGTCGATACGCATTCGGGGTAGTACATGATTACGCAGGACCCTGGAGCAGAAGGCGTTACATGACCTCTGGAGGATATACCATCCAGAATGAAACAATAGTACGAATGTTAGTAGAAGCCGCCGAGGCACCTCCATAATTAAAATCAAAGCGCACCAGAAAATAATAAATAGGGAGCAGCAGGGGAATGCCTGGGCGGATACACCGGCACGGGCCGCCGCAGAACAGGAGGATGAGGAAACACCCCTATGTTATAAAGAAATATGTCAATGTGACAAATGTCCAATGGCCACCTGCACCCCCCATAGATGTAAGGTTCACAAAATTTCGGCAGCCCCCGAAGATTATTTGATTAAAGAAAACCTGGTTGGAATGTACATTAAAAACCCAGGACATCAAAGCTGGCTGTAGCCAGCCCCGTGGCAAAAGAGAAAGACAGCCTGTATGAATATGAAAGAAGGATCTCCCAGCACTGGCTGACGAAAGGATTGAAAAAAAAACAGCTTCTGAGTACTTAAGTACTTGAAGCTGTCAATCAACTGCGGTTAGAAAGTTTTAACATGGAACAAAGGACTCTGTTTACACAAGCCCTCAGCAGTGTTGACTCAAGGGCTTAAGTGGTTGCTGTCAATCAAGTTGCGGTTGGGCGGTAACCACAGGACAAAGGATTGTTTACCCTAGCACTCAGGTACTGTTTACCCAGCACTCAAGAAACCAGCGGGACATTTCAAAACTGGGACAGCTCCATTCACAAACCAGTTAAATGAATGGGAAACGCATTATAGCCGCATTCAAACCCATTACGGTCAATGGGGACAGATCGGTCCCTTTTGTGTAACCCAGATACGTCCAGATTTGGGCGCGAAGCTAAAGGTTCCCAATGGAGTATAAAGGTAGTCCCTCAGGAAGCCATTCTCTCTCGACCACCTCGCCTCTGGTGCCCTGCCTTCAAGAGGACTGTCACAGCCCGCCCAAAGAAGTGGAATACCCGCAGTTACTTTTGAATTACTGGGGTATCTCTACTTTGGGCGGTGAAAAATCCAAGGCAGACCGCAGGGCACGGAGCAGGCATTTTAACATCATAGACTGGTGAGCATAACACTTTCTGGCCCATTACAAGGCAACCTAGATAGGTATAAGGGGTGGGAACTAAAAGGGGAATTTTGTTAAATTGTTATTTTAGTCAATTTTCCCTCGACGTGTCCGTCTTTTTTTTCTCCTCCCCATTAAGTAAAAGTGTGCTGTATTCATAATTATTTTCACTGAACAGCAATTCATTCTTTATTTCAATAAAACATTGGTTTTCTTTGCACCAAACCACTGGTCTCGTTTTGTCTATATCGCTACTGAAATAAGTCCGGTGGTCAGAACCAAAAGGGGAAGCGATTCGAACCGCATGGGGCTGGAACAGCTCAGACACACGGCTGACTGGCCAGGCAAAAACCCCAAACCAAAACCCCCCTTACAAAATGGCGACCGCGGCAGGACCGTCGGCGACAGTATGCGATGTAGCAGACGGTGGTCTTTGTCTGGAGAGAGCGGCAGTTATTGGTTTTCTTTTTATCACACCACTGATCTGTTTGTGGTTAGGTACCCGCAAGCTTAGGGAAGTTAAAGCAGAGAGTTGGGATAAGGAAATGGAGATTGAAGAATACCAGGCCAAGATAGAGCACCTGGTGGACCAGTTTAGTGAGGGCAAAAGCCACACGAGGCACGAGTTAGAGTACCTGAAGTGCCTAGTTACAGAGGCCAAGAGTAATGAGATGAGGGTGCGGGAGGAGAACGCCTCATACAAGAAGTAAGAGAGCAGGAGGAAAAGGTTAGGGAGGTAAAGGCAGCGTATAAGCTGGCCTGTGACCAAGGGTTCGAGGAAGCAGATCATGGCCCCTGTAGGGAAGAGATAGAAAGCTTGAATGTGGCTTTAAAGAGGGCAAAGGGGATGATATGTCTTATCAGCCCAAAGATAGGCCAGTCGGACTTTACCAGCAACCCAAATAGAACCATCCCACAGGCAACACCCAGAACAAAGTTGGTTAGGGAATCAGAGGTCCCACGACCGCCACCCAGAGCTTCAAGTTTTCAAGAGCTCTGGCAGCAAAGGGGGGTGGAGGAAGAGGTGATAGAGGAAGCACAGCAGGCCCCGCTAGATAGGCCGGAACCAGGGCCAGTGTACCCCCTCCGACAACGGAGGTACGGTCCGCCCGTTGATGATGATGACCCAGGGGCCATCTAGAATCAGTTTGTGGTGCCGTATGTCACCCAACAGCTCAGGGCCATGGTTAGCCATCCCCAAGCTCACTAAAAAGGGAGACCCCTCTCTGCATTTCAGGGAGATAGAACAAGCAACTTGTGTTAATGACTGCGATGATGCAGAGGAAGCTAAATGCTGCTGTTTTCCCTGGGAGGTGATCTCCTCCAGACCCTATCTGGTGCATGCAAAAGGGGGCAGAAAGAATATGAGGATTTGAGGAACGAGATATTGGAGGCCATGGGACTCAATGATGGTAGTCCGTTCACCCGGGTAGAAAGAATGGTACAGCTCCCAGGGGAGTCCCCGCAGGCGTTCGCAGACAGGCTGTGGCCAGTCTACCGGAGCGCTTGCCCAGGAATGCCAGGGCGGGCAGCACTGAACCCAGCCCAATTGACTCACTGGCTCCGTTGTCTTATGATAAACAGCCTACACCAGATCCAAGCCCAGGCCACGGCTTGGTTTGACCCCCGAAACCCCCAGACCACCGAAGAAGCAGTGATCCGCCAGCTCACAGTAGCATTTAGAAACATGAGGGGTACCGAGATGCACCAACCCAAGGGAAAAGTCCATGAGGTTAAACCTGGGGGCCCGAATAAAAATGAGTGGCACCAGGAGGGGAACCGTCCCTCCCAGACTAAGTTAAACTGTTACGGGTGCGGGAAGGACGGCCACTGGCGCAAGGATTGTCGAAATCCTTGGAAGGACAATAAAGCAAAGAACCCAACAGCCCCAGCCCAAAAGGCAGGGCCAGATAGCCCTCCCGCTGCGATCGAGCAAATCATGGAGTCGATACGATCTCTCCTCCTGGCCAGCCAGGGAAAAATAGCTGCCACCACCGGTGCTGTAGTTCCCTCGGCCCTCTCTGCCACCCCACAATGACTAGAGCCCGTGCAGCCTGTCTACCTGTGTGACCTCCGGTATGACAGATGGAAGAGACCGCTCGTACAGATGGAGGTAGAGAGGGTTAAAGGGACCTATCGACTGGATACGGGAGAATCATGCACCGTGATCCACGCAACTAGTCCCACTACCTCACCTCTGTCTAGTGGGGTTCCATACGCCCTATCGGGGTTCACTGGTAAGGAACAGGCGGGAGTATTCTCCAAGCCGCTCTCAATCCGCCTGGGCACGATCCGGACCAAATGGATGTGCATCCTGGCAAGGTGGGAAGTGGAGGGAGGGAAGGGGATCCTACGGTCCGACTTCCTGGTGGGCCACAGGATCCTCGTGGATCTCCGCAATCATTGCCTTTGGGGAGCCAACATGGGTGAAGAGGGAGGTGTAGTAGTCATCCCGAGCAAGGAAGGGAAGGGGACCCTGTGTACTGTGAAGCCGAAAGAAGGTTACGATCTCGGGCTCATGGTCGATGGTGTCCCGGGGGAATTTCAGGCAGTCGTGCAGGCTAATCTAGCTGTGTTTGCCACGCATAAACACGACTGCGGGAGGGTCACAGGGTTTGAGGTTAGAGTGGACGGGGACACCATGGCCCGGCCCCAGAAGCAGTATAATTTCCCCAAAGAAGCAGAACCCGACATGGAGGCAGCCATGTCCTCTCTAGTACAACAGGGAGTGTTGAGGCCCATAGCCACCCATGTTAACTCTCCGCTTTGGCCGATCAGAAAACCGGACAATTCATGGAGAGCCACGGTGGACTATCGGGTGCTTAACAGCAATATCCCTGCGTGCGCCCCCACAGTGGCAGCAGTGGCCGACCTCATCGGGAGTATTCCAGCATCCGCGACTACGTTCACAGTGCTGGATATTTCAAATGGTTTTGGTCCATCCCCTTAAGGAGGGAGGACCAGTATAAGTTCGCTTTTACTTTTAAAGGGCAGCAGTATACTTGGAACTGTTTGCCACAAGGTTTTCACAACAGCCCCAGCATCTTCCACCAATGTATGGCGGATAGCTTAAAGGAATTTAGTCAGCCCACCCAGTTGCTGCAGTATGTGGATGACCTGCTCTTGTTTACTGACTCAGTCGGAGCATGGCCCGCTACTCGCCGAACTGCTGGAGCTGTTACAGAGTAAAGGGTTCAAGGTCAACCCAAAAAAGGCGCAGATCGGTCAGCAGGAAGTTAAATTCCTGGGTCTAACCGTCCGCACAGGAGAGAGGGCCATAGACAAGGCGAGGATGGAAGCCATCCAAGAATTACCGGTCCCCAACTCAGTGAGAGGTCATTCCTAGGGTTAACAGGGTACTGCAGGGACTTCATTGAAGACCATGCAACCACAGCAGCCCCTCTGCTCTGACTCCTACACAAGGGAGTGGAGTGGTTTGGGGATGAGGGTTGCCAGGCAGCATTTGTCCAACTCAAGGGAGACTTGCAGACTGCACCAGCCCTAGGAGCTATAGATGGGGGGAAAGAGTTCTTTCTGGAGGCAGCGGGTAGTGGGGATAGCCTGAGCACTGTGCTGCTCCAAGAGCAGCACGGTAGGCTAAGGCCCGTGGTCTACTCCTCCAGAATACTCACTGATGTGGAGAGGAGCTACTCAATATGCGAACGGTACCTTTTGGCCATGTATTGGGCTGTGAAAAGATCCTTGATCTTCACAGGCACCTCTCCCAGCACCCTCCTCATGCACCATACACCCACCCAGATGCTTCTGGAAGGGAGGATTAAAGATGGGACAGTCAGCAGTGCCCGCATTGTGCACTGGACCCTCCTCCTCTCGCAGATGGATCTGAGAGTGAGGGGCCTTTGCGAGCCAAAGCTCGCGGCTAATATGGTATATCCTGGAACAGCCCATCGGTGTTCCATAGAAGGGGTATGGGAGGTGAACATAGGTTTACGGGCCGGGATACATCCCTCAGGCCGCGAGATCTATGTAGTCGGTTCCAGCATGGTATCTGCTGGCGAACGACTCACGGGTTGTGGAGTCTATGACCCAACGGCAAACATTGCCTTGGCAATCAAGCTCCCCAACACCATGAGCGCCCAACAGGCTGAACTGTCCGCGGTGATGTACGTGGTTACCCACCCCGAAATCTTCCCTACCTCGTACACGATTTGCTCTGACAGCATGTTCACTTGCTGTAATGATCAGTAACATGTCATTCTAGAATGGTACACTAGGTGGAGCTGTATGTATATAAGCGTGGGGCTACCCACGATGCACTAGGCTACCCACAAGGCAGTAGTCAAGATGGATGCTGTACAAGTCCACTTGGCTGAATAAATGACAAGCTCTAAGCTAGCTGTTCATAATAAGAATGTCTATTTATTTATGAATATAACATGGTACCAGGATTGGTAAAATCTGCTGAACATTGTGAAACACGACATGGAGCATTTGAAGCCACCGGAGCGTATGAAACTCACGGGGAATGTGGACTGCAATTGGCGGACTTTCAAACAACAATTCAAACTCTACACTGCAGCCATCGGGTTCGGTACGATGACAGACACAAGGAAAACAGCATTACTGCTCATGGTTGCAGGCCCACAGGCGATAGAGGTATTTAATACATTTGTATTTGATCAAGAGGAGAACAGAGAAAAGTTGGATGATGTGCTAAAGAAATTTGATACACATTGTTCTCCCCCAAAAAATGAAACCTATGAGAGGTACGTGTTCCGTTCATGGACACAGCAGCAAAATGAGACTATTGATAGCTTTGTGACCGATCTGAAACTGAAAGCACAGACATGTAATTTCTCTGAGCTGAAATCATCCATGATTCGTGCCCAGATTGTGTTTGGTATTCATGATAAAAAAGTCAGGGAACATCTGTTGAGAGAAACCGAACTAAATTTGGAAAATGCAGTGAAAATATGCCAAGCCAGCGAGCTAGCTCGAAAGCACATGAAGACTTTCAGTGAAATCAATAATAATGCGATTGTAATGAGTGATAATGCTGCTGTCAGTGCTGTGTCCTACAAGGGGAAGAAACGTGGGCAGAACAGAAATGAAAAGCAATCGGAGGATGACATTTTTAATTGTAAACGCTGTGGTTACAAACACCAGTTAAGGCAATGCCCAACGTTTGGAAAAATGTGCACAAAGTGTAATGGAAAGAATCACTTTGCCAAACAATGCTTTTCAAAAGTAAAAACAAAGAAAGGGCAACAAGTCAACGTGATTGAGGACACTGATTTAAGTGAGACATTTTTTGTAGGAATGGTGTAATGTGACAATATAGAAAAGGATACAGAAAATGTGCAGCCCTCAGGAATGGACAATGCTGAACATAAAGTTAATGCAGTAAAAGAGGACAAATGGATAATGTCACTGCAGGTAAATGGAGCATTAGTTACATTGAAACTAGACACTGGAGCAAAAGCAAACTTAATCAGTATGAGTGACATTAAAAATATGAAAGAAAAGCCCAAAATACAGAAAAGTCAGTACTACTGAAGAACTATAATGGACAGAAAATAGATAGCTTAGGTGTATGCAGACTTAAAGTGACAGTCAAAGACAAAGTGCATCATCTCATGTTTTCTGTTGTGGCTGAAGGACTTGATTCACTACTAGGTAACAAAGCCTGTGAGGACTTAGAGCTGGTAAAGAGAGTCTACCGTATAAACTGTGCCATAAGCAGACCAGATGACTCGGTGGATTCTGTAGTGAGTAATTTCCAGGATGTGTTCAAAGGGTTGGGAGTTCTACCATTCACTTACAAGATCCAGCTAAAGGAGAATGCTCAGCCAGTGGTACATGCTCCACGGAGAGTTCCAGCACCCCTGCGTGACCGGCTCAAGAAAGAACTGGACAGAATGACCACACTAGGAGTCATCAGGAAAGTCGAAGAGCCAACAGACTGGGTTAACTCCATGGTATGTGTAAAGAAAAAGAACAATGATCTAAGAATATGCATGGATCCAAAGGACTTAAATGCAAACATAAAACGTGAACACTACCAGATTCCCAAGCGAGAAGAAATCACCAGTGAAATGTCAGGTGCCAGGTACTTCACAAAGCTCGATGCCTCACAAGGATTTTGGCAACGAAAACTGGATGAAGAGAGCACCAAATACTGTACCTTCAACACACCATTTGGCAGGTATTGTTTCCTCAGAATGCCTTTCGGGATAATATCTGCATCTGAAATCTTTCATAGAGCGATGGAACACATAATTGAAGGTCTGGAAGGAGTTCGGGTCTATGTTGATGACATCATCATCTGGGGCTCCACACTGAAAGAACACAATGAGAGACTGACTAAAGTGCTACAGAGCATACGCCGGAATGGACTGAAGCTCAACAAAGCCAAGTGTCAGTTTGGCGTCCAGGAAGTCACTTTCCTAGGAGATAACCTATCTGGTAAAGGAATAGAGCCAGATATGGAAAAAGTAAACGCCATACTCAAAATGCCCCGACCCACTGACAAAAAAGGAGTGCTACGCATCATGGGGATGATAAACTTCATTGGAAAGTTCATTCCTAACTTGTCAGCCAAGACAGCCTGTCTGCGAGACCTGCTACATAAAACAAATGAGTTTGCATGGACAGAAAGACATGAACAAGAGTGGATAAACCTCAAAACAGTGCTGACAACCACACCTGTACTCATCTTCTTTGACCCAACAAAGAGAATCAAAGTGTCAACGGATGCATCAAAAGATGGTCTAGGCACGGTCTTGCTACAAGCAGAGGGTGAAGATTGGAAGCCTGTTGCCTATGCCTCCAGGTCTATGACTGATTCTGAGTGTCGCTACGCCCAGATTGAAAAGGAATGTCTAGGCTTGGGAGTTGGACTAGAAAAGTTCCATGGCTACACTTATGGACTTCCCACCTTCACAGTTGAGACAGACCACAGCTCACTGGTTGCCATCATAAAAAAAAGCCTGAATGAGATGTCTCCAAGGATTCAACGACTCATGATGAAGCTGCAAAGATATGACTTTGAACTGATCTACACACCAGGCAAACACATAGTGTTAGCAGATGCACTATCCCGAGCACCCACAATGAGTCATGTGAGCTCTACTGAGGAAGACGTGGATGTTCATGTGAGTATGGTCACTGCTGCGCTGCCCGTGTCAGACACAAAATCAAAGCAGATAGCAGAAGAAACAGTAAAAGATACAATGTTACAAACAGTAATAGAGAACATTCATCATGGTTGGCCAAAAGGTTCCTGTTCAAAGTACTTTCACATCAGGTCAGAATTGAGTGTCGCAAGTGGACTATTACTAAAACAGAACAGAATAGTAATTCCACAGGCTCTACGTCAAGACATGCTCAAAAGGATTCATGAGGGACACCTCGGAATTGAAAAATGCAAAAGGAGAGCAAGAGACACTGTTTATTGACCTGGCATAAATAAGGACATTGAGAACATGAGGCAAATGTGAGACATGTCAGAAACACCAAAACAAACAAGCAAAGGAACCAATGATAGTAGCTGACTTACCAACAGCACCATGGCAAAAGGTTGGTATGGACCTTTTTCATTTGAATGGTAAAGAATATCTATTAGTGATTGACTACTATTCTGACTATCCTGAGATGGTGCTGCTCTCAAGCACCACAGCAAGCAGTGTCATAATGCATGTGAAATCCATCTTCGCCAGACATGGAATTCCCAGGATTGCCGTTAGCGACAATGGTCCGTGCTTCAACTGTAAGGAGTGGCAACAGTTTGCAGCACAGTATGACTTTCAGCACATCACATCCAGTCCTTTGTATGCTCAGTCGAATGGTAAGGCAGAAAAAGGTGTTCAAGTTCTCAAACAGCTACTGAAGAAAGCGACAGAAAGCAAGTCTGATCTAACACAAACACACATACAGGCTCTCATGAAAACACATCAGACTTACCTGTGCTGAGAAGATCCACACGTGAAGTAAAAAAAGCCTGATAGACTTAATCTTTGAGTATAAAGTAAAGCTTTGAAAATGTGTTGACTGTTGTGAAAATGTTTATGTTTATAGAGCACTAACAAACGTGTTACTGATATCATCTTTATCGTGTTTCTTGAAAGTTGATTGATATTAATTTTGTTTAACCTCAAAGAAAGGGGGATGTAATGATCAGTAACATGTCATTCTAGAATGGCACACTAGGTGGAGCTGTATGTATATAAGAGTGGGGCTACCCATGATGCACTAGGCTACCCACAAGGCAGTAGTCAAGATGGATGCTGTACAAGTCCACATGGCTGAATAAATGACTAGCTCTAAACTAGCTGTTCATAATAAGAATGTCTATTTATTTATGAACATAATACTTGCAACTCGTGTACGGAATACCTGGCCATCTGGTCCCATCGCGGGTATACCTCCGCCAACGGGAGGCCCTTAACAGTAAAGCCCCTGCTGGAGAAAATCCTGGCAGCCGTGGGGGAGGAATGCGAGTTCTTCATCCACAAAGTGAAGGCCCATTCCTCCACAGAACCCCGCAGCCAGGGTAACCAGCAAGCCAACATGCTGAAAAGATGGGTGCTCACACAGGCACTTTCTGGGACCCATATGAGTCCGGGCCCGTGGCAGCAGTTAGAGGCAGGGATGGGACACAAGGGAGCTTAGGAGTAGTGTTAGCCCCGGATCTTAAAATGGTCCAAGCCCAGGACCCAGTCCTGAAAACCGTCATTAGCGCAGTAGTGGAGGGCAGGAAGGTAGAAGGCCCTTATGGTGCAGCCCCCCTCTCCATAAGGGAAGGCATGCTGTTCAGAGAAGAACAGTGGGTAGTACCCCAGCAACACCGGAGGGAATTCCTTCAACTGGTGCATGAGGGGCCAGGAGCGGGACACCCCGGGCCTGAGACCACCTGGCAACGGGTGGAACAGGCGGGATGGTGGCCAGGACTCCGGGAGGACGTCCGCGAGTTCTGTGCTAGCTGTCTCATGTACGCTGCAAATAACCCCGACCCCACAGAAGGAAGGTACCCATGGGACACGTTAGGAGGGTGGAGGGACCATGGCAGTCAATCCAGATCGACTACATCGGGCTCCTGCCCACCGCCCAGGGAGGCTACAAATACTGTCTCATCCTGGTTGACGTGTTTTCCAAGTGGGTGGAAGCCTTCCCCTGTAAAACGGCCACAGCATTGGGGACTGCAAGGATATTGGTACGGTAGGTGTTCTCGCGGTGGGGACTCCCCCAGTTTGTGGAGTCCAACCAGGGAAGCCACTTCACCAGCCAGGTCATGCAGGATACCCTCACGCTGCTCGGTATTAAGGGGAAGTGGCACGTAGCCCACAACCCACAGTCCTCAGGGATTGTGGAGCACATGAACCGCACCATTAAGGAAAAGTTGAGGAAGGAGACAGTGGAGTCACCCCAAAAATGGGCAGAGGCCCTGCCTCTAGTCCTCATGGGGATCCGGTCCAGCCAGTCCAAGAGTACAGGGTATTCCCCGCACGAACTCATGACCGGTAGGGTTATGAGGACCCCCACCCATGTCCTAGCCCCAGTCCTTACTGAAGGGCAGCTTCGAGAAATAAATCGGGATAAATTCACCCGAGAACTCCTCGAGCACCTAAAACAGGTTTATGGGCAGGCAGCAGGTAGCATGGGGAAGCAGCATTGGAATAACCAGTTGCTGCTCGAGCCTAGCAAGAGTCATCAGTGGGAGATAGGGGACCAAGTGATGGTTAGGAACTACGCCCGGGTGGGGAGTTTAGAGCCACTGTACATGGGACCCTATAGTATAGTCAATAGAACCAGCCCCATGGATTATGCAGTAAAACTGCCCCGGTGCACAAAATGGTTCCATGTGAATCAATATAAATTGTTTAAGCCGGAGGCAGGGAAATGGGCAGCTGGGATTGAACCTGAGGTTAGAAATCCTCAGCCTGCAGCGGGTACACTCACACAGACTGCACACGCAGGCGCAGTCGCATGCATGAAAGGAGAAGTTCCCCAGCACTTGGCCCGAGCGATTCCCCCTCTCTTATGGGACTCCGGGGAGGAGCCTGAACCAGGTTTTAAACCTGAAGAGGAAGACTCTCAGCCACTGGCAGCCGGTGGCAAGGGATTGCCCGTCCCCAGCCCAGGTTTGGGAAGGGAGGGACCCGAGGGAGAAGGTCCATAGCCAGCAAGGACTGTGACCCGAGCTAAGGGTCCGCTCGCCAGGGTAGCCCCACCAGCGACACTCCCTAGGAGGTCTCTTTGGGTACCCCAGCCCAGGAAAGTATGGTCACCAGCTTTCCAGTTAAAAAGTGCGGACTCCCGAGTCAGGGAGAAGCCAAAAGACAGAGGTCCCCAACCAGCAGCCATATGCTGTGAGGGACCAGAAGTTGGGATCAGTCCAGCTTTGCTGTAGGCAGTAGCCTGCAACAGTCCTAACAGAGATTAGGCTAGCCGCCCGGAGACAGACGGCACTTGTATATAGCTTTGTTTAAGTTTAATAATGTGTACAAGTAAGTTAGAGTGTGTTAATTTTAATTTTATATTGCAATCAGTAGTTTTAAGTATTAAAGTATAAGTTTTAAGTACGGAACCATTCCAGAGTGTTGTTTATGTGAGCCGAGGTCGCGGGACCCGATCACATTCCCCCGAGCCAGGGAACCTGGCTAGATTTTTTTTTAAGTCTTTTTCAGAGTTTCGAAAGGTGCGGAGGACCATCGTGTCTTTGGATGCTTTGGGAAGGGAGCACCACTAGTCCATGATGGGAGGGGTCTGCGGAAGGCAGATGCCCATGAGGGGAGCTAGCCAGGATGACTGGGATCCAATTCAACCCAGTATTCTAGTGAGACCGGCTTCACGAATGGGGAGGCCTCCCTCCAGTGCCCGAGGATACGAATTGTCACCCCAAGAAAAAGATGTTTCGGAAATTCTGTAAAGTTGACTTTTTCGGAGGTCAATAAGACCGAATTATAACTAATCATGAGTGATGGCAGATTCGTTTTTTTTTTTAAAAAGTGAAGCTCATTTTCTTCCGTTTGTATTTTTAACAAATATGTTTTGGCTTGGTGTTAATCTCATTAAAGATGTTGTATCGTGATAAAGCACTATGATGTCACAAGTGGTGCAGGGGTATTGGACTCCCTCCATGCTTGAATTATTGTAAATAATTATGTTTTTCTATCGATAGATGCCTACCGTGCACTACGATTCTCTCTGAGTAAGGGGGATGGAGGTGTCGAGGGATCAGAGATAGATATAGATAAGTATAAGGGAAGGTTGTTTGTGGGGGGTCAGAAATTTTTGCTCACCTTTAATAGGATACTGCAAGCAAGTTTTAGTATCCAAGGGAGGACTGTAAGGTTCACAAAATTTCGGCAGCCCCCAAAGATTATTTGATTAAAGAAAACCTGGTTGGCATATACTTTAAAAACCCAGGACATCAAAGATGGTTGTAGCCGGCCCCATGGCAAAAGAGAAAGACAGCCTGTATGAATATGAAAGAAGGATCTCCCAGCACTGGCTGACGAAAGGATTGAAAAAAAAACAGCTTCTGAGTACTTAAGTACTTGAAGCTGTCAATCAACTGCAGTTAGGAAGTTTCAACACGGAACAAAGGACACTGTTTACACAAGCCCTCAGCAGTGTTGACTCAAGGGCTTAAGTGGTTGCTGTCAATCAAGTTGCGGTTGGGCGGTAACCACAGGACAAAGGATTGTTTACCCTAGCACTCAAGTACTGTTTACCCAGCACTCAAGAAACCAGCAGGACATTTCAAAACTGGGACAGCTCCATTCACAAACCAGTTAAACGAATGGGAAACGCATTATAGCTGCATTCAAACCCATTACGGTCAATGGGGACAGATCGGTCCCTTTTGTGTAACCCAGATACGTCCAGATTTGGGCGCGAAGCTAAGGGCTCCCAATGGGATATAAAGGTAGCTCCTCAGGAAGCCATTCTCTCTCTACCGCCTCGCCTCCAGTGCCCTGCCTTCAAGAGGATCATCACAGCCCGCCCAAAGAAGTGGAATACCCGCAGTTACTTTTGAATTACTGGGGTATCTCTACTTCGGGCGGTGAAAAATCCAAGGCAGACCGCAGGGCACGGAGCAGGCATTTCAACATCATAGACTGGTGAGCATTATACTTTCTGGCCCATTACAAGGCAACCTAGATAGGTATAAGGGGTGGGAACTAAAAGGGGAATTTTGTTAAATTGTCATTTTAGTCAATTTTCCCTCGATGTGTCCGTCTTTTTTTCTCCTCCCCATTAAGTAAAAGTGTGCTGTATTCATAATTATTTTCACTGAATAGCAGTTCATTCTTTATTTCAATAAAACATTGGTTTTCTTTGCACCAAACCACTGGTCTCGTTTTGTCTATATCGCTACTAAAATAAGTCCGGCGGTCAGAACCAAAAGGGGAAGCGATTCGAACCGCACGGGGTGGAACAGCTCAGACACACGGCTGACTGGTCAGGCAAAAACCCCAAACCAAAACCCCCCCTTACATAGATGAGGTTAATTTGTATCAGCTGCACCAAGATACCCCTGAGGAAGAAAAGCAAGGGTGGCGAGCAAAGGGGGGTAAAAAAGTCATATAGATGGACTGTGGCAAAACCATGGGAAAGTTATCGCCCCAAAATGTATACAGGAGACCCTTTTGCAACTGTACCATGGCATTGATCACGTAAGCCCCAAAACCATGCACCACGTGATAAAACGATGCTGGTGGTGGCAAGGACTGAATAATGACATCGATAAACATTGCCACGACTGTATGGTGTGTGCGCAGTGTAAACCAGGGGAAACATTAAAATAAAAATGCGCCATCAACCACAGTCAAAGGGACCATGGGAGAATCTGCAAATTGATTTTACAGGACCATTGACTCAATCACAAGGGAAGAAGTATTGCCTTGTAATCATTGATCAGTTTACTGGGTGGGTGGAAGCCTTTGCTACCCGAGATTGTACTGCAGGGACAGTAGCACGGATTCTGGCGGAAGAGGTCATGCCTAGATGGGGAATACTCTTACAAATAGATTCTGACCAAGGAACGCACTTCACGGGCAAAATACTGAAGGATATATGTAAACTAATGGGAATTAAACAAAAATTCCACATAACTTATCGTCCACAAAGTTCAGGCATGGTGGAACGCTTGAACCGTACACTAAAGCATGCTCTGATTAAAGTAATCTAAGAAACAGGGAAAGGATGGGCAGCCATATTTCCCTTTATCTTAATGAAGCTAAGAGCTACCCCGAACCGCACAATGGGGTTAACCCCATACGAGCTCATGACTGGGAGAGCTATGCAGCTCCCAGCTGACGTAATTACAGGAGGAATGGATGTAGGACCTGTCAGGGAGAAAGTCCGAAACTATGTTAAACAGTTATGTGAAAACCTGCACGATTTAAAAGGTGAAGTATGAGATCGGCAGATCATTAAAGATCTTGAGGGAGAAACCCGACAAGCCCAGATTAAGTTACCAGAGATAGGGGATAAGGTTATGGTTAAAATAATACCAGCCAAACCCAAGTTGGCGCCCCGGTGGACAGGGCCACATCAAGTGGTAATTCTAAGTGATACCTGTGCATGTGTGGACACTAAGCAGGGACCGCGATGAAAACATTGGTCCCAAATGAAGCCACATGCTGCCACCAATAAGGATCGTCCCTTTGTTTCCACCAAAGGTGCTGTGCCTACTGAAGTAACCCAGGAAACGGGGACACCTTTTTGCAATCTACATTGTAAACAACAAAATGGGCAGAATATGAGCACTCCTCCACCTGGAAGGTTTGTGTGCTGGAGCCATAGCAAAGAATCCAGTGGAAACCAGGAGTTGTGAGTTCCCCGCACATTCGATTTATGGTAGTAGTACCACAGGGTGTGTATGTATAGTCACTCACCCTAAGTGTGTGAATAATTCCTCCGAACAGTCATTATGGGAGCGTAACTCAGATCGAGCAACACTTATATGTGGGACACGGGAAAACAACAAAGTATGCAAACAATTGACATATCAAGACGTGGGGAGCCGCTGGGCTAACTATCAGGGGTGTCATTGCCGAATGACTATCCAACCTTTAAAACGATGTCCCCTGGTGTACCCACAACCCTCACCTCCGGAAGGGGTATATGGATTACTGTGCGGGTTCTGGATACAATCAGGAGGCCAGTGCTCCGACCAGAGTACCATAATCACCCCAGAAAAGCAAGGCCAGAATATAACTGTACGATAGCAAAATACTGCAGATGCTGGAAATCCAAAATAACAACAGAAAATGCTGGAAAAACTCAGCAGGCCAGGCAACATCCATGGAGAGAAAATAGAGTCGATGTTTCGGGTCTAACCCTTTTTCAAAACTGGAAAGGAAATGAAATAGATCGAAAGGCAGGGCTGGGAGAGAACAAAAGAAGTGAAGAGACATTAAGAGGTATTCAAAGCGAGACGAGATGGTGATAGGACTAGTGGAGACAAAAGACGGCTCTAGATTAGGTGTGAAATGTTCTGGCAGAATGAGAGACAGCTGCCATGTGGGAGAGAAAAAAAAAGTGGGGTGGGGGGAAAGGGCCAAAACAAAGATGTGGATAAAATATAAGCAAAAATGTGATGGGGGCCGAGGTTATGATCTGAAATTGTTGAACTCAATGTTGAGTCCGGAAGGCTGTAAAGTGCCTAATCGGAAGATGAGGTGCTGTTCCTCGAGTTTACGTTGAGCTTCCGTGGAACAATGCAAGAGCCCGAGTACAGTGAGGTCTGAGTGGGAATGGGGCGGTGAATTAAAGTGACACCTGCCCTTATACCTCCCCCCCCTTCCCACTGTCCAGGGCCCCAAACACCCTTTCCAGGTGAAACAGCGATTTACTTGTACTTCTTGCAATCTAGTATACTGTATTCGCTGCTCACGATGTGGTCTCCTCTACATTGGGGTGACCAAAAGCCGATTGGGTGATCGCTTTGCGGAACACCTCCGTTCGGCCTGTAAGGGGGATCCTGAGCTTCCGGTCGCCTATCACTTCTTTAATTCACCGCCCCATTCCCACTCAGACCTCACTGTACTCGGGCTCTTGCACTGTTCCACGGAAGCTCAACGTAAACTCGACGAACAGCACCTCAGCTTCCGATTAGGCACTTTACAGCCTTCTGGACTCAACATTGAGTTCAACAATTTCAGATCATAACCTCGGCCCCCATCACATTTTTGCTTATATTTTATCCACATCTTTGTTTTGGCCCTTTCCCCCCTCCTTTTTTTCTCTCTCCCACATGGCAGCTGTCTCCCATTCTGCCAGAACATTTCACATCTAATCAAGAGCCGTCTTTTGTCTCCACTAGTCCTATCACCATCTCGTCTCGTTTTGAATACCTCTTAATGTCTCTTCACTTCTTTTGTTCTCTCCCAGCCCTGCCTTTCGATCTATTTCATTTCCTTTCCACTTTTGAAAAAGGGTTAGACCCGAAACGTCAACTCTATTTTCTCTCCACGGATGTTGCCTGGCCTGCTGAGTGTTTCCAGCATTTTCTGTTGTTAATCCAGAATATAACTGTACTAGCTGGAGTGCCCGGCAGTGCCGAGGGGTTTTTTGAGAGGGCATGTTGTTATGAAAAAAGTAGAAATATTTTAATATATGTAAATGAGTTTGTCTGTCTGTCTGTCTGTCTGTGTGGAAGGAGAGAGAGGGAAAGAGAGAGAGAGAGGGGGAAGGAGAGAGGGGGAAGGAGAGAGAGAGAAAGGGGGAAGGAGAGAGAGCGAGAGGGGAAGGAAGAGAGAGAGAGGGGGAAGGAGAGAGAGAGAGAGGGGGGAAGGAGAGAGAGAGAGAGGGGGAAGGAGAGAGAGAGGGGGAAGGAGAGAGAGAGGGGGGAAGGAGAGAGAGAGAGGGGGAAGGAGAGAGAGAGAGGGGAAGGAGAGTGAGAGAGAGAGGGAAGGAGAGAGAGGAGAGAGGAGAGGAGAGAGAGAGAGAGAGGGAAGGAGAGAGAGAGAGAGGGAAGGAGAGACAGAGAGGGAAGGAGAGAGAGAGGGAAGGAGAGGAGAGAGGAAAGGAGAGAGAGAGGGAAGGAGAGAGAGAGAGAGACGAAGGAGAGAGAGAGAGGGAAGGAGAGAGAGAGAGAGAGGGAAGGAGAGAGGGGGAAGGAGAGAGTGAGAAGGAGGGAGAGAGAGAGAGAGGGAAGGAGAGAGAGAGGGAAGGAGAGAGAGAGAGAGGGGAAGGAGAGAGAGGGAAGGAGAGAGAGAGAGAGGGAAGGAGAGAGAGAGAGGGGGAAAGAGAGAGAGGGAAGGAGAGAGAGAGAGAGGGAAGGAAGAGAGAGAGAGAGAGGGAAGGAGAGAGAGAGAGAGGGAAGGAGAGAGAGAGAGAGGGAAGAGAGAGAGAGAGAGAGGGAAGGAGAAGAGAGAGAGCGAGGAAGGAGAGAGAGAGGGAAGGAGAGAGAGAGAGGGAGAGAGAGAGGGAAGGAGCCGAGAGAGAGAGGGAGGAAGAGGGAGAGGAGAGAGGGGAAGGAGAGATGAGAGAGGGGAAGGAGAGAGAGAGAGAGAGGGAAGAGAGAGAGAGAGGAAGGAGAGAGAGAGAGGGAAGGAGAGAGAGAGAGAGAGGGAAGGATAGAGAGAGAGAGAGGAGGGAAGGAGAGAGAGAGGGAAGGAGAGAGAGACAGAGACAGGGAAGGAGAGAGAGACAGAGACAGAGAGGGAGGAGAGAGAGAGGGAAGGAGAGAGAAAGAGAGAGAGAGAGGGAAGGAGAGAGAGGAGGGAAGGAGAGAGAGAGAGAGGGGGGAAGGAGAGAGAGACAGAGAGGGAAGGAGAGAGAGAGACAGAGAGGGAAGGAGAGAGAGAGAGAGAGAGTGAAGGAGAGAGAGAGAGAGAGGGAAGAAGAGAGAGAGAGGGAAGGAGAGAGAGAGGGAAGGAGAGAGAGAGAGACAGAGAGAGAAGGAGATAGAGACAGAGGGAAGGAGAGAGAGACAGAGAGAGAGAGGGAGGAGAGAGAGAGAGGGGTGGGGGAAAGGGGTGGGGGAAAGACTTGGGGAAAGGGGGGTGGAAGGGGTGGGGCAGAAATGGGGTGGGGGGAAAGGGGTGGGGGAAAGGGGCGGAGGGGGAAAGTGGTGGGGGAAGGGATGGGGAAAGGGGTGGGGGGAAAGGGGTGGGGGGAAAGGGGGGAAGGGTGGGGAGGAAGGGGTGGGGGGGAAAGGGGTGGGGGGAAAGGGGGGGAAAGGGGTGGGGGGAAAGGGATGGGGGGAAAGGGGTGGGGGGAAAGGTGGGGGAAAGGGGAAAGGGGTGGGGGGAAAGGGGTGGGGGTGAAAGGGGTGGGGCATAGAAAGGGGTGGGAAGGGGTGTTGGGGGGGAAAGGGGGTGTGTGGGGGAAAGGGGGGTGGGGGGAGGAAAGTGGGGTGGGGGAAGGGGAGGAAAGGGGGTGGGGTAAGGGGAGGAAAGGGGGGTGGGGGGAAGGGGAGGAAAGGGGGGTGGGGGGAAATTTGTTGGGGAAGGGGGTGGGGGGAAGGGGGTTGGGGGGGAGTTAGAAGTTGAAGGCGCTAGATAAATGCAAGCTGGGTTAACGGCGTTTCTTAGAATCTCTCTGACATCCACTACAATAAAGAGAGATATTTTGAAAGCATTGGCAGTGCAACCTCTCGCAGAGGTCGAGGTGGATACCGACCTGGATGAGCAGAGCCCGGCCACAGAAGCTCAGGAAGCGAGCGCCGGGGCGGCTGCAGAGGAGGAAGCAGCAGCTGAGCGAGAGCAGGGCGGCGGCGGCCAGCGCCATGGTGCGGCGGCCCGAGTGAGAGCGAGTCCGGGCGCCGGTCGGTGCAGCCCCGCAGCGGAGCAGAGGCTCCAGCACCCGGTGCCACTCGGGCTCAGAGGCAGGCAGCCGGCGCCGGCACAGCCGCTCGAAATGGCTGTCAAAGTAGGCGAGCCTCCGGGCGAAGGGCAGCGACCACGGCCCCGAGCAGCAGCTCCTTCCCCGCCGGCCCATCATCGCTGCTCCTACTTCCGTGAGGCCGGGGGTGACAGGAGAGAGGGGGAGAGGAAGCGGCGGAGATCCCGTGGGTGGCGTAGCACCTGAGGCCCGGCCCGAGTCACCCGAGCTGAGCTCCCGCTCCCTCTGACCCAAAGAGCTCAGCAGTGACATCCTGCAGAGCGGAGAGGCCCGGGTGACAGGAGAGAGGGGAGAAAGCGGAGAGAAGGAGGAGGCCAGCCTTTACCAAGATGGCGGCGATGGTGGGCCACTGGTTTGGAATCGGGCCCAGCGGGACGGGCGGTGCCTAGCTCGGGCATGGCTGGCGAGGAGAGGCCGAGGCCTCAAAGCCTGAGGCCTGCAGGCAGCTCATCCACCGTGAATGCAAACAACCCGCGAGCGGAGAGGCCAGGGTGACAGGAGAGAGGGGAGAAAGCAGAGAGAAGGATGAGGGTGAGGGTGGGACTGGGGCCCATGGTCGGACAGAGGCAGAGTTGCTCCATCACAAACAACAACGGCCGCCGCTTGCTTTTCAGTTTGAAGGATTAGGCCCCGCCCACACACGCCATGAAATGGCCCCCGTGACGCAGCGCGCTCCCCCCTGTAGGATTGGTCAACCTTCACGTCACTCAACGCTAATGAGCAGTAGGATTGGTCAACCGCTAATGAGCGGAATTTTGCCGTTTTTTGAACGTTTTTTGTATACTGTCCCGAACAATTTTTGTCTGACCAAAAAGTAAATATGCCTAGGACACCCTCCTAATCATAACCTTTCTTTTGATATAACATGTGTAGGTACGCTTTTGAGCGATGCCCGGGCAGACAGACAGACAGACAGACAGGCACCACTATCCTTTTATATATATATATATAGATGTTGTTCAGGGATGCGACGCGCAACATGTGTTAGTCCAACTGTGGGGGGAAGCCTCACCTGCGTGGGGGAAGGGAAGTCAACGTGTACCCAGACATACACAATACGACCGCCCCCAACAACCCCTATGCCAATCAAGCCTATAATCACCTCACTGACTGCCTTTCGGCCCCTGGCCTGCCCAATGCAAACACCAGGCCCTACCAGTGGATTGGTTATAACCCTCACTGAAAATGTATTGTATGATAATGTGCAACATGAACTTGTACCGGTAGTGCTAGATTTAACAGATACGGCCTTACCTACGTGGTGTTCTACGAAAACTCAACAATTATATCAACACCTCCTAACTCAAGTGTTAAAACAAGGCGCGACATGGAACGGTGGTGGGCATAGTAAAAGAAATAAACAAATATGGAGACGTAAAAGGTCTGTGATAAATGACGCAGCAACTGCCTTTAATGTGGGTACCTCAGTTGTTAATACTATTGATTTGGTGACACTAGATCAGAAGGTTAGAGACCTAGGGTCTCGCATTAAAGCTGTATTACAAAAAACAAATGAGAATACGGATAAGGAATTATCTGAGGATCAAACGTTGACCATACATTTGCAAAGGATAGCTACAGTGCTAGAAACACACGCCCAAACCATTAATAAATTAATAAAGGAAGAATACAATGCATCTCAGCAGGTGGCTGCTAATGACATATGTAGTACATATGGTAACTGGATTGTGGAACAGACCAGAGAAAACCTGGCCCAGATACAGGCAGGGGAAGTACCCTTATGGATAACGAATCAACAATTAAGGGCGAACCTGACCGGTGGGCACAAGGGTGACGGTACCTCTAAACAGATGTTGGCAGGCAGGAGCCTGACGGATTGCCAGTTAAGAGCAATGGTTCGGGTGTACCCCACACAAGTCGAGTGTAAACCTGACAGGCAAGGGCTCCTAGGGTTGGTATTGGCAATACCGGTAATGGCATCCGAAGCCCAAGGACGAGAGGTGATCCAGAATATTGGGGCAATGAAGGACGGAATGCACATATCCCATCACAATATGTTACCATATGCTGTAAAGATTAAAGGAAATTTGGCTGGAACAAAATTGGAGGTGTGTGTTACTAGACATGCTATCACTGTATGTCCACATAGTATTGGGCACAGTCCAGAAGCACAGTGTGAGTTTAACAATACTGGTACCAATCAGGATATTGGGCCAGAAATTCGGGTCGGGGGCTTGCCGCGCGTGCAAGCCCCCGATCTGCACTTACCCGACGTGCCGGCCGTTGAGCTTCAGGGACGCCTGGAATTGCTGTTTTAAAATGTTGACTCCCGGGCAGCGTCTGACGTCACGCCGCCCAGGAGTGCAGCCAGCGCGAAGCCTGTAGCGCGCAGTGCAACTGAGACACGCCCCTTGAGGTCTCAGTTTAACAGGACACGCCCCCAATGTTCCTCACAAGCTGCTAAGCATTTTTACATGCAAAGCAGCAGTTTAAATAGGTTTTTGGAAGTTTTTTGAAGCTTTTGGTAACTTTTATAAACTTTTAAAAACGTTTACATTATTTTGAAGAATCTGAAGTAGTTTTAAACAGAATTAAAGCAATTTAAAGACTTTTAAAAGCCCTAAAAGAATTTTTTTAATTCCATTTATTTATTTAGCAATGTCGTCGTCATACGTGTCTTCACACTGTTCCCTTTGGGGAACTGTATGAAGTGGTGGAAGGATTTATGGCCATGATTAACGCTCATTCCGTGACCGTAACCATCTTTGAACCAGCCATTAGGGCGGTTAGTCCTATGGCGGGAGGGTTTTACGGGCTCCCACAAGCTATACAAGGAGGGGGGGCCACCCACACCCATGGACGCAAATATCCCACTGGATGTCAACCCAGAATTTAGAGCCGGAGCTCCGACTCCACTTGCCGGGACTGTCTGGAGCGGGGTTCGAAACCCTACCCTGATCTGGCCCAGCGGCGGGGATCCTACCGCTATGCCAAAGGCCCAATCCGATTAGCAACGTGAAATGGCTGGAATGAGCACAATTCACGGCATTAAAAGAACTCACAATTGAACTGATGATGACCTCAGCAATCTCCTCAAGGAGGTGGAGGCGCAGCGCCTGCTCATCATTGGTAATGAGAAGTCAAAGGCGCCGCAAAAAGGGCAGATGATAGCTTGGTCTTTCAAGTGGCAGCATAGGGCTCCAGTCACGGGGAGGGAAAAGGCGCAGGAAACGTATGGGTGTCACCTTTTGTGCGGAGTGGGCCTTTTGCGTAGCAGTAAGCATCCCCGCCGCTGGGCCAGAAGAAGTAGGGTTTCGAACCCCACTCCAGGCAGTCCCGGCAAGTGGAGTTGGAGCTCCAACTATAAATTCTGGGTGGACATCCAGCGGGATACTTGCGTCCGTGGGTATGGGTGGCACCCCCCCCTCAGATGAGTTGTGGGAGCCCGTAAAACCCTCACGCCATAGGACTAACCACCCTAATGGCTGGTTCAAAGATGGTTACGGTCACGGAATGAGCGTTAATCACGGCCATAAATCCTTCCACCACTTCATACAGTTCCCGAAAGGGAACAGTGTGAGGATACGTACGACGATGACCTCTTGTGCAATGCACCTCCTTGGACCCTCAGTCGCAGATGCGAGGGGGCAAATCATGCAATTGTTAAATTTTTCATTTTATTGACATGTAAAATGTTGGCCCAGTAATTCCCTTCCAAATGCGCGAGTACGGTCGGGGTACTTATGCATCTGGCCGGAGGAAATGCCGGTTTTCAGCATGCACAGCGCATGCGGGGAAAACCGGCATTTCCTGTCCTCTGAACGAAGGGGTTCAGAGGCAGAACGCGTGCGCAGTAAAATTCGCCGCTTTCATTCATGCTTTCAGTGAGGTCAAGTCCTTACAACTTACACATGAAAAAAGCATGGGTACAGTTGCTCCAGAGGCTGCGGAGGAAGATATTTCTTATCGTGGAGCTTCTGAAAGTATGTATGTCTGTATATATTCCTTTGCGTGTTATGTATATATTCCTTTACTTATGTGTATGAATGTATTATTTAATTATGACTTTCAGAGAAAGTAACTTATTGGAAAATCATAATTAAAAACATACATTCATACACATAAGTAAAGGAATATAAAACATACATACATATACGTAAAGGAATATATGCGGACATACATACATAATTACTTATTACTGATGGAAAGTTTCTTTCTTAAAAGTGCTGGAAATGTTACATTACTCATTTTAGAACACTCATTTTCACATTCAATTCACACAGCCACAATTGCTCCTTCTACCTACCGTTCTGAAAAGCCGTTTAAAAAAAAAAATTTAAACTTTAAAACTTACTTAAAATTTCTTAAAATAACTTCCCTCCCTTTCCCAAACAAAAATATTGCCTTTCAGAAGCTCCACGATAAAATATATCTTCCTCCGCAGCCTTGGAACAACTTTACACATGCTTTTTTCAAGTGTAACTTGTAAGGACTTACCCTCACTGAATCCATGAATGAAATCGACGAAGTTCACTGCGCAAGTGCTGCCTGTGCAGTCGCACGCGCTGTGCCTATGAACCCCTTCGTTCTGAGGACTGGAAATGCCGGCGTTCCCCGCATGCGCTGTGCATGCTGAATGCCGGCATTTCCAACGGCCAGATGCGTGAGTACCCAAACCGTACTCACGCATTTGGTCACGAATTTCTGGCCCATTAACTGTACCATGGAGGCCCTGGAGGCGGATTTAAAACCCACTCAAGTGGCATATGCCGGAAAGGGTGAATATTGTGTTACAACTAATTTAAAAATGTTTAAAAATGCCAATCTAACTTGTGATATTCCAAGTCCAGAGTTCTGCTTCATTCCTGAAATCCCAATACAGATTGGACACGAGGAATTGGTGGAGATACACCAGTATAACCTCACCACCTTACAAGTTTCTGAATATATCAAGAAAGATTTAAAGGACTATCAGAACACATTTGGGTATCCGGTACCTCCATTGCCTGAACACTTGAAAGTATTGCGAATGGAGATACGCCTCTCCCAGAAGGTTTATTATAACCTACAACAGAACAATAAGAACATTAAGCATGACATTGACCAAATTAAAGTCACCACTTGGTGGGATGACCTCTGGAGTTGGGGACTAAATATACAGATCCATCCTTGGATTAGATTAATCTCACATGTATTAGTACCTGTAGTAGTGTAGTTTGTTGTAATGTGCTTCTTGATTTTCATGGCCTGTACTAAATGTCGTGGGCAGAGGATGAAAAGATTGACAAAGGCAGTAAAACAGAGCCTGGGTGAGAATGTCCCCAGTGTCTCTTTGATCCCAATAAAGAACACGTCTGAGTGGTACCGGGAGGAGTAACTACTGGGGTAAGGTGCATATAAAAGGGGAGACAATCATAGTTTGATAGGACTATCAGATGTTCTGCCTCTCTTCCACCCGGACTGGTGGCCACCACGAAGGGAACCTGGTTAGATGAGGTACAGCATCTTGCATATGTAAGTATCCAGGGGATGCCTGGGTGCTTGCAAAAGGGCAACACTAAGCGGGGCATACCTATGGGCAACCATGGGTGACGGATAAGGGTTGGCTACCTTGGGCTTAGCCAAGGGCCAAAAGGGGGGATTGTTAGGATAAAATTTGGTTTAGGGGATATAAAGGGGTGGACCTCAATATTCGACTGGTATAAAACTGTCTGAAAGGTACCATTCAGCCTCGTTAGGCTGGAAAACAAACGCAAAGCACTGTGGGATACTTGGCTGTGTTAACTCTTTTAGACTAAATGGCCTAGAAATTGGGTATAGCCCCGCTTGGGGCGTTAGAATTGGCAGAGCGCAAATTTTATAGCCAGGCGCAACTTATCGACACCTCGTGCGATATTGGGTTGCAGCGCCCCAAAGGTGATTGAGGTGCGAGTTCAGGCATTACACGGGGCACCTAAGGCGCTAACATGCCGGCACAACCCAATATCGGGGCGTCCAGCCGCAGCGCAGGTGCTCTTAATTACCCATGACCACGAGACTTGCAGGCGCCGGCCAGCTCTTAAAGGGGTGGGTCAGGCAGCTCCAGCATCCACACTGCGCCTTGTAGGCCTGCAAATCAGCGCAGGCCCTTCTCTGGCGCAAAAAACTTGGATCAGATGGAGAGGGTGAGGCAGAGAGCAGAGCGCTTCAGCACTGAGTCTCTGGAGGAATTGGTGTCTGCAGTGGAGCGCCGGCGAGATGTCCTATACCCAGACAATGGCAGGAGGCCTAATCATAAGGACTACCGATGAGCTTGGAGGGATGTTTCTCAGAGGGTCAACTCCAGCAGCATGGCGACCAGGAGCCCTGTCCAGTGCAGGAAGAAATTCAACGACCTCACTCGGGTCGTCAGGGTGAGTGGAGTTAATGTAACCTTATGCACCCCTCCATGAGCACCTGACTTTACGGCTACAGGGTGCGCGATACCCCAATGGCCATCTGTCAGCAAGCACCCATGGCCCTTTCTGGTCACACACATCCACATTTGACTCAGGGCATCATGTAAGGGCTCTTCCACCATGGGGGGCATGAGAACATCACTCAGGGCATCATGTAAGGGCTGTTCCACCATGGGGGGCATGAGATCATCACTCAGGGCATCATGTAAGGGCTCTTCCACCATGGGGGGCATCATGTAAGGGCTCTTCCACCATGGGGGGCATGAGATGATAACTCAGGGCATCATGTTACATCACTTCCCGTCCTTTGCCCTGCAGGCCAAGCTGGCGCGGAACCAAAAGGAGCAGCTTCGCACCGGAGGAGGCCGTCCTCAAGTGGAGCCTCTGACGGATCTTGAGGAGAGAGTCCACCAGATTGTGGGAGGACGTCTGAGTGGTCTTGTCACCACTGCAGCTGCTGACCCCATTGTCCACAGCGATGGTAAGGTTCTCAACTATTACAGCTGTCACCTTTCAGTTGTTTCCCCCGCCAGCATGCTTTCTCAGTGTGGACCCATGTCATAGCATTGCCGCACTGTTGCATCCCTTGCTGCCAAACTGTCCTTTTGCTAAAGCCACTCTTCAACCTCCCTGCTTTCAGATGCTGCATCACCAGCTCGGGAGCCGGCCTCTCAAGCTGCCAGTGCAAGTGCCTCCGGAGGCGATGACCAGGAGGAAGCCGGACCATCCGTGCCAGCCTCAGGGGAGCCACCACATGTGGAGACTGGGGATAGTAGTTCCCTTGAGGGGAGGGGGGGCTCTGATGAGGAGCCAGTTGCAGGGACCAGCGGCCTGCAGCAATGCGTGGGGGGTAGGGACACTTGGGGGCCGTCTCCCCGGAGGGCGAGGCAGGCCACCATGACTGCTGCACAGAGTGCAGAGGAGGTGCGGTGCGTTGCCGAAATGAGCGCCCAGGCCCGGCTCAGGCACACTGAGCTTATGGCTGCAGTGGGGAGGATGCCTGAGTCCATCAACACACTGGCAAAGAGTGTGGTGGACTTTGGGGCAGCAATGGAAAGGACTGCCCAGGGCTTCGGGGCAGCAATGGAAAGGTCTGTCCAGGGCTTGTCCGAAGCAGTGGTAAGGACTGTTCTGGCCTTGTCCGAAGCAGTGGAAAGGATTGTTCCGGCCTTGTCCGAAGCAGTGGAAAGGACTGTTCATGGCTTCTCCGAAGCACTGGCACCTGCCACGCAGGTCCTCACTGCTGCCACGCAGTCACTTGCTGGCCTCGTCCACACGCAGATTGAGGCCACACGAACACTCACTGCTGCCACCGTAGCTGCATCAGGCAGGATCACCCCAGGCCCTTGCAGCACCACAGCAGGCCATGAATCTGTGGAGCAGTCGATAGCGGAGGATGATCCGGTGCGGCACTGTCAGAGTGCCAGTGTGTTGGCCGACAACGGTGCAGGTGTCCTCTCTCTGCATGTGACCAGTCCTGATGCCACCGCTGGCACGTCAGCAGAGCAGCTGCCACCACCTGCGCGGCACACTGCTAGCAGACATGCCCAGTTGGAGCAGCCTGCTTGTGGAACCTCCAAGCCCAGAGGTCGTCCAGGCCGTCCCTCAGGGGTTTCAGCGCTTCCAGACACTCAGCAGGCGTCCCCCAGCCTTGACGCAGCCACTGGGGTACAATTACGGAGGAGCTGCAGGGAGGGAAGGGGCCGACCTCGTAAGAGGAGTCGGTCTCCATCAAGGGGTCACCAGTAGAGGGAGGTGCTAAGACGTCTCTTTTTCCGGTTTTAAGGCAGTCCACACCTGTTGTGTTTGTTTGTTATGGTTTGGTTAGTTTCGCCGGGTTGCCACACAGTTATCTGTTAGTTTGTTAGTTATGATTTCTGTTGCCATTACGTTGTCATGCTGGAAGGAAGCACTTGTTTGAAAATAAAGAAACGTTTCATTTACAATTGACCTGTACACTATTTACATTCATCGATGCCTTCATAGGCTTACAGCGAACTGGAGGGTGCTGTTCGAATCACAGCCACCATTCCGTCCGAGGGGCTTAGAACCGAGTCCTTATGAGCCTCTGACGAACGGCCCTTCCAGTTTCTGGAGTCCTCCCATCTTCCTGCTTCTCCTCCTCCTCCTGATCCTCCTTGCCCGCATGCTCCTCCTCCTCCTCCTCCTCCTCCTGCTCCTCCTCCACCTCCTCCACCACCTCCTCGTCCGCCTGCTCTGCTGGACCTTGAGGATCGGCTGGCATTGGCTGGGTGCGTCGAATGGCCAGGTTGTGGAGCATGCGGCAGACAACAACGATGCGCGCCACATGTTCCGGCGAGTACTGTAGGGTGCCCCCCGAATGGTCTAGACAGCGGAAACGCTGCTTCAGCACACCAATTGTATGCTCCACAATGTTCCTGATGGCCTGATGACTGCTGTTGTAAAGCTCTTCTGCCGGGGTCCTGGGCAAACGGAGCGGGGTCATGAGCCATGGGCAGAGAGGATAGCCCTTGTCGCCCAGAAGCCAGCCTCCTGGGTGAGCCGGGGCCTCAAAAAGGTCAGCCACTGAGGTCTGCCGCAGGATGAAGGCGTCATGGCTGCTGCCAGGGAATTGTGCGTTCACCGCCATGATCATCTGCCGGTGATCACAGACCAGCTGCACATTAAGGGAGTGGAAGCCCTTTCGGTTGCGGAACTCCTCCGGATTCTGCAATGGCGCCCGCAAAGCCACGTGTGTACAATCAATGGCCCCCTGCACCATGGGGAAGTCCGCAATAGCCGCGAAGCCCTGTGCGCGCTCCCCTGCTTCTCCAGGGTCACAGGGAAGGTGATGAATTCGCGCCTCCTTTTGTAGAGGGCAGCTGTAACTTGCCAGATGCAGCAATGCACTGCAAATTGAGAGATATTAGATATGTCCCCAGCTGCTGCCTGAAACGATCCGCTGGCGTAAAAGTTGAGTGCAACAGTGACTTTCACGGCCACCGACAGAGAGGTCCTGCACCGTATCCGCGGCTGCAGATCCCCAGCAAGCAGGTGGCACAGCTCAGTGACAACATCCTTACCAAATCGGAGCCTTCGCAGACACTGCTCCTCCGACATGGTAAGGTAGGAGACCTGTTGCCTGAAAACCCTGGTAGCGTATGGTCGGATTTGGTGACGTCCATTGGCCCGCCTCCTTCTGGCCAATCCCGGCCCTATCTCCCTCCATCTCTGTGCCCTTGCCAATTGTTCAGCAAGGATGACGTTCCCCTCCAAAGCAGCTCCCATTATTCTGGCCGATGAGTAAGACGCAGTCAGCTTTCTGGATCCAACTGTTCTGAACAGGGCTGAAGGTCCCAAGGCTCCTCTGGCTCAATGAGAACAAGTCTGTGCCACTGAAGGACTGCAACTCTCTCCAGCAGCGAGCAGTATGGCCAGGCCAAATGGCTGCCGTTTTTATACTAGTGCTGTCCCCTTTAAAGAGCGCCCTCCGGGTCCGAGAAGGACCTGGTAACGTTCCATCCAACTGTCACTAATAGCGCCAGGCGGAACGGAGGGGGCGCCACTGAATTTCCGGTACGGGGCGCCAAAAAGGCGTTGCACAATGAAATGACGTCATTATCTGGCTGCGCCCGCGAGCAGGCGCAAAGACTTAGCGCCGGCGTGAACAAGCTACTCAATATGGCCGGATGCGCTAGGATCACTGCGCACATCCGAAAATTGGGTAATGCCCCAAATCTCGGGCTCTTTAGGCGCTAATCGCTGGCGCAACCAACCAAATTTCTAGGCCGATGAGTTTAGCTGACCAAGGATATAATTACAATCTACAGGAAACTTTGGTTTATCCGGAGGTTGTATATCCGGAAACCTCGATCTAATGGCAGAAATCAGCAGCCGTTTTGGTTAGGTTTTTTTTCTTCTCCTAGCATTTTTTTTAACAGTCAGGCTCTGGAAAGCATCTCTGTAGCTTAGCAACAGCTTCAGAGACGCTTCCAAGGTACGGGCCGAGTGTTTACAAGCTGTTGCTAAGCAACAGTGTTTGTTGTCAGATACGGAGATGAAAACCTCTGTATCCTTCAACATTAGCGCCAGTCTATCCAGAAGTTTTGATAGATCAGCGGCAGCTCGGTCCCGTCGGTGCCGGATATCGTGAAGTTTCCTGTACTTATAATTACAATCTACTTATAATTACAATCTACTTATAATTACACCGAGTAAATGCTGAGAGGGGGGGCCTGCTCCTGGAAGAGATAAAAGTACAAAGGCACATTGACAAAGTCTCTGCAGATAAGGCCTTGAAGGCTGGTCACCTGGCTACATAATTAAGTTAGCAGAAGTTAGAATGAAGCCCCCCACAGTCCATAAGCTCTTACTGACATATCCAGAGGTTACTGGAGTTCAAAGGGCAGGCCTAATAGTTGATTGATTAACCATGTAAACCAATGAAATATCAATATTCTCATGTACACACCCTCATTAGTAATAAGTGGGCATTGTCTAATAAAATGTATAACTATGCTGTATTTTCACATTTTCTTTTGAGAACGACGTCTCCAGCTAAGGGTAGCTGAGATAGTTCTCCCATGTGCACACGTAATAAAACTCTTGGTCTGAGTAACACCTGAGTCTGTTAGTTCTGTTTTACCTTCCAGATTTTTCCTCGCTTACAAATATATCCTATTAAAAAACTGCATTGAAATGTTTCATCAATTATTGATATTTAAATTCTACTATTTCTATGTCTAATCCTTTCTACTGAATTGTTCGATATAAAATAATAATTTGCTAAATCACATCAAAATAAATTCACTGACCCCGTACTCCCAGCTGTCAGCTTCTGGAAAGGGAACATGGGCCAGAGAATTGGGACGACAGTGTTGTAGCCCGGTCTCTAACCCGCTCTCCCTTCAACTGCTGGGAGCTCAGGACCGGTGAGAGTCCTTTACTATTTAATGCGAACTAATTATATCGTAATCAATGTGCTGCAACGTAAAGGATCTGAACGAACTTATAATTCTCATTTTCATGCTACAGAATGTGTAGAAGCTCAATTCAGTGACACATTTATGGAATGAGAAGGCATTAAAATTTGGCAGTTTTAATACAAGTAATAAAAATTAAAAGATGTGGGGGTAGGGCAGAGAATTAGGACTAGGTGATTAGCTCTTTCAAGAACCATCCCAGTCTTCAATGGGCTGAATTACATAGGATTACATAGGATATATGGCACAGAAACAGGCCATTCGGCCCAACCAGTCCATGCCGGCATTTATGCTCCACACGAGCCTCCTCCCATCTTTCCTCATCTAAATCTATCAGCATAACCCTCTATTCCCTTCTCCCTCATATGCTTGTCTAGCCTCCCCTTAAATGTATCTATACTATTCACTTCAACCCCTCCCTGTGGCAGTGAGTTCCACATTCTCACCACTCTTTGGGTAAAGAAGTTTCTTCTGAATTCCCTATTGGATTTCTTGGTGACTATCTTATATTGATGGCCTCTCGTTATGCTCTTTCCTACAAGTGGAAACATTCTCTCTCTATCCACTCTATCAAAATCTTTCATAATTTTAAAGGCCTCTATTAGGTCACCCCTCAGCAGTTTTTTTTCAAGAGACCCAGCCTGTTCACCCTTTCCTGATATGTATACCCTTGCAATTCTGGTATCATCCTTGTAAATCTTCTCTGCACCCTCTCCTGTGACTCTATATCCTTTTTATAAAATGACAACCAGAACTGTACGTAGTACTCCACGTGTGGTCTAACCAAGGTTCGATACAGGTTTAGCATAACTTCCCTACTTTTCAATTCTATCCATCTAGAAATAAACCCTAGTGCTTGGTTTGCTTTTTTTATGGTCTTGCTAACCTGTGTCGCAACTTTTAGTGATTTGTGTATTTGTACTCCCAGATCCCTTTGCTCCTCTACCCCACCTAGACTCGCACCCTCCAAGTGATAAGTGACCTCCCTATTCTTCCTACCAAAATGTAATACCTCACATTTATCTGTGTTGAACTTCATTTGCCAATTATATGCCCATTCTGTGCTGCAAAATTCTATGATTCTGATTCCAGGTTGACTGTCACAGTACAGTAGGTTCACGGACACTCATTTTCTCAAAATTATTGTTTTTTTGAAAGAGTCTGGTTTTAATGTGGGTCAAAAAATGAAAATGGAGTATCAAAGGTAAACATTAAAGGTAGGGTCATTATCAGTCCATATGTAAACGTAAAAATAAAAATGCAATTTATAACTCACCCACTTTTCATAATTTCTGATTCTGAGGTCAATCTGTCTGTCTCTCTATCTGTGCAAAGTAAAAACACAGAAATGTAAATTTGACCATAAATTCACTGCTGTAAAAGTATATAAAGGTAATGCATTTCACATGTCATTGCTCATGGGTAGTCTCGAATCTGAAGCACAGTTGTGACGTTTAGTTGCTAACCCAACCTGTGCCTTTAAGGTCACTGCTTTAAATAGCAAATCAAGGTAATTGTCACTGTAGTGTATGTGCCTTTAAGTCAGAACTACTTTTACAGCTCCTGTATACTGTAGTACCGGCAGTGACCACACCGGTATATAAGCTTTGCACATGCCTCTGTACCCCCTGTCTTGAGACTACCCTCCTCCAGTAAAGACCTGTTTATTGTTAATGTACAGCATCCGTGTGATTATTTAATAACAGCATATCTTCTGAATCACGGATCCAACAGTGGCGACGAGTGTCGATTCGAATCTACCTGCAACATAAAAAAAAAGAAAAAAAAGAAAAAAAATAGTCGAAGCCAGGAACACGGGCGTCGAACACGAGCAACCGCCCAGCCATCAGGCAGAGATTGAACTTCGCAGGGGAGGCTGTGGAGAGCCGGGCTTGGTTCCCCAGCCACGATGAGCAGCAAGAGACCGACGACAGGTCCAGCACAGACCCTTCCCGAGCAGCGGCGGCTGGAGCCGACCGACGGCGGAGAGAAAGCCGAGCAGCGTCGACGGGGTAAGACAAAGGGTGAAGAGCGCAGGGCGCAGCCGGGGGTTGAACACCAAGCGGCGTCGAGAAAAAGAAAACAAACTGGAGAGAGAGAGGGTAAAGAAACAGCCGGGTTCTAGACTGAGCAGTGTCAAAAAATATAAAAAGAAGAATGCGCAGAGCACAGCCAGGGCTCACGGGCTGAACAGGGTCCACGGGGCAAAGAAAGGGGAGCGCGGGAGACGCCATTGAGCCGCGGAGAAGAAGGAAGAGCACGGGAGACGCCATTTTTAGAAGGCGCAGCGGAGAAGAAGGGCGAGCGCGGGAAGGAAGGAAAGCGTGGGAGATGCCATTTTGTGCCAGCGGAGAAGAAGGGGAAGCGCGGGAGGCACCATTTTTGACAGTTAACTCACACCCAAGGATGCCGAAGAGTGGCAGTATCTCTACATTCGACAATGAAGTTCAAGATTGGGCGACATATGTGGAACGTATTGAGGTGTACTGCAGGGCGAATGAAGTGCCAGATGCTAATAAAGCACTGGTTCTGTTAAATTCCATGGGTGCAAAAACTTATGGGTTACTGCGAAATCTAATAACCCCAGAGAAGCCGGTAAACAAGAATTTTGAAAGCATAGTAGAAATCCTACAGGACCACTTAAACCCCACACTGCTGCTGATAGCAGAACGATTTAAGTTCCATAAAAGGAACCAACACAAAGACGAAAGCAATGCTGAGTACATAATGGGACTGCGCAAGCTATCGAAACACTGCCAGTTTGGAGCGGGACTAGCAGATACGTTAAGGGACAAGTTTGTGTGTGGGCTACAAAGTGAAGGAACCCAGAAACGGCTTCTATCAGAAAAGGATCTTACACTGGACAAAGCTTTCAGTATGGCAGTATCACACGAAGCAGCCGCAAGGGGCGCTGCAGAGATACAACGGAGACCGCAAGAATATGGCACCAATGAAATGTCCTATGGAACAGGGAAGTGCTATCGCTGCGGCAGAACAACACATGACCAGAAAGATTGTTGGTTCAAGGACCAAGTGTGCAGACAGTGTGGGAAAGCAGGACACATAGCAAGAGTCTGCAGGTCTGGAAAGAAAACCAACAGTAAGAAATCTCCACTGGAGAAGTACAAAAAGGTGCACCAGGTGATGGACAGTGGTTCAGATGAACAGAAAAGTGACACAGACTCCGGAAGCAAGGAGCTGGGTTGTCTGAAACTACATAATGTAACCAAAATGGAGGATCACCAGACTATCTAGGTTACACTCTAGATAGATGGAGTCCAAGTGAGAATGGAATTGGACACAGGGTCAGCTCTAACAGTCATAAATCAAAGAGACTACAAGCGGCTATTTTCACACATACCCTTGAAAGCTACAGAGATTGTCTTGAAGACGTATACGGGGCAAAAAGTCTACCCCAAAGGAAAAATAAGGGTGAAAGTGACATATAAAGGCCAGGAAATACCTAAAATGGATATATATGTATTGCCAGATGGAGGACCACCACTGCTAGGACGTGAATGGATCCGGAAGATACAATTAGATTGACATTCCATATAGGCACTGAAGGTTGAGGCCAAAAAGGATGACGACGTCATACCTGGACGACTGTCAAAAATGCTAACTGACACAAAAGAAGTGTTCCAGGAGGGACTAGGAACAATAAAAGGAATAACAGCAACGATTAAAATAGAGGAAAATGCAAGCCCAAAGTTTCTGAAGGCCAGACCAGTGCCTTATGCGATCAGACCAGCTGTTGAAGCAGAGCTGGAAGGGTTGGAACGTTCAGGAGTACTGTCCAAAGTGGACTGGAGCGAGTGGGCTACACCCATCGTTCCTGTAATGAAGAGGTCGTTGAGTAATACGTCTGGGGAACCCAAGAAGGTCGGCATCTGTGGGGATTTTAAGGTGACAGTGAACCCAGTCCTTCACACGGTACAATATCCGCTTCCACGAATTGAGGATATTTTCGCCTCGCTATCTGGAGGTAAACGCTTCACCAAAATTGATCTAGCCCAGGCGTACTTGCAAATGGAGGTAGAAGAAGCTTCGAAACAATACCTTACGATCAACACTCATAAAGGTCTCTATCAATACAACCGGCTGGTGTTTGGACTAGCCTCAGCTCCGGCTCTCTGACAAAGGGCGATCGATCAGGTCCTGCAAGGGATTCCAGGGACCCAGTGTTATTTGGACGACATCTTGGTCACGGGCGAAAATGACGGTGATCACCTTGCCAACTTGGAGAAGGTGCTCACCAGATTAAAGGAGTATGGGCTACGAGCTAATCGCCACAAGTGCAAGTTTTTCCAGAAACAGATCTCGTATTGTGGCCACGTCATCGATGAAGAGGGGTTACATAAGTCCCCTGACAAGATTGAGGCAGTAGTCAAGGCTCCAGCACCGGAAAATGTGTCACAACTGAAGTCGTTCCTCGGGCTGGTAAACTACTACCACAAGTTCTTACCAAATTTGTCTATGGTAGTACATCCACTGAACACCCTACTGCAAACAGGGGTACCATGGAAGTGGGATGACGAACATAGACGAGCTTTCCAGAAGTGTAAAGTATTGATCACATCAAAAGAGGTGTTGGCCCATTTCAACCCAGCACTACCAATTCATTGCTGTTATTCCTTTTAGTGTTCCTAGTCCCTCCTGGAACACTTCTTTTGCGTCAGTTAGCATTTTTGACAGTACCGTTTGGCATGTGATGCATCACCCTATGGTATTGGAGCGGTGCTGTCGCACAAATTCCCAGACGGGTTGGAGAGGCCAGTAGCCTTTGCGTCTCGGTCACTAACCTCAGCCGAGCGCAACTATGCCCAGATTGACAGGGATGCCCTCAGCCTAGTATGGGGAGTAAAAAAATTCAACCACTATCTGCATGGGCAGAAGTTCACCTTGCTGACTGACCACCAACCACTTGTCTCCATCTTTAATCCTAAGAAGGGTGTTCCAGTGATGACTGCACAGCGGTTACAAAGATGGTCCCTGCTTCTAGGGGCGAATCAATATGAAATAGAATATAAAGGCATGAAACAGCATGGGAAAGCTGATGGGCTATCGCGCCTGCCACTGCCTACTGTGGAGGAAGCACCAGCAGTGGACCCTATCGAGATATTTTATTCGTCAATAATTGAACGATTGCCAGTAACAAACGCGGATATAGAGACGGAGACCCGAAATGATCCGACGCTGTCGCGGGTATATGAATTGACGGTGAGGGGATGGCCAACACATGGCGACTCACTGTTGCCAGCATTCTCATCCAGAAGAGAACAGCTGTCAGTATGCCAGGGGACAGTGATGTGTGGATCCAGAGTGGTGATTCCACCCAAGTCAAGGGAGAGAGTGCTAAATGAGCTACATGAAGGTCATCTGGGGGGAGTGAAAATGAAAAGCCTTGCTAGGGCTTATGTGTGGTGGCTGGGAATCGATCAACAAATCGAAGACCTAACTAAGAGCTGCTTAGGATGCCAGAAGGTCCAAAATGCACCACCACATGCCCCTCTACACCCATGGGAGTGGCCCTCCTCTCCATGGCAACGGGTGCATATTGATTTCGCTGGTCCATTCATGGACTCAATGTTCTTAATAGCAGTGGATGCTCATTCAAAGTGGCCTGAGGTGATAAAAATGTCTTCAACCACTACAGAGAAAACGATTGCAGTCCTACGGACCATATTTGCCAGAAACGGTTTGCCAGAGCAGATTTGCTCTGATAATGGACCACAGTTTGTGTCCGACGAGTTCCAAAAATTTATGAGAAGGAATGGGGTAAGGCATTACACATCCGCCCCGTATCATCCAGCCATACATGGATTGGCTGAGAGGTTCGTACAAACCTTTAAGAAGGCGATAAAGGCCATGTGCGACTATGAAATTCCACTACAGCATAAGATGGACAATTTCTTATTAGCCTACCGAAACGCGACACATGCAGTTACCAACCAGACCCCGGCCATGATGTTCTTTAACTGAAGGTTGAGATCTCGTCTGGACTTGCTCAGACCAAATGTGCGAAGAAATGTTGAGGACAAACAATTGCAGCACATCAATGAGAAGCCAACAAGGAGCTTCTATGTAGGGCAACCAGTCTTGGCCCGTGACTATCGAACAGAGAAATGGCAACCCGGAACGATATGTACAAGGCAGGGGCCATTAATGAACACAGTGGATGTCGGGGAGAACATTGTGAGACGCCACGTCGATCAGATCTTAGCGTCACAGGAACGCGTCAACCCCATGTCTCGAGTACCTGGGGATGAAACCGACATACCGGTAGCATCTACTTCAGACCCAGTAGCAGTGGAACCCGATGAACTACCCGATGAAAAGGGGTCAGAATCACCTCTGCACCAAGAACAAGAACCTCCGGAAAGGCGCTATCCCAAAAGGGTCAGGAAGCCGCCCCAAAGACTGAATCTATAAATGGACTTTTGTTGTTTAATGTACATGTTGAAATGTTAATTGTTATTTGAATATTAAGGGTATTACTAATCTAAAAGGGGAAGAATTGTAGTGTATGTGCCTTTAAGTCAGAACTACTTTTAAAGCTCCTGTATACTGTAGTACCGGCAGTGACCACACCGGTATATAAGCTTTGCACATGCCTCTGTACCCCCAGTCTTGAGACTACCCTCCTCCAGTAAAGACCTGTTTATTGTTAATGTACAGCATCCGTGTGATTATTTAATAACAGCATATCCTCTGAATCACGGATCCAACAGTCACTACTTGTAAGCTGCTGAGATCAATCAGAGAAAAACTGTTAGCAGCTGTTTATGTTCTTACTCAGAGCGAGGTGCTGGTTCAGAGAGAAGGATGTACTCAGAGGGACAGTGACGGATTAGAGCACCTGTTCTTTATTGTGTTAAGCACCTGCTTGCAAATTTCTGGCTCCAGGGTGGTCTTAGAGCTGGGCAGTACTATGCTGAGATCCTAAGGGCTCACAGCTTTGGGGATTGTGAGACTTGGAAGAATTGGAGTGTGGGTAATGGAGTTTAGTAGCATTGTGGTGGAGATACTGAAATTTAACATCATCGGAAGGGGTTATTCCTGAGGTGTGGCAGCATTGGGAGTTGTCCAAGGATTTGACAGAACTGGGGTGTGGGTGGAACGTGGGGTCTGCCAGCATTGTGGTGGTGGGGAGAGGGCTGTCAAATTGAGTAAGAGGTTTGTAAGAAGTCCCCCAGAGATGGTGACAAAGGATTTTAGATTGGTCTGAGAAAATAAAGAAATAAATTTGTATTTAATAGGAAATAAACAAATGGCTCCTTTAATAAATATAAATTGCACATTTACACAACCCCTAGTACATACATCGGAACTGATTTTAACGTTGGGTGCACTTCAGGCAGGCAGTGGGTGCAGAGATCACACCACCCACCCAATGAGCGCCAAGGAAAAGCACAAAACATTTTCATCCTTGGGCCTCATTACAATAATCTCAGTGAGTTGTCAGTGCAGAGCAAGTGCTGATAGGCAGCTTGTTGATCTAGATTGGAGGAGTGGAGAGAGGGGGGGAGTAGGAAATCCAGTTGCTCCTCCACAGAGCATTTAACAATCCATTTAAGGAATGCTGGGTCGGCCGCTAAATGCTCAGATCCACAGGGCAAAGTGTGCGATCCACCCAGCGGAAAACCAAAATTACATCAACAATAACTTGCATTTATATAGCACCTTTGAAGTAGTAAAACATCCCAAGGCGCTTCACAGGAGCGATTATCAAACAAAATTTGAAACGCGCCACATAGGAGGTATTAGGAGAGGTGACCAAAAGTTTGGTCAAAGAGTTGGGTTTTAAAGAGCATCTTAAAGGAGGAGAGAGAGTTAGAGAGGTGGAGAAGTTTAGGGAGGGAATACCAGAGCTTAGGGCCTAAGCAGCCAAAGGCACGGCCCCCAATGGTGAAGCAGTGAAAATCGGGGATGTGCAAGAGACCAGAATTGGAGAAGCACAGATATCTCGGAGGTTTGTAGGGTTGGAGAAGGTTACAGAGATAGGGAGGGGTGAGGCCATGGAGGGATTTGAAATTGGGAGTAAATTGGGATATGAGCAGCATAGTTATGGGTGAACGAGGTGGTGGCGAGTGTCCTACTTGTGGTATTGTAATCCTGATTTGCATATTTAAGTAGGTTCTCACCTGTTTCATGTTGAGTGCCTGCTTCCTGGCCTGCTTTCAAAATTGCAGCGGTTCAGAGTTGGCGGGAGTGGGTCGATAAGTGCTCTGCCGCAATTTTTGGCTCTTTACTGCTTCATTCCCACCCGAAAATGGGGATAAAAATTGGCTCCTTGGAACAAAATTGATCTCATAAAACATTCAAAACGTTATGTTTTATGCAGCCTGTGGCTGCTGAGGTGTGGAAATAGGCCAGGGTGGAAATCTCCAGTGAAAGAATTAGGGAAAACGTTTCTAAGACTTCTGTCCAAAGATAATGAATTGGTTTCTAGAAAATAACTCATTAGTGCTTTGCTTACCTGCTGCAGCCAGAAAAAGAGCCAGCACAGCTGTACAAACACATTTTTGTGTAAGCAATGACTGCTTTTTTTAATTCTCACTCTAAACAGAATAAAGCACAAAAGCCTTAATCACTCCACTTTGTGGCTCTTTCTGAGTCAGTGTCTTTCTCTGAAGTAAAAAAAATAATCATCTGTTAGCAGTTTTTCCCTGATACTTTACCTCAAGAAGGTTTCTGAAATCATCTTTCCACTCATTTTCATATAATTTGGAAAAATAATCATGATTAGTGTTATAGCCTGAGAAAAGTCATGCTTCAAATTTTGCAATGGAAAAACAATAATTGTTATTAAATTCTCACTCTAATATAAAGCAAATCTGCTCTACTCATCACTGTTCCTATCTCCGTCTTTGACTATCAGTCATTAGATTGTCTCCAAAGTAAAATATAAGCACTTCAAAATAGTTTTTCAATGAATTTTTAACTCAAAATTTCTTATAAATTTCATCCTCCAGCTGTTTTTAAATCATTTGGAAAAACAAACGAACTTCCAAATGGTGTTTGTGCAGGTAAGCATCCAAAATATTCAAAGGAGCCTGACCCCAGGATTTCTGAGTCAGGGACACTGAGGTAAGCAGAAGTTGCATTCTGCCCCAAATCCACCTCCCACCCCCACAACGAATTTCAGGGCCCACATATTTAAATATAGACATTTTTATCTTGCTAAAAAGTGTGGAGCTGAATTTCCTAATTTGGTGATGGCAGCATAACCTGGGTGTGCGATGAGTCTAGATTTCAATGCAGGGCAGGAAGGGGGAAAGGTGTGTAGGATCGTGTGCTTGAAGCCTCGGGAGGGTAAAAGAAAGTCCAGAGAAGCTATAATCATCACAATCAATTATCAATAATAATAATACTAATCATTATCATTCATCTTTATATATGATCTTCAATGTAAAAATTTAAAAACCGGGAACGAGTCTTCAAACAGCCACGTTGCCATTTTTACGGCAGTGGCTGAGGAGCCGTGCGAGTGTCCCGCCCTGGAGAGGTGGGACACTTCATTAACATATTTAAATCAGTGCAATTGGGAGCCTAATTTAAATTTAACAGCTGCCAGTTCAGTTTTCCAGGGCTTGGAAAACCCAACAGTAAAAGGGAGGCAAGAGCTGCCAGCTCCACAAGGGAAGTGCCTTTTACAACACACCTTGTGGGCCAGGAGGGGCAGGAATGCTTCGCCCGGCACCTCAAGGAAGCGTTCGGTCTCCACCCTGCTGACCGTGGCTGCTCTCTTCGCCCGCCCCCCATTGTGATCACCGACCTAATGAACACTTATGAACAGATTCACTTATTTCATTCAGTTCAACTTGTCTTTGTGTAAAAGTACAAAATAATAAAAATACTACAATTCCTTCTCCATATCAATGGGTAGACATTTAAAAATAACTTCTTTTCCAAATCTTTTCTGTGAAAAAATAGTCAACCACTCTCAAAATGTGACACTAGAAACATAGAAACATAGAAGATAGGAGCAGGAGTAGGCCATTCGGCCCTTCGAGCCTGCTCCGCCATTCAACGAGATCATGGCTGATCATCCAAACCCTAGCACCCGGTCCCTACACCGACAGCCATCCCACCCAAGCCCTATCCCCGTAACCCCATAACCCCACGTATTTAATCCCCCCTAACACTAAGGGTCAATTTTTTTATCATGGCCAATCAACCTAACGCGCACATCTTTGGACTGTGGGAGGAAACCGGAGCACCCGGAGGAAACCCACGCAAAGACGGGGAGAATGTGCAAACTCCACACAGACAGTCACCCGAGGCCGGATTTGAACCCGGGTCCCTGGCGCTGTGAGGCAACAGTGCTAACCACTATGCCACCGTACTTTAAGACCATTTAATCTTTTTATAGTCTTATAATGTGTTGTTTGCATACTGCCCAGCTCAGTAGGAATAAAGCAGAAATAACTTACCAACATACAAAATTGACGGGCAGGCAAGCACCAGCTGGTCCATCAAGCCTGCCTCACACCATGATGACCGGACTATCATTGCTGAACACTTCTTCCCTCTCCATCCCAACCCCGCAACCTCACCCACTCCCACAGCCATGTAATCTCCTGGGAGAGGTGAAAAAACCACAGAAAAATCCCAGGGCCAATAAGGGAAAAAGTACTCTGTAAAATTCCTCTTATACACACTTGTAGAGCAGTAGAGAGAAAATGAATGCCAATGGTAGCAGGGCTAGGGAGAACGTCAGCAGTTCTGTCATAATCTCCTTTCAGTTGATGGCAGAGACATTTCATACTCTGACTCAACTCTAGGCCAAGCACAGTTATCATAGAGGTGCCAGCATCAACAATGACAACAAGGAACTTTGCTTGATGGTGGCCAGAGGTATTCATAGGTAGATAAGTATATTGCCAGCAGAAGTATGTATGCGGCTGTGAAACACCAGAGCAAACTGGGGAAGGAGTGTTTAACAATATTTAGGGCCAAGGCAAATCAGAGTAAATCTTTGGAGATAATTACTGGACAGCTCAGCTTTAGCTTGGATAATAATCCCAGCTCTTCAACAAGGTTGCTTTACTGAGCTCTGCAATTGCAAGATGACTAGTATTAATTTAGACACGCTAAAGGAACGAGCAATCATGTTCTTGATACATTGCTGCAAGTTCTATTGCATTAGACAACATCCCTGAAAGATATAAGAAGAATGATCCAGAGAGATGTAAGGTTCGCAAAATTCCCACATTCCCCCAAGGTTATTAATAAAAGGGACCCTGTATGGACAATTTAAAAAGGGATACCCAAAAAGATGGCGTCCGCACCTCGTGACCAAAAGCCTGTAAGATTTTAAAAGCTTGGACTCTGTGGCACAAACAGGCAGCTTTGGGAAATCAAAACGTAAAATGCATTTCTGTGAAAAGGGCTTTGTGTTTGAAAAGCCAGACAGCTAGGCAAACACTGAATATGCATTACGTCAGATCGAAACAGATCAAACCCAGTTAGGCCTAAGCATAAGGCCATTAGTTTGTCTGCATAAATAATCGGAAACAGCTCGAGGGAGCCACCAAGGCTGGACAGGCCGATTAAATGCATTAATGACAATACAACCCGGACATCAGGGCCATCAGGTGCGATAAACAGCCATCTAAAGCCAGTTAATTTAGATTGGTATAATCATTTAAAACAGCCCACCAAAAGTTAAACAATGGACTGACCTGATTTGGTGTGCAGATAAGGAGTGGAAGAACGGGTATAATTGGAGGCCCATCAGTAGCAATCGCTCTCTGGACTCTGACCTCTTGTCAGAGCAAAAGACACATTGATAAAAACCAAATGCCTAGTTATAAGCTGGCATTTGGGGAAGAATTTAGCAGTGTATGTATGTATGGACAGTGAGAATAAGTTGGCTATTGAACATTGCGAATAAGCTGGCATTAAACGCGAGTGTCCACGCCCACGACGAATATGCTGGCGTTTGACGCTTGGGTAGTAAAATCAAACCAGCAGTAAAATCGCCAACCGCCCCACAACCGCAATGTTACCGCCGAGGGAGAAGAAGAAGAGAACCCATCGCGACGGGACGACGACAGTAACTGAGGAGAGGGAAGGTGTGTCGCAGCAACAGCTCCAGCACCGCGCCCTGAGACCACGTGGCGACAGAGTACCCCAAAGGACAGAAGACCAAACCTCAAAACTCGCAACTGTTAAAGCAACAGGCTTTGGATTGGTGAGCATGAATTCCTGGCCCCTCATAGCTTAATCTAGTTAGGTATAGGGGGTGGGATAAGGATAAGGAGATTGTTGATGTAGTTGTTTTTCCCTCGATGTGCTGTGTGTTCCCCATTACCTGTATAAGCATAATTTTTGTTTATGCCTGTATTTTATACCAGTGACTCCTCATAAGACTGTTTTATTCTGTTTTAATAAAATCTTGGTTTTCTTACACCAAACCACTTGTCTACTCGATTTTCTGTATCGCCGCCTGTACCTAAGTCTGGTGTCTAGAATCCAGGGGTGTGGGAACGATTCGAACCGCTCACAGGCAGTCAGGGGCATAACTGACTGGGCGCACGCGCCACACGCCACCCCGTACAGAAAATGGCGACCGCGGCAGGGCACCGGCAGCAGGGTTGCGATACAGTAGACAATGGTTCGGATGAGCAAACCATGATGGAGGAAAGGATTTCTGATTATGTGTTTAGCAAGGTGAATATCACAAAGAAGTGGATCACCACTCTGTTAAGGGCTGGGCGTCTGGTAGATGCAGCAGTTAAGTGGACAGAGGGAAAGGAACACAATAAGTCCTTAGAGAAGGCAGTCTGGCTGATGTGTTTCAAAAAGCAGGTCCAGCTTTTGGACAGGCTCGTTGCAGCACAGGCAGCCGAGTTAAAGGAGTCAGCCCTGCAGATCCAGGATAAGGCTCTAGCAGGGGAGAAGTTATTGGTAGCATTGCAGGCCTTGAATCAGGAGTGTATTTAATGGGAGAACACAAGGCCCAGTTGGAATACCTACAGTGCCAAGTCACCGAAGCCAAGGGAAATGAGTTAAGGTTGCGGGAAAAGAACGCCCGCTTGGCAAGGCAAGTTAGGGAACAAGAAGAGAAAGTACAGGAGGTAAAGGCAGCTTACAAGCTAGCGAGCGAACGGGGGTTTGAGGAGGCAGACCACGGCCCCTGCAAAGAGCGGATAGAAAATCTGAGCCTGGCCCTCAGGAAGGCAAAAGGCATGGTGTGCCTCATAAGCCCAAAGGCAGGTCAGGCGGATTTTATGCGGAACGAGGGGAGGACAGTTCCAACATCACCGGTAGTGCCCAGGGACGACTCGGTTGAGGGACAGGAGGTCTCACGACCACCACCCATAGCGCCAAGTTTCAGCGAGGTCTGGCAGCAAGGGGGGGTGGAGCCAGAGGTGGGAGCTGGGACCGATGTGCCCAGGAGGTTCGGCCCACCCGTCAATGGCGATGATGAGTGACCCCTCCAAATCCAGTTCGTATTACCCTATAGCACCCAACAGCTTAGGGCTATGGTGAACCATATCCCAAAGCTCTCCGAAAAGGGAGACCCCTCGATCCACTTCAGGGACATAGAGCAGGCAGCCAGCATCAACGACTGCGATGGCGCTGAGCATGACAAGATGCTGCTATTCTCCCTGGAGAGTAGCCTCCTCCAATCCCTCTCTGATGAGTGTAAGAGGGGGCAGAGTGAGTATGAGGAGCTCAGAGATGCGGTTCTAGAGGCCATGGGGTTGAATGAGGGAAGTCCTTTCTCCCGTGTGGAGAAGACGGTCCAGCTCGCAGGGGAAACCCCGCAGGCTTTTGTGGACCAGTTATGGCTGGTGTACCGGAGGGCCTGTCCGGGGACGCTGAACCGGGTGTTCCTGAACAGGGATCCCCTGGCCCATTGGCTCCGTTGCCTGGTGGCAAACAGCTTGCCACAGGTCCGGGCCAAGGCAGAAGTCTGGTTCAACCCCAAGAACCCCCAGACCACCGAACTTACGGTGATCAGTCAGTTGACTCTAGCCTATAAAAACGGTAGGGGAACTGATGCACACCCACCTAAGGGGAAGGTGCATGAGGTAAAACCCGGACCAGGTAGGAAAGAGTGGCACCAGGAAGGGAATAACCCCCACAACACAAAGACGAATTGTTACGGGTGCGGGAAGGATGGTCACTGGCGGAAGGAGTGCAAAAACCCTTGGAAAGATAACAAGGGAAAGAATCCCACAGCCCCAGCCCAAAAGGCGGAGGCAGGAATCCCTCCCTCAGCGGTCGAGTCACCTTAGGACACCATGAGGTCCTTATTGACTGGCCAGGGGAGAGTAGCAGCCGCTACCGGTGCTCTGACCCCATCAGCCCCATCCAACCCACAGCCCTGACTAGAGCCAGTGCAGGCTGTTTACCTGTGTTCTCTCCGGTATGATGAATGGAAAAGACCCCTCATGGAGATGGAGGTAGAAAAGGTGACGGGGACCTATCTGTTGGACATGGGGACATCATGCACCGTGGTCTACTCAGCTAATCCCACCACCTAGCCTCTATCCAATGGGGTCCCATACAGTCTGTCAGGGTTCACAGGCAAATAACAAGCCGGATCGTTTTCCATCCCGTTCGCCATTCGTTTAGGACCGCTCCGCTCCAAGTGGACCTGTGTCCTGATGAAGTGGAAAGTGGAGGGTGGAAGAGGGGTCCTGGGAGCCGACTTTATTGTAGGCCACGGGATCCTAGTAGATTTGAGAAATCATTGCCTATGGGGGGCAGGTAAAGGAAAGGACGGTGAGGCAGTAATTGTTACGTCCGTGTATAAGAAGACACAGACTGCAGAGAACGGTACAATAGGTGTTTACTCAACGTGGCTCAGACTGCAACTGATCTGTACAGATTACTACTCAGCATTATATACAGGTGTGGTCACTGCTGGTGTTGAAACGGATTTTTTTGGTCCTCAATCTGGTTCAGTACAAACACTGAGTCGAATACTGGTTTAGTTCAACAGTTGTTTTATTCTGTTGTCCCGGGAGACTTACTCTGATACAGCACCGTTCTGACTCCAGCAGAGTCTCGACAGGTTCCACCAGAGCAAGCAATCTTTCATACAGTGGGTCACATTATTATACTTTACTTTTGAAAAGACATTAACACATCGTACATTCTACACCAATCCCGAGCGAGGCACGTACACAGTTTAAAGTGATGTCCTGGCCTGGCAGTTTGAAATAAAGAAGTCACAGTTCACTGAATGGTTTATAATATAGAAAATATGCAGGTAATGGTTTCACGATCACCTAATCATTATGGTAATGCATGGTAATGTGTTTTCGGATCGCCTATTGTCAGTATACCCTTTGCACTCCACCCTACATTGTTCCACCAGCAAGGTGTGACATCGTGGGTGCCAGCCATATTAGCATTTTACTTCCTGCTGCCTTCAGTTTCTTGAATTAACATGATCATCTCTCACAATATGCAAGTGACTCAGCGATGTCGACATTGCACCACCATTTTAGGCTAACAGGGTCCTCCATTTTAGGTTGGCAGGGTCCTTGGCCATGCGGAGTGAGTTGTTACCTTATTTTTGCATTCTATATTCTCACTGGTACTACAGTATACATGAGCTGTAAAAAGTAGTTTCCCCCTTAAAGGTACATACATTACAATTCCTCCCCTTTTAGATTAACAGTACAATAACACTCATTTAACAATTAAATATCAAACTAATTACAATTAACACTTTTAACATGCAACATTAGCTGAAAATTGTCTATTCATAAATTCAGTCTTTGGGGAGGCTTCCTGATCCTTTCTGGATAGCGCCTTTCCGAGTGTCTTGTTCTTGGTGCGGAGGCGATTCTGGCCCCCTGTCGTCGGTTGGTTCATCAGCTTCCGATGCTACTGTTTCTGGGGTAGATGCTACCTGTACGTCGGGTTCATCACCAGGTACGTATGGGCGAGGCATGGGGTTGACTTGTTCCTGTGACTCTAGGATCTGGTCAGCATGGCATCTCACGATGCTCTCCCCAACGTCCACTGTGTACATTAGTGGGCCCTGCCGTGTGCATATCGTTCCTGGCTGCCATTTTTATGTTCGGTAGTCGCGGGCCAAGACTGGTTGCCCTACATTGAAGCTCCTTGTTGGCTTCTCATGGATGTGCTGGAATTGCTTACTCTCAACATCTCTTCGTACGTTTGGTCTGAGAAAATCCAGGCGAGATCTTAACCTTTGGTTAAAGAACATCATGGCTGGGGCCTGGTTGGTGACTGCATGTGTCGCATTCCGGTAGGCGAACAGGAAACTGTCCACCTTGTGCTGCAGCGGAATGTTTTCATTGTACATAGCCTTTATTGTCTTCTTAAAGGTTTGTACGAACCTCTCAGCCAATCCATTTGTGGCTGGATGATATGGGGCGGATGTGTAATGCCGTACCCCATTCTTTTTCAAGAACCTCCGGAACTCTTCGGACACAAACTGTGGTCTGTTGTTGGAGCAAATCTGTTCTGGCAAGCCATTCCTGGCAAAAATGGTCCGTAGGACTGCAATAGTTTTCTCCGTGGTGGTGGAGGACATTTTGATCACCTCAGGCCATTTCGAGTGCGCATCCACGGCTATTAAAAACATTGAGTCCATGAATTGACCAGCAAAATCAATATGCACCCGTTGCCATGGAGATGAGGGCTACTCCCATGGGTGTAGAGGGGCCTGTGGTGGTGCATTTTGGACTTTCTGGCATCCTGAGCAGCTCTTGGTCAGGTCCTCGATTTGTTTATCGATTCCCGGCCACCACACATAAGCCCTGGCTAGGCTTTTCATTTTTACCCCTCCCAGATGACCCTCATGAAGCTCATTGAGCACTCTATCCCTTAACTTGGCTGGAATTACCACTCGGGATCCACACATCAAGGTCCCCTGGCACACTGACAGCTGTTCTCGCCTTGTCGAGAATGCTGGCAACAGTGAGTCGCCATGTGCTGGCCATCCCTTCACCGTCAAATCATATACCCGAGACAGTGTCAGGTCATTTCGGGTTTCCTTTTCGATACAAGCGTTAGTTACCGGTAAGTATTCAACTATAGTCGAATGGAATATTTCGACAGGATCCACTGCTGGTGCTTCCTCCGCAGTAGGCAGTGGCAGGCGTGATAGCCCATCAGCATTTCCATGCTGTTTCGTGCCCTTATATTCAATCTCATAGTGGTGCGCCCCTAGAAAAAGTGACCATCTTTGTAGTCGTTGTGCAGTCATCACCGGAACGCCCTTCTTTGGATTAAAAATGGAGACAAGAGGCTGGTGATCAGTCAGCAAGGTGAATTTCTGCCCGTGCAGATAGTGATTGAACTTTTTCACTCCCCACACTAGGCTGAGGGCCTCCCTGTCAATCTGGGCGTAGTTACGCTCGGCTGAGGTTAGTGATCGTGACGCAAAGGCTATTGGCCTCTCTGAGCCGTCCGAGAATTTGTGCGACAGCACCGCTCCAATGCCGTAGGGTGACGCATCACATGCCAACTGAATTGGTAATGCTGGGTTGTAATGGGCCAATACCTCTTTCGATGTGATTAGTCTTTTGCTCTTCTGGAAAGCTCGTCTACATTCATCACTCCACTTCCATGGCACCCCAGTTTGCAGTAGGGTGTTCAGTGGGTGTAGTATTGTAGACAAATTTGGCAAGAACTTATGGTAGTAGTTTACCAACCCGAGGAACGACCTCAGTTGTGACACATTTTCTGGTGCTGGAGCCTTGACTACTGCCTCAATCTTCTCTGGGGACTTATGTAACCCCTCTTTATCGATAACGTGGCCACAATACGAAATTTGTTTTCTAAAAAACTCGCATTTGGGGCGGTTAGCTCGGAGCCCATATTCCTGCAATCTAGTGAGCACCTGCTCCAGGTTGGCAAGGTGATCACTGTCATTTTCGCCCGTGACCAGGATGTCGTCCAAATAACACTGGGTCCCTGGGATCCCTTGCAGGACTTGTTCCATTGCCCGCTGCCAAATAGCCGGAGCTGATGCTACCCCGAATACCAGCCAGCTGTATTGGTAGAGACCTTTATGGGTGTTGATTGTGAGGTATTTTTTTTATGCTTCTTCTACCTCCATTTGCAGATACGCCTGGGCCAGATCAATCTTAGTGAAGCGTTTCCCTCCAGATAGCGAGGCGAAAATATCTTCAATCCGCGGAAGTGGATATTGTACGGTGTGAAGGGCCGGGTTCACTGTTACCTTAAAGTCCCCACAGATGCAAACCTTCTTTGGTTCCCCAGGCGTGCTGCTCAATGACTTTTTCATCACAGGGACGATGGGTGTAGCCCACTCGCTCCAGTCTACCTTGGACAGTACACCTGAACATTCCAGACTCTCCAGCTCTGCTTCGACGGCTGGGCGGATCGCATAAGGTACCGGTCTGGCCTTAAAAATTTTTGGTCTTGCGTTTTCTTCAATTTTAATCGTCGCTGTCATGCCTTTTAGTGTTCCGAGTCCTTGCTGGAACACTTCTTTCGCGTCAGTTAGGATCTTTGACAGTCGCCCAGGTGTGACGTCATCATCCTTTTTTCAGCCACAGTCAGTGCCTGTATGGAATGCCAATCCAGTTGTATTTTCCGGATCCATTCACGTCCCAGTAATGGTGGTCCTCCATCTTGCAATACGTACAGGTCTAGTTTTGATGTTTCCTTACCGTTATATATAACGGTCACCCTTATTTTTCCTTTGGGGTAGACTTTTTGCCCCGTGTACGTCTTCAAAATAATTTTTGTGTCTCTCAAGGGTATGTGTGAGAATAGCCGCTCGTAGTCCCGTCGATTTATGACTGTTAGGGCTGATCCTGTGTCCAATTCCATCTTTACCTGGACTCCTGCTATCTTGAGAGTGACCCAAATGGTTCGGTGATCCTGCGTTGTGATCACATTATGTAGTTTCAGACAACTCAGTTCCCTGCTTTCGGAGTTGTTATCACTCTTTTGTTCATCTGAACTATTCTCCGTCATCTTATGTACCTTCTGGTACTTTCCTTTGATAGGTTTCTTATTGCTGGTTTTCTTTCCCGACCTGCAGATTCGTGCTATGTGTCCTACTTTTCCACACTGTCTGCACACTTTGACTTTGAACCAGCAATCATTCTGGTCGTGTGTTGTTCTGCCGCAGTGATAGCACTTCTCTGTTCCATATGACATTTCGTTTGTGATATATTCTTGTGGTCTCTGTTGTATCTCTGCAGCGCCCCGTTCTGCTGCTTCATATGATACCGCAATGCTGAAAGCCTTTTCTAGTGTAAGGTCCTTTTCAGATAAAAGCCGTTTCTGGGTTCCTTCACTTTGAAGCCCACACACAAACTTGTCCCTTAAGGCATCTGTCAGTCCCGCTCCAAACGGGCAGTGTTTCGATAGTTTGCGCAGTTCTGTTAAATAATCAGCATTGCTTTCATCCTTATGCTGGTTCCGTTTGTGAAACTTGAATCCTTCTGCTATCAGCAGCGATGTGGGGTTTAAATGTTCCTTTAGTATTGTTACTATGTCTTCAAAACTCTTTTCCATTGGCTTCATTGGGGTTACTAGATTTTGTAATAAACCATACGTCTTTGCACCCATTAAATTTAACAATACCAACGCTTTCTTGTCATCTGACACCCCATTTGCCTTGCAGTACACCTCTATTCGTTCGACAGCACAGTGGCATAGTGGTTAGCACTGTTGCCTCACAGCGCTAGGGACCCGGGTTCGAATCCGGCCTCAGGTGACTGTCTGTGTGCAGTTTGCACATTCTCACCGTGTTTGCGTGGGTTTCCTCCGGGTGCTCCGGTTTCCTCCCACAGTCCAAAGATGTGCGGGTTAGGATGATTGGCTATGATAAATTGACCCTTAGTGTTAGGGGGATTAAATACGTGGGGTTACGGGGATAGGGTGGGATATGTGTTGGTGTAGGGGTTACGGGGATCGGGTGGGATATGTGTCGGTGCTGGCTCGATGGGCCGAAATGGCCTCTATCTGCACTGTGGGGTTTCTGTGATTCTGTGACATATGTAGTCCAATCTTCGACTTCATTGTCAAATGCGGTGATACTGCCACTCTTCGGCATTTTGGGTGTGGTTTAAAATGGCGTCTCCCAATGGCTTAAATTGGCGGCTCCCGCGCTTTCCTTCTTCCCCCGCTGCTGCCAACGCTGCTCCCGGCGGTGCTCGTGGCAATGGCGGCGCCCTGTAGGTTTCGCGTGCTTCTCCTGCGCTGCTGCCAACGCCGCTCTCGGCGGTCCTCATGGCAATGGCGGCGCCTCGCGGGTTTCTGCGCGTCTCTCTCTCCCTCTCTACGACGCAGCTCGACCCCTGAACACTGGCTGCGCCCTGTGCGCTCTGCCCTCTCTCTCTCTCCCCCGTCGATGCTGCTCGGCCCTTTGCTGTGCCGCTCGGTCGGGCTCTAGCCCACCGCTGTCTGGGTAGGGTCTGCGCACTACCTGTTGCCAGCCAGTTTCGCTGGACCACCTCAACTGGAAAGCCAAGCCTAGTGCTCGACAGCCTCCCCCGCAATTCTCGAGTCTCTGCTGGATGACTGGGCGGTTGCCCGTGGTCGACGCCCGAGTCTCTGGCCTTGACCTCCAATCCACTGATCTCCAGGAACGAATCCCCGGGAGGTGATGCAGAGTTGCAGGTAGGTTCGAACCTGCCTCATCGCCAATGTTACGTCCGTGTATAAGAAGACACAGACTGCGGAGAATGGTACAATAGGTGTTTACTCAATGTGGCTCAGACTGCAACTGATCTGTACAGATTACTACTCAGCGTTATATACAGGTGTGGTCACTGCCGGTACTACAGTATACATGAGCTGTAAAAAGTAGTTCCCCCCTTAAAGGTACATACATTACAGTAGTGACCCTGGGAAAGGAAGGGAAGGGGATCCTATGCACCATGAAGCCCAAAGAGGGTTATAACCTTGAGCTAATGGTCAGTTACGCCCCACAGGAGTTCCAGGCATTTGTGCAGGCCCACCTAGCCACATTTGCCACACAAAGACATGACTGCAGGAGGGTCAACGGGTTTGAGGTCAGCATAGACGGGGACCCCATGGCCCGACCACAGAAACCGTATAACTTCCCCAGGGAAGCAGAGCCAGACAAGCATGCTAAGCTTGAATAAAGGAGACTATGAAGGTATGAGAGTGGAATTGAGTGGAGTGGATTGGGAAAATAGATTAAAGGGTAAGACGATACATGATCAGTGGTGTACATTTAAGGAGTTATTTTACAACTTCCAAAAAATATATATTCCACTGAGAAGAAAAGGGTGTAAAAGAAAAGACAGCCATCCATGGCTAAGTAAAGAAATTAAGTATAGTAATCGACTAAAAACAAGGGCATATAAGGTAGCCAAATCTAGTGGGAGGATAGAGGATTGGGAAAACTTTAAAAGACAGCAAAAAATAACAAAAAGATTGATTAAGAAATGGAAGATAGATTATGAAAGTAAATTAGCAAAAAATATGAAAACAGATAGTAAGAGTTTTTATAGTTATATGAAAAGAAAAAGGGTGGCTAAAGTAAATGTTGGTCCCTTGGAGGATGAGACCGGGAAATTAATGGTGGGAAATATGGAGATGGCAAAAACACTGAATGAATATTTTGTATCAGTCTTTACAGTAGAGGACACTAAGAATATCCCAACACTGGACAAACAGGGGGCTATAGGGGGGGAGGAGCTAAACACGATCAAAATCACTAAAGAAGTGGTACTCGGTAAAATAATGGGACTCAAGGCGGATAAATCACCTGGACCTGATGGCTTACATCCTAGGGTCTTGAGGGAAGTGGCGGTGGGGATTGTGGATGCATTGGTAATAATTTTCCAAAACTCCCTGGACTCAGCAAAGGTCTCGGCAGACTGGAAAACTGCTAATGTAACACCCTTATTAAAAAGGGCAGTAGACAGAAGGCTGGAAACTATAGACCGGTTAGCCTAACATCTGTGGCAGGTAAAATTTTGGAGTCCATTATTAAGGAGACAGTAACAGGACATTTGGATAATCATAATTTAATAGGACAAAGTTAGCATGGTTTTATGAAGGGGAAGTCATGTTTGACAAATTTGCTGGAGTTCTTTGAGGAAGTTACATATAGGGTGGATAAAGGGGAACCAGTGGACGTAGTGTATTTAGACTTCCAAAAGGCATTTGACAAGGTGCCACACAAAAGATTATTGCTTAAGATAAAAAATCACGGGATTGGGGGTAATATTCTGGCATGGATAGAGGATTGGTTAACAGAAGGCAGAGAGTTGGGATAAATGGTTCATTCTCAGACTGGCAATCAGTAACTAGTGGTGTTCCGCAGGGGTCAGTGCTGGGTCCCCAACTCTTTACAATCTATATTAACGATTTGGAGGAGGGGACCGAGTGTAACATATCAAAGTTTGCAGATGATAATAAGATGGGAGGGAAAGTAGTGAGTGAGGAGGACATAAAAAACCTGCAAGGGGACATAGACAGGCTAAGTAAGTGGGCAGAGATTTGGCAGATGGAATACAATACTGGAAAGTGTGAGGTTATGCACTTTGGCAGGAAAAATCGTAGAGCAAGTTATTATCTTAACGGCAAGAAACTGGAAAGTACTGAAGTACAAAGGGATCTGGGGGTCCTGGTGCACGAAACTCAAAAGGTTAGTATGCAGGTGCAGCAAGTGATTAAGAAGGCCAATGGAATGTTGGATTTCATTGCTAGGGGGATAGAATATAAAAATAGGGAGGTATTGCTTCAGTTGTACAAGGTATTGGTGAGACCGCACCTGGAATACTGCATACAGTTTTGGTGTCCATACTTAAGAAAAGACATACTTGCTCTCGAGTCAGTACAAAGAAGGTTCACTCGGTTAATCCCGGGGATGAGGGGATGGACATATGAGGAGAGGTTGAGTAGATTGGGACTCTACTCATTGGAGTTCAGAAGAATGAGAGGCGATCTTATTGAAACATATAAGATTGTGAAGGGGTTGGATCGGGTGGATGCGGGGAGGATGTTCCCGATGATGGGTGAAACTAGAACTAGGGGGCATAGTCTTAGAATAAGGGGCTGCTCTTTCAAAACTGAGATGAGGAGGAACTACTTCACTCAGAGGGTGGTAGGTCCATGGAATATGCTGCGCCAAAAAGCTGTAGAAGCTACATCATTACATAAATTTAAAACAGAAATGGACAGTTTCCTAGAAGTAAAGGGAATTAAGGCTTACGGGGAGCGGGCAGGAATTTGGACATGAGTCTAGGTTCGGATTGGACATGGCCCTGTGGGTAGCAGAGCGGGCCCAGGGGCTGTGTAGCCTGATCCTGCTCCTATTTCATGTGTCTAATTCTGTTAGATTCAGGAGATGGTTCTGTGATAGTAGATTGGCGGTTAGGATCAGATCAGCCATGATCTTATTGAATGGCGGAGCAGGCTCGAGGGGCCGATTGGCCTACTCCTGCTCCTATTTCTTATGTTCTTATGTTCTTATGACATGGAAGCAGCCATGTCCTCTTTGGTACAGCAGGGAGTTCTGAGGCCGATAGCCACCTACGTAAACTCTCCATTGTGGCCGGTTAGAAAGCCAGACAATTCCTGGAGGGCCACGGTGGACTATCGGGTGCTCAATAGTAACATCCCAGCCTGTGCACCCACGGTAGCAGCAGTTGCCGACCTGATAGGAAGTATCCCAGCATCCGCGACCACTTTCACGGTGCTGGATATTTCCAATGGGTTTTGGTCCATCCCTTTAAGGAGGGAAGATCAGTACAAGTTTGCCTTTACGTTTAAAGGGCAACAGTACACGTGGAACTGCTTGCCTCAAGGTTTCCATAAGAGCCCCAGCATTTTCCATCAGTGCATGGCAAACACTTTAAAGGAGCTCAGCCAGCCCAGACAGTTGGTACAATATGTGGATGACCTGCTTCTCTTCACCGATTCGAGAGAGGAGCATGGCCCACTATTTGTTGTGTCTGTGTATAATAAGACACAGACTGCAGGAGAAACGGTACAACAGGTGTTTACTGAATGAGGGTTAATCTAGAACTAACTGTACAGATCACTACTCAGGGTTTATATACAGGTGTGGTCACTGCTGGTACTACAGTATACAGGAGCTGTAAAAAGTAGTTCTCTCCCTTAAAGGTACATACATTACAATTCCTCCCCTTTTTGATTAACAGTACCATAACACTCATTTAACAACTAAATATCAAACTAATTACAATTAACACTTTTAACATGCAACATTAGCTGAAAATAGTCTATTTATAAATTCAGTCTTTGGGGAGGCTTCCTGATTCTTTCTGGATAACGCCTTTCCCGAGTGTCTCGCTCTTGGTGCAGAGGCGATTCTAGCACCCTGTCGCCAGTTGATTCATCAGCTTCCAATGCTATTGTTTCTGAGGTAGATGCGGCCTGTACGTCAGGTTCCTCACCAGGTACGTATGGCCGAGGCATGGGGTTGACTCGTTCCTGTGACTCTAGGATCTGGTCAGCATGGCGTCTCACAATGTTCTCCCCAACATCCACTGTGTACATTAGTGGCCCCTGCCATGTGCATATCGTTCCTGGTTGCCATTTCTCTGTTCGGTAGTCGCGGGCCAAGACTGGTTGCCCTACATTGAAGCTCCTTGTCGGCTTCTCATTGATATGCTGGAATTGCTTACTCTCAACATCTCTTCGTACATTTGGTCTGAGCAAATCCAGACGAGGTCTCAACCTTCGGTTAAAGAACATCATGGCCGGGGCCTGGTTGGTGACTGCATGTGTCGCATTTCTGTAGGCTAACAGGAAATTGTCCACCTTATGCTGCAGTGGAATGTCGTCATCGCACATGGCCTTTACTGCTTTTTTAAAGGTTTGTACGAACCTCTCAGCCAATCCATTTGTGGCTGGATGATACGGGGCGGATGTGTAATGCCTTACCCCATTCCTTTTCATAAATCTTCGAAACTCTTCGGACACAAACTGTGGTCCGTTATCAGAGCAAATCTGCTCTGGCAAGCCGTTCCTGGCAAAAGTGGTCCGTAGGACTGCAATAGTTTTCTCCGTGGTGGTGGAGGACATTTTGATCACCTCAGGCCATTTCGAGTGCGCATCCACGGCTATTAAAAACATTGAGTCCATGAATGGACCAGCAAAATCAATATGCACCCGTTGCCATGGAGATGAGGGCGACTCCCATGGGTGTAGAGGGGCATGTGGTGGTGCATTTTGGACCTTCTGGCATCCTGAGCAGCTCTTTGTCAGGTCCTTGATTTGCTGATCGATCCCCGGCCACCACACATAAGCCCTAGCAAGGCTTTTCATTTTCACCCCTCCCAGATGACCTTCGTGAAGCTCATTGAGCACTCTCTCCCTTAACTTGGGCGGAATTACCACTCGGGATCCACACATCAAGGTCCCCTGGCATACTGACAGCTGTTCTCTTCGGGATGACAATGCTGGCAACAGTGAGTTGCCATGTGCTGGCCAACCCTTCACCGTCAAATCATATACCCGAGACAGTGTCGGGTCATTTCGGGTCTCCTTCTCTATACCAGCGTTAGTTACTGGCAAGCATTCAATTATAGTCGAATGAAATATTTTGACAGGATCCACTGCTGATGCTTCCTCCGCAGTTGGCAGTGGCAGGCGTGATAGCCCATCAGCGTTTCCATGCTGTTTCGTGCCCTTATACTCAATTTCATATTGGTGCGCCCCTAGAAAAAGGGACCATCTTTGTAGCCGTTGCTCAGTCATCACCGGAACGCCCTTCTTTGGATTAAAGATGGAGACAAGTGGTTGGTGGTCAGTCAGCAAGGTGAACTTCTGCCCGTGCAGATAGTGATTGAACTTTTTCACTCCCCACACTAGGCTGAGGGCCTCCCTGTCAATCTGGGCGTAGTTACGCTCGGCTGAGGTTAGTGACCGAGACGCAAAGGCTACTGGCCTCTCCGAGCCGTCCGGGAATTTGTGCGACAGCACCACTCCAATGCCATAGGGTGATGCATCACACGCCAACCGAATTGGTAGTGCTGGGTTGAAATGAGCCAACACCTCTTTTGATGTGATCAATGCTTTGCTCTTCTAGAAAGCTCGTTTACATTCGTCACTCCACTTCCATGGTACCCCCGTTTGCAGTAGGGTGTTCAGTGGGTGTAGTACGGTAGACAAATTCGGCAAGAACTTATGGTAGTAGTTCACCAGCCCGAGGAACGACCTCAGTTGTGACACATTTTCCGGTGCTGGAGCCTTGACTACTGCCTCAATCTTTTCAGGGGACTTATGTAACCCCTCTTTATCAATAATGTGGCCACAATATGAGATCTGCTTCTGGAAAAACTCGCATTTGTGGCGATTAGCTCGGAGCCCATATTCCTTCAATCTAGTGAGCACCTGCTCCAGGTTGGCGAGGTGATCACTGTCATTTTCGCCCGTGACCAGGATGTCGTCCAAATAACACTGGGTCCCTGGAATCCCTTGCAGGACTTGTTCAATTGCCCTTTGCCAAATAGCCGGAGCTGATGCTACCCCGACCACCAGCCGGTTGTATTGGTAGAGACCTTTATGAGTGTTGGTCATTAGGTACTGTTTCGAGGCTTCTTCTACCTCCATTTGCAGGTACGCCTGGGCCAGATCAATCTTAGTGAAGCGTTTCCCTCCAGATAGTGAGGCGAAAATGTTATATCCGTGTGTTAATAGAGACACGGAAGGCAGGAGTTGGTTTCACTGGTGTTTACTGAACAAAGTCTGGAGGTGAACTAACTGATACAACACAATATACAGGCTTATATAGCCCGAGTGGCCGTTACCGGCATTACAGTACACAGGGGGCTCTTAAAGGCACATACACTACAATTCCTCCCCTTTTAGCCAACCAGTACATAATATTTTAAGTAATCATTAATTACATGTTACAAGAACAATAATCTACACATTGCTGCAGTTAATCAAGTATAAGTCAGTCTCTCTGGAGGCTTCCTGACTCGGTTCGGATAACGCCTCGGTGATATAGTAGTTTCTGGTGGTGTAGTAGGTTCTTTTGGCAAGGCTGATTCGGCTTGAATGCCAGTGTCGGGTTCATCTGGTTCCAGTATCACCGGATCGGAGGTAGATACTATGGGTATCTCTACTTCATCATTAGGCATATAGAGTTGTGGTATAGGTTGTCCCTTTTCGGATGACTCTATCATCTGGTCAGCATGGCACCTTATTATGCTTTCTCCAATGTCCACGGTATACATCAGCGGTCCTAGTCATGTGCAAATAGTTCCAGGCTGCCATTTCTCGGTACGGTAGTCCCGGGCCAAAACTTGTTGACCTATCTGGAAGGTTCTAGTTGGCCTTTCATTCATGCCTTGAAATTGTCGGTTCTCCACGTCCCTTCTGATGTTTGGCTTGATCAAATTCAGCCGGCATCTTAGGCTTCTATTGAAGAACATCATGGCGGGAGTTTGGTTTGTAACCATATGTGTTGCATTCCTGCATGCAAACAAGAAGTTATCTAACTTATGCTGAAGTTTTATGTCTTCATTACCCATGGCCTTTATGGCCTTCTTGAAGGTCTGGACAAACCTTTCAGCCAATCCATTGGTGACGGGATGGTATGGGGCGGACGTGTAGTGCTTAACCCCATTGTTTTTTAAGAACTTCCTGAATTCTTCGGACACAAATTGCGGTCCATTATCAGAACAGATCTGTTCAGGCAGCCCATTCCTGGCAAATATGGTCCTTAATACTGTGATGGTTTTTTCCGTGGTGGTGGAGGACATCTTTATTACCTCCAGCCACTTGGAGTGTGCATCAACCGCGATTAAGAACATTGAGTCCATAAATGGACCAGCAAAGTCGATGTGTACCCTTTGCCATGGAGATGAGGGCCCCTCCCATGGATGTAGAGGGGCTTGTGGTGGAGCGTTTTGGACCTTCTGGCATCCTAGGCAGCTCTTGGTCATTTCTTCGATGTCTCCATCGATACCTGGCCACCATACAAACGCTCTGGCTAGGTTCTTCATTTTCACTCCACCCAGATGCCCCTCGTGAAGCTCCTTTAGCATTTTATCCTGGAGTTTGGGTGGAATCACCACTCTGGATCCACACATCAAGGTTCCTCGGCACACTGACAGCTGTTCTCTTCTTTGCGAGAATGCTGGCAACAGTGGTTCGCCATGTGCTGGCCATCCCTTCACTGTTAAATCATAGACTCGTGAGAGAGTTGGGTCATTTCTCGTTTCCTTTTCAATGGCAGAATTTGTTACTGGTAGACATTCCACTATGGTACAGTGGAACATTTCCACTGTCTCTACTGTAGGTGCCTCTTCTACAGTTGGCAACGGTACGCGCGATAACCCGTCAGCATTCCCATGCTGTTTTGATCCTTTGTATTCTATGTCATATTGGTGTGCCCCTAGAAAAAGGGACCACCTCTGTAGCCTTTGCGCTGTCATAATGGGAACACCATTTTTAGGGTTGAATATGGAGATGAGGGGTTGATGGTCAGTCAACAAGGTAAATTTTTGTCCGTGTAGATAATGGTTGAATTTCTTCACTCCCCATACCAGGCTGAGTGCTTCCCTGTCGATCTGGGCATAGTTACGCTCAGCTGAGTTCAATGAGCGTGACACAAAAGCTATCGGCCGCTCCGAGCCATCAGGGAATCTATGCGATAATAACGCTCCTACGCCGTAAGGGGATGCATCGCACACCAGTCTGATTGGCAGTGATGGGTTGTAATGAGCCAAAACTTCCTTGGACGTGATTAAGTCTTTGCATTTATGGAAGGCACGTTTACAGTCTTCGCTCCATTTCCAAATTACTCCTGTTTGTAGCAGTTCATTAAGAGGGTGCAGAAGAGTTGATAAGTTCGGTAAAAATTTATGATAGTAATTTATCAATCCCAGGAACGACCTTAATTGTGAGACATTTTCAGGTGCTTGGGCTTTTATGACAGCTTCAATTTTTTCAGGTGACTTATGCAACCCTTCCTTGTTAATTATGTGGCCACAATATGATATTTGTTTCTGGAAAAATTCGCACTTGGGGCGATTTGCTCGTAGGCCCCGTTCCCTCAGCCTAGTGAGCACCTGCTCCAAATTGGCAAGGTGCTCGTTGTCATTTTCTCCTGTTACAAGGATGTTGTCTAGGTAGCATTGAGTCCCCGGAATCCCTTGGAGGACTTGCTCCATAGCTCTTTGCCAGATAGCTGGAGCTGATGCTACTCCGAAAACCAGTCGATTGTACTGGTACAGGCCTTTGTGTGTATTTATCGTGAGATACTTTTTAGAGGCCTCTTCAACCTCCATCTGTAGATATGCCTGTGCCAAGTCAATTTTGGTGAAACGTTTCCCTCCGGATAGTGAGGCGAAAATATCTTCTATCCTCGGAAGAGGATACTGTACCGTGTGAAGGATCGGGTTTACAGTCACCTTGAAGTCTCCACAGATGCAAATTTTTCTCTGTTCTTCAGATTTATCATTATTCAACGTTTTCTTCATGACCGGGACGATAGGTGTTGCCCACTCGCTCCAATCTATCTTGGATAATACGCCTGCCTTTTCCAAATTCTCCAGCTCTGCCTCGACTGCTGGAGGAATTGCGTATGGCACCGGCCTTGCCTTAAAAAACTTGGGAATTGCCGCATCTTCCACTTTTATTAAGGCAGTGATGCCTTTCAAGGTCCTAGTTTCTCTTGAAGCACTTCCTTGGCGTTGGCCAAGATGTCTTTTAATCGTTCAGGTATGACGTCATCATCATTTTTTTTCTTACTGGTCACCGTCAGTGCCTGAATGGAGTGCCAGTCTAAACGTATCTTCCTGGTCCATTCACGTCCCAACAGCGGTGGACCACCATCTTGTAGAACGTATAAATACAACTTCTGTATTTCCTTGCCGTTGTATACAACAGGCACCCTTATTTTTCCTTTGGGGTATACTTTCTGCCCCGTATATGTTTTCAAGATAATGGATGTGTCTTTTAAAGGTATATGCGGAAATAGCCGCTCGTAATCCCGTCGATTTATGACGGTCAGAGCTGATCCTGTATCTAGCTCCATTTTAACTGGGGACCCCGCTATCGTGAGGGTAACCCAAATGGTCTGGTAATCTTCTTTGGCAATTACATTATGTAATTTGAGACAGCTTAGTCTCTTGTTTCCGGAGTCGCTATCGCTCTTCTGGTCTGCGGAGCTACTGTCCGTCATCATTTGTACCTTTCTGTACTTTTCCTTATTGATTTTTTTCCTGTCCGTGGATTTTTTTTGTCCAGATCGGCATACACGTGCAATGTGTCCAATCTTTCCGCATTGCCTGCATGCTTTGTCCTTGAACCAGCTGTCCCTCTGGTCATGGGTGGATCTGCCGCAGCGATAACATCTCTCGAAACCCTGTGTCATTTCATAGGTGCTGTAGTCCTGTGTCTTTTGCTGTATCTCTGCAGCTCCTCTTGCGGCTGCTTCGTATGATACAGCCATACTGAAAGCCTTGTCCAGTGTCAAATCTTTCTCAGAAAGCAGCCTTTTCTGTGTTCCTTCACTTAGGAGACCGCGTTTTTAAAAAATTTACAGGTGGAGACTCGTTCCCGCCGGACTCTCTGGGGTTTTCCCCCCCTCTGCTTGGTCGGAACGCCGACCTGCTTTGCAGCGCCGGCCGTCTCCCGAGTGCTCCCCTCTTCTTTCTCTGTTTGCCTCCGCCTTTGCTGCTCGGCCCCGCTGCAGAGCCAGCCGATGTAGCCCCAGCCCGCCGCCTAGGAAGGATTATTGCAGTACCTGCCACCAGCTCGGCTAGCTGGTGAAACCACAGTTTTTTTTTTTTCTTTCTTGCTTTTCTTCGACTTTGGACATCTGAGGAATCGATGTCCTTGAGGTGCTGCCGAATTGCAGGTAAGTCCGTTTCCAATTCGTCGCCACTGTTGTATCTGTGTGTTAATAGAGACACGGAAGGCAGGAATTGGTTTCACAGGTGTTTACTGAACAAAGTCTGGAGGTGAACTAACTGATACAACACAATATACAGGCTTATATAGCCCGAGTGGCCATTACCGGCATTACAGTACACAGGGGGCTCTTAAAGGCACATACACTACAGAAAATATCTTCAATCCGCGGAAGCGGATATTGTACAGTGTGAAGGACTGGGTTCACTGTCACCTTAAAGTCCCCACAGATGCGAACCTTCTTTGGTTCCCCAGGCGTATTACTCAATGACCTCTTCATTACAGGAATGATGGGTGTAGCCCACTCGCTCCAGTCCACTTTGGACAGTACTCCTGAATGTTCCAAACCTTCCAGCTCTGCTTCGACGGCAGGGCGAATCGCATAAGGTACCGGTCTGGCCTTAAAAAACTTTGGGCTTGCATTTTCCTCTATTTTGAGCGTCGGTGATATGCCTTTTAGTGTTCCGAGTCCCTGCTGGAACACTTCTTGTGCGTCAGTTAGCATTTTTGACAGTCGTCCAGGTGTGACGTCATCATCCTTTTTGGCATCTACAGTCAGTGGTTGTATGGAATGCCAATCTAGCTGTATCTTCCAGATCCATTCACGTCCTAGTAGTGGTGGTCCTCCATCTGGCAATACATATAGGTCCATTTTTGGTGTTTCCTTGCCGTTATATATAACGTTCACCCTTATTTTTCCTTTGTGGTAGACTTTGTGCCCCGTGTATGTCTTCAAGACAATCTTTGTATCTCTCAAGGGTATATGTGAGAATAGCCGCTTGTAGTCCCTTCGGTTTATGACTGTTAGGGCTGATCCTGTGTCCAATTCCATTTTCACTTGGACTCCTGCTATCTTGAGCGTGACCCAGATAGTTTGGTGATCCTCCGTTTTGATCACATGATGCAGTTTCAGACAACCCAGCTCCTTGCTTCCGGAGTCTGTATCACTTTTCTGTTCGTCTGAACTACTCTCCGTCACCTTATGTACCTTCTTGTACTTCTCCTGTGCAGATTTCTTGCTGCTGGTTTGCTTTCCCGACCTGCAGACTCTTGCTATGTGTCCTACTTTTCCACACTGTCTGCATACTTTGTCCTTGAACCAGCAATCATTATGGTCGTGTGTTGTTCTGCCGCAGCGATAGCACTTCACTGTTCCGTATGACATTTCGTTTGTGCCATATTCTTGCGGTCTCCGTTGTATCTCTGCAGCGCCCCGTGCTGCTGCTTCGTGTGATACTGCAATGCTGAAAGCCTTGTCCAGCGTAAGATCCTTTTCTGATAGAAGCCGTTTCTGGGTTCCTTCACTTTGAAGCCCACACACAAACTTGTCCCTTAAAGCATCTGCTAGACCCGTTCCAAACTGGCAGTGTTTCGATAGCTTGCGCAGTTCCGTTAAATACTCAGCATTACTTTCATCTTTATGCTGGTTCCTTTTGTGAAACTTAAATCTTTCTGCTATCAGCAGTGGTGTGGGGTTTAAGTGGTCCTGTAGGATTGACACTATGTTTTCAAAATCCTTTTCTACTGGCTTCTCTGGGGTTACTAGGTTTCGTAGTAAGCCATACATTTTTGCACCCATTGAATTCAACAATACCAGCGCTTTCTTGTCATCTGGCACTTCATTCGCCTTGCAGTATACTTCTATGCGTTCGACATATGTCATCCAATCTTCAACTTAATTGTCGAACGCTGTGATACTGCCACTCTTCGGCATCTTTGGGTGTGGTTAGACTGGCTTAAAATGGCGTCTCCCGCGCTTTCCTTTCTTCCCCGCTGCGGCTTAAAATGGCACCTCCCGTGCTGCTGCCAACGCCGCTCTCGGCGGTCCTCGTGGCAAATGGCGACACCCTGTGGGTTTCGTGCGCTGCTCCTGCGCTGCTGCCAATGCCGCTCTCTGCGGTCCTCGTGGCAATGGCAGCGCCTCACGTTTTCCTGCGCACCTCTCTCCCCCGTTGACACTGCTCGGCCCTTGAACACCGGCTGCGCTCTGCTTTCTCTCATCTCTCTCCCCGTTGACGCCGCTCGGTCCTGAACACCGGCTGCGCCCTGTGCGCTCTGCCCTCCCTCTCTCCCCCGTCGACGCTGCTCGGCCTTTTTCTGTGCCGCTCGGTTGGCTCTAGCCGCCGCTGTCCGGGAAGGGTCTGCGCAGTACCTGTTGCCAGCCCGTTTCGCTGGACCACTGTGACTGGAAAGCCAAGCCTGGGTCTCGACAGCCTCCCCTGCGATGCTCAAATCTCCGCTGGATGACTGGGCGGTTGCCCGTGGTCGATGCCCGTGCTGCTGGACTCGACCTCCTTCCACTGTTCTCCAGGAGCGAATCCCTGGGAGGTGATGCAGAGTTGCAGGTAGGTTCGAATCTGCTCATCGCCAATGTTGTGTCTGTGTATAATAAGACACAGACTGCAGGAGAAACAGTACAACAGGTGTTTACTGAATGAGGGTTACTCTAGAACTAACTGTACAGATCACTACTCAGGGTTTATATTCAAGTGTGGTCACTGCCGGTACTACAGTATACAGGAGCTGTAAAAAGTAGTTCCCTCCCTTAAAGGTACATACATTACACTATTGGCCGAACTGCTGGAGCTGCTTGGGCAAAAGGGTTTTAAGGTAAACCTCAAGAAGGCGCAGATCGGCCAGCAGGAGGTGAAATTCCTATGCCTGACCATGTGTGCTGGAGAAAGGGCCATAGATAAGGCTAGGAGAGAAGCGGTACAAGAGTTACCTGTCCCCAACACAGTGATGGGTGTGAGGTCATTTCTAGGGCTAACCGGGTACTGTAGAGACTTTATTGAGGACTATGCAGCCACAGCAGCCCCTCTGCTCCGACTCCTACACAAGCGAGTGGAGTGGGTTTGGGATGAGGGTTGCCAGGCAGCATTTGTCAGGCTCAAAAAGGACTTGCAGACCGCACCAGCTCTAGGGGCTATAGATGGGGGGAAAGAGTTTTTCCTGGAGGTAGCAGCCAGCGGGGACAGCCTGAGTGCTGTGCTGCTCCAAGAGCGGCACGGCAGGCTGAGGCTGGTGGTCTACTCCTCCAGGATACTCACGGATGTGGAGAGGAGCTACTCCAACTGTGAGCGGCACCTCTTGGCCACACATTGTGCTGTGAAAAGATCACTGATCTTCACAGGCACCTATCCCATCACCCTCCTCACCCATCACTCACCCACCCAGGTGCTTCTGGATGGGAGGATCAAGGATGGAACAGTGAGCAGTGCCCGCATTGCCCACTGGACCCTGCTCCTCTCACAGATGGATCTTAAAGTGAAGGGTCTCTGTGAGCCAAAGCTCGCAGCCAACCTGGTATATCCTGGAACAGCCCACCGGTGTTCCATAGAAGGGGTTTGGGAAGTGGACATAGGCTTACGGGCCGGGATACATCCCACGGGCCGCGAGATCTATGTAGATGGTTCCAGCACAGTATCTGCTGGCAAGCGTCTCAAGGGGTGTGGAGTTTATGACCCAGCGGCAAACATTGCCCTGGCGATTAAGCTTCCCAGCACCATGAGCGCCCAGCAGGCTGAACTGTCTGCGGTAGTGTATGTCGTTGCACACCCCAAAATCTTCCCCACCCCATACACGATTTGCTCGGACAGCATGTTCACATGCAATTCGTGTACGGAGTAGCTGGCCATCAGGTCCCGCCGCGGATACACCTCTGCCAACGGGAGACCCCCTCATAGTGAAACCCCTGCTGGAAAAGATCCTAGCGGCAGTGGGGGAGGAAGGGGAGATTTTCATCCACAAGGTGAAAGCCCATTCCTCCACAGAACCCCGCGGCCAAGGCAACCAACAGGCTGACTTGCTCGCCAAGGAGGGTGCCCGCACAGGCACTTTCTGGGACCCATTTGGGTCCAGACCCATGGCGGCGGACAGAGTTAGGGACAGGACCCAAGGGAGTGCAGGGGTAGCTTTAGCCCCAGACCTGAAGACGGTCCAAGCCTAAGACCCTGTCTTCAAAGCAGTCCTCAGTGCAGTAACTAAGGGAAAAAGGGTAGAGGGTCCATACGGCACAGCAACCCTCTCCGTGAGAGAGGGCATGCTGTTCCGGAGGGAACAGTGGGTTGTGCCGCAGCAACACCGGAGGCCCATGAGGGTCCAGGAGCGGGACACCCCGGGCCTGAGACCACCTGGCAGCGGGTGGAACAGGCGGGATGGTGGCCGGGACTCAGGGAAGATGCCCGCGAGTTCTGTGCAGGCTGTCTTGTGTGCGCTGCTAATAACTCTGACCCCCACAAAAGGAAGGTACCTTTGGGACACGTCAGGAGGGTAGAGGGACCATGGCAGTCGATACAGTTCGACTACATCGGGCCCCTGCCCACCGCCCAGGGAGGCTATAACTACTGCCTAGTCCTGGTGGATGTGTTCACCAAATGGGTAGAGGCCTTCCCCTGCAGAACAGCCACAGCTCTGGGTACTGCCAGGATCCTGGTCTGGGAAGTGTTCTCGCGGTGGGGACTATCACAGTATGTGGAGTCCGACCAAGGGAGTCACTTCACCGGACAGGTGATGCAGAATACCCTTATGCTCCTAGGCATCGAGGGGAAGTGTCACGTGGCCCACAACCCACAGTCATCAAGGATTGTGGAAAGAATGAATAGGACCCTAAAAGAAAGGTTGAGGAAGGAGACGGTGGACTCGCCCCCTAAATGGGCCGAGGTCCTACCGTTGGTTCTGACGGGAATCCGGGCCAGCCAGTCTAAAAGCACGGGGTACTCACCGTACGAGCTAATGACTGGCAGGGTTATGCGGACCCCCACCCATGTACTAGCCCCAGTGCTCATGGAGGGTCAGCTCAGGGAGGTAAACCGGGACAGGTTCGCCTAAAACCTCTTCGAGCACCTTAAGCAGGTCCGCGAGCAGGCAGCTGGGAACATGGGAAAGCCGCATCGGAGTAACCGATTGCTGCTCGAACCCTGAAAGCACCACGAGTGGGAGGTAGGAGATCAGGTCATGGTGAGGAACTATGCCCGAGTAGGGAGTTTGGAACCATTATACATGGGGCCCTACAGCATTGTAGATAAAGCCAGCCCCATGGTATAAGCCGTTAAGATGCCTCGGCGTACTAAATGGTTTCACATTAACCAGTGCAAACTTTAAACCTGAGAGAAGAAAACAGCCAGTTGGGGTAGGGTCTGAGGATAAAAATCCTCAGCCTGCAGCAGGAGTGAGTTCACAGACTGCACAGGCAGGCGCTGTGGCTTGTTTAAGGGTAGGGGCCATCCCGCCCACCGATTGGGACACTCCCCCACTCTTCTGGGCTCCAGATGAGGAGGGACCCGAGGGCGAAAACCCTGCCCCTAACCCAGGTGTAGAGGAGGAGGGACCTGAGGTCGAAAACCGCGCCCCGGACCCAGCCATGGGACCTGGGGGCGGAGACTCTCAGCTTGCAGCAACAGGCTGCGAAGAGTTACCTGCCCCTAGCCCAGGTTCGGAGAGGTCAAGCCTGAGGGAGCAGCGGTTCGGGTTAAAGGCCCACCAGCCAAGAAAACCCCACCCGCCAAGGTCCCTAGAAGGTCCCCACAGACGCCCCAGCCAAGGAAGCCATGGTCACCAGCTCCCCAGTTTAAAGGGACAGCCTCCCGAGTCAGGGGGAAGTCGAAGGACAGAGGTCCTCAGCTAGCAGCCATGGGTGGCGAGGGACCAACAGTGCAGGACGGTGCGGCCACGCTGGAGGGAGCGGTGTGCCGCAGCCCAACCAGGAATTAGCCTGGCCGCCCGGAGACGGGCGGCGGATGTATATAGTTTAGGTAATATATGTTTATATTTTAAGTTTATGTATTTAGCTTAAGTTCGGGTGTTTTAGCTTAAGTTAAGTAAGGCGATGGGTAGTTTTAATTAAGTAGTAATCTGCTAAGAGTGTGTGTATTTGAGTCGGGGCCGCAAGGCTTGACTATGCTTCACCCAAGCCAGAGAATCTCTTGGGGACCTGGCTGCATGTTTTTGTATTTGTTGCAGAAAGACTTTCAGGATGAAGGGGATCGTAATCCTACTCGCCCTGATGGGACTGAGCCTGGGAAAGAGGGGCGACGTGGAGGACTCTCACATCTATGGGTGCTCAGGGGATAGAGCGCCGACAGCAACCGACGGAAGCGGCGTACGGGATGCAGAGGAGACTGCCGTCTACGTCCATGAGGGAAGGTGACCAGGGTGGTTGGGGTCCAATTCGTCTCAGTACTCCAGCCAGACTGGGTTCACATACGGGGAGGCCTCCCTCCTGTGCCCCAGGGTACGGGTCGTTACCACAAGGGTCAGCGTCACCGTAGGGAAGCATGTATGTTTAACGTGCAAGGGACACATTCCTCTGGATAGGTGGTGGTGGCTCAGTAAGCTGAGCAAAGATATGAGGAACCCCGCAGTCGAGTGGGAACGGTTGGGGAACAATACCCACCGGACGATTACAGGGACTCACGGGGGATTAAGTGTGTGTTGAGACAAGTGGTGGGAGCCGGATCAAGGGATTTACATCTGTATGTGGGGGTCAGAGAGGGTCTGCCCCTCAGGCTATCCATTATTTTCCACCGACAATGGCAAGTGGAGGGGATTGAAGTGGGATGCCAGCCTGAAGGCGTGCGCAGTCCCATTCTCCCCGATCCCAGTCAATGCCACTAAGCTTGTTACCTGGCCCCAAAAGCCCCTGCCCACGGCTCAGGCGGCGAGGTTACCCAGGGAAGGGTGCCCCACCACCACCAAGGGACCAGGGAATGGACTGGTACTAGTGCCTACCGATCAGATGCTGTACTATGGGGTACACTACGCGGTAGCCTCCGTGATTTTAAATCTCACCGAGGTACATTTACCCAAAGAAACAGAGCAGCTATACCAGGCCCTATTAAAGGACATGTTCAAGAAGTTTTATGAGTTCGATTTCGCCAATGTGGACAAAACCGAACTGTACACCACACACCACGAGTTTTTGGGTAATGCAGGGAGGCAAAGAAGGGGAGTATGGAATGATGTTTTTACTGCATTTAATACTGGGTCCTCTGTCATCAACAGTTTAGATGACATAGAGCTGCAGACCCAGATAAACGGTTTAAAAACACAGTTAAGGAAGATATTAATGGACGAGAGCAAGGAGCTTGGAGTTACATGAGGACCAGGCCATGACGGTCCATTTAAAAGAGATTATAGTGGATTTGGAGAAGCACTCAAAGATGGTAAATGCCCTCATAAGGGAGGACAGAAACACTTCTGCCCAGGCTGAGCAGAATGAGGTGTGCGTGTTGTATGGGGCGTGGTTGCTGGGCGAAGGCCGCAGTAATCTGGAGGATTTAAAACAGGGTTTGGTCCCCTCCTGGGTCAGCAACAAAACCTCGCAGCCCTCCATCCGTTTGAGAATGCATTAAGCCCGTGCCAACTCCGGCTAGCTTCTGAGGCCTACCCAGTCCCAGTGGATTGTGGCCGGTCCAACCACACCATCATGGGAATAGTAGTTAGGATGCCGGTCATGGGGTGGACAGCCCGACCCCAGGGTTGAGAACATTGGAGTCATTCAAGGGGGTGCACACATTCGTTTCACAGCGGTCCCACCTTATGTCATAAAGTGGGAGCACGCTATGACAGGTACTGACCTCTCGGGGAGCCGGGGAGCACACATAATCCTGTGTCCCCAGCACTTGAATGCCGATTCAAAACCGTAGTGCGGGTTCAGAGCTGCTGGTGCGAGACCTATAAATTTACCATGGAGGCAATGGCACAAGGCCATGTTCCCCCACAGGTAGCATATATAGGAGGTGGGACATATTGTGTCACCACAGGTGCGTCCCACTACCAGCATGGACAGCATAGCTGGTGTCCGGTAAGTGACAGCAGTTTCTGCTTTAAACCCGAGGCAGAATTTCAAGTGGCCCAAGAACGAATTGTCCCCATTCCTGAACCCGCCACTGTTCACCTCACTGTGAAGGAGAATTTTACCAATTTGCAAAAGTACGTAGTGCATTTCGACTACGAAATTCCCCCTCTCCCAGAACACGTTACCAAAATACTCAAAGTCGTTATAGTTTCGCAGAAACATTTTTACACTCTAGAGCAGAAAACAGTACAGATAGGGGCTAAGATATTGGACATTGTGATTCCACCCTGGTGGGACATTTTCAATAATAGAGGTCCCTTCGTGGATCAGACTGGCTTCCCACATTCTCGTGGTTTGCCAGTTAGGTATAGTGTTGTACCTAGTCTGCATTCAGTGCAAGGGAAAAGGTCAGATGTGTAAGATTCGCAAAATTTGAACATTGTCCTATAAGGGTCTATTGGCAGAAAAGGCCTTAATTTTAAAGACTGTTTTGTAAGAAGCCCAGAAAAAGGGGCACACAAAATGGCCGCCAGACCCCGTGACCAGCTTTTGGGACACTTTAAAATGGTTCCTGCAGTCCCCAGACAGCCTTTGTGGATTCAGCCCACAATAGGTTCTGGAAGGCAGTTTCAGGGAAAACGAAACCAGACAGAGCCCCATACATATAGATTGGATGCAGATCCGATCAGATCGGCCTGTAGATAAAGGCCATCAAAATGTTTACCCAGACAAAGAGAAACAGTTTCATATTCATAGGGGGAACATCAAGCACCGTTTAAGACATCAGAAGGACATTAAAGACAATACAGGGTCATTCCAGACCCGAGATGGCCGTTACCGGCCATTCGAAGATACTTTAAAAACAAAGACTACCCCGCTGTGCTACAAGCCTGCCAAAAGTTAAACAAAGACTAACCTTGATTTGGCGGGAGATAAGGGCCGCCACGGAAAAGTATAACTGGAGTCTCGGGGTAGCCATCGGTAGCTTTTTTTGTAGCTGTTCAGCCTGGAGCCTGTAGCTGGTAGCTTTTGAGCTAGCTTGCTTTTTTGAGAGCCGTGGAGGAACGTTGATCCGGAGACCAGCCAAGAAGGTGATTCGAGTCTGCGTCCCGCCCCGGGGTAACCATCGGGAGATCATCGACAAACCCCGGGCCGTTGACGAGACGAAGGACAGCAGCCCTTCAGGAGAAACCTATCTGAAAATGGTAAACCAGCTGGGTTCTGCGAAGAAACCTATTTGACCATGATCAAATAGGTTGTCTCTGTCCACGCCGCCGTCCAGGCCCACCAGTATCCAGCCTATCCGTGACCTTCACCTCGAGGAAGAAGAGAGAGAGTCGCAGTCTGTAGCGTTGACCACGTGGAGACAGGACGCCTGAGAGGATCAAAACGCAGACCTTTTTCAAAACTCTATACTTTCCAACGGGATTGGTGAGCATGTTTCTGGCCCCTCACAATCTGATCTAGATAGGCTTAGGGGGTGGGCATTTAAAGGGGTAATTAATTATGAGTTGTTGTCCCTCGATGTTCCGTGTGTTTCCCCATTTCGAGATGACTTTTGTAAAGTATAACATGCTTGTATATATGTTGGTTAGTACTGTATTATGATTTGTTTTTCCCTCCCATGTACCTTATTGGCTTACATTCAATTTGTTCCTTTATGCAATAAAATTTCATTTTGTTTTCATTAAACCTGATCTATAGAGTATTCTCTACATTGCAGTTCCTGCCTCAAAGTCCAGTGTATAGAACCTAAGGGGCGAGTGGGTCGAACCACTCAAGGTTTTTACTGTGCAAGAGAGAGAGGCCTCTAGAGAGAGAAACCTCTGCGATCGAAAACCCCTTACAGATGCTAGAATTCGGAAACCAGACGATTTGGAAGGAACATTATGTGAAGGTGGAGGGAGATACACCTGTGTGAGTTTTTTTGTATTTTTGATTAAAGATTGTTGTTTTTTATTGTGTTTGTTGTTTTTAATAAAGATTTGGCGACGCGTTGTTAATAAAGATGTATGTGTACCAAGTGGTGCAGGGATGTTGGGCCCCCTCCATGCTTGGATGTGTGTCAAAGACTGTGATTATTCTATGTATGCTTATGTACACTACATGTTCATGGAATGGGAAGTGCATGTGTCGTGGATATATTAGATAGGTAATTACAGGGGAAGATTGAGTGTAGAGGGTCAGAAATTTTGCTCACCTTGTAAGGATGATACTTCAAGCAAGTTTTAGTATCACAGGGGGGAGTGTAAGGTTCTCAAAATTCCCACATTCCCCCAAGGTTATTAATAAAAGGGACCCTGTATGGACAATTTTAAAAGGGATACCCAAAAAGATGGCATCCGTACCTCGTGACCAAAAGCCTGTAAGATTTTAAAAGCTTGGACTCTGTGGCACAAACAGGCAGCTTTGGGAAATCGAAACTTAAAATGCATTTCTGTGAAAAGGACTTTGTGTTTGAAAAGCCAGACAGCTAGGCAAACACTGAATATGCATTGCGTCAGATCGAAACAGATCAAATCCAGTTAGGCCTAAGAATAAGGCCATTAGTTTGTCAGCATAAATAATCAGAAACAGTTCGAGGGAGCCACCAAGGCTGGACAGGCCGATTAAATGCATTAATGACAATACAACCCGGACATCAGGGCCATCAGGTGCGATAAACGGCCATCTAAAGCCAGTTAATTTAGACTGGTATAATCATTTAAAACAGCCCGCCAAAAGTTAAACAATGGACTGACCTGTTTGGCGCGCAGATAAGGAGTGGAAGAACGGGTATAATTGGAGGCCCATCAGTAGCAATCGCTCTCTTGACTCTGACCTCTTGTTTGGTTTTGGGCTGCTGCCACTCATACTCGTGCCCTGGCCTCGTGGCGGGTTCTCTTCTCACTCCCCGCATTATTTTTACAACCAAGGGCATCCATACCAATCGCGGGAGGGGAACGAGACCCGAGTTCAAAGTCATACAGGACACACGGGCCACGAAAAGGGCAGACAAAACGAGATGAGACGAAGAAGAAGGTAAAGACCCGACAAGAGCAGAGAAGGGCAGCAAAAGATGTATTGGTAAAAACCAAATGCCTAGTTATAAGCTGGCATTTGGGGAAGAATTTAGCAGTGTATGTATGGACAGTGAGAATAAGTTGGCTATTGAACACTGCGAATAAGCTGGCATTAAACGCGAGTGTCCACGCCCACGACGAATATGCTGGAATTTGACGCTTGGGTAGTAAAATCAAACCAGCAGTAAAACCGCCAACCACCCCACAACCGCAACGTTACCGCTGACGACTGCCCGAGGGAGAAGAAGAAGAGAACCCATCGCGACAGGACGATGACAATAGCTGAGCAGAGGGAAGGTGTGTCGCAGCAACAGCTCCAGCACCGCGCCCTGAGACCACGTGGCGACGGAGTACCCCAAAGGACAGAAGACCAAACCTCAAAACTCGCAACTGTTAAAGCAGCAGGCTTTGGATTGGTGAGCATGAATTCCTGGCCCCTCATAGCTTAATCTAGTTAGGTATAGGGGGTGGGATAAGGATAAGGGGATTGTTAATGTAGTTGTTTTTCCCTCGATGTGCCGTGTGTTCCCCATTCCCTGTATAAGTATAATAATTTTTGTTTATGCCTGTATTTTATACCAAGACTGTTTTATTCTGTTTTAATAAAATCTTGGTTTTCTTACACCAAACCACTTGTCTACTCGTTTTTCCATCTACACCGCCTGTACCTAAGTCTGGTGTCTAGAACCCAGGGGTGTGGGAGTGATTCGAACCGCTCACAGGCAGTCAGGGGCATAACTGATTGGGCGCATGCGCCACACGCCACCCCCTACAGAGAATAAAGTTCACAAAAAATTTTCCATCATATTTAAGGAGACTAAGACCCAGAAAAAAGTGTAACTGTAGAATTCATTTTGCTGCCCCGTGGCCCCAGCAAAGAAGAATAGTAGGGGGACTGTGAATTTGAATAGGTACACCTTGTGGAAAAACTTAGTATGCAGTTTCAAATTGTAAGAATGATCAGCAGTGTGATCCACTGCTATTTCCAGAGAAGCTGAAATGTTGATGTAATGAAGTTTCCCTTCATTACTGGTCAGTTATTTTGTTGTCACTTCTGTCAATTAATTATCCACATGCAATCTGAAATTCAGGAAACTTGGCATTCCAAACTTTCCCTCTTTAGTCATCTCTTCCTATGCATATCAGCATGATTCTCCAGGTGTGACATGCACAAGAGAACCATACCGCCACTCTACTCTTGGCCACTGAAATCTATATGCATAATGCCTAAGAAGACACGTTGCAGATAATACTGTTGTATCAGGCAAAAAGCTAGATTGAAAAAAAGAAGAAAGAACTTACATGGCACCTTTATATGGCACCTTTCACAACCTCAGGATGTTCCAAAGCACTTTATAGCCAATGAAGTACATTTGAAGTGCAGTCACCGTTGCAATGTAGGAAACGAAGCAGCCAATTTTCACACATTAAGATCTGACAAACAGCAATGAGATAAATGACCAAATCTTTTGTCTTTTAGGTACTGGTTGAGGGACAAATATTGGCCAGGACTCTGGGAGAACTCCCTTACTCTTCAGATAGTGTCATGGACATCTTTTATAACCACCTGAGGGGGAAGAAGTTTAATGTCTCATCCCTTCAGTACTGCATTGAAGTGTAAGGCTAGATTATGTGCTCAAGTCTCTGGTGTGGGGCTTGAACCCACAACCTCTGACTCAGGAGGCAAGAGTGCTATCACTGAGCCAAGACTGACACCTGTTTGAAACAAAGTTAACTTTTGTAATAATTATTAAATGTCCTTTCACAAGCTTTACTTTTACATTTAAGGAGGTCTTGTTGTCTTGCACTACTATTCACCTGGGGTGAAATTCGCTGTGGTCGCTGTGTGCTATGACATCGTAAACATATTTGTAAAGATTTTCTGGTGGGTGATTGAGAATGCTTATAATTCCACTAGAAATATCAAACAGAGGAAGTCTTTACAAACACATTTGTGATATCAGTAAGCTAATCATTAGCCTCCAGTTGTAAACACGGTGTGAATAGTTAAATAATTTGAGAGTAGAAATTAGTGCCTGTGATGTTATTGTACAAATACTTAACTCACTTATTTAAATGGATTAATATCTTCACTAACATTGCAGAGTGGAGAGCCTACATCCATGGTATGAGAGGCTGGATCTGACCAAAGGAAATTTCTCTTCTCTTTTTTTTAATTTTTGTATTTATTTATTCGTGGGATGTGGGCGTCACTGGCAAGGCCAGCATTTATTGCCCATCCCTAGTTGCCCTTGAGAAGGTGGTGGTGAGTCACCTTGAACTGCTACGGTCCGTGTGGTGAAGGTACTCCCACAGTGCTGTTAGGTAGGGAGTTCCAGGATTTTGACCCAGTGACGAAGGAACGGCAATATATTTCCAAGTCAGGAGGGTGTGTGACTTGGAGGGGAACTTGGAGGAGGTGGTGTTCGCATGCGCCCGCTGCCCTTGTCCTTGTAGATGGTAGAGGTCGCGAGTTTGCGAGGTGCTGTCGAAAAAGCCTTGGCGAATTGCTGCAGTGCATCTTGTAGATGGTACACACTGCAGCCACAGTGCGCCGACGGTGGAGGTAGTGAATGTTTAAGGTGGTGGATGTGGTGCCGATCAAGCGGGCTGCTTTATCCTGGGTGGTGTCGAGCTTCTTGAGTGTTATTGGAGCTGAACTCATCCAGGAAAGTGGAGAGTATTCCATCACACTCCTTAATTGTGCCTTGTAGATGGTGGAAAGGCTTTGGGGAGTCAGGAGGTGAGACACTCGCCGCAAAATACCCAGCCTCTGACCTGCTCTTGTAACCACAGTATTTATGTGGCTGGTCCAGTTAAGTTTCTGTTCAATGGTGACCCCAGGATGTTGATGGTGAGGAATTCAACGGTGGTAATGCCGTTGAATGTCATGGGGAGGTGGTTAGACTCTCGCTTGTTGGAGATAGTCATTGCCTGGCACTTCTGTGACGCGAATGTTACCTGCCACTTATCGGCCCAAGCATGAATGTCGTCCAGGTCTTGTTGCATGCAGGCATGGACTGCTTCATTATTTGAGGAGTTGTGAATGGTGTTGAACACTGTGCAGTCATCAGCGAACATCTCCATTTCTGACCTTATGTTGGAGGGAAGGTCATTGATGAAGCAGCTGAAGATGGTTGGGCCTATGTCATTGCCCTGAGGAACTCCTGCAGTGATGTCCTGGGGCTGTGAATATTGACCTTCAACCACCACAATCATCTTTCTTTGTGCTAGGTATGACTCCAGCCAGTGGAACGTTTCCCCCCCCCATTCCCATTGACTTCAGTTTTACTAGGGCTCCTTGATGTCACACTCGGTCAAATGCTTCCTTGATGTCAAGGGCAGTCACTCTCACCTCCCCTCTGGAATTCAGCTCCTTTGTCCATGTTTGGACCAAGGCTGTAATGAGGTTGGGAGCCGAGTGGTTTTTGGCGGTACCCAAACTGGGCATCAGTGAGCAGGTTATTGGTGAGTAAGTGCTGCTTGATAGCACTGTTGATGACACCTTCCATCACTTTGATGATGATTGAGAGTAGACTGATGAGGCGGTAATTGGCCGGGTTGGAATTGTCCTGCTTTTTGTGGACAGGACATACCTGGGCAGTGTTCCACATTGTCGGATAGATGCCTGTGTTGTAGCTGTACTGGAACAGCTTGACTAGAGGCGCGGCTAGTTCTGGAGCACAAGTCTTCAGTACGATAGCCGGGATGTTGTCGGGGCCCATGACCTTTGCTCTATCCAATGTGCTCAGCTGTTTCTTGATATCAGATGGAGTGAATCGAATTAGCTGAAGACTGGCTTTTGTGATGGTGGGGATCATGATCCAACCATGGCTAACAAAAGAAATTATAGCTAGTATTAAGTCAAAGGAGGAAGCTTATAAGGTTGCCAGAAAAAGCGGTCAGCCTGAGGATTGGGATCTTTTTAGAAATCAGCAAAGGGGGACCAAGAAATTGATAAAGAAAGGGAAAATGGAATATGAGCAAAAACTAGCGAAAAATATAAAAACGGATTGTAAAAGCTTCTATTGGTATGTGAAAAGGAAGACTGGCGAAGATAATTGTAGGTCCTTTACAGTCAGAGATGGGAGAATTTATAATGGGGAATGAGGAAATGGCAGAGTGTTAAGTCTGTGTGTCCCAGTTATGCTTATTATAAATCACTGGACACAGACCACAAGAATAACTTTAACAGGTCTTTACTATTCGGAGGTCAGGGCTGAACTGCCCAGCAAATCCCTACACAACACTTATATACCGGTGTGGTCACCACCGGTATTACAGCATACAGCAGCCAAGAGAAAGTAGTACATCTCTTAAGGTAGTTCTCTTAAGGTGGAACAGGTTACATACACCACAGCAGAGAAATTAAATAAATACTTTGGGGTCGATTTTCATTCAACAGTCGGGAAGGAGGCGGGACTACAACTTTCGGGTTTTATTCCCGCTTACATTGACATCCGGCCAATCCACGCGATTTTCCCTTGATTGACCTTGTTGAGCCCACCCAGCTGGCTCAGCAGGCCAATTAAGGGCGACCCGGCAGCAGGTGACATCACAGACTGAAATTTCATCTGTCAAGAGGTCTTGACAGATGAAATATCAGTGTTTCACAGCTGTTTGAAGCTGTCAAACACTGACAGTCTGACTTCTAACCTGAGTCCTTCTACGCAGACTCAGTTAGAACTCTCACTGGCAATGAAAGCTGAAGGCTGTCACTTTTGACAGCTCGCAGCCATTTTGCTTTCAGTGCCGGCTGAGTGATGGACTCCCAAAACCGAGAGGAAGAAAGGCTGTTAAGGTAAGTACAGGTAATTTAAACTTCTTTACACACTTTAGACACACCAAACACACTTACCTTTGCACTCATGCACCCATCACTCACCTGAACACCGACATCGCAACCCCTCCAAGTCCTTCAACCCGACGGCCCGACTCCTCTAACTTGGCGTAGTTTGGAGCCATCGGGAATCCCAGACGACACCCCTCAGAATAGGGATTAAGCTATAAACTGCCTGTTAACTACCTGTTAACAGGCAGTTAATTGGCACTAATCCCTTCCCGCCTCGGGTCGGCGGGTCCCAGTGCGGGGCGGGTACCCGCCTCCTTTGAAACTTACGTGGAGGCGGGTTTTGGGCGGGATGGTGTCAGAACCCCCTAATTCAGGATTTTTGCCCCCCGCACGCCCAAAAGCCCGCATCACGGCACACTTAAAATCGACCCCTTTGTTTCTATCTTTACGGAGGAAGGCACAAAAAACCTCCCAGAAATACGAGAAAACCAAGGGTGTAAGGAGAATGAGGAACTTAAAGAAATTATTAATAGTAACAAAACAGTACTAGCAAAATTACTGGGACTTAAAGTCGACAAATCCCAAGGGCCGGATGACCTACATCCTAGGGTTTTGAAAGAGGTGGCCATTGGAATAGTGGACATCTTCCAAAATTCTATAGATTCTGGAACAGTTCTTGCAGATTGGAGGATAGCAAATGTAACCCCGCTATTTAAGAAAGGAGGGAGAGAGAAAATGGGGAACTGCAGACTTGTTAGCCTCACATCAGTAGTTGCGAAAATGCTGGAATCTATTGTAAAGGATGCAATAACTGGGCACTTAGAAACTAATAGTAAGATTGGGTAGAGTCAACATGGATTTATGAAAGGGAAATCCTGTTTGACAAACCTATTGGAGTTCTTTGAGGATGTAACTAGTGGAGTAGACAAAGGGGAACCGGTAGATGTGGTGTATCTGGATTTTCAGAAGGCCTTCGATAAGGTCCCACACAAGAGGTTGGTGAACAAAATTAGGGCACATGGAATTGGGGGTAATATACTAGCATGGATTGAGAATTGGTTAACAGACAGAAAACAGACTAGGGATAAACGGATCTTTTTCAGGATGGCAGGCTGTGACTAGTGGGGTACTGCAAGGACCAGTGCTTGGGCCCCAGCTATTCACAATCTATATCAATGATTTGGATGAGGGGACTAAATGTAACATTTCCAAATGTGCTGATGATACAAAGCTAGGTGGCAGTGTCAGTTACGAAGAGGATGTGAAGAGGCTTCAAGGGGATCTCGACAGGCTCAGTGAGTGGGCGAGAACATGGCAGATGGAATATAATGTGGATAAATGTGACGTTATCCACTTTGGTAGAAAAAACAGAAAGGCAGAGTATTTCCTAAATGGTGAAAGATTGGGGAATGCAGATGCTCAAAGGGACCTGGGTGTCCTTGTACATGAGTCACTGAAAGTGAATGTGCAGGTGCAGCAAGCCATTAGGAAGGCAAATGGTATGCTGGCCTTCATTACAAGCGGAGTTGAGTACAGGAGTAAAGAAGTCTTACTCCAATTATATAGGGCCTTGGTGAGACCACACCTGAAGTACTGTGTACAATTTTGGTCTCCTTACCTAAGGAAGGATATACTTGCCATAGAGGGAGTGCAACAAAGGTTCACGAGATTGATTCCTAGGATGGCGGGACTGTCGTAGGAGAAGAGATTGAGTAGACTAGGCCTGTATTCTCTTGAATTCAGAAGAATGAGAAGGGATCTCATTGATGCATACAAAATTATTACAGTGCTTGATAGGATGGATGCTGGGATAATGTTTCCCTTAGCTGGGGAGTCTAGAACCAGGGGCCACAGCCACAAGATAAAGGGTAGGCCATTCAGGAATGAGATGAGAAGAAATTTCTTCACACAGAGGGTGGTGAATCTTTGGAATTCTCTACCCCAGAGGCCTGTCGAGGCTCAGTCATTGGGTATATTCAAAACAGAAGTTGATAGATTTCTGACTAGTAAGGGCATCAAGGGATATGACGATAGGGCCGGTGAATGGAGTTGAGGCAGAAGATCAGCAATGATCTCATTGAATGGCGGAGCAGGCTCGAAGGGCTGAATGGCCTATTCCTGCTCCTATTTCTTATGTTCCTATGACCTCAGGAGTAGGCCGATATGGATCATCCACTCGGCATTTCTGGCTGAAGATGGTTGCAAACGCTTCAGCCTTGCCTTTTGCACTCATGTGCTGGGCTTCGCCATCATTGAGGATGGGGATATTCATGGAGCCTCCTCCTCCCGTTAGTTGTTTAATGGTCCACCACCATTCACGACTGGATGTGGCAGGACTGCAGAGCTTTGATCTGATCTGTTGATTGTGGGATCACTTAGCCCTGTCTATAGCATGCTGCTTCTGCTTTTTAGCATGCATGTAGTCCTGTGTTGCAGCTTCCGCAGGTTGGCACCTCATTTTTAAGTATGTCTGGTGCTGCTCTTCTACACTGCTTATTGAACCAGGGTTGGTTCCCTGGCTTGGTAGTAATGGTAGAGTGAGGGATGTGTCGGGCCTTGAGGTTACAGATTATGGTGGAACACAATTCTGCTGCTGCTGATGGCCCACAGCACCTCATGGACGCCCAGTTATGAGCTGCTAGATCTGTTCTGAATCTATCCCATTTAGCACAGTGGTAGTGCCACACAACACGGTGGAGGGTGTCTTCAAAATGACTGTGCGGTGGTCACTGCTACCAATACTGTCATGGACAGATGCATCTGCAACAGGTAGATTGATGAGGACGAGGGCAAGTAGGTTTGTCCCCTCGTGTTGGTTCTCTCAACACCTCTCGCAGGCCCAGACTGGCACTTATGTCCTTCAGGACTCGGCCAGCTCAGTCAGGACTGGTGCTACCGAGCCATTCTTCGTGATGGACATTGAAGCCGTCTACCCAGAGTACATTCTGTGCCCTTGCTACTCTCAATGCTTCTTCCAAGTGGTGTTCAACATGGAGGAGTACTGATTCATCTGCTGAGGGAGGTGGTAATCAGCATGAGGTTTCCTTGCCCATGCTTGACCTGAAGCCATGAGACTTCATGGGGTCTGGAGTCAATGTTGAGGACTCCCAGGCCCACTCCTTCCCAACTGTACCACCACCCCTGGGATGGTGATGGAGGAGTTTGGGACATTGGCTGAAAGGTATGATTCTGTGAGTATGACTATGTCAGGCTGTTGCTTGACTAGTCTGTGGGACAGCTCTCCCAATTTTGGCACAAGTCCCCAGATGTTGGTGAGGAGCACTTTGCAGGGTCAACTGGGCTGGGTGTGCCATAGCCAGTGCCGAGGTCAATGCCCGGTTTCATTCTTATTATTGTGTTTCGTAGCCATTAGTTGCAACTGAGTGACTTGCTAAGCCGTTAAGAATCAACCACTTTGCTGTGGGTCTGGAGTCACATATAGGCCAGACCAGGTAAGGATGGCAGATTTCTTTCCCTAAAGGGCATTAGTGAACCAGATGGGTTTTTACAACAATCCAATAGTTTCATGGTTACCATTACTGATACTAGCTTTTTATTCCAGATTTATTTAATTAACTGAATATAAATTCCCCAGCTGCCATGGTGGGATTTGAACTCACGTCTCTGGATCATTAGTCCAGACCTCCGGATTACTTGCCTAGTAACATTACCACGACGCTATCATTCCCTGCTGCTAACCAAGTTATGGGTGATTTGTGTAACAATGCTTTACCATTTTGGAGTTTGCTGTCAAACACATAACAGATGTTAAGGATCAGACCATTTGTTTTGCCTATCAAGTGTCATAAGATGAAAATCCCTCCAATGATGGCAATAACTAACTTATTAATCAGGTCATTTAAAAAAATACCAAGAGGTTAACTATAATGGCTATCTCAACAAGGGTATCCACCTAGCAAGATGTTTGATATTGTCAGATTTAACTTGTCCTGCTGGTCTGATTTTCTATTTGAATCCGGTATCTGAGGGTCAGCCCTTCCGACTTTAAAGTCTCAATTGATTGGCAGCTGTAAATGTAGATTTTTTGTAGACTGAGAATAAGTATGACAAGCTACTGGCCATCGTTTTAGTTCACTTGGCACTGCACGTATGAAAGGCTGAAGCAAGAAAGGATGTACTGGTGAAAATTAAGTACAATATTATTAGTTTTGTCTGCAGATTTAGCTTTCTTCTGTGTATATTTTTCTTTTAATAAATACATGTTAATAGCTTTAGCCTGATCTACATGGCCTGAATTATTCTATCAAGTGTGGAGATCAGGAATCTATGGTGGTATTCTGTGCACCTTTTGGTGCATGCTCCAACAGAATAAAGGTGGATTGTTCACCTTGCCCATGCTATTCTACACCATCAAGGTTTTGTTCCTAGGAAGCGCAGACTTTCTTAAGGGAGTTGGGTGTTGCAGTGAACAAAAACAAATTAGTAGTAGCCCAAATCATAACACCTTTCATGAAACAAAATGTTCCAAGATGCTTTATAAGGGGAGCATTGGACATCAAGCATGGAGTGGGAGAGAAGCACACGGAGGTGTGGGAGGAGGACATGAGGCCAGGCAGAGCAGCACCAGCTGCTGCAGGAGAGAGGGACAGGGGGGCGAGGAGGCGTCCTTCCCCCTTGTGGGTACAGGACATCCCTCCTCCACCAGGACCTCCAGTGCCACGTCCGAGAACCTGTGCGTCCTCTCCCTCGGTCCCTGAGCCATCCTGCAACGTGCCGCTGTGTGCCAGCCAGTGCACTCCACACCTTCAGAGGAAATGGGTGTGTGCAGTCCACATATACTGCTCCACGGAAATTGTGTCTAATCAGCACTTAAGTCCTAAACCTGCAGGTTTCTGGTTTAGCACCTCCAGGCAAGTTCAAATTATGGTAATCAGCAATTAGGACCAAAATTGAATGCTAAAACCACAGCACCCATTTAGCCCATGTTTTCACCCTTTCACCAAAATAATCCCCTGACACTCTACATTAGTAAATTAAACAACAGCTTTTTGGGCCAACACATTATGCAGGCAGCCTCATTCAAGACAGTTTAAAGAAAACACCTAGTTGCATGTTAAGTTATTATCAAACTCATTACATTAACTGCATATGATGAAAGATAATTTGTACCATAATATTAATAATTTACTCAGGTGTTAATGGGCTTGGGTGCTATGAATAATGAAATAGAATAGAAATAGAAACCGTGGAGCTTTGAGCTCTGAGTTATGTACAGTGCAGACCAGGGGCTGAATTTTGCTGGTGCTCAGAGGGCGGGTTCGGAGGCAGGTCCACTGTCAAAATGGCAGTGATTGACAGCAGGGCGGAAGTCCCCTCTGAACCCACCCCCTTGTTAATTTCCCAGGTGCCGGCTCTGCCTGCGGTTTGCAGACCTGGCACTAAGTGGCGGGTCAGGCAATTGAGATACTTAAGAAGTTGCTTAAATACCTTTTACCAGGTCCTAACGATTTTTCCATGTTTTTTATGAGGCTCGAGGATCACGCCAGGTAAGTGTGTCAGGTTCTCAATTACTCTCCATTGCTGTGAATAATTGACAGCTGCAAAAGTGGCATAAAAGCTACCATTTCACAGCTGTTCAATTTCCAATCTTAGAAGCTGAAGCCTTCCGGATTTGGAATACACTTTTCAGCTTTATGGAGATTTGAAATGTATGGAGCAAACTCTCTATCCAGTGTCACCTCCTTGGAGCAACCTCTCTCACCATTGACAGATTGCTTCTGTCATCTCAACTTCAGCTGCCATCTATTCCAGCAGCATCGATGCCCTTGAAAATATCTCACCTTAGTCCTCTGAATCCCACCACGATCGGCCCCAACACCAACATCACCAAGCACACTAGCAGCACAAGGCACACCAACATCACCAGGCACACGAGCAGCACTAACAACAACACAAATCTTCTCTGCAATCACCTGATGCTACACAGGACAGAGAGCATCAGCACCTGAGCACATTGCTGTCCGGGAGGCCAGGGAGGGCCTCACTATGGCCAGATTTACTTTACTTGACGCTGTACACCCTGGCTGCCACATGATGCGCCAGGTTGACACCATCCCACACCAACACCATAAAGCATCTCTACAATGCCCAAGCCATTCCTTTCACACTCATCATCATTGCAGGGGTTACCGTTATGTCTCACCATTCACTGCAACTCACTAAGCCACTTCCAAAGTACACACAGATCTGTCCAAGAAGGCAAAGTGTTGAAAATAAAGATTTCAATGTTTGACAACACATTAACAGAAACTTTACATGAACACTGGCAATAACACTCAACTGCCTACCCTTGTGTGTTGTTAGTTGGTATGATTGCACTAGGATGAGGGTGAGTGTGAGGGGTGGCTAGTGAGATGGGGATGTGATAACGTAGATAGAGAGGGATGGGTGGAGTACAAGGTAAGTTGGTGTAAGGATGTGCAGGAGTAGGCTAGGGAAGGCAGAGTGATGGGGATGTGATGAGTGGCACAGCAGGATGAGGCTGAGTGTGTCTTTGTGGTAACGTTTTATGATCTACTGAGATCATTGAAAGGTTTGCGCCACTGCAGCCTGGTCCTCCCGACGACATCCCTACTTGTGCCCTCCTGTGCAATGTGCAACCAGGCTGCGTTGGTCTCCTGGGGAGGTCTCTTCCGCCCATTGGAAGGGAGGAGGACCTCCCTGTGTGCTGTGACTCCCTCCATAAGCATATGGAGGGAGTCACGGGAGAGCCTGGGTACAGCCGTGCACCTCTGCGCAGTGCTTGTCGGTGTTTGCAGCACCTCAATGATGTAGCACACTGACAGCAGAACTGTCAAAATGATTGTGGCCGTGGTCCCTTTAATGAAACCAGCTGATGACATAGAAACATAGGCACACAGAAGATAGGAGCAGGAGTAGGCCATTCGGCCCCTTGAGCCTGCTCTGCCATTTAATGAGATCATGGCTGATCATCCAAATTCAGTACCCTGTCCCTGCTTTCTCCCCGTATTCCTTGATCCCTTTAGCCTTAAGAAATATATCTAACACCTTCTTGAATATATTTAATGAATTGGCCTCAACTGCCTTCTGTGGTAGAGAATTTCACAGGTTCACCACTCTCTGGGTGAAGAAATTCCTCCTCATCTCAGTCTTAAACGGCTTACCCCTTATCCTTAGACTGTGACCCCTGGTTCTGGACTCCCCCGCCATCGGGAACATCCTTCCTGCATCTAGTCTGTCTAGTCCTGTTAGAATTTTATAAGTTTCAATGAGATCCCCTATTTTATAAGTTTCAATGAAGTCATCAGACCCGCTTCCTATTATTTGGCCAGGAATCTCCCAGGGCAGGCCAATTATCGGAATATCTTGTTGGAGGCTGGGATCGAGACGGATGCGAGGTCTCCACATGCCACCGACATCGCCCGCCCCAGACCTGCTGAGGTTGGGAAAATCCAGCCCTAGGGATTTGAACAGTAACCTGAATTTGTCCTTTTTCTTCTGTGACAAGAGTAAAATTGCTTTGAATTTAATCAGACAGATATCCAAGTTAATTAACACTTGTTATATTTCTCCTGTTCTTTTATAGTACTGAGCAACAGACACTTACTAACAATTATTTGCCAATTGCTTCCAGTTGCTTTGTTTTTATGCCTTCGCACCCTGACATATTCTGTGAGAAAAGGGCAGCACTGGCTGTTGTGCTTTCTAACCGCTACAGCCCTGTTCTGTGATCTACAAACAACGCGAGCAGTCACAGCAGCATGAAGCAGAACACTAATACAAACGCAAAATACTGCGGATGCTGGAAATCTGAAATAAAAACAGAAAATGCTGGAAATACTCAGTAGGTCAGGCAGCATCTGTAGAGAGAGAAGCTTGTCTTTTATGAAGCAGAACACCTCTGGTTTACCCTTCCCTATGGTAGAATAAATGTTGCCGTGGAGAGGAGTGTTTCAAAAAATAGTCCTGCAGAGAGAATTGGACTCAGACTTTTAGGCTTTTTATTGACCCTAGTTTTCTATGTACAGTTGTACCACAGGCACTTTTAGATGACCATTAGAACATAACATAGGAGCAAGAGTAGGCTATTTGGCCCTTCGAGCCTACTCCGCCATTCAATAAGATCATGGCTGATCTTCTACCTCATCTCCACTTTCCTGCACTATCCCCATATCCCTTGATTCCCTTAATATCTAAAAATCTATCAATCTCTGTCTTGCATATACTCAACAACTGAGCCTCCACCGCCCTCTCGGGTAGAGGATTCCAAAGATTAACAATCCTCTGAGTGAAGACATTTCTCCTCATCTCAGTCCTAAATGGCAGACCCCTTATTCTGAGACTGTGAACCCTGGTTCTAGACCCCGCAGCCAGGGGAAACATCCGCCCTGCATCTACCCTGCCAAGCCCTGTAAGAAGTTTGTATGTTTCAATGAGATCACCTCTCATTTTCTAAACTCTACAGAATATAGGCCTAGTCTACTCAATCTCTCCTCATAGGACAATCCCCCCATCCCAGGAATCAGTCTGGTGAATCTTTGTTGCACTCCCTCTATTGCAAGTATATCCTTCCTTAGGTAAGGAGACCAAAATTGTACACAATACTCCAGGTGTGGTCTCACCAGGCCCTATATAACTGCAATAAGATGTCTTTACTCTTATACTCAAATCCTCTTGTAATAAAGGCCAACATACCATTTGCTTTCCAAATTGCTTGCTGTACCTGCATGTTAACTTTCAGTGATTCATGTACAAGGACACCCAGGTCCCTCTGAACACCAACATTTCCCAATCTCTCAACATTTAAAAAATACTCTGCTTTTCTATATTTCCTACCAAAGTTGATAACTTCACATTTCTACACATTATATTACATTTGCCATGTTCTTGCCCACTCACTTAGCCTGTCTATATAGAAACATAGAAACATAGAAGATAGGAGCAGGAGTAGGCCATTCGGCCCTTCGAGCCTGCTCCGTCATTCAATGAGATCATGGCTGATCATCCAAATTCAATACCCTGTCCCTGCCTTCTCCCCATATCCCTTGATCCCTTTAACCTTAAGAAATATATCCAACTCTTTCGTGAATATATTTAATGGAGGTGGGGTGGCTATGTTAATAAAGGAAGGAATCACTGTTATACAGAGAAATGATATTGGGTCAAAAGATCAGGATAATGAAACAGTTTGGGTGGAGGTAAGGAATAATAAGGGGGAAAAAACACTAGTGGGCATAGTCTTTGGCCTCCGAACAGTTGCAACTCTGTTGGACGGAGTATCAATCAGGAAATAGTTGAGGCTTGTAATAAGGGAACATCTATAATTATGGGGGATTTTAACTACCATATTAATTGGACAAATCAAATTGGGCAGGGCTGCCTTGAGGATGAGTTCATTGAGTGTATTAGGGATGGGTTTCTTGAGCAGAATGTAACTGAACCGACCAGAGGGCAAGCAACCTTAGATCTGGTCCTGTGTAACGAGACAGGATTAATTAAAAATGTCCTAGTAAAGGATCCCCTTGGAAAGAGTGACCATAACATGGTTGAATTCCATATTCAATTAGAGGGTGAGAAGGTTGGATCTCAAACAAGCGTGCTAAGCTTGAATAAAGGAGACTATGAAGGTATGAGAGCGGAATTGAGTAGAGTGGATTGGGAAAATAGATTAAAGGGTAAGACGATACATGATCAGTGGTGTACATTTAAGGAGTTATTTTACAACTTCCAAAAAATATATATTCCACTGAGAAGAAAAGGGTGTAAAAGAAAAGACAGCCATCCGTGGCTAAGTAAAGAAATTAAGGATAGTATTCGACTAAAAACAAGGGCATATAAGGTAGCCAAATCTAGTGGGAGGATAGAGGATTGGGAAAACTTTAAAAGACAGCAAAAATTAACAAAAAGATTGATTAAGAAAGGGAAGATAGATTATGAAGGTAAATTAGCAAAAAATATAAAAACAGATAGTAAGAGTTTTTATAGTTATATAAAAAGAAAAAGTGTGGCTAAAGTAAATGTTGGTCCCTTAGAGGATGAGACCGGGAAATTAATGGTGGGAAATATGGAGTCGGCAAAAACACAGAATGAATATTTTGTATCAGTCTTTACAGTAGAGGACACTAAGAATATCCCAACACTGGACAAACAGGGGGCTATGGGGGGGTGGAGCTAAACACGATCAAAATCACTAAGGAAGTGGTACTCGGTAAAATAATGGGACTCAAGGCGGATAAATCACCTGGACCTGATGGCTTACATCCTTGGGTCTTGAGGGAAGTGGCGGTAGGGATTGTGGATGCATTGGTAATAATTTTCCAAAACTCCCTGGACTCAGCAAAGGTCCCGGCAGACTGGAAAACTGCTAATGTAACACCCTTATTTAAAAAGGGCAGTAGACAGAAGGCTGGAAACTATAGACCGGTTAGCCTAACATCTGTGGTAGGTAAAATTTTGGAGTCCATTATTAAGGAGACAGTAACATGACATTTGGATAATCATAATTTAATAGGACAATGTCAGCATGGCTTTATGAAGGGGAAGTCATGTTTGACAAATTTGCTGGAGTTCTTTGAGGAAGTAACATATAGGGTGGATAAAGGTGAACCAGTGGACGTAGTGTATTTAGACTTCCAAAAGGCATTTGACAAGGTGCCACACAAAAGATTATTGCTCAAGATAAAAAATCACGGGATTGGGGGTAATATTCTGGCATGGATAGAGGATTGGCTATCTAACAGAAGGCAGAGATTTGGGATAAATGGTTCATTCTCAGACTGGCAATCAGTAACTAGTGGTGTTCCGCAGGGGTCAGTGCTGGGTCCCCAACTCTTTACAATCTATATTAACGATTTGGAGGAGGGGACCAAGTGTAACATATCAAAGTTTGCAGATGATACTAAGATGGGAGGGAAAGTAGTGAGTGAGGAGGACATAAAAAACCTGCAAGGGGACATAGACAGGCTAAGTAAGTGGGCAGAGATTTGGCAGATGGAATACAATACTGGAAAGTGTGAGGTTATGCACTTTGGCAGGAAAAATCGTAGAGCAAGTTATTATCTTAATGGCAAGAAACTGGAAAGTACTGAAGTACAAAGGGATCTGGGGGTCCTGGTGCACGAAACTCAAAAGGTTAGTATGCAGGTGCAGCAAGTGATTAAGAAGGCCAATGGAATGTTGGCTTTCATTGCTAGGGGGATAGAATATAAAAATAGTGAGGTATTGCTTCAGTTGTACAAGGTATTGGTGAGACCGCACCTGGAATACTGCATACAGTTTTGGTGTCCATACTTAAGAAAAGACATACTTGCTCTCGAGTCAGTACAAAGAAGGTTCACTCGGTTAATCCCGGGGATGAGGGGATGGACATATGAGGAGAGGTTGAGTAGATTGGGACTCTACTCATTGGAGTTCAGAAGAATGAGAGGCGATCTTATTGAAACATATAAGATTGTGAAGGGGTTGGATCGGGTTGATGCGGGGAAGATGTTCCCGATGATGGGTGAAACTAGAAATAGGGGGCATAGTCTTAAAATAAGGGGCTGCTCTTTCAAAACTGAGATGAGGAGGAACTACTTCACTCAGAAGGTGGTAGGTCCATGGAAAATGCTGCCCAAAAAGTTGTAGAAGCTACATCATAACATAAATTTAAAACAGAAATAGACAGTTTCCTAGAAGTAAAGGGAATTAAGGGTTACGGGGAGCGGGCAGGAATTTGGACATGAGTCTAGGTACGGATCGGACATGGCCCTGTGGGTAGCGGAGCGGGCCCAGGGGCCGTGTAGCCTGATCCTGCTCTTATTTCATGTGTCTAATTCTGTTAGATTCAGGAGATGGTTCAGTGATAGTAGATTGGCGGTTAGGATCAGATCAGCCATGATCTTATTGAATGGCGGAGCAGGCTCGAGGGGCCGATTGGCCTACTCCTGCTCCTATTTCTTATGTTCTTATGTTCTTATGTAACTGGCCTCCACCGCCCTCTGTGGCAGAGAATTCCACAGGTTCACCACTCTCTGGGTGAATAAATTCCTCCTCATTTCAGTCCTAAATGGCTTACCCCTTATCCTTAGACTTTGACCCCTGGTTCTGGATGTAGTGTATGTACCTTTAAGAGAGAACTACTTTTACAGCTCCTGTATACTGCAGTACCGGCAGTGACCATACCTGCATATAAGCCTTGAGCATGCCTCTGTACTGTCAGTCTTTAGACTACCCTCCTCCAGTAAACACTTGTTGATTGTTAAGTTATTGGAAAACATCATACTTTAAGAATCACGGATTCAACAGTGGCGACGAGGTCGATTCGAATCTACCTGCAACTCTGCATTTCCCTTCAAGGATTCGCACCGGGAGGGCGGTGGAAGAAAGTCGAGGCCAGAAGCACGGGCGTCAACCACGAGCAACCGCCCAGTCATCCGGCAGAGAGTGAACATCGCAGGGGTGGCTGTTGAGAGCCGGGCTTGGTTCCCCAGCCACGACGATCCAGCAAAAGACTGGCAACAGGTACAGCACAGACCCTTCCCAGACAGCGGCGGCTGGAGCCGACCGACGGCAGAGAAAAAGCCGAGCAGCGTCGACGGGGTAAGAGAGAGGGTGAAGCGCACAGGGCGCAGCCGGGGGTTGAAAACCGAGCGGCGTCGAGGAAAAACAAAAGAGAGAGGGTAAAGCAGCAGCCGGGTTCTGGACCGAGCGACGGCAAGGGGAGAGGCGCACAGGAGAACGCGCAGAGCACAGCCAGGGCTCAAGGGCTGAATTGCGTCCACGGGGAGAAGAAGGGAGAGCGCGGGAGATGCCATTGAGCCGCGGAGAAGAAGGGAGAGCGCGGGAGACGCCATTTTAGAAGCCGTAGCGGAGAAGAAGGTCGAGCGCGGGAAGAAAGGAAAGCGCGAGAGATGCCATTTTGTGCCAGCGGAGAAGAAAGGAGAGCACGGGAGATGCCATTTTAGACAGTTAAATCACACCCAGGGATGCTGAAGAGTGGCAGTATCACTGCGTTCGACAATGAAGTCGAAGATTGGGCGACATATGTGTAACGCATTGAGGTGTACTGCAGGGCGAATTAAGTGCCAGATGCTAGGAAAGCACTGGTTTTGTTAAATTCCATGGGTGCAAAAACTTATGGCTTACTGCAAAACCTAATAACCCCAGAGAAGCCTGTGGATAAGAATTTCAAAAGCATAGTAGAAATCCTACAGGACCACTTAAACTCCACACCGCTGCTGATAGCAGAAAGATTTAAGTTCCACAAAAGGAACCAGCATAAAGACGAAAGTAATGCTGAGTACTTAACGGAACTGCGCAAGCTATCGAAACACTGCCAGTTTGGAGTGGGACTAGCAGATACGTTAAGGGACAAGTTTGTGTGTGGGCTTCAAAGTGAAGGAACACAGAAACGGCTTCTATCAGAAAAGGATCTTACGCTGGACAAGGCTTTCAGCATGGCAGTATTACACGAAGCAGCCGCACGGGGCGCTGCAGAGATACAACGGAGACCGCAAGAATATGGCACCAATGAAATGTCATATGGAGCAGGGAAGTGTTATCGCTGCGGCAGAACAACACACGACCAGAAGGATTGTTGGTTCAAGGACCAAGTGTGCAGACAATGTGGAAAGGTAGGACACATAGCCAGAGTCTGCAGGTCAGGGAAGAAAACCAACAGCAAGAAATCGCCACAGGAGAAGTACAAAAAGGTACATAAGGTGATGGACAGTAGTTCAGACGAATAGAAAAGTGATACAGACTCCGGAAGCAAGGAGCTGGGTTGTCTGAAACTACATAAGGTAACCAAAATGGAGGATTACCAGACTATCTGGGTCACACTCAAGATAGACGGAGTCCAAGTGAAAATGGAATTGGACACAGGATCAGCCCTAACAGTCATAAACCGAAGGGACTACAAGCGGCTATTTTCACATATACCCTTGAAAGCTACAGAGATTGTCTTGAAGATGTACATGGGGCAAAAAGTCTACCCCAAAGGAAAAATAAGGGTGAAAGTGATATACAAAGGCCAGGAAATACCTAAAATGGACCTATATGTATTGCCAGATGGAGGACCACCACTACTAGGATGTGAATGGATCCGGAAGATACAATTAGATTGGCATTCCATACAGGCACTGAAGGTTGAGGCCAAAAAGGATGATGGCGTCTCACCTGGACGACTGTCAAAAATGCTAACTGACGCACAAGAAGTGTTCCAGGAGGGACTCGGAACACTAAAAGGCATAACAGCAACAATTAAAATAGAGGAAAATGCAAGCCCAAAGTTTTTTAAGGCCAGACCGGTGCCTTATGCGATCCGACCAGCCGTCGAAGCAGAGCTGGAAGGGTTGGAACGTTCAGCAGTACTGTCCAAAGTAGACTGGAGTGAGTGGGCTACACCCATCATTCCTGTAATGAAGAGGTCGTTGAGTAATACGCCTGGGGAACCAAAGAAGGTCCGCATCTGTGGGGATTTTAAGGTGACAGTGAACCCAGGCCTTCACACGGTACAATATCCGCTTCCACGGATTGAGGATATTTTCGCCTCGTTATCTGGAGGTAAACGCTTCACCAAAATTGATCTGGCCCAGGCGTACTTGCAAATGGAGGTAGAAGAAGCCTCGAAACAATACCTCACGATCAACACTCATAAAGGTCTCTTCCAATACAACCGGCTGGTGTTCGGGGTCACATCGGCTCCGGCTATTTGGCAAAGGGCAATGGATCAAGTCCTGCAAGGGATTCCAGGGGCCCAGTGTTATTTGGACGACATCCTGGTCACAGGCGAAAATGACAGTGATCACCTCGCCAACCTGGAGAAGGTGCTCACTAGATTAAAGGAATATGGGCTACGAGCTAATCGCCACAAGTGCGAGTTTTTCCAGAAGCAGATCTCGTATTGTGGCCACGTTATTGATGAAGAGGGGTTACATAAGTCCCCTGAAAAGATTGCGGCTGTAGTCAAGGCTCCAGCACCGGAAAATGTGTCCTCGGTCTGGTAAACTACTACCATAAGTTCTTACCAAATTTGTCTACTGTATTACACCCACTGAACACCCTACTGCAAACGGGGGTACCATGGAAGTGGAATGACGAATGTAAATGAGCTTTCCAGAAGTGAAAAGAATTGATCACATCAAAAGAGGTGTTGGCCCATTTCAACCCAGCACTACCAATTCGGTTGGCATGTGATGCATCACCCTATGATATTGGAGCGGTGCTGTCGCACAAATTCCCAGACGGGTTGGAGGGGCCAGTAGCCTTTGCGTCTCGGTCACTAACCTCAGCCGAGCGCAACTACGCCCAGATTGACAGGGAGGCCCTCAGCCTAGTATGGGGAGTAAAAAAATTCAACCACTATCTGCATGGGCAGAAGTTCACCTTGCTGACTGACCACCAACAACTTGTCTCCATCTTCAATCCAAAGAAGGGGGTTCCGGTGATGACTGCACAATGGTTACAAAGATGGTCCCTTTTTCTAGGGGCGAACCAATATGAAATAGAATATAAATGCACGAAACAGCATGGAAACGCTGATGGGCTATCACGCCTGCCACTGCCTACTGTGGAGGAAGCACCAGCAGTGGACCCTATCGAGATATTTTATTCGTCAATAATTGAACGATTGCCAGTAACTAACGCGGATATAGAGAAGGAGACCCGCAATGATCTGACACTGTCTCGGGTATATGATTTGACGGTGAGGGGATGGCTAACACATGGCGATTCACTGTTGCCAGCATTCTCATCCAGAAGAGAACAGCTGTCAGTATGCCAGGGGACAGTGATGTGTGGATCCCGAGTGGTAATTCCACCCAAGTTAAGGGAGAGAGTGCTCAATGAGCTTCACGAAGGTCATCTGGGAGGGGTGAAAATGAAAAGCCTTGCTAGGGCTTATGTGTGGTGGCCGGGGATCAATCAACAAATCGAGGACCTAACCAAGAGCTGCTCAGGATGCCAGAAGGTCCAAAATGCACCACCACATGCCCCTCTACACCCATGGGAGTGGCCCTCCTCTCCATGGCAACGGGTGCATATTGATTTTGCTGGTCCATTCATGGACTCAATGTTCTTAATAGCAGTGGATGCTCACTCAAAATGGCCTGAGGTGATAAAAATGTCCTCAACCACTACAGAGAAAACGATTGCAGTCCTACGGACCATATTTGCCAGGAACGGCTTGCCAGAGCAGATTTGCTCTGATAATGGACCACAGTTTGTGCCTGAAGAGTTTCGGAAATTTATGAGAAGGAATGGGGTAAGGCATTACACATCCGCCCCGTATCATCCAGCCACAAATGGATTGGCTGAGAGCTTCGTACAAACCTTTAAAAAGGCGATAAAGGCCATGTGCGATGATGAAATTCCACTACAGCATAAGGTGGACAATTTCCTGTTAGCCTACAGAAATGCGACACATGCAGTTACCAACCAGGCCCCGGCCATGATGTTCTTTAACCGAAGGTTGAGATCTCGTCTGGATTTGCTCAGACAAAATGTGCGAAGGAATGTTGAGGATAAACAATTCCAGCACATCAATGAGAAGCCGACAAGGAGCTTCAATGTAGGACAACCAGTCTTGGCCCGTGACTACCGAACAGAGAAATGGCGACCCGGAACGATATGCACACGGCAGGGGCCATTAATGTACACAGTGGATGTCGGGGAGAACATTGTGAGACGCCACGTCGACCAGATCTTAGCGTCACAGGAACAAGTCAACCCCATGTCTCGCGTCCCTGGGGATGAACCCGACATACCGGTAGCCTCTACCTCAGAAACAGTAGCAGTGGAAACTGATGAAATAACCGACGAAAAGGGGCCAGAATCACCTCCGCACCAAGAACAAGAACCTCAGGAAAGGCGCTATCCAGAAAGGATCAGGAAGCCGCCCCAAAGACTGAATCTATAAGTGGGCTATTTCAGTTTAATGTGCATGTTAAACTGTTAATTGTTATTTGAACATTATGGGTACTGCTAATCTAAAAGGGGAGGAATTGTAGTGTATGTACCTTTAAGAGAGAACTACTTTTACAGCTCCTGTATACTGTAGTACCGGCACTGACCACACCTGTATATAAGCTTTGAGCATGCCTCTGTACTGTGAGTCTTTAGACTACCCTCCTCCAGTAAACACCTGTTGATTGTTAAGTTACAGCCTCCGTGTAGTTATTGGAAAACATCATACTTTAAGAATCACGGATTCAACACTGGACTCCCCGGCCATCATAAACATCCTTCCTGCATCTAGTCTGTCCAGGCCTGACAGAATTTTATAGGTTTCGATGAGATCCCCTCTCAATCTTCTAAACTCCAGTGAGTATAAGCCCAATCGACACAATCTCTCCTCATACGTCATTCCTGCCATCCCAGGTATCAGCCTGGTGAATCTTCGCTGCACTCCTTCCATGGCAAGAAGGTCCTTCCTCAGATAAGGTGACCAAAACTGCACACAATACTCAAGGTGCGGTCTCACCAAGGCCCTGTACAACTGTAGCAAGACATCCTTGTTCCTGTACTCGAACCCTCTTGCTACGAAGGCCAACATACCATTTGCCTTCTTAACCGCCTGCTGCACCTGCATGCTTACCTTCAGCGACTGGTGCACAAGAACACCCAGGTCTCTTTGCACTTCCCCTTCTCCCAATCTATTGCCATTCAAATAATAATCTGCCTTCCTGTTTTTGCCACCAAAGTGGATAACCTCACATTTATCCACATTGTAGTGCATTTGCCATGTTTCTGCCCAATCACCCAACCTGTCCAAATCGTACTGGAGTTTCACGACATCCTCCTCACAGCTTACCCTCCCACCCAGCTTTGTGTCGTCTGCAAATTTGGAGATATTACATCTAGTTCCCTCGTCCAGATCATTAATATATATTGTGAACAGCTGGGGTCCTAGGACCGATCCTTGCGGTACCCCACTTGTCACTGCCTGCCACTCGGAAAATGACCCGTTTATTCCAACTCTTTGCTTTCTGTCCGCCAACCAGTTCTCTATCCAAGTCAATACCTTGCCCCCAATCCCATGTGCCTTAATTTTGCACGCTAATCTCTTATGTGGGACCTTATCAAAAGCCTTCTGAAAGTCCAAATACACCACATCCACTGGTTCTCCCTTATCTCCCTTGAAGCCTCCTTGCATCATCCTCACAACTTACATTCCCACCCGGCTTTGCATCATCAGCAAATTTGGATATATTACATTTGTTCCCCTCATCCAAATCATTGATATAGATTGTGAATAGCTGAGGCCCAAGCACTGATCCTTGCAGTACCCCACTAGTTACAGCCTGCCAACCCAAAAATGACCTGTTTATTCATACTCTCTGTTTTCTGTCAGTTAAGCAATCCTCAATCCATGCTGGTATATTACCCCCAATCCCATGAGCCCTAATTTTCTTTAATAACCTCTTGTGTGGCACCTTATCAAATGCCTTCTGAAAATCCAAATACACCACATCCATTGGTTCCCCCCTATCTATTCTGCTAGTTGCAACCTCAAAAAACTCCAACAGATTTGTCAAACACGATTTCCCTTTCATAAATCCACGTTGACTCTGCCCAATCCTATTATTATTTTCTAAGTTCCATGTTACCACGTGTAAGGGGTGGTATGTGTGGGTGTTGTTTTGTCAGCTTCACCTCTGACTCCTTTAAGCAGTTCGAATCGCTCCCTCTCCCTTTTGTTCTAGACTTTGGACATATTTGGGGGTCGTAATAAACTTGCAACAGTCACCTGGGTTAGTCAAAAAGAATTCAGATCTTTATTTTGAGACAGGAAAATATACAATACAATAAAACTTATACTTTAAGAGGGTGGGGAGCACTCGGAAATAAGCGAGGGAGAATTACAATACACAAAAACCCTTACCCTTTCAACCCCACTACACTAGCTAGGCTGGAATCCAGACGACCAGGAAATGCTCATCAAAACGACTTTTTTTGACAGATGTAGAGGTTCGCGATTTCGCGGTTCTCTTTAGTTGTGGCTTTCGGAGCCTGCCGTACCTCGGACGTGGTAGGAGACTGCACCTGCGTTGGGTCTTCAATTTGGGTTGGTCCGCTCTTGGATCTATCGGGTAAGTACCCAATTTCCTTTGGTTAGGGCTAGTTTTAGGGTCTTTTATGTCCAAATCTTACCCAGGGGTAAGTCAGACTAGCCTGTAGAGTGGAAACAAGTCTTTGGTTCACGAGATTTTCAGCGGTTGGTTTCTTGTTGGTCGCGGTGGCCCAATGTTACCTGGTTGGTGGTAATATTGGCGGATGTTGGTTTCTGTAGGCCTTTGGTTGCCGTGATCTCCATTTCTTCTTTCTTCCTTCGAGTCTCCGATGATGATCTTTCTCTTGAGCTGGTTGGCTGAACTTGAACTCGGACTGGCTATCCGTTTGAACTGTCTCACTGTCTCGCTGTTGTCTCTTGTCTTGGCTCGACTGCTGAACTGAAAAGGCAGGCCTCAATTATACTAATTTGGGGCCTGGCTTATCTGACCACCAAATCTCGGGTTTCTTTGTTAAATTTGGCGGGCTCGTTATTTTTAATGTCTTTTAAAACTTTAATGAGCTTCGGGGATGGCCCATCCAAAGTTAATTGGCCTTTAACTGGTTTCGGGATTGCCTTGAAACCAGTTTAAAATGCAAAAGTTTGTCAATCTCTTTAATTGACTTTGGACTGTGGTTTGTTTGTGGTAACCTGTAGGGCTAATGTTCCTTCCTTTGTATTCCTGGGCATGTCCTGTTTATTCGATACCTGGTTCTGCGAATTCTCGGCGGGAAAACAGGCTTCATTGTCCTTATGTAAAACTGGGGCGGCCCTGGACATTCCTAGACAGTTCAATATCCAAACTTCAGGGGCCCACCCCGCCTCCCCGTTGTTCCAGCTTTTTGCAAGCCTGAACATGTCTTTTAAACCAGCCAAACTTCCTGGGGTTTTTATTTTAAATCCCTTTTGCCCAATAACTCTTTAAAACAGTCCAAAAGTCTCTTCCTTAATCAACTCTTTGAAATCTTCTGTTTGGCCCAACCACACTTTTATCCTTTTTACAGATTTCTTCTGTAATATTCCAAAATCATTTTAAAAATGACTTTCCTTGTGTTCTGGGGTTGTGCAGAAATTTTCAAACCTTACACCACGTCCTTAATAATAGAATCTAGCATTTTCCCTACTACTGATCGCAGGCTAAATAGTCTATAGTTTCCCATTTTCTCTCTCCCTCCTTTCTTAAATAGTGGGGTTACATTTGCTACCATCCAATCCGTGGGAACCATTCTGGAATCTATGGAATTTTGGAAAATGACAACCAATGCATCCATTATCTCGGTAGCCACCTCTTTCAAAACCCTAGGGTGAAGGCCATCAGGTCCAGGAGATTTATCGGCTTTCAGTCCCATTAATTTCTCCGAGTTTGGAAACAAAGCTGTACTGGTTCTCTGACAACATTTCTGTCCTCCCCCACCCCACCAAAAAAACAGGTTTACCTTTGCATTCCTGGAATATCTGAGTGACAGCCAATCAATGGCAATCTGGTTGAGAAGTGAGTGTCAAAACATATCAACGAACAGCACTGTGGGAGCACCTTCACTGCATGGACTGCAGCAGTTCAAGTAGAAGGCTCACCACCACTTTCTCAATGGCAACTAGGGATGGGCAATAAGATGCTGGCCGTACCAACGACATCCCGAGAATATATATTTTTAAAATCAGTTGATTATACAAGCAACACAACATTGACGGAGCAGGTTTATTTTTTCATTTACAACATTGTTTATCAAGCTACACTATACACAGTGATCTAAACAGAAAGAGTTTACAGTGAAACAGGCAGCAGTTCAGAAATGGCTGCAATGGCTCATCTCGCAGCAAGCGATGTTACTTGGACGTTTTTACCACACTGGTTCAGATCACACATATATTTGTGTTGCAATTTGCTCTAATGTCGAAGTGATAATGTCGCAGCAATGTCAATGCTACATCTGGGACCTCATGAACGTCATGCCCAATGGTCTATCTCCTTAACCAGTGAAAGAAGAGGATAGAGAAAGAAACAGAGTGTATGACAGAGAAGAAAATAGGGTAGAGTCAAATTAGAGACAGAAAAAGTAAAGAGTGGAAAAATAAGTGCGGATTGAGAGAGAGACAAAAAAGAGAAAGAAAGGAAAAGTAAGAAAATAATTAAAAAGAACAAGCAGAAGAAGAGGACTGTAACCCAGTTCTGTTTGGGAATTGTTGGGATGTTAATGAGTGAATGGCAGGGCAGGTGTGCGAAATGTACAAACATTCTTGTGTAGAACCAGCAGCCCTGTCCATTGTGATGTGATCAGGAACATTGGAACTGCTTTCATAGGACCATAGGTAACATAGATAAAAAAGACCAAGCTCCACCTCGTTCACCCTCTACCATCCTGGTAGTCACATGATACAATGAGAATGGAGTTGTTGACTAATCACAGCAATCAATCTCTATCAATTAATCTACAGCAGACCCAGAAGTAACACAAAGAAAACCTCAGTGGTGGAGAGCTTTCGGAACCATAGGTCCAAAGTCACCTTTTCCCGCCCAAACATTCTGCACTTACCACATCATGGGGGAGAAATTCGGTTGTTAGTGCCACCGATTAATGCCTAAAGAGGCTGAGAAGTGGGGTGCTAGCCAATTTCCAGGCGGGCGCAAGGCGCCTAGCGCCTCGCCCCATATTGAGCATGCATTTAGCGCCGGCACTAAATCTTAGCGACTGCTCATGGGCGCAGGCTGATTATGATGTCATTTGAGTGTGCAATGCCTTTTGGGCACCCCGGACCGGAAATTCAGTGGCGCCCCCCTCCGTAGTGCTTGGCGCTAATAGTGACAGCTTACCTGGACCTTACCAAGTCGCTCTCGGGCTGGAGGAGCGTTATTTAAAGGGAACTGGTGTGGTTTAAAAGCGGCAGCCATTTTTGGAGCACAACTTCCTCGAGAGCTACAAAGAGTTGCTGAGCTGCACACTGAGAGCCATTTGACCACTGAGCCAGCGCAGGCAGACGATCTTCAGCCTTCTGACCATCACCTTACTGTTGGTGAGCCTTGACAAAGGGGAACCTTCCTGTCGGCATCTATTATGGGGGTTGCATTGGAGGGGAACGTCCTGCTGCTGAATCATCTGGAAAGGGCACTGAGACGCTGGGAGAGGGGGGCGGGCATGGCCAGATGGAGGAGGGCCAACAGACGTCGCCACAGCAGACCTTACTCTGGCAGGGTTTTCCGACAGCAGTTTTCCTACATGAACATGCCGGAGGAACAGTGTGTCAGAAGTAGGGTTGCAAAATTCTGGGAATTTTTAAAAGAGGAAACTTTCCATGGGAATTTTCGGGAATTTGGGGAATTTTGAGTTTTTTTGCACACTGATGGTTTTTGTCTCTGACCCTTATATTATCTTTGTCGTCAAAATAGACATACTGTTCCATACAAATAAAAACAGGCTTTCAAAACTTTATTTAGGTTATAATTTTGAACTTTATTGAACCCCCACAAAAAAGACCCATCTAAAATAAAATAAAAAGAGCGTCAGCTTATTTAGCCTGTAATTTGTCCTTATTTTGTCCCTTTGAGTCTTCTACTCATGAGTCTTCTGAGTCTTCTACTCCTCATTGCTCCTCCTGATTCTCTGACTCTGGCTCTGACGTGCCCATTTCCTCCTCTGTGTCAGTGTCTAGCTGTGTGGTGGACACTTCTGTATCTGGCTCAATGAGTTGTAGGTTCGCCCGGATAGCCACCAGTTTCTCCAGTCTCGTTAGTCAGCCTGTTGCGCACCTTTGTATGCGTATTCCCAAAAAGTGACCAGTTTCGTTCAGAGGCCGCTGATGAAGGTGGGATTTGGAGTATCACCGATGCAATAGGTGACAGGGCATCAGATGCACAAAGTCCCTTCCACCAGGTATGTGCACTGATATGCTTGCATGATTCCCATATCCCATCCCCATTCCAAAGACCTTGCTTGGTAGAGAACTTTGCCAGACTTCCCAGAACTTTGCCCACATACAGATTGAGCTTTCCTTGGACTCTGTTATACTCAGCCTCCAGCAAATAAGTAGACAAAGCATGTCTGGTGGGAGGACAGTATGCAGGGCGAATAACATTGAAAAATCTCTTCCAGTACACATTGGCTGTGAGCATGAGGGGTGAGCCTGTTGCATATACAGCTCGAGCAAGGCACTCATCTGCATTCTTCAGGCTATGGTTATCCATTGTATCAAAGAACCTTCCAAGTGGGCCAGGAGTTGCTGATGATAAGGAGCCTGATGCTGAATGAGAACCATCATCTTCTTGAATGGAAGCAGAGGAACTCTGGGCTGACTGCTGTGAGCTTTGAGTGAAGTTGTTGCATTTGGATAAATGCTGCTGCATCTTTGTGGCATTCTTTACATATGGCTTTCTACAGTGTTTGCACACGTACACAGTCTTTCCATCTTTAATGCCTGGGGTAAAATGCTTCCACACATCCGACGGTAAACGTGGCATTGTTCTATGCAGAGAAATAAAGGGCATTCATCTCTGTGTCGAACTGCGGTCGATCAGCACGATTGCAACAGGGTGAGTACATTTTTGCTGATGCTCCATGTGATGGAAGCATGACCTGTACACACATGACGCTACATCACCAATAGTGTATTATTTTGTATATTTTAAATTGAAGGACAACAGAGTTCAACAAGTAACTGGTTTATTTGGTATAAAGTCTGATTTACTTACTGCATCATCACAACATCAGCAGAAAACAAAATGACTTCCCTCAGGACCCCTAACCTGGATCTTAAAAAAACTATAGCAGTCTTACAGATGCCTGCAGGCCAATCACAATTCGATATGCAAATATTACAAATAGAGGGAGTTAATCGCTCATCCACTCAATCAGGACACATTTGTTCACAGTCACACACAAAACTTGTAATTATTAAAACAAGCCAAGTAAGAAGATAAACATATATTGATTAAGAAATTCCTTAATAATTAAGATTCCATCTCTGTTAGTAATTTTAAGAGAGGACCTGTGGGAAAAAAAAGAAATACATAAAAAACAATATTATGCTAGCATGTGCTTTTTTGGGCAAAATTCCCAAAATTCCCAAGCTAAACTTCCCGTGGAAAATTTCCAGAAATTTACCGGAAATTTACCGGAAACTTTCCACCCCTTTGCAACCCTAGTCAGAAAGCTGCGATTTAGAGAGGAGGTGGTGACTGAGCTGTGCCAGCTGCTTCAGCCAGATCTGCAGCCTCAGATAAGGTGCAGGACATCTCTGTCGGTGGCTGAGAAGATGCCTGCTGGCCTGAACTTCTACGCGAGCAGCTCTTCTCAGGCTGCGCGTCAGAGGCTGATCAGAAGTAGCTTCTAGGCCCCTCTCACGGAATGCTTGCTGCCATTCCAAGAACAGGAATGGAACCGGTCTGATACCCCCAAGCCTGTGAAGGGCAAGATGCATGTAAATAGCAGGCGTGGCCATTGTAAATGAAGAAAGTGTTTCATTAAACAAAATGTGGTTCCTTCAAACATGAGAAAGCTATGGCAACAGAAAGCAAAACGAATACACTGACACATAACTGCCTCTCACACCCGGGAGACTGTCCAAAACATAAATCACATTCCGACCATCTTCCTTGGCCTTGATTCCACTGTGCCAACCAAAGCATCCAATGCCCCATCAGTGAGTCGTTCCGCCCTCTGCCTCACCCTTTCCATGTCTTGCTAGGCTGGTGCGCCACAGGTAGGCTCCCACTGCTTTGAAGGCCTACAAGGCAGTGAGTGTGTCTGGTGATGCAAATTGACCTGCCCCTTTAAGAGCTGGCCGGTGCCACTGTGTCTCAGGGAAAGTGATTATTGACAGCACCCTCGCTGCACCCCGCCACCGCGAAATTGGGTTGCGCCGCCGGGTTAGCGCCTTAAGAGTAGCGTGCAGCACCTGATTTAGCGCCGCAATCACCTTTAGGGGCGCTGCAACCCAATATCGCACCAGGTGGCGCTAAATTGCAACTGGCGCTAGGCTTTGCGTTTCGCCAGAACTCACGCCCCAAACGGGACTATACCCAATTTCTCCCCCCATGTCTCAAATTGCTCATTAACTGTAACCCAAAATGTTGTTTTCTGAAAAAACTATCTAATTTGCATTTCTTAGTGTCAAAACAGCTTTGAACCCTGAAAATTATTACTTTCCGACACTAACAAGAGTGAGAATGGTAAGACTGTCACAAAGATATTTCCCAGACAGACAAAAAGTTCAAAAAACCTCGAGGAACAGTTTATTACCTGCTGCAGTGAGACATCACAGCTTCATTGTTCCATTTCGGGGCCTCCAAGGTTGAGTGTCACATCAGGACCATAAATCATGTCATTAACAGGGTCCTTACAACATGAATCATCCGCCCAAAATGGCTGCGGCGAGATTAATTTGCATTAACGGTGCAAATTCAGCAATTTCATGACTTGCAATGAATTTCAATGGGAAGGTTCACAGCAAGATGGTAATCTTTTCAGTTTTGTCAGGGCCAATGGCGGAGCAGTGCAAATTGTCCAGCAATTTGTAGAGAATCAGAACTCATCGTGTATCTCTTCTTTTTGCAAGTTGCTGGATTTTTTACGAAGTAATAATAGCAAGCAGCATCAATCCGACAGTATTTTTCCAGTAATCTCTGGCCCTTTGTGTTGTGTTTTGGATGCAGTACTTTAGAAAGGATGTCAAGTGCATGGAGGGAGTACAAAAGATATTTACTATATGATAACATGATAGTTTTTATGTTTTCTTTATATACAACTGTAACTGTATTCATTAACAGCTTGTGGTGCCTTAGGTCTTAGTCTTTCCTCCAGGCTTCTCAATTAAAGAAAACCTTTTCTACCATCTAACGAATGTTAGACAGTCAAAATAGATTACATATTTTACATCTAGGAAATATCTTGTTACAGTTAAAAGTATGTGCACAAGAAATATTTTGCTAATAATCCACTGTGAATTCCTGATGCATGAATACAATTCATTTTATTTGGGAGTTGGTTATATTACATAAGATAATAGAGTAGGAGTACATTACAATATTCACGCCGTGTGTGGGTGTACAGGTTGCAAAATATGTTTTTGTTATTCAATTGTCTCATTTGCATAATGATGCAGGACTCATTTGCTGTTCCACTCAGTTTCCAGACCTTTAAAAATCTATGTATCTGCACAACTTGTATTTATATAGCAACTTTAACGTAGTAAAATGCCCCAAGGCGCTTCACAGGAGTATTATAAGACAAAAAATTTGACACCGAGCCACATAAGGCAAAATTAGGGCAGGTGACCAAAAACTTGGTCATAAAGGTAGGTTTTAAGAAGCATCTTCAAGGAGGAAAGCGAGGTAGCGCGCCGAGAAGTTTAGGCAGGGAATTCCAGAGCTTAGGGCCTAGGCAACAGAAGGCATGGCCACCAATGGTTGAGTGATTATAATCAGGGATGCTCAAGAGGGCAGAATTAGACCAACCCCATGTGCCCTTATCTTGCGTAATACTTCTCATCTTCTTAGACAGTCCCTCGGAACCGAGGATGACTTGCTTCCACATTAAAAATGAGTTCTCAGGTGACTGATGAGTCCAATGCGGGACCTACAGTCTCTGTCACAGGTGGGGAAGACGGTGGTTGGGTGGGGTGCTTGTGTTAACGTGCGCTCCTTGCGCTTGGCTTCCGCTTGCTCCCGGCGAAGAGATTCGAGGTGTTCGGCACCTTCCCGGATGTCTCTCCTCCACTTTGTGCAGTCTTGGGCCAGGGATTCCCAAGTGTCAGTGGGAATGTTGCGCTTTTTCAAGGAGGCTTTGAGGGTGTCCTTGAAGCGTTTCCTCTGCCCACCTGGGGCTCTCTTGCTGTGCCGGAGCTCCGAGTAGAGCGCTTGTTTAGGGAGTCTCGTATCGGGCATGCGGACAATGTGACCCGTCCATCGGAGCTGATCGAACGTGGTCAAAGCTTCGATGCTGGTGATGTTGGCCTGAGCAAGAACTCTGACGTTGGCGCGCCTATCCAGCCAATGAATTTGCAGGATCTTGTGGAGGCAGCATTGGTGGTACCTCTCCAGTGCTTTGAGGTGCCTGCTGTACATTGTCCATGTCTCTGAGGCATACAGCAGGGTGGTATCACTGCTGCTCTGTAGACCATGAGCTTGGTGCCGGGTTTGAGGTCCTGGTCTTCAAACACTCTCTTCCTCAGGCGACCGAAGGCTGCACTGGCACACTGAAGGTGGTGTTGGACTTTGTCATCGACGTCTGCCCTTGTTGACAGTAGGCTCCCGAGGTATGGAAAGTGGTCCACGTTGTCCAAGGCCTTGTCGTGGATTTTGATAATCGGGGGGCAGTACTGTGTGGCGGGGGCAGGTTAGTAGAGGACCTTTGTCTTACGGATGTTTAGTGTAAGACCCATGCTCTCGGATGTTTCAGTGGAGGTGTTGACGATGGTTTGGAGTTCGACCTCCGAGTGAGCGCAGACACAAGCATCGTCTGCATACTGTAATTTGACGACAGAGGATGGGACAACCTAGGATCTGGACTGGAGGTGACGGAGGTTGAACAGTTTCCCATTTGTTCTGTAAATTAGCTCCACTCCAGCGGGGAGCTTACTGAGGGTGAGATGGAGCATTGCAGCAAGGAAGATCGCGAAGAGCATTGGTGCGATGACAAGAGCATTGGTGCGATGACACAGTCTTGCTTGACCCTGGTTCGTACATGACTTGGGTCTGTGATGGAACCGTTGGTCAGGATCACGGCTTGCATGTCGTCGTGAAGCAGGCGGAGGATGGTGACAAACTTTTGAGGGCAGCCGAATTTGAGGAGGACACTCCATAATCCCTCACAGTTGACAGTGTCGAAGGCCTTTGTGAGATCAAAGAAGGCCATGTACAGCGGTTGGTGCTGTTCCCTGCATTTCTCTTGTAATTGATGTGCGGTGAAGATCATGTCCATTATGCCCCTTAGTGGGCAGAATCCGCATTGCGACTCTGGGAGGAGCTCTTCGGCCACTGGGAGAAGGCGATTGAGGAGGATTCTTGCGATGTATAATATTCTTTTGTGTGGCACCTTATTGAATGCCTTTTAAAAAAAAGCTAATTATACTACATCCACTGATTCCCCTTTTTCTACCCTGCTAGTTACATCCTCAAAAAACTCTAATAAATTTGATTTTCCTTTCGTAAAACCATGTTGACTCAGCCTAATCATATTATGATTTTCTTAAGTGCCCTGTTACCACTTCCTTAATAATGGATTCCTGCATTTTCCCAATGACAGACGTCAGGCTAACTCGCCTGTAGTTCCCTGTTTTTTCTCTCCATCCTTTCTTGAATAGTGGGGTTACATTTGCTACCTTCCAATCCACTGGGACCATTTTTGAATCTAGGGAATTTTGAAATTCTGACAGATGGCAAGCCTGAAAGGAACAAAAAAACAGAAAATGTTGGGAACAAACAGCAAGTCAGTCAGCATCTATGAAGAGAACAGGTAAGTTACCATTTCAGGAACCATTCATTCTGGGACATCCTGGTTCACTCTTCCACCATCCCCAGTTCCAGCTGTCCTTCTGGCACCCCCATGCAAGCCCAGGAGATGCAACAACCCGTCCATTCACCTCCTGCCTCACCACTGTCCAGGGCTCCAGACACTCCTTCCAGGTGAGACAGAAATTTAAGTGTACTTCCTGTAATCTAGTATTTGCTGCTCATGGTGCGGTCTTCTCTACACCAGGGAGACCAAACAGTTTAGGTGACCACTTTGCCGAATACCTTTCTTCTGTCCGCAAGTGTGTCATGAGCGCCCTGTAACTTACCACTTTAATTCCCTGCTCCACTCCCACTCAGACCTCTCCATCCTTGGTCTTCGACACTGTTCCAATGAAGCTCAACACAATCTCCAGGAACATTTCCTTACCTTTCTCCTGGGCACTCTGTAGCCCTATTGCCTGAATATTGATTCTGATAACTTCAGAGACTTACCTAGACCTTCCATTTTCTTTACATCAGGGGATGTTGGCGATTTCAGATGGGTCTGATGGCTGCTGGGAAAAGGGGAGGTAGGTTGACCCTTGGGATGGAGATCCTTTGTTAGAACACAGCATAAGAACATAAGACATAGGAGCAGGAGTAGGCCAATCGGCCCCTCGAGCCTGCTCCGCCATTCAATAAGATCATGGCTGATCTGATCCTAACCGCCAATCTACTATCACAGAACCATCTCCTGAATCTAACAGAATTAGACACACGAAATAGGAGCAGGATCAGGCTACACTGGTGGGAGATTCTGCATCTTTTGGTGCTGGCCTGCTCTTTTTTCTAGCGGACCAAACCCTATTTTGCCAGCTTCTCGCTTTAATTTCAAACCTGATTTACAGACTTTCAATCCAACGGCTCATCTTTTCCTCAAGTTGCCTCACACTGCCTTAGCTTCTTTCTTTCTCAAATGTCTTTAATTTATTTAATGCTTCTTTCCATTTTCTGATGTAAAGGTCATCTCAGCCATCTAACAATCTCCTGTTTTTCTTATAAGCATGTCACAGGTCATTGCACCGATATTTCCTCTCATGGTTTGTTTCCCAATCCCACTCCCTTTGTTTGTGTTCTGTTAAAGTGGTTGTACATCTTTCATTTTTTTCAATTCTGATGAAAGGCTGTACTCCTGAGATGTTAACTTGTCTGTTCTCTCCACAGATGCTGACTAACCTGTTGCAATTTTCTACCATTTTCTGTTTGTGTTTTAGATTTCCACCATTTGCAGTTTTTTTGCTTTTCATTTGCAGCCTGAAAAGAGCCAGTGGCAGAGAAGTTTCCCCACCACTGGATCAGTCGAGCCAGTCATAGAGGTTTGGAGATCTGGTTCGGTACAGTTCCGTAACTGCCTCCCTGGCGAGGCATATGTGGCAAAGACACAGCATCTCCAGCGTGTCCAACATCATTGTGGAAGCACTATCACCACAAGGACTGCAGTGGTTTTGAAAAAACAAAACAAATTATAGTGAAAACTAAAACCCAGAAAACTATTTTCCAGAAATGTTTATTTCTCCTGTATAAAGATATCATGTAAAATGACATGCAAAGCTATGGCAGAGTACAAATGATTACCCATAAATTATATATTTTTACAGTTTTTTTCCCGCTCCTATAGAATCCATGTGACTGAGACAAATGAATGGAGTTATCATGAAGAGATTATTTTCAATAGACTCCAGGGAAATCTCCTCAGTTCACAATGACCGGGCACACGTCACAAGCAAGTGCTCTTTCAGCTTTTTCCCTTTTAGAACTCCACAATGCAGCCGGACCAAGAACAGTGCAAGCAGGCTAGCCGAGGCCAAAGGTGGAATCAGATTACCACATACCTCAGAAACGGCTGTAGCAAGTTGCAGGGTCAAGCCACAGGACAATCTAAGGAAAAGCAGCACACTCATCTTGTGGAGCAGTTCCTTTTAATATACAAAGTCCTGTGTTTATCATAGTGCTATAAAAATATTACACTTCATAAAACCCATTTGCATTACAAAATGTATCTTGTCAAGTCAAATAAGCTTAATAAATGTATTTAAGGAATTCATTTCCACCTACTGACACTGTACAAAGTATCATTTGCCAAACTTAAGCCTACGAGCAGCACAGTTTATAATACAAAACAAATTATTAAGCATAAGAATAATTTATAACACAATTTTTAAAAATTGCAAATTAAAGGTGCTGGAAAAACAGCAACCGGGCTGGACATGTATATTAATTAGACAGCTTCACAACTCCCAGATAGCAAAACGTAGGAGCAGAAAGCGTGTGTCCCTGATTGACATCACATTTCAATCATTCACCAAGAGTATGTATTGCAACGTTCCTGTTCATTTACAACTGTCCCTTTAGATCTCTGTAGTGGAGCAAAGGCTTAACTGAATGTAGTTTAAACAGTTTTACCCCACTATTACTCCGAGGTGAGTGGAAATAGTAACTTAAATGTGAAGAATGGCTTCTCTGCAGGGACTGCTCTAATAGCCACAGGCAATAACAACCAATAGCTCAATTTTCGTAAAATATTGACTTCTTTCCTAAGTAGTTGAAAGCTAGTTACCTTTTTTAATTAAAAAAATCTATGCAGTGGGAATGTTAAGGTATGCTTTCCTCTGCTAGCACATTGAAGGGGCAGAAAGGCAGGAAAACAGCACTGGAAGCCTCTCTTTGTGAATTTACTGCAATGCCGTATTTTCTGCTCTATGAAAAAAAACTTATTAGCTCTAAAATTCTGACGTGACTTTAATTCTCTTTAGTTAATATTGCCAAATAAGGGATTATTGTCAACTGTTACTGCCCACTAGTGCTATTTTCTGCTCAGTGCAATAATTCTTCACTGGTGCCCATAGCCCCTAACCTTAGTTTGAATTATTGTATCTCTGGGAAAGTGTTGAGCAATTTTCCATATTTGCACACTTTGGTGCAATATGATTTTCCATTGGCAAATGTACCACATGATGTGGTATTGTCATACAGACCGAGTGTATCCCAGGTTCAGTCCCTGGTCTGTGCCGAGTTATCTGATCTCAGCTAGGGCAGCAATAAAGATGGTACGGTTAGCCTCAGCATCTCAAGACTAGTCAGGTTGACAGGCCAACCATCCATTATGTCTGTGCAACTATGGAAGCCTTTGATGACAAAATGCAGGTAGTTGTGAGGGCTGACTTCAATTCATTAGGAACATTCCACAGAAAGGCCTGCGGGTGAAACTACACCAGTTCCTCAAGTACATTGATGAACGATCTGGCCTTTCATGAGCACATATCCTCCTCTAGTGTGACGTGAGACATGTCCACATGGGTGCACTTTCCAGCAGAGGTTACTGGATAGCAGCCAGGATAAGAATCCTGGCCGATTTCCACCCCTCTCCCCCCATCATCAACTGTACCATATTAGCTGCTGCCCTGGCTGAGATTAGCAAACTCAAATCAGGTCAGAGGTCAAACCTGAGGAAATTGCCCAGTGATGTCAGGTTACCATAGTAATATTATGCCAGGGAGGTGATCAGATCTTGGTCATATAGCCGGATTGACACATCTGAATATTTTTTTCCTCTCGAATTTTCTTTGACGTCTTATACAATTTACAAGTTTTGACAATTACCTGCCCAAAATTTTCTCCCTCCGACAAGACTCACCACCTTTTATCAGAACATTAGGAAGGTTTTCAGGTTGAGATGAATCGCTTCATCACATGAAATACTCAAATTAATTGAAGTAATTCTACCAGTTGGTATAATATACCTCAAAGATTTAATAAATAATGCCTATTTGTAATTGGTTTTCCTATTATTTCCATTTGGGAATTTTAAGGAGGAATGTACTTTGTATCTCCCATGAATTAATTTTTCTTTTTGTTACGAGAAACACATTCTCAGGTAACATAACATCAGTGACCAGTACAGTGAGTGAGTGCCATTTTTGTTACTCAACTCTATTCTGGAGCCAACATTAATTCCGGAGCTGAGTAACAACAACAACTGGCATCTGTGTAGCACCTTAATGTAATAAAGTGTCCCAAGGCACTTCCCACAGCAGAGAGAAGGACTGAGTGACATTTTTATGCATTGCTACCACCTGGTTGAGTGTGAAGCACCGAATGGAATGACGACACTAAATCCCAGGCTATTCTTACCCACCCAGGCCAGGTACTGTGGATCATTGTGTTGTATTTGGGCATGGCTACTGTCCTATCAGCAGCAAGTATCCTTTTGTGCTGAAAAAGCTCCAATGGAGTAACAATAAAATAAACAGTGACACAAGACTGTTAACATGGTGCTAACTCAGTGTAATATTGTTACTGTCAGACTGAAGAAGTCAAGCTGGCATGAATTGCATTGACAGCTCTTTAACACTGCTTTCTAATGTCCCTAAAACCATGGCCGGGCACCAATCCACAGGCCCTATCATTGAAAAAGAAAGTGGAATATTGTGGCGACACGCCACCACTGGACATAATCCGCTCACGGCGGCACGGACAGTTTAAGCAGACGCCCCCAGCCGGGGGCCCTTTCCTCCAGCAACTTGTTTCCCGCAGGGACAGGCTGCCGGGAGCACTTCCTGTCTGGGGAGTATTTAAGTGGATGCGCGGGCTTTTCCAGTTCCTCTTTGCCATGAGGTTGATTAAAGCAATTGTGTTTTACTAACTCTGGTCTCGACTCCCACGTTTGCTGCGGTATCTCAACACTGGTGACCCCGACGTTCAGGACGAATCCTAAGCTAGCATGGCGGATACAAACGCAGTCACGGTTAAACTACCGGACTTTTGGGAGAACCTGGCCGAAGCCTGGTTTGTTCAAGCTGAGTCCAGATTCCGGCTGAAACACATTACAGTCGATGCCACAGAGTACGACTACCTTGTCTCCTCTCTCACCTACGCCACAGTCCCCAAGGTTTGGGCAGCGCTGCAGGATCCACCAGTGGAAGGCAAGTACGAACATCTGAAGGCTGCGCTCCTTAAAAAATTTCAAACGTCCTCTTACCAGCGCAACTGCCAACTCCTTGACCTCCCCAGCCTTGGTGACGCTTCACCATCGGATTTGCTTTCCCACATGCTGTCCCTCTCGGATGACAAAAACACCGGCGCCCTCTTTCGCACGCTTTTCATTCAGCAGCTCCCCGCCAGCATCCGCCCGCTCATTGTGGAGTCTGGCTCCACGGTCCTGAATGACATAGCCGAAAAGGCCGACCGGCTGCTCTCTGCGCAGTCCGCTCGCGACGTCGCGCCCGACCTCACAGCAATGACCACGTGGTCTTCCCGGCCCACTAGGCCTGACCGCCCTACCACTCCGGGTCACTGCTACTACCACACCCGTTTTGGCACTAGGGCCCAACGCTGCACGCCACCGTGCACTTTCAAACCCCCCCCCCCGCACCGGCTCCCGCGATGGCCGCGGGGCAAAAGGGGCCTCTACTGTACGTCACCGACGACAGAACCAACCGCCGATTTCTGTGCGACACAGGGGCCCAGCACAGCATCACCCCCGCCTCCGCCCTCGAAATCCAACGCGGTGCACGGGGTATCACGCTGGCCGCAGCCAATGGCTCTGACATCCGCACATATGGCACCCGCATGGTCACGCTCGACCTCGCAGGCCACCGCTACCGCTGGGAGTTCCTCACAGCCAGGGTCTTCTGCCCACTCATCGGCGCCGACTTCCTATGCACCCACGGCCTCCTTGTCGACATTCCGAGGCACCGCCTCGTCGACATCAACACTATGGCCCCCATCCCCGGCGCATTCACCCCAGCCCGTTCGGCCGGCCTGACGACCTACTGCCTCGCCAGAGCCACGGACGACTACTCGGCACTTCTAGCCGAGTTTCCCGCCCTCACTAAACCGACCTGTTCGGCCAAAGCCGCCAAACACGGTGTGGAGCACTATATCCCCACCACCGGCCCCCCGGTTTCTGCCCACGCCCGCAGACTCAACCCGGCCAAGCTGGAAATCGCGCAGGCCGAGTTCACCACCATGGAACAACTCGGCATCATCCACCGCTCCAGCAGCCCTTGGGCCTCGCCCCTCCACATCGCCCCCAAGCCCGGCGGAGGCTGGCGCCCTTGCGGGGACTACCGCCGCCTCAACGACGCCACCACCCCCGACCGATACCCGGTGCCACACATCCAGGACTTCTCGGCCCGACTGGCCAGACGAACCGTCTTTTCCCAGGTCGACCTGGTGCGCGGTTACCACCAAGTCCCCGTACACCCCGCGGACATCCCCAAAACGGCCGTCATCACCCCATTCGGCCTGTTCGAGTTCCTGAGGATGCCCTTCAGCCATAAGAATGCAGCCCAGGCTTTCCAGCGCCTTATGGACTCAGTCCTCCGGGACCTGAACTTCCTATTCGTCTATCTAGACGACATTCTCGTGGCCAGCTCCTCCAAACAGGAACACCTCGAACACCTTCGCATCCTGTTCGGGCGCCTAGCCCAACACGGGCTCATCCTCAGCCCGGCGAAGTGCCAATTCGGCCTAACCGAGATCGATTTTCTCGGTCACCACATCACCCCTGCTGGGGCCGTCCCCCTGCCCAACAAGGTGCAGGCCGTCCAGCAATTCCCCCACCCCAAAACCATCAAGGGCCTCCAGGAGTTCCTCGGGATGGTGAACTTCTACAACAGGTTCATCCCCAGAGCTGCAGCCCTCATGAAGCCCCTATACGACTCCCTCTGAGGTAAATCCAGCAAGATGGACGTAGCCTGGACCACTGACACGTCAGCCGCCTTCGACGCCACCAAAAACGCGCTCGCCGACGCCACCCTGCTCGCGCACCCAAGGGCCGATGCCCGGGTCGCGCTCACTACCGACGCCTCCGACCACGCGGTCGGAGCCGTGTTCGAGCAGTGGGTCAATGGCGCGTGGCAGCCACTTGCCTTCTACAGTCGCCAACTGCGCCCCCCGGAGGTCAAATACTCTACTTTCGACCGCGAGCTTCTCGCGCTCCACCTGTCGGTCCGCCATTTCAGGTTCCTCCTGGAAGGCCGCCCCTTCACCGCGTACGTGGACCACAAGCCGCTCACATACGCGATGGCCAAGCACACCGAACCCTGGTCCGCTAGGCAGCAACGCCAGCTCGCGGCCGTGTCCGAGTTTACTACGGACATCCAGCACGTCTCCGGTAGAGACAACATTGTCGCCGACTGCCTTTCCCGTCCCGCCATCTGTGCGAATCACCTCGCGGTCGACTACGCGCAACTAGCAGCGGCCCAGCTCACGGACCCAGACCTCCTCTCGGCGGCTACCAGCCTGCCAGGGCTACGCCTAGCCAAGGTCGCACACGGGCCTGAAGCCACGGCAGTCACTTGCGATGTCTCACTCGGCCAACCCAGGCCGGTCGTCCCTGCAACCTGGCGCCGCCGCATCTTCGACGCGCTACACGCGCTCTCCCATCCGGGTGCCCGCGCATCCGTTAAACTCCTCTCCCAGCGTTTCGTCTGGCGCGGCCTCAGCAAAGATGTTCGGACTTGGGCCACCTCCTGCCTCACCTGCCAACGGGCTAAGGTGCAGCTACACACAAAAGCATCCCTGGGAGACTTCGAGGTACCCAGCCGCCGCTTCGACCACGTACACGTCGACATCGTCGGTCCTCTACCGCCATCGCAAGGCCAAACTTATCTCCTCACGATGGTCGACCGCTACACACGCTGGCCTGAGGCAGTGCCGCTGCCCTCCACCACTACAGCCGACATCGCCAAGGCGTTCGTTAACACCTGGGTCGCAAGGTTCGGCATACCAGCCGACATAACCTCCGACAGAGGCGCCCAGTTCACCTCCGAACTCTGGACGGCCACAGCACGCAACCTCGGGGTGACGCTTCACCGAACCACGGCGTACCACCCGCAGGCCAATGGGCTGTGTGAACGCTTCCACAGGTCACTCAAGGCCTCACTCCGTGCCGGCCTGCAGGACAGTACCTGGACTGACCGCCTACCGTGGGTGCTACTAGGCCTACGCACCGCGGTCAAGGAAGACCTCCAGTCCTCGGCAGCGGAGTTAGTCTACGGACAACCGCTGCGCGTCCCAGGCGAATTCCTTCCGGAGGCTACCACGCCTTGGTCGGCCGAACAGCAGCGGCTCAACTCTTTCTCTTCCGCTCAGCAGTTCGCCCCACTTCCGGTCAACTGACACGGCGAACTCGCACCTCACGTCCCGCCAAACTTACAGCAGGCACGCTTCGTCTTCGTGCGACACGACGCGCACCGCGGGCCCCTGCGACCCCCGTACGACGGACCGTACGAGGTACTACAAACCGGGGACAAGGTCTTCAAGCTGCGACTCGGCGACAGGGTCGACACAGTCTCCATCGACCGGCTCAAACCAGCACACACAGAACCAGGGGAACAGGTCCCCGTGGCCCGGCCTCCAACTAGAGGCCGTCCCGCCAGCAAGCCAGCACAGCCGGTGGTTCGAACTAGACCGGCGACCACTCAGAGCCACTCCGGCAGAACCATCAGACCACCATCACGACTCGTCCACTCCTCCTAAGCGGATTCTGGGGGGAGCTCTGTGGCGACACGCCACCACTGGACATAATCCGCTCACGGCGGCACGGGCAGTTTAAGCAGACGCTCCCAGCCGGGGGCCCTTTCCTCCAGCAACTTGTTTCCCGCAGGGACAGGCTGCCGGGAGCACTTCCTGTCTGGGGAGTATTTAAATGGATGTGCGGGCTTTTCCAGTTCCTCTTTGCCATGAGGTTGATTAAAGCAGTTGTGTTTTACTAACTCTGGTCTCAACTCCCATGTTTGCCGCGGTATCTCAACAGTATAACAATTCTGTCTGACAAATGGGCTAATTAAAATTTGCAGCACATATCATCAGGTTAATAGATTCGCTCTCTTTATTTTTTTTATATATTCGTTCATGGGATGTGGGCGTCGCTGGCAACGCCAGCATTTCTTGCCCATCCCTAGTTGCCCTTGTGAAGGTGGTGGTGAGCTGCCTTCTTGAACTGCTGCAGTCCATGTGGTGAAGGTACTCCCACAGTGCTGTTAGGGAGTTCCAGGATTTTGACCCAGCGACGATGAAGGAATGGCGATATACTTCCAAGTCAGGATGGTGTGTGACTTGGAGGAGAACTTGTTGGTGGTGTTCCCATGCACCTGCTGCCCTTGTCCTTCTAGGTGGAAGAGGTCGCGGGTTTGGGAGGTGCTGCCAAAGAAGCCTTGGCGAGTTGCTGCAGTGCATCTTGTAGATAGTGCACACTGCAGCCACAGTATGCCGGTGGTGGAGGGAGTGAATGTTTAAGGTGGTGGATGGGGTGCCAATCAAGTGGGCTGCTTTGTCTTGGATGGTGTTGAGCTTCTTGAGTGTTGTTGGAGCTGCACTCATTCAGGCAAGTGAAAAGTATTCCATCACACTCCTGACATGCGCCATGTAGATGCTGGAAAGGCTTTGGGGAGTCAGGAGGTGAGACACTCGTCGCAGAATACCCAGTCTCTGACCTGCTCTTGTTGCCACAGTATTTATGTGGCTGGTCTAGTTAAGTTTCTGGTCAATGGTGACCCCCAGGATGTTGATGGTGGGGGATTCAGCGATGGTAATGCCATTGAATGTCAAGGGGCGGTGGTTAGACGATCGCTTATTGGGGATAGTCATTGCCTGGCACTTGTGTGTCGCGAATGTTACCCGCCACTTATCAGCCCAAGCCTGAATGTCGTCCAGGTCTTGCTGCATGCGGGTATGGACTGCTTCATTATCTGAGGAGTTGCAAAGGGCACTGAACACTGTACAGTCATCAGCGAGCATCCCCACTTCTGACCTTATGATGGAGGAAAGGTCATTGATGAAGCAGCTGAAGATGGTTGGGCCTAGGACACTGCCCTGAGGAACTCCTGCAGCGATGTCCTGGGGCTGTGATGATTGACCTCCAACCACCACAACCATCTTCCTTTGTGCTAGGTATGACTCAAGCCAGTGGAGCATTTCCCCCCCCCCCGATTCCCATTGACTTCAGTTTTATCACAGAATCTACAGTGCAGATAGAGGCCATTTCGGCCCATCGAGCCTGCACCGACACATATCCCACCCTATCCCCGTAACCCCACGTATTTAATCCCCTAACACTAAGGGTCAATTTATCATAGCCAAATCAACCTAACCTGCACATCTTTGGACTGTGGGAGGAAACCGGAGCACCCAGAGGAAACCCACGCAGACACAGGGAGAATGTGCAAACTCCACACAGACAGTCGCCCGAGGCCAGATTTGAACCCGGGTCCCTGGCGCTGTGAGGCAACAGTGCTAACCACTATGCCACCGTGCCCCCCGTGGCTACTAGGACTCCTTGATGCCACACTCGATCAAATGCTGCCTTGATGTCAAGGGTAGTCACTCTCACCTCACCTCTGGAATTCAGCTCTTTTGTCCAAGGCTGTAATGAGGTCTGGAGCCGAGTGGTCCTGGCAGAACCCAAACTGGGCCTCAGTGAGCAGGTTATTGGTGAGTAAGTGCCACTTGACAGCACTGTCGATGACGCCTTCCATCACTTTGCTGATGATTGAGAGTAGACTGATGGGGTGGTAATTGGCCGGATTGGATTTGTCCTGCTTTTTGTGGACAGAACATACTGGGCAGTTTTCCACATGGTCGGATAGATGTCTGTGTTGTAGCTGTACTGGAACAACTTGGCTAGAGGTGCAGCTAGTTCTGGAGCACAAGTTTTCAGCACAACAGCCGGGATGTTGTCGGGGCCCATAGCCTTTGCTGTATCCAGTGTGCTCAGCCGTTTCTTGCTATCACATGGAGTGAATTGAATTGGCTGAAGACTGGCTTCTGTGATGGTGGGGACCTCAGGAGTAGGACGATATGGATCATCCACTCGGCATTTCTGGCTGAAGATGGTTGCAAACGCTTCAGCCTTGTCTATTGCACTCACGTGCTGGGCTCCACCATCATTGCGGATGGGGATATTCATGGAGCCTCCTTCGCCCGTTAGTTGTTTAATGGTTCGAAGGCAAACAGTAGCATAATGTTCTACTGAACAATCCCTGACATTCAGTTTATATAAAAGAAAGTTGTCCCAGTTTGGCTATACTACAGGAGAAAGGCCCTATCTGCAGGATTTTGCAGATGGGAAAGAATCCATTTCAGTGACCTTACATGTATTTCAAATTATAGACTGTGTTCGCATCATGTTTTTTGTCTCAGGCTTTGGAACTGTTAAATTAGCGTGAATGAGCAAAATATTGATCACACTACATAGCGTTTATATCTGTAATCAGTGCTCCTGTTAAAGGGCTATATTCAACACATCTAATAATCAGCTCTGTAGTATACAACAAAAACTCTCATAGCAATTCGTAACAAAATGATGTTCAATTAATTTACTCGCGTCATAATATTTAGGATACGGTGACTGTTTTAATTCCCAGATAATTGCTCAGTAACATCAGCGCAGTGCAGGTAGATCCATTCATTCTGTATGTACAAAATACAGCAAATAATAAATATGTGTTAAATATTTATATAACTGGCGACTCCAAGTAAGTAAATAAATAGAAACAGAATACACAGCCGAGCCTGTTGGCATCTGAAAAGAACAATCTTTTCCTTTTCAGGCACTGATGAGCCTGCTGTGTATTTCCAGCATTTTCTGGTTTTACTTCAGATTCCAGCATTTGTAGTTTTTCTTTTAACCTTAAATAAGTTATTCATTTTTGTTGATAAATCTGTTTAAAGAAAATCTGTAAATTAGTAAAAAAAAACTCAACATGGCAACACTTTGCATCCGTAACTCTTGTGTTCTGTTCTTTCGTTCAGGCTACTATCAACAGGCAATTACTATTCAACAGAGACTCTGGATCATTACAGACAGATTGAGTGGCTGCACACAGCTGGTTTGACACAAGCAGTCATGACTAGTCATTATCGTCACTTTATGTAAAGGTTTCCCTCCCATATACTGTGGAAACAATTCGAAGAGACTAGCAAATTCAGGGTTCAGAAATCTTAATGCAATCTGATAAAACATGCTTTAACAAGAAAGTCCAAGTATTTTATCATTACGAACATAGGAACAGGAGTTGGCCATTCAGCCCCTCGTGCCTGTTCCGCCATTCAGTTAGATCATGGTGATCTGTATCTTAACTCCATTTACCCGCTTTGGTTCCGTAACCCTGAATACCCTTGCCTGACAAAAACCTATCAATCTCAGTTTTGACATTTTCAATTGACCTAGGCTCAACAGCATTTTGGGGGAGTAAGTTAGAGATTTCCACTACCCTTTGTGTGAAGAAAAGCTTCCTGACATCCCCCCTGAACTGCCTAGCTCTTCTTTTAAGGTTATGCTCCCTTGTTCTGGACTCCATCCACCAGAGGAAATAGTTTTTCTCTATCTTCCCTATCAATTGCCCATTTCTGGTCAGTTTGGCACTCACTACCCAATACTGCACCTCCTATTAGTCAACGCTGGCCTTTAGGGACCTCTGCCTGATGTTAGGAAAGTTATCACTTTGACTAGCTACTCATGCACAAAATGCACCATCAGGACCTTGCTAAAATGGAAGTGTTTCTGTAATACAAAAAGGGTCAACAGACGAGAGGGGGCGATTTTGCCAGCTCTGGGGAGGCGGGTTTGGAGGCGGGACTGCCGGGAAAATGGCAGAATCTGGGAGCGGATACCTATCCCGCCCCCAACCTGCCTCCGTGCCATCTTCCGGGGAGGCGGCTACCCGACCCACGCCGGGTCCAGTCTCCTCGAGGCGGGAAGGGGATTACAGCCACTTAACTGCCTGTTAGCAGGCAGTTAAGAGGATTATCCCCATTTTTCCAACACAAGTGCGGGCTTCCTGCCGTCAGAAAACCCCGCCAGGGTCAGCGAGGCGAGCAGTGGGTCTGCGGGGGTGAGAGGGGTTGAAAAGTGCGCTGTGGAGGTGAGTGATGGGTGCAAGTGTGGAGAGGTAAGTATGTGAGGTGAGTGAAAAGTGTTAGAAAAAGTTTCCTTACCTTTGTTTCTTCCTGCAGGCTTCAATCATTGGGGATCCGGAGGCTCCGGCATCTCAATGGCTGAGATGACAGAATGGCTGCTGCATTCTCCGATGCAACAGCCATCTGCTTTCTGCTCAGGAAAGAGGTTTGGTGAGCCTTGAGTACAAGAACTCACCAAACAACAGAGAATGTCAGTGTTTGACAGCTTCTCAAAGCCGACGTTCTCTGTCACCGGCTTTCCCTTAATTGCCCTGCTGAGCCTGCTGGGCAGGCTGAACAAGGTCAATCAAGGGAAAATAGCGTGGGTTGGCCAGACGTCGATGGAGGCAGGACTGAAACCCGACAAGCAGCAGTCCCACCTCCAACGCACCCCCATTGGCAAAATCACCCCCAGAGTGTGGGCAGAGAGAGCCTTCTTTGAACCAGTTCAGTGCAGTCAATTACAGGCTAATTACTCATTGATTACCAATTGCCCTCTTCTGTCATGGAACAGAGATTGCTTGAGGGGAAAGATCAATTTTATATTGAAAAGATTGACATTTATTTTGCACTCATCAGAGTATAGGTGAGTATTTGTAACAGGCTTCCTAGGTTGTTACCTGGAGTTTCTCCTTGAGGATGGGTACAATATGTAATTTGCTTTTAATGAAATTATTTGCATTTCTCAGAAAAGTGCTGTTGATGAAAAGTATTTGTGCTAATTGCTTTTTCATCCTCACCTCCCATTGTGCTGTCTCCAGCTCAGGCACAATGTTAGATGGAATGTTAAATCTATTAGGACTCTAGCCGTTGACTTTCAGTGAACAGAAAGCTGTGCCTGCAATCCTGCTGGCTGTGTGAGCCCCTGTCAACATAGCTCCAGCTTAAACAGTGCTGCCCGTCAGATTTTTAGTTAACTGACTGGACTCCTGGGCTAAGCAGATGGTCACACCTGCGCCATACAGCCGACATGCGCTCCCGGTGACGGGAAGATCTGGTCGGAGCCTCTGATAGGTCAAGTGACTGTGGTATCTTCTTCACAACTCACAATTCATGCGTCACTTCACCTGTGAAAATGACAGTTAATGAACACAGTATCGGGCCAGGCACAGCAATAAATAATGCTACTTCTCAAGGTGCCAGTTTGTCCAGTGTGGTTACTGATGCTGCTGAGAAGTTTTAATGGACGGGCAGGGGGAAGGGTTATACTGTGGGAGTGGAGGGGGCCCAGAATGTTCTTGGTGGTCAGCACCCCATGAAGCCTTAATACAGCTCTGGCTATGTGCGAGACTTCACTGGCAGCAAGGGGTCTCACAAAATTTGCCCCATGGTGTAGTCTCTGTAACACTTCCTGACTGAGGGATCGGCCAGAGCTCAGACCACAGTCCACGTGTAGGCTGGGAAATTCCTTGGAGCTGTTCCCTCTTTGCCAGCGTTACTTCGCCAAAAGAGAGGCGGAAACCCCAAGGAATTTCCTGGTCATAGTTGCAGTTCTCTCAACTTGACCATAGCAGGACCCAGAGAGTGAAAATCCCCTATGTGTTTTTTTAATGCACTGACTAACACGTTTGCATCAAATTCCTGTGCTGCTATCATTAACCCTTTAAATGGGTCACTGGTTTGTTAAAATAGCACACAGAGCAATTTGACATGACTGCATTTCACTATTATGCATAGAGGCATTTCACCCCCTCTCAGAGTACTTCTTTAATTTTCATTAAAATACAGTTAGAACAATCACCCAAGTATGCAAGCAGACTCTCAACTAACCACTCGCAGCATGAGGATCAGCTCAAGATAATGGCCCAAAAGTTGCTGTGGCAGGGCAATGAACAGTGCACGCTGTTAGTTAGACTTGCCCTTGCCCGTTTAATGGCGACGATATTTTGCCCTGCAAATTGCTGGAAGTTCGAGATGGAAACAGTGCGCAGCGCCCTCTACAGGGCATCTGGGATCTGAGTGAACAGGACAAGCAACTGTGTATCTCCTTAACCAATCAGATTGAAGGATTGTGACAACAGCGCAAGGTTTTAGACAGGAAGTGCAAATTTGAGTGGGTGAATTCAATGTCAAACCCGGTACAGAAAGAGAAATAAAGAGAGGGAAAGAAAGACTGGATTAAAAGAGACAGAAAAAAGAGACAGAAAGAAAAAGTATTAAAAAAATTAATTTTAATTTTTTTTAAATCTCCAACAATTAAAACGTGAAGGAATGAGACTCCACACTATTAATAGTTAATTTTCAGTGTCAGAGAGGTTGACTGGCAGTAATGAACACATATCACGTTAAAAGAGTTCTCAGATGGAAATGGATAAGCTCTAAAATTCTGTGGCGAGTTTAGTCTGTATTTACTGCACAAAAATAGCAACTTCACACCGTTCAGTACATTTGAATGGGGAGCCAGACAGCGAGACGCCGTTTTCGTAAAGCTAACGGCGGAGCGGCGCATCTTGGACAGCAACTTTTGGATTTCCGTGTTTAACCGCGCATCTGTCCTTGCCTGAAGTTGCTGGAGCATCTGCTCATAAATAGCGGCAAGCGTTATTAGCCTCGCCGTTATATTGACAGCAATTATAAGGCCACTATATACAGCTTACTGCACCCGACAGATACTTTGCCAACTCCCCCCTCCCTGGGGATTGTTGTCAGAAAGGTCGCAGTCAGACAGGCCGACAGTAACACGAGTTCTGGTTATGTTCTGCATTCAACTGGTTTACACAGCAGTCCAGGAAATCAGAAAGATGCCTCATAATTCCTGCAGATCCAGCCTGTCCTTGCTGGGTCTTCCCACTAGAGGGCAAGCCTCCCCTGTAACATGTCGGCCAGCACAACTATCCGATAGCTGAATGAAAATGGTCAAGAAATTTGATTGTGCTGCCCTCGTTTTACACAGGTGTCTAAGCGTCCAATATGGCAGGCAGGGTGCACACGCTCATTCCGCGCCGGAAGTGCACCGCCTGCCATATTGGTTAGATCTGCGCAGTAAGAGTCCGGGACGCGCGCCTGAAACTGGTGTTAGGCTCATTGCATATGCAAATTGAGGACCCAGTGCCTGTTTCAGGACCCTTTGCCATTTTGGTTGGTGAATGACTGCAGCATGCACTTTGCACTCTGCCATCAATTTCTTCAGGCATTCTTAATTGCTACTGGACTGATGGGTGTGGCCGAATGTAAGGCGAAATCCTTACGGGACCGCCTCCCACTTGCATATCAACACTACAGGCCTTGTCGACGATCACTCGTGCCCCCGCTCAAATTAACTCACTTAAAACGCTCCTCAGGCCCTCGGCCAACGTCTGAGTCGGCTGATCTTGCTGCCCACCCATGACCGACGAGCTGTCTCTGGGACTGCGAATGTTGCCCACAGCTTGCCAGCACTATTCTAATGAGCTGGCGGACCAACTTGTGGTGGTCCTGCCGACGCCATCCTTAGGTGCCTGCCACTGGGATCACACCCCGATTCCGGCGGAATCCAATTTCTAGGCCAATGTGTTCCTCATCCCCACCCAGGTATCATCAAAGTTGTTTTTTTTTAACCCAATTCCACCATAATTTTCTAGATTTCTTCAAGTTAATTGATTAGTAAAATCTGATTTTGGGATTCAAAATCCGAACCTTTACTGGTCTTTGCACTAAGATTTGGAATGCAAGGTGCCTGTACAGCACTGGAGTGACGTGTGTGTTATGCATGATGATGTCATTAATGTGATGCATGTGGAACAACAAAATAGAAAGTACTGAGTTCTTCGCTGTCAATATTATTTGGAGTGAAACGTGATGTCTAAACTCCACTATTTGGTTTTCTAAGTGATTTGATACAGCCCCACACTGACTGTGAACTGGCTAAGTAATTGTGGGTTGTCATTTAGCTGAACTGTGCCTTTTTTAGTCCTGTGCTTGTTTTCTTGAGTATTAATCATGTTCCGAATAAAAACTAATTTTACTAATTTTCTCCAAAATGTACCTGTGTTTTTTTTGGCATCCAATAGTCTCATGGTTTTTGACACTAAAGACAGAAACCAAAAAAACACCCCTAAAAAACGCTGGGTTTAAAATCAACAATAATAAAACAACTTTAGTGACCCCTACCTCATTGCAAAGTGCAAGTGTAACCCTCCTCACAATAAATGTAAGGTGGGTTATGTAACAGCCAGAACGGTTCATATACATACTGGGAAATAGAGGCAGTCTGGAACCCATTTCTGGAAGCCTATCTGACTCAGACGCCCATGGTATTACCTGCCCCTTCCGTGCACACCTAAATCATCCCCGGGGACAGCAAGAATGGGCCAACTCAGAAGGGTCCACAAGCTAGCATTCCCTCCTAAAGCTGCATGAATCACACTGACCCGACCTTGCAAGACACCGCTCTCTCTCCAGTGAAGGCAGAAACCATGATGTGCTTCTGATACAGGCAAACACCATGAATTGTCATCAAATGCTTTTGACCCAATAGCTCACGTGCAAAACAGTGCCAACAATTCCAAACCACCTGGTATTCTCCTATGAGTAGCATGTGAAAAAATATATGTGACTGCTGAGTCGACTGATCTCAGCCAGGGTGGCTAGGGGCTAAACACTTAGCTTAAGCATGTGTCAGTTAGGGAGGGCACAATTGGCCAGGGCTACTTCGCCTGATCGCTATCTGCAAACCCTACTGGAAGTGTTGATGTTTATATTGATATTGGATGAGGACAAGATCGGGCTTGGCTATGGTTCCCCCTGTGATTGAGCAACCTGTTTACACTCACTGCCAAGGCTCACACACGAGTAATGACCGCTTGATTGAGGTGCTCGAAGATGATTGGTGATCGCTGAGCCGTATCCCAGCAGGGCAGCAACCTCTTCAGGTGAGGAGGGGCAGGAAGAAAAGCGGTGAGAAGAAAAATTGTTTGCTTAGCATCTTATTTGATTGTTAATAGCAGAATCACAACATTGCTGATTCTATCACCAATAATGCCATATTAAGGCATGTCACCCCTTTCAAATGTAAGTAAATTGTATAATAGCACAGTTTAAAGCTAAATCTACTGCTTAGAAACAGAATTATGTAAAAACTAGTCAACATTTAGCTGCTATAACATTGTCTCATCACAGTACTCCACATGCACCCATCACTGAAAAGACAGTGCCTACAAGCCTCGTGTCTTTCCATACTTTAGAAGTACATTGTGCTTCATTCTACTTCACATTATCTCAGAACATTTTTTAAAAATTGCAATTATAAAATACGAAAACATCAATGAGGATGCTTGGTTGGCTCACAAACATTTCACTGGAACTGAATTGCTGTCTCCAAACAAAAACAAAGAAAAATGAACAGTTCAGACCTTGTAGGCCGAGCCAGGCAGGATTCTCAGATCCATCTGCTTCAATCTGCTCTCTCCCCCACCCCCGCCCCCCCCCAACCTCCACTTATCCTTTTATAAACAATGAAGAGGTAAGAATATTGCTCCACTTTTTACAGAGCGCCGAGTACAAGTGTTTCCTCAAAGCACTTGTGTGTTTATCCTTTTCCACTTACTTATGAAAGAGGTTAAGTCTAGCTTTCACGGTCAGTGTTTGCTCATTCTTTTCAAACATCATCAGGCAAAAACAAAGACACTCTTGTTAATTTAGAAAAGGAATTAACTCTTGTTCATTTCCTCTTAACCATTACAATGCAGCAAGTTAGGTGAATGACCCTTTGTTTGTTCTGGAAACACTGAATAACAGAAGTCTGAAACTAGGCCCAACCTCTATGAATACTTTGGGTCTTTTAGAGCCACTTGCATTGGCTAAGAGAGGTCCATATATTTTTACATATAATGAAAAGAAAACTTCCTAGAGTTGGCGTATGATAGCTGTTATAGTCTTGTAGAAGTCAATCTTTTCATTCCTCTTCGCTGAGCCAGGTTTGATGCCAATACAGGTTCTAGTCTTGGTGCCTGAGGTGTACGGTTTAAAGCAAAATAGGTGGCAGCCATTGCACCCTGTAATAAAATTTAAAACAAAATCTGTAAAATGGGTGTTACAGTTTAAGATTCCAACTGTATGATTTACAAAATCATCTTTTACCAATTTTCTCTCATCTTCTTTTCCCTTATTGGGGTACAGATGCTATCAGCTTTCCAGTACCGCACCCAAGGGACCATTCTCTGAGTGTGAGGCTAGACGTGAGTGTTGGTAGGCTATTTGACAGTGGAGGGCATCACAGCCAAGTCCAATCCCTGGATTCTCACCCAGAGTTCACGCACATGAACATAGCAGCAATAAACACTAAATGATGATTAGGAATTGGAACTGTGGCTGATTTATCCCTGGGTAAGTGGGCTTTTAAGAAATAATATAATTGTAGGGAAAATTTGTGGTTGGAGTCCTCTTTCAAAAAATAAAAAAATCTCTAGTTGTATTTGGAGAGCAAGGGACAGAAATTCAAAAATGCAGCAAATTGGGAGTGGGCTGCATTTACCCCTCACCTGCTATATATCCAGACAAAATGCTACACAAGCATAATATACATGCAGTGACCGAGGAAGGGGTGACCAGCACTCAGCCCAGTGCCCGAGGAGGGGGTGACCAGCACTCAGCCCAGTGGGGGAGGAGGGGGTGACCAGCACTCAGCCCAGTGGGGGAGGAGGGGGTGACCAGCACTCAGCCCAGTGCCCGAGGAGGGGGTGACCAGCACTCAGCCCAGTGGGGGAGGAGGGGGTGACCAGCACTCAGCCCAGTGGGGGAGGAGGGGGTGACCAGCACTCAGCCCAGTGACCGAGGAGTGGGTGACCAGCACTCAGCCCAGTGGGGGAGGAGGGGGTGACCAGCACTCAGCCCAGTGGGGGAGGAGGGGGTGACCAGCACTCAGCCCAGTGGGGGAGGAGGGGGAGACCAGCACTCAGCCCAGTGGGGGAGGAGGGGGTGACCAGCACTCAGCCCAGTGACCGAGGAGTGGGTGACCAGCACTCAGCCCAGTGGGGGAGGAGGGGGTGACCAGCACTCAGCCCAGTGGGGGAGGAGGGGGTGACCAGCACTCAGCCCAGTGACCGAGGAGGGGGTGACCAGCACTCAGCCCAGTGGGGGAGGAGGGGGTGACCAGCACTCAGCCCAGTGACCGAGGAGGGGATGACCAGCACTCAGCCCACGGGGGTGGAAGGGGTGACCAGCACTCAGCCCAGTGACCGAGGAGGGGGTGACCAGCACTCAGCCCAGTGGGGGAGGAAGGGGTGACCAGCACTCAGCCCAGTGACCGAGGAAGGGGTGACCAGCACTCAGCCCAGTGGGGGAGGAGGGAGTGACCAGCACTCAGCCCAGTGACCGAGGAAGGGGTGACCAGCACTCAGCCCAGTGACCAAGGAAGGGGTGACCAGCACTCAGCCCAGTGGGGGAGGAGGGGGTGACCAGCACTCAGCCCAGTGCCCGAGGAGGGGGTGACCAGCACTCAGCCCAGTGACCGAGGAGGGCGTGGCCAGCACTCAGCCCAGTGCCCGAGGAAGGGGTGGCCAGCACTCAGCCCAGTGCCCGAGGAAGGGGTGACCAGCACTCAGCCCAGTGACCGAGGAGGGGTGACCAGCACTCAGCCCAGTGACCGAGGAGGGGTGACCAGCACTCAGCCCAGTGACCGAGGAGGGTGTGACCAGCACTCAGCCCAGTGACCGAGGAGGGGTGACCAGCACTCAGCCCAGTGACCGAGGAGGGTGTGACCAGCACTCAGCCCAGTGACCGAGGAGGGAATGACCAGCACTCAGCCCAGTGACCGAGGAGGGGGTGACCAGCACTCAGCCCAGTGACCGAGGAGGGAATGACCAGCACTCAGCCCAGTGCCCGAGGAGGGGGTGACCAGCACTCAGCCCAGTGACCGAGGAGTGGGTGACCAGCACTCAGCCCAGTGACCGAGGAAGGGGTGACCAGCACTCAGCCCAGTGACCGAGGAGGGGGTGACCAGCACTCAGCCCAGTGACCGAGGAAGGGGTGACCAGCACTCAGCCCAGTGACCGAGGAGGGAATGACCAGCACTCAGTCCAGTGCCCGAGGAGGGGGTGACCAGCACTCAGCCCAGTGACCGAGGAGGGTGTGACCAGCACTCAGCCCAGTGACCGAGGAAGGGGTGACCAGCACTCAGCCCAGTGACTGAGGAGGGAATGACCAGCACTCAGCCCAGTGACCGAGGAAGAGGTAACCAGCACTCAGCCCAGTTACCGAGGAGGGGGTGACCAGCACTCAGCCCAGTGACCGAGGAAGGGGAGACCAGCACTCAGCCCAGTGACCGAGGAGGGGGTGACCAGCACTCAGCCCAGTGACCGAGGAAGGGCTGACCAGCACTCAGCCCAGTGGGCGAGGAGAGGGTGACCAGCACTCAGCCCACTGACCGAGGAGGGGAGACCAGCACTCAGCCCAGTGACTGAGGACGGGGTGACCAGCACTCAGCCCAGTGACCGAGGAGGGGGTGACCAGCACTCAGCCCAGTGGGCGAGGAGAGGGTGACCAGCACTCAGCCCAGTGCCCGAGGAGGGGGTGACCAGCACTCAGCCCAGTGCCCGAGGAGGGGGTGACCAGCACTCAGCCCAGTGGGTTGGAAGGGAAGAAAATGGAGGTCGAGATGGAAAGGCGATGATTGGTCTTGTCTCCCAATATTCCCGCCTTATCTATCACGACTTGGAGCAGGATGGCAGAGGGAAATCCAGCATTAGGTCTCCAAAATTAGAATTGCATTGCATTTTTAATTGTTAGGGAACTACATAAATAAATAAGTATAAAAGCAGTTGACATTTTTGTAATAATTACTGTATTTTCTGTTAAGGAAGTCAAAGGGCCAAGGAAGTGACCCCTCATTTTTGATTGTGTCCTATCATCACCACAGCATCTTAATTGCTGGGAAGATATCACTACGTTTTAGAATCTCTTGATATATTCCAATATTGTAACTCTAGAAGCTGCACTGGTAAAGCAGTCACTAATGGACAAACTTCCTTGTGAATCGGTTCTCCTTTCTTCCCAAAAAAATACAGCAATCTTGTTAAGAGTGCACTGGCGCTTAAGCATCTTGGAGGAAATGACCTCACAGAATATATGAAGATTAAAGGGATTACTTCCTCCCTGGTCTGAACAACCAAAATACAGAAGAAACTAGCTTCTGAGAACCCTTGACCTGCAGACTGGAGTCAGAGGTCAGTAAATTAAAAGAAAAACACGTTTTAGTAAGTGGTAATATTGTGTCTCTCTGCAGGGGTGGTGTGAGGTGTCAAGCACAAACCATTCTGTATTTAAAAAAATAAAACCAAAATCATCCAATCAGTGTTTCACGTACAGCTTCAACTTTGTGTACAGAGCAGTGGCACAACTAATCTGTGACTCCACAATGCAAGTCTCATCAGTGCATTCCCTTTTTAAATAAATCAGGGGAAGTAACTCAGCACAAATCTCCTGTGACAGCAAGCAAAGCAGCCTTTCTAATCTTTCCAGCCTTAAACTACAGCACCACCAGCTCTCAGCTGTCACCCATTAAGTCCCTCTGCTACCTGACTTACCCTCACTGCACAGCCACACCAATTGCTAACTCCCTCACATTGTGGCGGGCCAGAGGTGAAACTACCCATACCACTGATGCTGGTGTTGGTCCTTGGTTTGCCCAAGAGCCAAGCCCAGACCATTCATGTAGAACACTACATTTGCTGTGATTCCAAGTGGAAATATTGCCCCTAGCCATATTACAGAGATTCTTTAATCATGGTCATCTGCTTGAACTGTGTTTTTATTAAATAAAAACAGAAAATGCTGGAAATACTCAGCAGGTCAGGCAGCATCTGTGGAGAGAAACAGAGTTAACGTTTCAGGTCGATGACCTCTTATTAACTATGCTTTTAGTTTTATTGATGACTGCAGTGAAATTTATTAGTCAGTAGCAATGCGCAAACTGCAGTGACTGCATTGGACTCCCTTACTCACTGGTCTCCTTGACAAATCTTGCAAGAAGCTAACACTAATCCAGCAATCCAGAATGGAAGAGTTAAGTATGATTTAAGAACAAAAGAATTAGGAGCAGGAGTAGGCCATACGGCTCCTCGAGCCTGCTCCACCATTCAATAAGATCATGGCTGATCATCGACCTCAACTCCATTTTCCTGCCCGATCTCCATATCCCTCGCTTCCCCTAGAGCCCAAAAATCTATCTATCTCAGCCTTGAATATTATCAATGACTCAGCATCCACAGCCCTTTGGGATAGAGAATTTAGCTAAACTGTACAAATTCAACAGGAAAAGATTTGAGAAGTTCCACATAAGTATCTTTCAACCCTTACTCCTGCAGAGTTGCTATGATTTTTTTTTAGTAGTTGCTATGATTTTTTTTAATAATTGCTTTTCCTTTTGGATGGTTTTGCCACACCAAGCCTTGCGCTCACAATAGAAAACAACATCGTGATTGTCCCACTGCCCATTTCTGCGAGTTCTCCATACCACACAACAAGCAGATCCTTAACGTACATGACAGATCGAACACTTTCTAAGTGAGGCTCTTAGGAATAAATTATTTAAAACTGTACACCTGCTGCTGGAATGTCAACATGCTGTAACACAGAAGGCTGGCACTGTGCTCTGCATCTGTCATGCTCCTTGTGTGGCAGTTTCCTGATTTCCACCAAGTCGTGAGAGGGAGACGCTGAAAGGATGTGATATGCTGCTCTACTTGGATGTAGGGAAATCGAAGTTCAGTCGATCATGTGTAGTTCCTAAGGCTGGTTACAGAGTAGCAAAGGCAGAGGCTAGAGACAGGGGCCTAGAAATTCGGTGGGCTGCGCCACCAGTTAGCGCCTAAAGAGGGCACTCAGTGGTTTTAGTGCCATTGGCCACGCCTCCCGCAAAATTTAGCGGGGCGCTAATGGCGGCGTTAGCCTGTAGCGCTGCGCCGCCACCGATGATGTCATCGGTGTGCGCAGCGCCCCGCTACCGCCCCGAACGCGATATTGGGTCGCGCCCCCCCCGTAGCGCCGGTCGCAAATTGCGACCAGTTTAGGGGGTCCTACCTGTGGCGGTAGTGGCACAAATTAAAGGGGAGGTGCGGGACAGCCATTTTTTTCGGTGGCCGCCTGCCAGCACCTCCTCGCGCCGCCCTCCCCGGCCTCCTGATCCCCCTCCCCCCGGGCAGTGCCAGCTGTGTCCCGAGCGCCCAGCACCTCTCCTCGGTGCCAGGCTCTTTTGCCGGCACTCACGATCGGAGATCGCGCTGGTGCAGGCCCCTTCCCTTTAAGAAGGGGAGGAAGGCCTGCAGTACCGCAGCGCGCTGTGCGGCACGTTGTGCTGCGATATTCAGTTTCAGCCCGTTTGGGGCGCTGAAACTGAATATCCCGCTGCCGCTCCCGGCTCCTTCCGGGGCGGGACTTCCGGCGCCCAGGCGAGCTTGGCGCCCCCGCCACCGAATTTTTAAGCCAGGGTCTCCAGTCCATCTCAGTGATGGTCGCGAGGATCATCTAGGCCACTGTCAGGAGCCCTTTGAGACCATTTGCTAATGGCCCCATAAGAGTCTCTTTGGGCAACTCCATTCCTCTCTGTGAACACCTCTCCGCAGCTATGTAGCGGGAAGTTCAGGATAGTGGGAATAGAGGGCATAAAGATAAAAACAAGGCTTATATTTAAATAAGTTATCTGCAACTTGCCTTGACCAAATGGGCGTCATGTCTGCTGAGCTGGTTCTGTGACAGGTATTCTCGGTTCACTATCCAGGGGTGTCGAAGGACCTGTGCTGCTGTGTGCCTTTGATGAGGATCTACATGCAGCATCTTAGATACCATGTCCTGTGGGGGAAATCCCAATACATTAGACAAGCAGCAACTTTTTTAAATGTTTTAAAATATTTTGTATTTACATTATCTCTTTCTTTGGCTTGGTGTCAATTTGTGTCTGATTACACTCCTGTGGAGCACCTTGGGATGTTTGGCTATGTTAAAGGAGCAAGTTGTTGTTGAAGTTACATTGTGCAAAATTTAAAAATCGATGTGCAAACTTATGTGTACAAAATTCCTTTGCCTGCTATTTTAGCAAAGGCATCAACCCATTTAAAAAGAAGTTGCATTTCTATAGCACCTTTCATATCCTCAAGATGTCCCAAAGTGTTTTATGGACAACAAATTACTTTTGAAGTATACAACAACGTACATTTATATAGCGTTTTTAATGTAGTAAAACATCCCAGGCACTTCACAGGACCGTTATCAAACAAAATGTGAAACCGAGCCACATAAGGAGATATTAGGACAGGTGTCCAAAAAGCTTGGTCAAAGAGGTCGGTTTTAAGGAGCCTCTTAAAGGAGGAGAGAGAGGCGGAGAGGTGGAGACGTTTAGGGAGGGAATTCCAGAGCTTAAGACCTGTTGGCAGCCAATTTATACAATTTCTACAAACTCCTACAAACAGCAATAAGATAAATGATCAGATAATCTGTTTTTGGTAGTCATGGTTAAGAGATAAATGTTGGCCAGGACATCTCCCTTGCTTTTCCTCAAATACTGCCCCTGGAGCAGACAGAACATAGAGACATAGAAACATAGAAGATAGGAGCAGGAGTAGGCCATTCGGCCCCTCGAGCCTGCTCCGCCATTCAATGAGTTCATGGCTGATCATCCAAATTCAGTACCCTGTCCCTGCCTTCTCCCCATATTCCTTGATCCCTTTAGCCTTAAGAAATATATCCAACTCCTTCTTGAATATATTTAATGAATTGGCCTCCACCGCCTTCTGTGGTAGAGAATTCCATAGGTTCACCACTCTCTGGGTGAAGAAATTCCTCCTCATCTCTGTCCTAAATGGCTTACCCCTTATCCTTAGACTGTGACCCCTGGTTCTGGACTTCCCGGCCATCGGGAACATCCTTCCTGCATCCAGTCTGTCCAGTCCTGTTAGAATTTTATAAGTTTCAATGAGATCTCCTCTCATTCTTCTAAACTCCAGCGAGTATAAGCCCAATCGACCCAATCTCTCCTCATACGTCATTCCTGCCATCCCAGGTATCAGTCTGGTGAATCTTCGCTGCACTCCTTCCATGGCAAGAACATCCTTCCTCAGATAAGGTGACCAAAACTGCACACAATACTCAAGGTGTGGTCTCACCAAGGCCCTGTACAACTGCAGCAAGACATCCTTGTTCTTGTACTCGAACCCTCTCGCTACGAAGGCCAACATACCATTTGCCTTCTTAACCGCCTGCTGCACCTGCATGCTTCAATTTAACACCTCTTCTGAAAGATGACAACTCCGACAGTGCCGCATTGTTTTAGTACTACACTGAAGTGGCAGCCTAGATAATGGGGATGAATTTCTGCAGGGGTTCTCATGTTTGGCTGCCTTAACTTCAGCAGAAGATCTGTAGATACCCCAGAGAAAAGGCTGATCTTTGGCCAAAGTTACAGTGGTCGATCAGGAGGACATCCATGGAAATTCCACTTAAGTCTTGAGCGGGGACTGAACCCACAACTTCTGACCCAGAGAAAATCTGCAAAATCTCATCAAACCCTCATTTGCAGAAAGAGTCTTGCTTATGGACTCAGTGGGAAAGTGCACTACATAGTGTAGTATTGATCCCTGGTCTGTGTTGAGTATCTGATCTCTGTTAGTACAGTGACTGTGGCAGTATTGAATTATCCTTGGTTTTCATTCTGGTTATTGTTCGATCATTTCTCCTGGAAAGTGAATGGATGTAAGTGTTGGATGAAAATAGGATTAGGTTCAGCAGTGAGCCCTCCCTTCCCAACCCCCTCCCCCCAATCTCTATGGTAAAATGGTCTGCAAATATTCACTAACTAGGTTGACACATGTAGAATGACCACTTCATTAAGATGTTGGAGAGAGAAGAAAAGGGGAGAAAATCCCACCTTGTGGAGGTACAGGGCCAGATTTTGCTGGAGTAGCATGTCCCGTTAGTTAGATTTGTTCATGTACGCTTAGGTTTTAAGAATTTTTGCCCACAAAGTTGCTGGACGTGCGAGCTGATAATGCCCGAGCGATGGCAACAGGGCATTTGGGACCTTGGTGAACAACGAGACAAAGCATGTATCTCCTTAACCAATGAGATTTAAGAATTGAGAAATAAACAGAGGAAGGACTGAGAAGGAGGGTGAATTAAAGTGGGTGAATTCAATGTCAAATCAGCTACAGAAAGAGAAATAAAGAGAAGAATTTTAACCCCCCAAAAACGGGTGGGTTTTTGTCAGGTGGGATGCAAAAATGTTAAAATCTCAAACCCGAACCCAACCAGTCTCGAACCCACCCACTTCTGGTTTTAATGGAGGCGGGACAGGGGCCAGTGACCAACCTACTCCCAGGAGGCAGTAGCTCATTTAAATATTTTTATGAGGTTGCGTGCCTCAGATTTTCTCTCTCTTCCAGGATTAACCCTGGCCGGCCGGGTTTCCCAGGCCTCAGGAAACCAGGCAGCTAAAGGGAGGTGAAGACTGCTGTGTGGAAGAGGTAAGTTCAGTCCGCCAAACCCCCCCCCCCACTGCAAAGCTAACTTGCTTCCCTCCCCGTGATTGGAACACCCGTGATCACTGACCCCCCATCTGTCTCTGACCCCTGATCACCCCCCAACCCTACAAGCCACACTATACCCTCACCCCCCCATCGTGATGTCTACCCCGGCAGCAGGATACCAACCTGCTCCTGGGCTGTGGCCTCTTCTACAGCATTCCGGCTCAAAAAGGTGCCAAGCCTGTCAACCGTGGGGATCCTGTTGAAAAAAACCATGCTCGCTGTGGAGAAAACTCCACAGCGTTGGGAGAAACCCGAACTTCCGGGTTCAACCAGAACTCTTCCCTCCTGCTTGGAAATCCCTCCCCAGTAAAGATCGGGGCCAAAGAGAAGTAAAGAAAGATTGGATTAAGAGAGAGAGAAAAAAGACAGAAAGGATAAATAAGAAAAAAATTACATTTAAAAGTTGACATTTTTAAAATCTCCTAAAACAATTCACAACCTGAAATAATGAGACTCCACAATTACAATTGTTTGCTTTCTGTTAATCTACATTAGTCCCACTCACCTTGGCAGTGTCAGAAATAGTGTCCCAGTTTCCACCACTGAGGGCATATTTCCCACTTCCGATGCGTGCCAGGATTTCTTCAGGAGTATCATCAGGACCATTTGCAAACGGTGTGAAGCTAATCGAGAAGGAAGAAAATCACTCAAGCTTTGGATTTTACTCACATTTTCATTTTATGGACAACAGCAAAACACTTGGAGTAAGTGTAACCCGGCAGTGTGTCTCAACCGATGAATTAAATATCCATTCCACTTGTCCTGATTTTACACTGGCTAAACAGATATTCCCACGGTTCCTGTGTCACCGATGGGGGCTCATGTGCAGCAGGCAACTCATTGGAAAACACAGCCAGTTTGGTTACAATTTACCATCCATTGACATTAATGGATGGAACATCACGGCAATGCACTTCCACTTATCTAAGCAGCCTCCCACAGCATGAAAGGCCCCACAGGTTCAATTGGCAAGGAGAGGGGGAAAGAGTGTTTGCATGAACTGGGAGAGTGGAGAACAAGAGCTTTTCTCTCTGAAAGGATGGGGAGTTGGATGGGGTACAGTGTCTGTGTGAAAGGATGGGGAGTTGGATGGAGTACAATGTCTGTGTGAAAGGCTGGGGAGTTGGATGGAGTACAGTGTCTGTGTGAAAAGATGGGGAGTTGGATGGTGTACAGTGTGTGTGAAAGGATGGGGAGTTGGATGGGGTACAGTGTGTGTGAAAGGATGGGGAGTTGGATGGAGCACAGTGTCTGTGTGAAAGGATGGGGAGTTGGATGGGGTACAGTGTCTGGGTGAAAGGATGGGGAGTTGGATGGGGTACAGTGTGTGTGAAAGGATGGGGAGTTGGATGGGGTACAGTGTCTGTGTGAAAGGATGGGGAGTTGGATGGAGTACAGTGTGTGTGAAAGGATGGGGAGTTGGATGGGGTACAGTGTCCATGGGAAAGGATGGGGAGTTGGATGGAGTACAGTGTCCATGTGAAAGGATGGGGAGTTGGATGGAGTACAGTGTCCATGTGAAAGGATGGGGAGTTGGATGGATTACAGTGTCTGTGTGAAAGGATGGGGAGTTGGATGGGGTACAGTGTCCATGGGAAAGGATGGGGAGTTGGATGGAGTACAGTGTCTGTGTGAAAGGATGGGGAGTTGGATAGGGTACAGTGTGTGTGAAAGGATGGGGAGTTGGATGGATTACAGTGTCTGTGTGAAAGGATGGGGAGTTGGATGGAGTACAGTGTCCATGGGAAAGGATGGGGAGTTGGATGGAGTACAGTGTCTGTGTGAAAGGATGGGGAGTTGGATAGGGTACAGTGTGTGTGAAAGGATGGGGAGTTGGATGGATTACAGTGTCTGTGTGAAAGGATGGGGAGTTGGATGGAGTACAGTGTCTGTGTGAAAGGATGGGGAGTTGGATGGAGTACAGTGTCTGTGTGAAAGGATGGGGAGTTGGATGGAGTACAGTGTCTGTGTGAAAGGATGGGGAGTTGGATGGAGTACAGTGTCTGTGTGAAAGGATGGGGAGTTGGATGGGGTACAGTGTCTGTGTGAAAGGATGGGGAGTTGGATGGGGTACAGTGTCTGTGTGAAAGGATGGGGAGTTGGATGGGGTACAGTGTCTGTGTGAAACGATGGGGAGTTGGATGGTGTACAGTGTCTGTGTGAAAGGATGGGGAGTTGGATGGTGTACAGTGTCTGTGTGAAAGGATGGGGAGTTGGATGGGGTACAGTGTCTGTGTGAAAGGATGGGGAGTTGGATGGAGTACAGTGTCTGTGTGAAAGGATGGGGAGTTGGATTGAGTACAGTGTCTGTGTGAAAGGATGGGGAGTTGGATGGGGTACAGTGTCTGTGTGAAAGGATGGGGAGTTGGATGGGGTACAGTGTCTGTGTGAAAGGATGGGGAGTTGGATGGATGACAGTGTCTGTGAAAGGATGGGGAGTTGGATGGGGTACAGTGTCTGTGTGAAAGGATGGGGAGTTGGATTGAGTACAGTGTCTGTGTGAAAGGATGGGGAGTTGGATGGGGTACAGTGTCTGTGTGAAAGGATGGGGAGTTGGATGGATGACAGTGTCTGTGAAAGGATGGGGAGTTGGATGGGGTACAGTGTCTGTGTGAAAGGATGGGGAGTTGGATTGAGTACAGTGTCTGTGTGAAAGGATGGGGAGTTGGATGGGGTACAGTGTCTGTGTGAAATGATGGGGAGTTGGATGGGGTATAGTGTCTGTGTGAAACGATGGGGAGTTGGATGGATGACAGTGTCTGTGTGAAAGGATGGGGAGTTGGATGGAGTACAGTGTCTGTGAAAGGATGGGGAGTTGGATGGGGTACAGTGTCTGTGTGAAAGGATGGAGAGTTGGATGGGGTACAGTGTCTGTGTGAAAGGATGGGGAGTTGGATGGGGTACAGTGTCTGTGTGAAAGGATGGGGAGTTGGAAGGGGTACAGTGTCTGTGTGAAAGGATGGAGAGTTGGATGGGGTACAGTGTCTGTGTGAAAGGATGGAGAGTTGGATGGGGTACAGTGTCTGTGTGAAAGGATGGGGAGTTGGATGGGGTACAGTGTCTGTGTGAAAGGATGGGGAGTTGGATGGGGTACAGTGTCTGTGTGAAAGGGTGGGGAGTTGGAAGGGGTACAGTGTCTGTGTGAAAGGATGGGGAGTTGGATGGGGTACAGTGTCTGTGTGAAAGGATGGGGAGTTGGATGGGGTACAGTGTCTGTGTGAAAGGATGGGGAGTTGGATGGGGTACAGTGTCTGTGTGAAAGGATGGAGAGTTGGATGGGGTACAGTGTCTGTGAAAGGATGGGGAGTTGGATGGGGTACAGTGTCTGTGAAAGGATGGGGAGTTGGATGGAGTACAGTGTCTGTGAAAGAATGTGGAGTTGGATGGGGTACAGTGTCTGTGAAAGGATGGGGAGTTGGATGGCGTACAGTGTCTGTGTGAAAGGATGGGGAGTTGGATGGAGTACAGTTTCTGTGTGAAAGGATGGGGAGTTGGATGGAGTACAGTGTCTGTGAAAGGATGGGGAGTTGGATGGGGTACAGTGTCTGTGAAAGGATGGGGAGTTGGATGGGGTACAGTGTCTGTGAAAGGATGGGGAGTTGGATGGGGTACAGTGTCTCTGTGAAAGGATGGGGAGTTGGATGGCGTACAGTTTCTGTGTGAAAGGATGGGGAGTTGGATGGGGTACAGTGTCTGTGAAAGGATGGGGAGTTGGATGGGGTACAGTGTCTGTGAAAGGATGGGGAGTTGGATGGGGTACAGTGTCTGTGAAAGGATGGGGAGTTGGATGGAGTACAGTGTCTGTGAAAGAATGTGGAGTTGGATGGGGTACAGTGTGTGTGTGAAAGGATGGGGAGTTGGATGGGGTACAGTGTCTGTGAAAGGATGGGGAGTTGGATGGGGTACAGTGTCTGTGAAAGGATGGGGAGTTGGAGGGGGTACAGTGTCTGTGAAAGGATGGGGAGTTGGATGGGGTACAGTGTGTGTGTGAAAGGATGGGGAGTTGGATGGGGTACAGTGTCTGTGAAAGGATGGGGAGTTGGATGGGGTACAGTGTCTGTGAAAGGATGGGGAGTTGGATGGGACACAGTGTGTGTGTGAAAGGATGGGGAGTTGGATGGGGTACAGTGTCTGTGAAAGGATGGGGAGTTGGATGGGGTACAGTATCTGTGTGAAAGGATGGGGAGTTGGATGGGGTATAGTGTCCATGTGAAAGTTTGGGGAGTTGGGTGGGGTACAGTGTCTGTGTGAAAGGATGGGGAGTTGGATGGGGTACAGTGTCTGTGTGAAAGGATGGGGAGTTGAATGGGGTACAGTGTCTGTGAAAGGATGGGGAGTTGAATGGGGTACAGTGTCTGTGAAAGGATGGGGAGTTGGATGGGGTACAGTGTCTGTGTGAAAGGATGGGGAGTTGAATGGGGTGCAGTGTCTCTGTGAAAGGATGGGGAGTTGGATGGAGTACAGTGTCTGTGTGAAAGGATGGGGAGTTGGATGGGGTACAGTGTCTGTGTGAAAGGATGGGGAGTTGAATGGGGTACAGTGTCTGTGTGAAAGGATGGGGAGTTGGATGGGGTACAGTGTCTGTGAAAGGATGGGGAGTTGGATGGGACACAGTGTGTGTGTGAAAGGATGGGGAGTTGGATGGGGTACAGTGTCTGTGAAAGGATGGGGAGTTGGATGGGGTACAGTATCTGTGTGAAAGGATGGGGAGTTGAATGGGGTGCAGTGTCTCTGTGAAAGGATGGGAGTTGGATGGGGTACAGTGTCTGTGAAAGGATGGGGAGTTGGATGGGGTACAGTGTCTGTGAAAGGATGGGGAGTTGGATGGGGTACAGTGTCTGTGTGAAAGGATGGGGAGTTGAATGGGGTACAGTGTCTGTGAAAGGATGGGGAGTTGGATGGGGTACAGTGTCTGTGTGAAAGGATGGGGAGTTGAATGGGGTACAGTGTCTGTGAAAGGATGGGGAGTTGGATGGGGTGCAGTGTCTCTGTGAAAGGATGGGGAGTTGGATGGGGTACAGTGTCTGTGTGAAAGGATGGGGAGTTGGATGGGGTACAGTGTCTGTGTGAAAGGATGGGGAGTTGAATGGGGTACAGTGTCTGTGTGAAAGGATGGGGAGTTGAATGGGGTGCAGTGTCTCTGTGAAAGGATGGGGAGTTGGATGGGGTACAGTGTCTGTGTGAAAGGATGGGGAGTTGGATGGGGTACAGTGTCTGTGTGAAAGGATGGGGAGTTGGATGGGGTACAGTGTGTGTGAAAGGATGGGGAGTTGGATGGGGTACAGTGTCTGTGTGAAAGGATGGGGAGTTGGATGGGGTACAGTGTCTGTGTGAAAGGATGGGGAGTTGGATGGGGTACAGTGTCTGTGTGAAAGGATGGGGAGTTGAATGGGGTACAGTGTCTGTGTGAAAGGATGGGGAGTTGGATGGAGTACAGTGTCTCTGTGAAAGGATGGGGAGTTGGATGGGGTACAGTGTCTGTGTGAAAGGATGGGGAGTTGGATGGGGTACAGTGTCTGTGTGAAAGGATGGGGAGTTGGATGGGGTACAGTGTCTGTGTGAAAGGATGGGGAGTTGAATGGGGTACAGTGTCTGTGTGAAAGGATGGGGAGTTGGATGGGGTACAGTGTCTGTGTGAAAGGATGGGGAGTTGGATGGGGTACAGTGTGTGTGAAAGGATGGGGAGTTGGATGGGGTACAGTGTCTGTGTGAAAGGATGGGGAGTTGGATGGGGTACAGTGTCTGTGTGAAAGGATGGGGAGTTGGATGGGGTACAGTGTCTGTGTGAAAGGATGGGGAGTTGGATGGGGTACAGTGTCTGTGTGAAAGGATGGGGAGTTGGATGGGGTACAGTGTGTGTGAAAGGATGGGGAGTTGGATGGGGTACAGTGTCTGTGTGAAAGGATGGGGAGTTGAATGGGGTACAGTGTGTGTGAAAGGATGGGGAGTTGGATGGGGTACAGTGTCTGTGTGAAAGGATGGGGAGTTGGATGGGGTACAGTGTCTGTGTGAAAGGATGGGGAGTTGGATGGGGTACAGTGTGTGTGAAAGGATGGGGAGTTGGATGGGGTACAGTGTCTGTGTGAAAGGATGGGGAGTTGAATGGGGTACAGTGTGTGTGAAAGGATGGGGAGTTGGATGGGGTACAGTGTCTGTGTGAAAGGATGGGGAGTTGGATGGGGTACAGTGTCTGTGTGAAAGGATGGGGAGTTGAATGGGGTACAGTGTCTGTGTGAAAGGATGGGGAGTTGGATGGGGTACAGTGTCTGTGTGAAAGGATGGGGAGTTGGATGGGGTACAGTGTCTCTGTGAAAGGATGGGGAGTTGGATGGTGTACAGTGTCTGTGTGAAAGGATGGGGAGTTGGATGGGGTACAGTGTCTGTGTGAAAGGATGGGGAGTTGGATGGTGTACAGTGTCTGTGTGAAAGGATGGGGAGTTGGATGGGGTACAGTGTCTGTGTGAAAGGATGGGGAGTTGGATGGGGTACAGTGTCTGTGTGAAAGGATGGGGAGTTGGATGGGGTACAGTGTGTGTGAAAGGGTGGGGAGTTGGATGGGGTACAGTGTCTGTGTGAAAGGATGGGGAGTTGGATGGGGTACAGTGTCTCTGTGAAAGGATGGGGAGTTGGATGGAGTACAGTGTCTGTGTGAAAGGATGGGGAGTTGGATGGGGTACAGTGTCTGTGAAAGGATGGGGAGTTGGATGGGGTACAGTGTCTCTGTGAAAGGATGGGGAGTTGGATGGGGTACAGTGTCTCTGTGAAAGGATGGGGAGTTGGATGGAGTACAGTGTCTGTGAAAGGATGGGGAGTTGGATGGAGTACAGTGTCTCTGTGAAAGGATGGGGAGTTGGATGGAGTACAGTGTGTGTGAAAGGATGGGGAGTTGGATGGAGTACAGTGTCTCTGTGAAAGGATGGGGAGTTGGATGGGGTACAGTGTCTGTGTGAAAGGATGGGGAGTTGGATGGGGTACAGTGTCTGTGTGAAAGGATGGGGAGTTGGATGGGGTACAGTGTCTGTGTGAAAGGATGGGGAGTTGGATGGGGTACAGTGTCTCTGTGAAAGGATGGGGAGTTGGATGGGGTACAGTGTCTGTGTGAAAGGATGGGGAGTTGGATGGGGTACAGTGTCTCTGTGAAAGGATGGGGAGTTGGATGGGGTACAGTGTCTGTGTGAAAGGATGGGGAGTTGGATGGGGTACAGTGTCTCTGTGAAAGGATGGGGAGTTGGATGGGGTACAGTGTGTGTGAAAGGGTGGGGAGTTGGATGGGGTACAGTGTCTGTGTGAAAGGATGGGGAGTTGGATGGGGTACAGTGTCTCTGTGAAAGGATGGGGAGTTGGATGGAGTACAGTGTCTGTGTGAAAGGATGGGGAGTTGGATGGGGTACAGTGTCTGTGAAAGGATGGGGAGTTGGATGGGGTACAGTGTCTCTGTGAAAGGATGGGGAGTTGGATGGGGTACAGTGTCTCTGTGAAAGGATGGGGAGTTGGATGGAGTACAGTGTCTGTGTGAAAGGATGGGGAGTTGGATGGGGTACAGTGTGTGTGAAAGGATGGGGAGTTGGATGGGGTACAGTGTCTCTGTGAAAGGATGGGGAGTTGGATGGAGTACAGTGTCTGTGTGAAAGGATGGGGAGTTGGATGGGGTACAGTGTCTGTGAAAGGATGGGGAGTTGGATGGAGTACAGTGTCTCTGTGAAAGGATGGGGAGTTGGATGGAGTACAGTGTCTGTGAAAGGATGGGGAGTTGGATGGAGTACAGTGTCTCTGTGAAAGGATGGGGAGTTGGATGGGGTACAGTGTCTGTGTGAAAGGATGGGGAGTTGGATGGGGTACAGTGTCTGTGTGAAAGGATGGGGAGTTGGATGGAGTACAGTGTCTCTGTGAACTGGAGTGGGAGGGCTTGGTGATGTAGAGAGTGACTGCTGATGTCATTTTTAGGGAAATCACAGCTTGGTCTGTTGAACATTTAAAGGTCACTACTTTTTTGTTTAATTTAAAAATCTTTCAATTGTGAAGGACAATAGTGTTTAAAATTAACCAGAAACATCAGTGCTAATGCAAAAAGTCAGTATTTTCCAGGTGAGCCTGCCCTGCCAACCCCTGAAGAAAGGCACAATTTACTGCAACCGTTCAACATTTGGACTTCTCCTTGGGACCTTCACGACTTTATGTTTCTTTTCCCTCCAGTACAAATGAAGGAATGTTGGACACCTGTGGAAAATTCTACTCCAGTCTGGCTCCTTTTACTTTTCTGCTCCTTCTGAGATCCATAAAATGTCACCGTGTTACCACCCGGCTCCCACCAGTGGTCTAGCGCCAGACATTTTCCACTATTTTTCCGAATTCACTGATTCATACAGTTGCTGTGTTTGTTTGGTGGCAACAGCATTGCAGCCTGATGGCAGATGGCCTTTCAAACACAAGTAAAACATCTGGACAGAGTTAAGACCATAAAACAAACAACAATGTAAAGCAGAAAGCAGCGCATGTTGCAGGAGTCTTAAAAAACACCTAGGCCGGAATTTTCCCATTGCCCCACGTGTGTTTGGGGGCAGGTCAGCAGTAAAAATGCCGGAAATAGCGAGCGTGTCGGAAACCCGCTGTCATCCCTGTTTCTATATTCAAGAAGGAGTTGGATATATTTCTTAACGCTAAAGGGATCAAGGGATATGGGGAGAAAGCAGGGACAGCGTACTGAACTTGGATGATCAGCCATGATCGCATTGAATGGCAGAGCAGGCTCGAGGGGCCGAATGGCCTACTCTTGCTCCTATCTTCTATGTTTCTATGTTTCTATCCCGCCACCTCACGCATTTAACTCAGACGGCTTTGAAGGTACGACACGGACCCGATCCGCAGAGGCGGGCGGCCTCATTGAAATCATTAAGTGCTTGTTTACAAACCCTTAAGAGTGATTTTAATGCCAACTTCTGAGTTTTACTGCAAGAGCACAGGATTCCCTGAGGTCGGGAACCTCGCCTGTGAAGGGGAGGTGGAAGCTCAGTGGCCATTGGCGAGTTCATTCATTGATAGCTAGGAATAGCACATAAATACTCCAACATTACACTTCATTACTTGCCTCATGGAAAGGCTCTTAATCACTTCAGTTGTCCACAGATTTAGGTGTCAGCAGTTTACAGGTCATTTCTGAAACAACTCTCAACACATTGCTACTCACTATCACAACATTGAGGGATTGGCCCTCTGATCTCCACTTTACCTGCCACCTAGTACATCAGCACGGGTGCCACTTATACTGTCTCACCTTGGTCCTCAGAATCAGACCAAGATGAGCCCCACCACCAACAACACCAGCCACAACACCAGCAGCAGCATTCTCCTAATGACCTGATACTCCACAGGAGAGAGAGGGGAACCACAGGACTGCATTGCGCCGGAGGTGATACCCCCAACACAGGGTATACAGGCAGAGGATGAGCTTCCTCAACATGACTGAGAAGCAGTGCTTCAGGAGGCTCAGGCTATTGCGCCAGGTCGTCGCAGACATTTGTAGCTTGCTGGAATAAGACCTGCTGCCCAGAGGTCCTAGTGGACACTCCTTACCAGTGGCTGTCAAAGTCACCAGCACCCTCCACTTCTTCATCTTAGGCTCCTTCCAGGGATCTGCAGCAGACATTTGCGGGATCTCCCAGTCGGCCACCCACAGAGGCATCACCCAGGTGACTGATGCCATGTTTGACAAGTCAGCCAATTATATCAACTTTGCCACTGATGAGGCCAGTGTTACTGAGCGGGCGCTTGGCTGTGGCACTCTGGCTGGCTTCCCACGGGTGCAGGGTGTCATCGACTGCACATGTGGCCAAGAAAGCACGCCATCATCACCCAGGAGTATTTGCAAACCGTAAGGGCTTCCATTCCCTCAATGTGCAGCTCATCTGCAACCATAAAAATATGATTACATATGTGTGCGCCAGAATCCCTGGCAGCTGTCATGATGCTTTCGTGCTGTGCCAGTCCACCCTCCCTCAGCTCTTTGCTCCTCCAAACAGACTTGCCTGCTGGCTGCTTGGAGACAAGGGCTATCCACTAAAGATGTGGCACATGACCCCCTTGAGGAGGCCAAGTACTGAGAGCCATATCGCCACCAGATGTGTCATAGAACAAGCAATAGGCATGCTGAAGATGCGCTTCAGATGCCTTGACAGATCTGGAGGAGTCCTTCAGTATGCACTAGCCAGGGTCTCCAGAATCATTGTCTGTTATGCGCTGCACAACATAGCGGGTTTCCGACACGCTCGCTATTTCTGTCATTTTTACTGCTGACCTGCCCCCAAACACACGTGGGGCAATGGGAAAATTCCGGCCTAGGTGTTTTTTTAAGACTCCTGCAGCATGCGCTGCTTTCTGCTTTACATTGTTGTTTGTTTTATGGTCTTAACTCTGTCCAGATGTTTTACTTGTGTTTGAAAGGCCATCTGACATCAGGCTGCAATGCTGTTGCCACCGAACAAACACAGCAACTGTATGAATCAGTGAATTCAGAAAAATAGTGGAAAATGTCTGACGGAAGACCACTGGTGGGAGCGGGCTGGTAACACGGTGACATTTCAGTGAGGATTGAAGCTGCAGGAGGAGCATGGCCCACAGCACACAGCTTCTTCAGAGAAGGAGGAGGAGAAGAACGAGCAGTTGGAAAATGAGCAGGAGGAGGAGGAAGAACCTGAGATGCAGGTGGCACCAGCAGCGGCGCACATTGCTGCCGGGGCCCAGGATGGCCTCACCATGACCAGATTGACTTAACTTGCTCCAATGCAGCCACATGCTGTACTAAGTTACCCCCCCAACAACACCATAAAGCATCCCTACAATGACCAATCCATTCCTCTCACCAAAAGCCCCAATGATCGAGGTTAAATAATGTGTCACCAAGTGACAAAGGTTTAAGGCAAAAATGGACAAGACTGGAAAGTGGTGCAAAGAAAAACATTTATGTGTGTAATCAAAATAATTGAAACTTAGCACTAACATTTTTGGATACATCCATGTGCATACCCTTGTGCATCTACTTTTGTGTCATGTTTCTTTTCCGAGTGCTTCTACGAGGTGCAACCCCTGTGGCTTCAGCAGAGGTAGAGCCAGGCAGCTTACTTCACTGCTGCAACTCGTCAGACATTTTGGCCGGATGTCCTCTGGGTTTTGGAGCCTGTGAGGGGCCCGCCAGAGACTGCTCCTCCTGCAACTGTGCAGGGGCAGACTCGGCCATCGGGATCCGAGGAAGCATTTTTTTTTCATTCATTTATGGGATGTGGGAGTCACTGGCAAGGCCAGCATTTAGTGCCCATCCCTAATTGCCCTTGAGAAGGTGGTGGTGAGCCGTCTTCTTGAACCGCTGCAGTCCATGTGGTGAAGGTACTGCCACAGTGCTGTTAGAGAGGGAGTTCCAGGATTTTGACCCAGCGACAATGAAGAATCAGCGAAGTCTTTCCAAGTCAGGATGGTGTGTGACTTGGAGTGGAACTTGGAGGTGGTTGTGTTCCCATGTGCCTGCTGCCCTTGTCCTTCTAGGTAAAAGAGGTCGCGGGTTTGGGAGGAGCTGCCGAAGAAGCCTTGATGAGTTGCTGTAGTGCATCTTGTAGATGGTACACACTGCAGCCTCGGTACGCCGGTGGTGGAGGGAGTGAATGTTTAAGGTGGTGGATGGGGTGCAAATCAAGCGGGCTGCTTTGTCCTGGATGGTGTCGAGCTTCTTGATTAGCGTTGGAACTGCACTCATCCAGGCAAGTGGAGAGTATTCCATCACACTCCTTACTTGGGCCTTGTAGATGGTGGAAAGGCTTTGGGGAGTCAGGAGATGAGACCCTCGCCACAGAATATGCAGCCTCTGACCTGCTCTTGTTGCCATAGTATTTATGTGCCAACGCTCTTCTCAATCTTCCTTGTTGCAATGCTCCATCTCACCCTCAGTAAGCTCCCCGCTGGAGTGGAGCTAATTTACAGAACAAACGGGAAACTTTTCAACCTCCGTCGCCTCCAGTCCAGATCCAAAGTCATTCCATCCTCTGTCATCAAATTACAGTATGCAGACAATGCTTGCAGCTGCGCACACTTGGAGGTCGAACTCCAAACCATCGTCAACACCTTCACCAAAGCGTATGAGAGCATGGGCCTTACAGTAAACATCCGTAAGACAAAGGTCCTCTGCCAACCTGCCCCCGCCATACAGTACTGCCCCTCGATTATCAAAATCCATGACAAGGCCTTGGACAACGTGGACCACTTTCTATACCTTGGGAGCCTACTGCCAACAAGGGCAGACGTCAATGACGAAGTCCAACACCGCCTTCAGTGTGCCAGTGCAGCCTTCGGTCACCTGAGGAAGAGAGTGTTTGAAGACCAGGACCTCAAACCCGGCACCAAGCTCATGGCCTACAGAGCAGTAGTGATACCCGCTCTTCTGTATGCCTCAGATACATGGACCATGTACAGCAGACACCTCAAAGCACTGGAGAGGTACCACCAACGCTGCCTCCACAAGATCCTGCAAATTAATTGGCAGGATAGGCGCACCATCGTCAGTATTCTCGCTCAGCCCAACATCCCCAGCATCAAAGTTTTGACCACGCTCGATCAGCTCCGATGGACGGGTCACATCGTCCACATGCCTGATACGAGACTCCCAAAACAAGCGCTCTACTCGGAGCTCCAGCACGGCAAGAAAGCCCCAGGTGGGCAGAGGAAATGCTTCAAGGCACCCTCAAAGCCTCCGTGAAAAAGTACAACATTCCCACCGACACCTGGGAATCCCTGGCCCAAGACTGCACAAGGTGGAGGAGAAGCATCCGGGAAGGCACTGAACACCTCGGGTCTCTTTGCTGGGAGCAAGCGGAAGCCAAGCACAAGCTGCACACGTCAACCCAAGCACCCCACCCACCCGCCCCTTCAACCACTGTCTGCACCACCTGTGACAGAGAATGTAGGTCCCGCATTGGACTCATCAGTCACCTGAGAACTCATTTTTAATGTGGAAGCAAGTCATCCTCGGTTCCGAGGGACTGCCTAAGAAGAAGATGATTTATGTAGCTGGTCCAGTTAAGCTTCTGGTCAATGGTGAGCTCCAGAATGTTGATGGTGGGGGATTTGGCGATGGTAATGCCATTGAATGTCAAGGGAAAGTGTTTAGACTCTCGCTTGTTGGAGATAGTCATTGCCTGGCACTTCTGTGGAGCGAATGTTACCTGCCATTTGTCAGCCCAAGCCTGAATGCCGTCCAGGTTTTGTTGCATGCAGGCATGGACTGCTTCATTATCTGAGGAGTTGTGAATGGCGCTGAACACTGTGCAGTCATCAGCGAACATCCCCATTTCTGACCTTATGTTGGAGGGAAGTTCATTGATGAAGTAGCTGAAGATGGTTGGGCCGCCACTGCCCTGAGGAACTCCAGCAGCGATGTCTGGCCTTCAACCACCACAATCATTTTCCTTTGTGCTAGGTATGACACCAGCCAGTGGAGCGTTTTCCCCCTCAGTCCCATTGACTTCAGTTTTACTAAGGCTCCTTGATGCAAAACTCAGTCATATGCTGCCTTGATGTCAAGGGCAGTCACTCTCACCTTACCTCTGGAATTGAGATCCTTTGTCCATGTTTGGAGCAAGGCTGTAATGAGGTCAGTAGCCGAGTGTTTCTTGGCGGAACACAAACAGGTTATTGGCGAGTAAGTGTCGCTTGATAGCACTGTTGATGACACCTTCCATCACTTTGCTGATGATTGAGAGTAGACTGATGGGGCGGTAATTGTCCAGGTTGGATTTGTCCTGTTTTTTGTGGACAGGACATACCTGGGCAGTTTTCCACATTGTTGGATAGATGCCAGTTTGTTGTAGCTGTTAAAGCTTGGCTAGAGGTGCAGCTAGTTCTGGAGCACAATAGCCAGGATGTTGTCAGGGTCCATAGCCTTTGCTGTATCCAGTGCACTCAGCCATTTCTTGATATCACATGGAGCATAATTGAATTAGCTGAAGACTGGTGGGGACCTCAGGAGTCAGCCCATATGGATCATCCACTCAGCACTTCTGGCTGATGGGTTTTTATGACAATCCAATAATACTACTGATACTAGCTTTTTTTAAATTCCAAATTTATTTAATTAACTGAATTTAAATTCCCCAGCTGCCATCATAGGATTTAAACTCACATCTCTAGCTCATTAGTCCAGACTTCTGGATTACTAGCCCCCTGACATTACCACTACGCTACCGTTCCCTCCTCATAAAATCATTGAAGCATTTCCTGCACTGTATCCAGGTCCTCCTCACCACATCCCTGCTGCTGACCTCCTCAGCTATATCCAGCCAGGCTCTTTTTGTTTCTTGCGGTGACAACATTCAAGTGAGTTGAGTGCAAGGCTGCTTTAAATATGGGCACTGGAAACGAGTCATCAATGACGTCATCGGACCTGCACCATTTAATAGGGATGGGAAACACGCATGAGTCTTTCAATTGGGGTCATTAAGTCAAAGTCACTCTGAGCAACGCGCTGCTCAGAACATCGTGTTCCTGACTCGCTACGCCACCCGCACGCACCCAACCCGACACAAATGTAAACATTCCGACCATAGGTCCTGTTTTTAAAGTGGGGGGAGGGGGGAGGTGGTAGTATGGTGCGTGTGAGTCCTGAAGCGGGCAGTGCACCTGAGGAGTTTGGGTACATTTCCATAAAGGATTTCATTTTGAGTCCCGCCTCAACCCGACCAGATCCACTACCTGGTCAGCGGGCAGGGATAGGAATTTGACGGCAGGAGCCGCAGTTGGGGACCCGTGGGTGTGGCAGTCAGTTGGTGGGGGAGGGGGAGGCGATTGGGGACACGGGGGGAGCCCTTGGCCAAGAGAGGCCCAAGGCTTCCTTGTGTGTCTAGGAGGAGCTCCTGCTGGCGCAGAAGGAAACCTAAAATTAATTTATTTAAGCTTATCTGCTGAGCCTCTTCTGGCCCACAATCCAGCTCCCAGCAGCTCTGTCCTGATGGAGGAGCCGACACTGCTCCCTCACCAAGGCCTACAACTAATATTAAGATCGGTTCTGATGATGTCATCGGAACCGATCTGCATATTTAAGGAGGACCTCACTACCTTCCTGCGGGTGTCCCACTCGCCTTTAAAAGAGCAGGTTAACATCTTGACACAGCGGGAAAGCAGCGTGATCAGAGGGGATAAGTGACTGGTCTCATTTTAATTGCTCCCCCTTGTGAATCCACTTTTGTGTCATTTTTCTTTTCCGAGTGCTTATACGAGGTGCAACCCCTGTAGCTTCAGCAAAGGACCGAGAACTGAGCCCTGCGGAACCCCACTGGAAACAGCCTTCCAGTCACAAAAGCACCCTTCGACCTTTGTTTCCTGCCTCTGAGCCAATTTTGGATCCAATTTGCCTTGGATCCCATGGGCTTTCACTTTAGTGACCAGTCTGCCATGCGGGGCCTTATCAAAAGCATGGCTAAAATCCATATAGACTACATCAAACGCACTACCCTCATCGACCCTCCTTGTTACCTCCTCAAAAAATTCAATCAAGTTAGTCAGACACAACTTTCCCTTAACAAATCCATGCTGACTGTCCCTGTCTTTCTAAATGAAGATTTAACCTGCCCCTCAGAATTTTTTCCAATAATTTTCCCACCACCGAGGTTAGGCTGACTGGCCTGTAATTACTCGGTCTATCCCTTTCTCCCTTTTTAAACAACAATACCACGTTAGTGAGGGCAAGACCCATAAGGCTGCACTTGAAGTGCCATAACCTACAAGGCTACGGACCAAGTGCTGGAAAGTGGGATTAGGGTGGATAGCTCTTGTCGGACGGCACGGACAAGATGGGCCGAATGGCTTCCTTCTGTGCTGTAAATTTGTGTGATTCTATGATTCACTACAAATATTTTGCCTTGACAGTGCAGGCTATTGACATTCTCCACACATTAAACTTGGGTGTGCATTTGCTCTGACAGTTAAATACTGCAAGAATGTGTGTTTTGTATTTCCCAAGCATATTTCTGATTTTAGATGTTAATAATTCCTGCTGAAGTGCACTGTTCACAAGCTTATTTCTTGCCCCAAATTGTTCTATTTAAGTATTCTCTGCTGTATTCTCTGAAGCGAAGTGTATCAGCTTTTTCATGTTAAAATTGGGTACCATCGTGAATGCCCCAAAAACTGGTGTCAAATCAACCAGTTGATCTAAAAGCATTTGAGCCATGAACAAAGGGTAGCAGTTATATCTGGGGTAATACTGCAGAATCATTGACATCACTGGCACAACAGTTTTTTTTAAAGGGCCAATCGGGTCCCTTGTAAAGGGGGACTAATTTTCTGGTAATGCTTGCATTTTTGGCTAAGACCCATGCCTGGACCCTCTGGCTAATGGCTTGTTTGGCTGGTTAATGCAGACGTACTGGCTGCTTTGCAGAAACCAGGCTGAGGTTGAAGAAACTCCTGACATCAGGGGCCATTTTTGGGGCAGATGGAGATTCTGTCTCCAAAGAAACTACCAACAAAGGCTGAGACCTGTTGGATCCACATCCTGACACAAGTTCCCCACAAACAACGGGCGCCACACAATCGAATTTTTAGTCCAAGCTGTTTAAAATGCCAGAGACAACTTCTGAGCATCTGTGCTCTGAAGCTATAGGGGGAGTCTAGCATGAAACTGATCAGTATAAATGATGGGAAATTGCACAACCACAAGCAATTCCACTGTATAAGCAAGGTGTAAACAGTCAATCCCATGAGTACATTGGGCTCCACTCCTGTTATTTACTCTTCACTCAGAAACTTCTGATCAGGCAATCCAGTAAAGAAAACGGTCTCAAAGCAGTCTCAGTAATTTTCAGAAACATTCTCACACTTTAGAAGCTAAAAAGGGCGGCATTTTTGTTATAATAATAAAATGTTTGGGTATTTTCATTTCTTCACAAGACAAGATGTCATTCGGGTTGGAAGATATCAGCATGGCATCTGTGTGCGACATCACAGGCAGCATGGGTCTTCACCCTCTCTGAACACTTATTCATAATCGTCCTATCTCATTCAAGGTTCTGTGTCATTTGCAACAAGATTTACAAGACAGAAAGCCCATGAGAGCAATTCACACCTGTTCATAAACAGTCATACTGCATACATTAAAGGGTCAGTTGTACATCTCCTAAATGCCTCCACATGTACCTCCAATCTTATTTGCAAGACACACGTGGCCACCAAACTGAATTACGATTATTTGGCCTGTGTGTGTCTTGTTTTGCACACTTTGTACAAAAATAATAAATTGCAGGACAACGGAGTATTACAGTTTAAACTCTTTTAATGAAGCATCAGGTCTGTCTGACTCACAACAGTACAGCACCGTGTGGACAAGATGGAGTCAGGACCCCCTGGGTCTTCTAAACAATAGCAGTCCTTACAGATGCCTGCAGGCCAATGACAACTCAGCATGTGATCACATGTGAATATAATAGGTATTCCTTACAGATGCCTGCGGGCCAATGATAAGTCAATATGCAAATGTTACATCCCCTTGCTTTTAAAAGAAAAATGTTATGCATTACTTTTGAACCTTTCTTCTACATAATGTTCTCAGTGGCATCAACATATAAGTAAACTCAACATTTAACTAGCACTGAAAACATCTCAACGTATCAATAACGATGTACAGTTTTTTTTTAGGGCAGCGATCCGCCTACACCCTTTGACAGTTCACAAGTCAAGGATAACTCTAGGCTTGACCTCTCGTCAGAATGACGGTGTTGTTCCTTGGAGTTCAGGAGGTGCCTGCGATTGCGGCGGTACACCTGTCCTTCTGGGGTGCGGGTGTGATACGATCGCTCAGTGTCAGCTGGCTGGATGACGACTGCAGGCTTCCAGTAGCCATGCTCCTGGATTCTGATGGATTCTCCATTGTGCAACGGCGGCAGTAGTCTAGCTGACCTGTCATAGTATCTCTTTTGGTGTTGCTGTCTCTGTACACGTTTTGCATGCACTTGCTTGCAGCTGACGACCTGCCAGGGCCTGTCTGGGGTACGGTGAGGTACCATGGGCTCTTTGACATTTGATGGCCGGTGTTCTAGACAAATGGAACATTTTCCGACAATGTCCTCAATGTGTTTGCACATTCCGGGCCAAAACATAATGTCACGTGCTCTTTGTTTGCATTTTTCCATGCCCATATGTCCAGCATAAATTTTTGTCAACACCTCTTCTCTGAGACTGGTAGGAATGATCATTTTCTCCCCTTTGAAGACGATTCCGTTGATTTGTGACACTTCGTCTCTGTGGTTCCAGAATTCAGATATGCTCTGAGGGCATTTCCTCCTTTCCTCAGGCCATCCTTCATGTATGACTTTTCTCAGCAGTGTGAGTTGTGCATCTTTCTCTGTTCCTGCTCGGATCTCCTTCAGTTTTGAGTCACTCACAGGTAAGCTGTTGTACACCATGTGCACCTGCACATCCATGCCTTCACTGAGGCTGCTGTCCTGGTAGCTAAGAGACTCTCTGGAGAGCGTGTCTGCAACAGGAACGTCTTTGCCTGGACGGTGAATGATTGTGAAGTCGTACTTCTGTAGCTGAAGGATCATTCTCTGTAGCCTTGGTGGGGCTGCGGCTAGTGGTTTCCTCATGATTGACTCGAGGGGCTTGTGGTCGGATTCCACAATGACTTGTCGGCCATAGACGTACTGGTGGAAACGCTTACATCCGAACAGAATTGCATATAGCTCTTTCTCAATTTGAGCATAGTTGATTTCACTGTCTGAGAGAGATCTGGAAGCATAGCTGATGGGCTTTCCTTCTTGCAGTAATACTGCGCCTAGTCCATACTTTGACGTGTCCACTTGTAGTCTGAGTTCTTTGTTGGGGTCGAAGTAGGAAAGAACTGGTCCTGGTTCTCTGGTGATTAGGTCTTTCATTTTCTGAAATGCTGTGTCATGTTGTTTGTCCCACAGGAACTCATTGGATTGTTTGAGCAACTGACGCATGGGTGCGTTGATTTCAGAGCGGCTTGGGGCAAACTTGGCTAAGTAGTTAACCATGCCTAGTACTGTCTCTAGCTCTGCGCGGTTCTTCGGCGGCTCCATCTTCTTGATGGTGGAGATTTTCTCTGGATCCGGCTTAATGCCATCAGTTGAGAGGCGATGCCCAAAATAACTGATCTCAGTGGATCCGATTATGCTTTTCTCGGGGTTGAGCCAAATACCTTTCTCCCGTGATCTTTGTAGCATCACACGGAGGTTCCTGTCATGTTCCTCTCTATTCCTGCCATAGATGAGGATGTTGTCTACGATTGCGACTACTCCGTCAAGGCCTTCATAGGTTTCGTCGATCTTCCGTTGGAATTCATCCTGAGCTGAGATAAGGCCAAATGGTAAACGCAGAAATCGGTAGCGTCCAAATGGTGTGTTGAACGTTGTTAGCTTAGATGACTCTTCCATGAGCTTGATAGTCCAGTATCCTGATCGTGCGTCCATTACACTGAAGTAACGTGCTCCCACTAGCTTGGGTGTGATGTCATCTAGCGTTGGTAGAGGGTAGTGAGGGCATTTGATAGCCTTGTTCAAATCTCTGGGGTCGTGACAGACTCTGAGCTTGCCTGTACGTGGTTTCTCAACCACTACTAACGCGTTGACCCACTCTGTCAGTTCTGTTTCCCGAACGATGATTTCTGTATTCTCCATGCTCTGCAGCTCCTCCTTCAGGCGATTACGTAGAGCAAGGGGTATCCTTCTCGGTGGGCAAACCACAGGGGTTGCTGCTGGGTCAAGGTGAATAGTGCATTCACCTGGGAATAGTCTGATTCCTTTGAAAACGTCAGCAAACTCCTCCATGACTGTCTGCTTCTTAATTGGTGCTGTCAATGATAGCACTAGCTTGACGAGGTCCATGTCTAAACATGCCTTTAGACCTAGCACTGGAGGTGCTTGAGTGTCAACAATGTAAAAGTCCAACATCATGTCGCTTTCTTTGTACTTGCATTTCATCACGCATGTGCCTTTTACAATGAGCTGCTCACCCCCATAGCCGGTCAGTCTGCGTGAGGTGGGCTGTAGCTCACACTCATCCTTCAAGCTGTGATACTCACTCAGAGGAATTACATTAACCTGAGATCCAGTGTCTAGTTTAAACTTAAGCACTTTGCCCTGTTTTCCTATCTCAATATCGGCATAGGCTTGCTCAGTCTCTGAAATCTGTTTTTTCTGTGACACAGAATCAATAAACAGTTCCTCTGCATTTGGCTCTCTATCTGGCATTTGGCTGTCACTCACTGTGTGTACTGCTTTTCCGAAAACAGTCTTGCAAACTTTAGCAAAGTGGTTCCGTTTACCACATTTAGTACATTGTCTTCCTTTGGCAGGGCATTGTACCTTTTCCCCGTGCATCTTGTTTCCACAATATCTACAGTTTTTGAAGCATTTTATGTCTGTGTCGCCCATTTTTAGAACTCTCGCTGTTCTGAAACACGCTCTCTGGGCGGTGTTCTTTGGTGTGTGTCTATTAACTGTGTGCACTGTCTGTTCACGCGAGCTGCTCGTGGCGCCGGTTATGGTTTCCAACTGTGCTTGGGCTATCTCGTGCCATCTAGCTATGTCCATAGCTTTGTCCAGCATTAGCCCGGACCCAACATTCAAAAGTTTCTCTCTCACTTTAGCTGAATGTATTCCAAACACGATGCGGTCTCTGACCATCTCATCTTTATCTGCATATACACAGTCTTTTACCAGCAGTTTTAACTCAGTCACGAACTGTTCAAATGACTCACTAGCTCCTTGTACTTTCTCCTGAAAATTGTACCTAGCAAATATCGTATCTGTCTTGGGCATCACATATGCTTCAAAACGGTCAAAATACATTTTCAGTACCTTTGCTTCATCTGCGGTGAGAGACCATGTGTTAAAAATGTCTCTCCCTTTTTCTCCGATCCACAAGAGTAGGTAGCTGCATCTTGCTTCCTCCCCTTTGCTTTTCAGTGGACTCGAAAACATCAATTCCACGTGTTGCTTGAACTTGCGCCATTCTCTAGCTAAGTTCAAAGATCCCCAATTCATTCGAGGTAAGGGAGCTCCAACGATGTCCATTTGAAATCCCTGTTCTGACACCATGTCTTGTTTTGCACACTTTGTACCAAAATAATAAATTGCAGGACAACGGAGTATTACAGTTTAAACTCTTTTAATGAAGCATCAGGTCTGTCTGAATCACAACAGTACAGCACCGTGTGGACAAGATGGAGTCAGGACCCCCTGGGTCTTCTAAACAATAGCAGTCCTTACAGATGCCTGCAGGCCAATGACAACTCAGCATGTGATCACATGTGACTATAATAGGTATTCCCTACAGATGCCTGCGGGCCAATGATAAATCAATATGCAAATGTTACAGTGTGTACCTACAACCCCTCTGCTAGTGATGCTCAGAGCTGTGCAATGGGGTCATAGGTCTGAGATCCAGTGCTGCCTGACATTTCTATGTCTCAGCTGCAGTTAATGGTGAGGGTGATGAGACTTGAGGGCCCCATGATAGTGGAACAATGCACTTTGGGCAAGGGGTAGGGAGAGAGAAAGAAAACCCATGCTGCTTGTTTCTCTCCCATACTTATCGCACCCTCCTGGCAGCCAATCACACATCCTGTTGATGAAAACAATAGCTGTCTTACCCTGCCAGCATAGTGTAGAGCAGAATCCCTAAACTCCACATGTCGCAGGCGGCATCGTATCCTTGTCTCTTGAGTACCTAGAGCAGAAATGTTGTAAGAAATGTTTTATTATTTAGCTTAAGGCGATAGGATGGATCATTAATAAAAGTTTCATTTCAGTTAACTCAGTCAAATTGCTGGGAAAACCATGATGTATCATCAGAATGTATGGGGGAATTTTAACCCCCCCACGACAGGTGGGAGAGGGCTGGGAGGGGGGGTGGTGTTAAATCGGCAAATGTGCAAAACCCAACCCCAACCCGCCGCGAACGCGCCTACTTCCAGTTTGGGGACATCTGAGTTTCCCGCTCTGGAGAGGCGAGTCCATAATTATAATATTTAGATGAGGCTCCATTCTTCAGATTTTGGCAGCCATTTGAATTTAACACTAGACGGCCGGGTTTCTTTGGACTCGGAAAACCCGGCAGCTAAAGGGAGGTGGCAGCAGCTGTGTTTTTTTTTATAGCACTACTTGTGGGCTAGGAAGAGCTGAAGCGCTTCCCCATGGCCCCTCAAGCAAATCTTCTGCCGAAATCGGCTGACCCCCACCCCGCACCCCTCCACCATCTCTCCCGGTCGCCCCTCCCTCCGATTGCCAGTCTGACTCCTCCCCACCAATCCGTCTCCAGTGCTTCCCAGCTGCAGCCTTCTACCACTGGCTTTCCTGCCCGGCAGCCTTACCTTGTCCGTCTGCCGGGCAGGAAATGGAGTAAAAAAAATGATGAAGTCCTGCCATTAAATTCAGCAGGACCTCCGCCTTCTCAATATTTCTGGGACTCCCACCCCCACCACAAACACGTGCCCCTGCTCCCTCCCCGCATATGTATCTATGTTTAATTGAAGGGATGGCTTTTAGATGAACACTCTTCTGGAGAAATCTATGGAAATATTTTTTGACCCTTTGTTACCATTTCTTTGGAAGTCCCTTTGTATTACCTGTCATGTTTCTGGAGAAATATCTCAGGAGATGATTAGTAATGCAGAGAATATAAGAGAAATCTGTAAATGGATGAATTTCATACAATCTATCGTCCTATATGAAAGTCTAACTTGGCTCAGTGGGTGTGATACTGAGCACGGTCATATGGGAATTGCAACTGTGACCCTGTGCTCACACCACATTTTTGAAAGTATTGTAACAGTATGTTTGTAGAAAGGGCTGGTAAACCCTGCTACAAATTTCGGATCTGCTTTAGATATTGCAAACCTGCATCCCTGATGGTCAAAATTTACTTTAGGCACCTACTATCTAAGCATATGATAGCGTAACCTGGGGACTGTGTAACAACGAGATGCTCTTCTTATATGAACAGGATGCCATGATCCCCCTCACATGCACTTCCCCAATCTTCCGAAAGGCGGATGAAGTAACACTTACATTTAGACAAGGCCAGATACAAATTGTTAAGCTGCTTTATTTTAGTCAGAAAAATAAGTAAATATGCCACACCAACCCTTTTTGTGGGCTAAAATATATTTACTTTCCTTGGACAGTCTTTTTCTCTGAACCCTGACCATTTATCTAATCCCTGGCTAGCTTCCTTAATTGTGAATGCCCACTAGAAGCATCTGAAGTGAGATGAAGGGTTGCCTATTGTTCCAGATCATTATGAGTAACAGTTTCAATGGCATCTCATTACCTCTTGGGTAAATTTATCAACATACAATCCCCTCTTGGTCCCTGGCACTCCAGCATGTGACTGTAAAATGGATTTTAAACCATTGTGAACTCAATTTAGCTTTAAAGTAACACTTCAATATTACTCATATCCAAATCCTTTCCATAGAAAAATGTTTGAAAATCCCAAAATGGAACTTTTTCCCAATGCACTCAATATAGATTGGTAATATATTTCAAAGGTAATTATTTTTGTTTTTCACTCAGGTCACAAAAATACCTATTTTTGTAACTGTAGAAATGTTATAAACAAGACCCATTATCCCAAGTGATTACCCAGACTGTACAAGCAGCTGACTCCCACAGAGTAATGAGTAATGTATTCCAGAAAAAGCATCTGATAGTGCACTTTGTAAAAGACCTCAATAGGATAAAAACATTATTGTTGTTCTGAAGCATTGCACTCAAATGCGTCAACCCTTTTCTAAATAAGACACATTTTGAAGAGTGTGTTTGGAGTATCAAGAGGATTGGACAAAATGCCATTGGAAACATGCATCAGCTTACAGCATTGATGATTTCCTGTTAAACTCTTCAGACAAACAACATGTGGAATTGTGAAGCTCTTTACCTCAGGCGCTACAAAGTTGGCAGTGTAACACGGAGTCATTAGAAGGCCATTCTCAGCCCGGAGCTGCTTCGCAAAACCAAAGTCACATATCCTAATGGATTCCGGGTTTCCCGACTCATCCACATACAAAATGTTACTTGGTTTCAGGTCTCGATGAACAACCTAACAGGAGTGAGAAAACAGCACCGAATCACCAACTATAAATCACAAACAATCAAGCTTCAGGCCTGTGATTTCCCGATGTGTGGTCTCTGTGAGTGTTGCTCCTTACTGGGAGTGCTGGATTCCATAATCACCCCTTATACATAGCGCTGGCCAGTCTTTTACAGCACCTGCAGTCGGTAATTTTCACCTTCACCGTCCAGGCAGTAGTCTGGTGGAGCAGATTGCCCGCCCCCTATAAAAACCACCCAATGTGCATCCCAGGCAGTGAAGGTGAAATTTATCCTCAACATGTTAGTATCAAGTTCTTGTGTATGCCACTTTTAAAATAAATGGGTTAATTACTTTTTTTTTTAAATAGTGCATAGGAGAATTTTATACAAATGTATTAACCAGTATGCTGAAAATAACAGAGGAATTTTAACTTCAAAGGAAATTCTGCCCCATACTGTTTTTGTTGGCCAATCTTGTGCTTATCAGGGTAAAGGATGTCAGTTCCAGTGAATGAAACACTTTTCATTCTGAGTACCCAGTGTCAGCATCATGCAGGCCCAAGTCAAATATAGCATGGGTGAGATATAGAATAAATCTCCATCTAGCCTACCCCCAAAATAACACTGAATTGACACTGCTACACCAGTGTGACATTTCAAATGTTCACATCAAGCATCCTCCTGACTACATCTAGCAGAAACTGAGTTGAGATTGTCCATACTCATTTCACACAGGAGTTTGTAGTCAGGTGGAAACCATGGAGTGCATGGAAACCTCTCAACATGGTTAACAATCTCCAAACTAAGCTAGAGACAGTAAGAGCTTGCATTTATATAGCGTCTTTCACAACCTCAGGACATCCCAAAGCGCTTTACAGCCAATGAAGTACTTTTGACGCATAGTCACTGTCGTAATGTAGGAAACTCAGTAGCCAATTTACACACAGCAAGCTCCCACAAACAGCAATATAATAATAACCAGAAAATTTGTTTCAGTGATGTTGGTTGAGGTATAAATATTGGCTAGGACCCCAGGGAAACTCCTCTGCATTTCAGTGAATAATGCCTTGAGATTTTGTACGTCCACTTGAGGGGGCAGACAGGGCCTCAGTTTAACGTCTCTTCCGAAAGACGGTACCGCCGACAGTGTAGCATTCCCTCAGTACTGCACTGACGTGTCAGCCTAGCTTTTGTGCTCAAATCTCTGAAGCGGGGCTTGAAACCACAATCTTGTGACTCAGAAGCGAGAGTGCTACCAGTGAGCTATGGTTGAGGGAGGTGAGGGAGGAATTTTAACTGCCGGTGGGTTTTCGACTGGAAACCGCTGGTTTCAGTTGCTTTCCCATCTTTCCGCAGTAGTATGAGGCCACGATAATTTTAACCACCGGGTCTCATTAACATTCCAGGTGGGAAGCAGGATGCGGCCCTTGGCCTCCTGCCGACACTTGGGCAAGTGTTGGGAAGGGGTTCCAGAGAGTGTCTTGTGGTAGGGAAGGGTGGCGGGGGATGGAAATCTCAGGGCAGAGGCAGCTTAAACATTCCATGTGGCGCCCAGTCCTGGCATCAAAAAGGAAAGTAAAATTTGACTCGGAAGGCCTCTTCAGCTTCCCGATCCTCTTTACGCTGGCCTTCACCTGGTGGGAAAGCCTCGGGGCCTCCCTGCGCAGGCCAAAGTTAAAATCACTGTTGGGACTCAATTACATCATCGGATTTGAATTAGCATATGTGGATTAGGACTCGGCTAGCTTTAGGCGGGCAGCTTAGCTACTTGTCCACAAGAATCTGTCAAATCAGAAACAATGGAACCCAGGCGACTTTCCAGCAAGTAAGTAACCCGGGACATCTTAATTGTCAACCTGCCCAGTTTTCACCGGGTGGGTAGGGTTAAAATCACCCCAACTCTCTTTCCATAGGCACATATCCTACTTAACCAAGTCCGGAGAGCTTAGGTACAATTGGCAATGCTGAGGCCTATGGACCCCAATTTTACATTGGGGTATTACTGGGGCTTAACCAATTAAAACCCTACACCTGACCAGCATAGACCTGTGATAAGCTCCCCATTGCTCAATCAACTAGGACTATCCTATACGTTGGGGTTTGTAGGGTTATCTGGAGCCTAGTGGGAAGAATCCCTGCCTCAACAGCAGATACAAGAGATTTTCTTCCCATCAGTTTGTGCTGGATTCAAACTCAGGTCCAAAACATAAAAGGACAGTGCACCAGCACCACCCAAAGTGAGAAACCTACTAGTAGAGTACATTAAAATGTAAAGTGAATGAAGAGTTGAATGGTAACTTTTTTTTAAATCTCCTATAAATGATACATTGTAAGGTTGTGAACTAGACAATACCACCCATAATATAGATTTTAATGAAAAGAAGCTATTTGATGGGCCCAAACAGATCTCAAGACCCCCAGAAGCTATGCCATAATGAACCAGTGCCAACACCACTGATATTTCCTTCTCCTTGCAGGGAGCTACTTTGGCTTCTCTCAGCTCCTCTCTTGCACAGCTCAGATCAGAAATTGAATGGAGTGGTAAATTGAACTTATGCCATCCTATTTTATGATGAAATAATTAGTGCCTCAATGCGCAGCATCACTAGCCTGGTGTTAATGAGTGTTCCAAGATTCCATTCTTAGCAGATGAAAACCAGTGAGTTCATTCTAAAAATAAATCTGAAATTTCAGATAAACGCAAACCTAGTATGAATGTATGAACATGTTTACTTTTGAAACAAGAGATGTCTCTGTCTCTTGTTCAGGCATATCACACATCCAAACATTCATTACAAATTACAGTACTGTAATAATGGTTTACCACAGTCTCATTACACAGTTGTTAAATGCTTGTTCATCATTTCTCTGTAAAATACTGTCACCCAAGACAGTTCAGCAAAACTGAATATAAATATTTGTGAGCGGTGGGGCAGGAGTCAGGGCATTGTGATGTTGTGGATAAGGGTGAACAAGGGAGAACCAGACAGCGTTAAAGAGGAGGCCAAAAAAATCCCTAGTAGTGCGGTTAATACACGCGCATAAAATTACTTTATTCACTACATTAATGTTGCAATTAACCCAATACCCATAAATATGTTAAGAACTATGTTAAAATAGCATGCAAATGAACTTTAGCAAATGTGTTAACCAGTGCACTACCTGAGGAAATTAAACCCTCGTGACCATTAAAATCTTAAAATCGCGCTGTTGCATAATTCACATTGCCAGGCATGCAAACCTCTATAAAGGCATATCCCACACAATGTACTTTATATAGTTATGATTGCAAGTCCTCCCTCCTATAAAGAAAGTCTTTGGATTGTACAAGATTTCTAAAGTAGTGTAAAATGATGCTTCTTTGTGAAAGTACAAGCTACTTTTGTACAGCCATGTGAAATTGGATGTAGTTTGTGTAGCCTTCTGCTCCTCAATATTTACAATATATATCAATGATTTAATTCACAATATATATCAATGATTTGGATGAGGGAACCAAATGTAATATTTCCAAGTTTGCTGACGACACAAAACTAGGTGGGATTGTGAGTTGTGAGGAGGATGCAAAGAGGCTTCAAGGCAATTTAGACAAGTTGAGTGAGTGAGCAAATACATGGCAAATGCATTATAATGTGGATAAATGTGAAGTTATCCACTTCGGTAGGAAAAACAGAAAGGCAGAGTATTATTTAAATGGTGATAGACTGGGAAATGCTGATGTACAAAGGGACCTAGGTGTCTTTGTACACCGGTCACTGAAAGCAAACATGCAGGTGCAGCAAGCAGTTAGGAAGGCAAATGGCATGTTGGCCTTCATTGCAAGAGGATTTGAGTACAGGAGCAAGGTTGTCTTACTACAGTTATACAGGGCCTTGGTGAGACCACACTTGGAGTACTGTGTGCAGTTTTGGTCTCCTTACCTAAGAAAGGATATACTTGCCATAGAGGGGGTGCAGTGAAGGTTCACCAGACTGATTCCCGGGATGGCAGGACTGTCGTATGAGGAGAGATTAGGTCGACGAGGTCTGTACTCACTAGAGTTTAGAAGAATGAGAGGGGATCTCGTGGAAACGTATAAAATTCTGACAGGGCTAGACAGACTGGATGCAGGGAGGATGTTTCCCCTGGCTGGGGGGGTCTAGAACGAGGGGTCACAGTCTCAGGATACGGGGTAGACATTTAGGATTGAGATGAGGAGAAATTTCTTCACTCAGAGGGTGGTGAACCTGTGGAATTCTCTACCACAGAAGGCAGTGGAGGCCAAGTCACTGAATATATTTAAGAAGGAGATAGATAGATTTCTAGACACAAAAGGCATCAAAGGGATATGGAGAGAGAGGGGGAATATGGTATTGAGATAGAGGATCAGCCATGATCATACTGAATGGCAGAGCAGGCTCGAAGGGCCGAATGGCCTACTCCTGCTCCTATTTTTCTATGTTTCAATATAATATCAATGTTGTAAAGGAACTAACAGAATGTAAGGTCGTCACTAAGAGATCTCCAAGGGTCAGCCTTGGCTCAGCTGGTGGTAGCACTCTCGACTCTGTCAGAAGAAGGTGGGTTCAAGCCCCTCTCTAGAGATGTGAGCATATAATCTAGGCTAGCACTTCAATGCTGCAATGTCGGAGATGCCGTCTTTTGCATAAGACATTAAAGTGAGGCCTAGTGGATATAAAGATCTCCTGATTTCAGGGTAGAAATTAGGGGATTCTGTTGCACAGTGAGTTATGATGATCTGGAATGCACGACCTGAAAAGGTGATGGAAGTAGATTCAATAGTAACTTTCAAAAGGGAATTGTATATATATTTTTGAAAAAGAGAAATTTGCAGGGCTATGGGGTAAGAGTAGGGGAGTGGGAATAATTGCTTTTTCAAAGAGCTTGCACAGACATGATGGACCGAATGGCCTCCTTCTGTGCTGTATGATCCTGTGAATCTATGACTTTATACAGAGAAGAGCAGAGGAGTTCTCCTGGTGTTGTGGCCAATATTTTTCCTTCAATCAACATCTCTGAAACAGATTATCATGTAATTTATCTCATTGCTGCTTGTGGGACCTTACTGTACACAAATTGGCTGCCTTGTTTCCCTACTCAACACTGACCACATTTCAAAAGTATTTCATTGGCTGCAAAGTGCTTTGGGACATCCTGAGGTCATGAAAGTGTCTATATAAATACAAGTGTTTTTGTTTCTTCTTAGATTTCTGGAATAATGTATGGAGCAAAATTTTTCAGCCTTCCAGATAGGCAGTGGTACTCATGAGGGGTGGTGGTAGCAGTGGCTCCTTCCTGCATATCCTCATGACACTTGCTTTTGGTTGGAGGCGAGTGTCTCCTTGAAATGCCTAATGTCCACGTGCCTCTCCACCATCAGCTGATGCCTCTCAGCATCCTTTAAGAGGCCACGTGATAAGTTTTTATTGGGTTTTCTCTGCCCTCATAATTGTGTGCAGATGTACTATTTAGTCCTGGATGTCAACATCTTCACCGAGTTCTGTTGGATGTTCCTAACTCTCAGTGATTCTCTTTAGGATTAAAATTGAGGACAGATTGAGTAAAAGAGATTTGACGCTGTGTGGCGCTGTATAATTGTCCTACAGCCCCCAATACAAATTATCCCCTAGAAACAGCTATTACTTTCAATTAGTACCCACTGTTCATCCTCTGTACCCACCAGCCTTATTTGATCCTCTCCATGGTCACGGTTGAGGCCTTGAGCAGGCTTTCATTCTTCTTTGCTGTGTGCATTTACTTCACACTCAATCACAGTTTCTTACAGAATGTAGAGTTTAAGGAACTGATGTTCCTTGGGTCAGCACTGGGCCTCCACCCCCTTTATGTAGCTCCGGAATTTATGGAACTTTTCCCAAGAGCTGGAGCAGGATCTGTGCCTGCAGTCAGACCAGGCTGAACATTCCCACTTAAATGATGTGGGCCGTGCCGTTCCTGGCCCTTCTGCCTTTACCATTGGATGCCAAGCTGCTTACAGCCTCCCCAGTGATCTTCTGAGGAAAGGGAGGTGGGGTAGCATTGCTGGTTAAAGAAGGGATTAACACAATTGTAAGGAGGGATATTAGCTCTGATGATGTGGAATCTGTATGGGTAGAAATGAGAAATACCAAGGGGCAGAAAATGTTAGTGGGAGTGGTATATAGACCTCCAAACAGTAATGCGGAGGTTGGGAATGGCACTCAAAGGGAAATTAGAGAAGCGTGCAATAAGGGCACAGCAGTCATCATGGGTGACTTTAATCCACATATAGATTGGGCTAACCAAATTAGTAACAATACTGTGGAGGAGGAATTCCTGGAGTGTTTATGGGATGGTTTCCTGGACCAATATGTCGAGGAACCAACCAGAGATCAGGCCATCTTAGACGGGGTATTATGTAACGAGAAAGGATTAATTAGCAATCTTGTTGTACGAGGCCCCTTGGGTCGAAGCGATCATAATATGATAGAATTCTTCATTAAGATGGAGAATGAAGTAGTTGACTTAGAGACTAGGGTCCTGAATTTAAATAAAGGAAACTACGATGGTCTGAGGTGTCAGTTGGGTAGGATTGATTGGGGAACGTCACTCAAAGGGTTGACGGTGGATAGGCAATGGCAAACATTCAAAGACCGCATGGAAGAACTACAGAATTTGTTCATCCCAGTTTGGCATAAAAATAAAACAAAAAAGGTGACTCAACCATGGCTAACAAGGAAATTAGGGATAGCATAAGATCCAAGGAGAGGATATATAAATTGGCCAGAAAAAGCAGTAATCTTGAGGATTGGGAGCAGTTTAGGATTCAACAAAGGAGGACAAAGGGATTAATTAATAAGGGGAAAATAGAATATGAGAGTAAGCTTTCAGGGAATATAAAAACTGACTGTAAAAGCTTTTATAAATATGTGAAGAGAAAAAGATTGGTGAAGTCAAGCGTAGGTCCCTTGCAGTCAGAATCAGGGAAATTTATAATGGGGAACAAAGAATTGGCAGATCAATTAAATACATATTTTGGTTCTGTCTTCACAAAGGAGGACACAAATAACCTCCCAGAGATGTCGGGGAACATAGGGTCTGATGAAAGGGAGGAACTGAAAGAAATCAGTATTTGTAGGGAAATGGTGTTAGGGAAATTGAAGGGATTGAAGGCCGATAAATTCCCAGGGACTGATAATCTACACCCTAGGGTACTTAAGGAAGTGGCCCTAGAAATAGTAGATGCATTGCTGATCAACTTCCAACATTCGATGGAATCTGGAACAGTACCCATGGGTTGGAGGGTAGCTAATGTTACCCCACTATTCAAAAAAGGTGGTAGAGAGAAAACGGGGAATTACAGACCAATAAGCCTGACATCGGTAGTGGGGAAAATGCTAGAGTCCATTATAAAAGATGTAATAGCAGAGCACTTGGAAAACAGTGACAGGATCGGACAAAGTCAACATGGATTTACAAAAGGTAAATCGTGCTTGACTAATCTACTGGAATTTTTTGAGGATGTAACAAGTAAAATAGATAAGGAAGAACCAGTGGATGTGGTGTATTTGGACTTTCAGAAGGCTTTCGATAAGGTCCCGCATAAGAGATTAGCATGTAAAGTTAAGGCACATGGGATTGGGGCAAGGTATTGACTTGGGTAGAGAACTGTTTGGCAGACAGAAAGCAGAGTTGGAATAAACGGGTCTTTTTCCGAGTGGCAGGCAGTGACTAGTGGGGTACCGCAGGGATCGGTCCTTGGACCCCAGCTATTCACAATATATATTAATGATCTAGACAAGGGAACTAGATGTAATATCTCCAAATTTGCAGACGACACAAAGCTGGGTGGGCGTGTGTGCTGTGAGGAGGATGCTGAGAAACTCCAGGATGATTCGGACAGTTTGGGTGATTGGGCAGAAGCATGGCAGATGCAATATAACGTGGATAAATGTGAGGTTATCCACTTTGGTGGCAAAAACAGGAAGGCAGATTATTATCTGAATGTCAATAGATTGGGAGAAGGGGAAGTGCAACGAGACCTGGGTGTCCTTGTGCACCAGTCGCTGAAGGTAAGCATGCAGGTGCAGCAGGTGGTTAAGAAGGCAAATGGTATGTTGGCCTTCGTAGCGAGACGGTTTGAGTACAGGAACAAGGATGTCTTGCTGCAGTTGTACAGGGCCTTGGTGAGACCACATCTTGAGTATTGTGTGCAGTTTTGGTCGCCTAATCTGAGGAAGGATGTTCTTGCCATGGAAGGAGTTCAGCGAAGATTCACCAAGCTGATACCTGGGATGGCAGGAATGACATATGAGGAGAGATTGGGTCAATTGGGCTTATACTCGCTGGAGTTTAGAAGAATGAGAGGGGATCTCATTGAAACTTATAAAATTCTGACAGGACTGGACAGACTAGATGCAGGAAGGATGTTCCCGATGGCCGAGGAGTCCAGAATCAGGGGTCACAGTCTAAGGATAAGGGGTAAGCCATTTAGGACAGAAATGAGGAGGAATTTCTTCACCCAGAGAGTGGGGAACCTGTGGAATTCTCTACCACAGAAGGCAGTAGAGGCCAATTCATTAAATATATTCAAGAAGGAGTTGGATATATTTCTTAAGGCTAAAGGGATCAAGGGGTATGGGGAGAAAGCAGGGACCGGGTACTGAATTTGGATGATCAGCCATGATCGCATTGAATGGCGGAGCAGGCTCGAGGGGCCGAATGGCCTTCTCCTGCTCCTATCTTCTATGTTTCTATGGTTCTATGTTTCCGGCCTTCAGGCTGCTGTTCCTCAACCTCTCAGGTTGCAGTAGCAGCAGACTTTGCTGTTCTACTCCCAGGGGGCAGGTCCGCCTTGGGGATGCAACCAGACCATGATAATAACCTGCCCAGAAAATGTGGGTGTTCCAAGGCCTGGACAGTGCTTGGACCCAGGGCTCCCAGGAAAATCTACATCTTTCTCACTAGTCTATTTTTTGTGCATGCAGATTGTGTAACTCCGTGCTTTTGTTATACATCACTTACAAAATATTGTGAAAATGAAACCTGCCAAATTAATAAATGGAACATACTCCTTGTGAATGTAGGTATTCCACAGTCTTCGTGATTGTATAAAGTACTGCGCTGGCCTCTCTCTCCGAGAAACACTTTTGCCGTAGAATCCGATCAAGCAGTTCTCCTCCTCTCATTAGCTCCATGACAAGGTACAAATATTTTCCGTCATCATATACCTGAATAATCAACACAAACAAAATCAAGGCCAAGCAAGATATGTTTGTTTAAAATAGCTACACAATGCAGCAAAGGTTCACAGGCCAAATGACACATTTCAGAGCCTCAAGCTCATATTCTTTGTGTAGAGCCATTTTTAATATACAGTGTATGATATGTTTTCTGGTATTATTCTAGGAGAATAGAGACTGGTATTGATGCAATACTAGCATGTGATGCCATGTACCTACCACCCCCATGTCATGTATATTACTATTATCATTTCATCTAAAGTAATGTCAGCTCCGCTGAATATGTCTGCTGCACAACAGCAAAAAATAAAAGATAAATGATATACTATGGGAGTAATTTTACGAGTCCGCGCATTTTGGTTGGAAAATTATGAACAGTAAACACCCAATTTTCTGTAATGCGCTCTTTGTGGGTGAGACTCCGCAGTACTAGAGCAGACTCGTCTCATTGCTCCCTCTATATTATAAGGAACAACAAATAAATTGCAATCAGTCAAGGGTTCACTGGAGTTGTTGCCTTGTAGATTACTACTAATCATCAGTAACCCTGTAGGAGATAATGATGATGACTATTAAGTGCTTACATTTAGGTGGATCATTTTATGAGGTCATGCCCCCAGTATGGAGCTTTTCCCAATGGGAATGCATATCGGAAATTCGGGCTTGTGGGCAATATGCTCCCAAATGTCCAGCCTGCACTCCCAGGAGGCCAGGTTCCCTGCCAGAACTAAGAACTCATAAAAATATATCCTCTGATTCAGTTACCTATCTCTTCCAGTTGATGTGGCAACTTTAGAATCATCATGATATATAAAACATGGTGGCACAGTCCCATTGCCATGCCAACTGCTTGCTTTCCACTTCAGAATAACGATTAATATCATCAACCTGGAGGTAGGAGTTTAACTTTCCCATAGTAGTAATTTATATATTTACATATTTGTTATTAATAGAGAGGGATGGTGTATTAACTTCTCAATATACCTGCAGGACAATCTTACTGGTATAAATCAGAAAATGGTAGTTCTGACCTTTAATTAGCTCAGAAACCATGGGGGGAATTTTAGCCTGAAGGAGTGAGGGGTTTGGGTGTGGCTGGGGGATGAAATGTGGCAAAAATGCAAGCTGGCTCCAACCCATCAACTTCCCCATTTAACTCAAGCGCGTTAGGCTGCCTGCATGCAACTCCTCAGGAGCGGCGGGTTACCTATTAAAATATGCTAATTGCTCAATTGAAGCGATATTTCAACAGTTTTAAGTTTAACTTCGCATCCACGGGTTTCCCAGGCTTCCTGAAACTCACCAGTGAAAGCAAGGCAAGAACACAATGACAATTGAGGGAGCTGGTTCAATCTCGTGCAAATACTGCAATAAATACTCAGTACTCACAGCTACTTTCTTACCTGCTAGTGGGAATGGGATTGTTCATAGTACTTTTGCTGAGAGTTTACTTTCTACACTTTGGGGGGTTTGTGAATCACATCAGGATGGGTGGCACCTTGGCTGCCTTGGATTTGGACCTTGGATGAGGAGCAACATGAGCAGCAACAGCAGCCTGCTGTTGAGAGACCTGCAGATGGACATCAGAGAGGGGAGCAGCAAAGGGGTGCAGCTCACTGGAGGCACTACCCGTGACACAGTGAGCACAGGCAGAGGCTCAGTTTCCTTGACAAAGCCGAACAGCAGTGCTTCAGGAGGCTCAGGTTGTCGCGTCAGGTGGTGACAGACATCTTCAACCTCCTAGAAGAAGACCTGCTCCCTGCTGGACCTGGTAGCCATGCGTTACCAATGGCTGTCAAAGTGACCACTGCCCTCAACTTTTTTGCCTCTGGATCTTTCCAGGGCTCTGTTGGAGACATATCCAGGATTTCGCAGTCAGTGGCCCACAAATGTATCAGACAGGTGACTGATGGGTTGCTTGCCAGGGCCAGCAATTATGTGAACTTTGCCTGCAATGATGTCAGTCAGAATGAGCGGGTGCTCAGGTTTGCATCTCTGGCTGGTTTCTCACAGGTGCAGGGCATCATCAATTACACACATGTGGCAAGCCAAGCACCCCCAGATTAACCAAGAGTATGGGCTGAATTTTCTGTGGTGGTAGCGGGTGCGATCGGTGTCGGGTCGCATGGGAAAGTTGTTCTTTTTGACAGTGGGTCTGTAACCCTCTGTCAACTCGCTCCCACGCGCCTTTCCCACAGGCGCATCTGTCAGCGAGGCGCCGACCCGACCTGCAGTGGCGGGGGACCCAATTGAAATCATTATGAGGTACTTTACAGACACTTAAGAGCCTTTTATCTCCCTACTTTTTAAATTTCCCTGCATTGCCACGGGATTCACACAGCTCGGGAACCACGTCTGTCAACCTGAGGCGTGAGTTCCGTGACCATTGCTCCAGCTGATTACGTGACAGCATGGAAAACAAACCAAATAAAAACATGTTGATAACATCAGCTAACAGATTGATGGAGATTGTTCTGCTTGAAAAGCTACTGGTAAATGTTAATTTTTCATTGGTCATTCTCGGCTGTTGCCTTCCAACTGAACAGTAATTGCAGTGAAAATGACATATACCATTTAAATAAATTTTTGTGTTGATTTTGGTCAGAGTTTTCTCACAGTATACTGTGATTGTCCAGTTTCATATGAAATCAAGTCATCAACTGTAACAATTTCATTCTCATACTTATTCCACTGGTTCAATTTGCTTTCAGTCCCTGAATATGACTAATTTGATTTTTCAGTCTGAGACTTTAGGGTGAATTTCTGTGGAGGTTTTCTCACTTGTCCATTGTTAACTTCAATGGAAGAGCTGCAGAAATCCCAGAAATACATTGTAAGCTCCACTTACACTGTTTGTCAGGGATTCCGCAGCTCTTCCGTTGAAATTGCATAAGATTGTAAATCCACCCCTTTACAATTACATTTAAAATCCGCTTAATTTTATGTATTACCTATACGCACACATCTCTTATTTGTACCAGTTACTGATACAAAAGTCTATAGATTTGTGACTAAAGGACCAGTAACTTCATGATTAATGTACTTTATAAATTATGTTCTTGATTGTATTTGTAGATGGAGTCATATTACTTAATAATTTTAATTAAATATTTCTTTGTCACTCATATGTAACTTTTATTATATTATTGTACAGTAAAGATTCAGCACCTACAATGTTAGATTGAACTTAAAATTTATTGTGACCAGGGTCCCTTTAAGAATCCCAGCTTAAAACACATCATGAGTGGCGTCACCAGACCTGCTTCATCTAATTGGGCTGGGTAACGCGCTGGGTGGGCTTAATAGGCCCCATTAAGCTAATTTCATTTTCTACAGTGGGATGGAACCAGCAGTGGGGTCACGACCTGCCACAGACACCGCCCGCTCCGAACCAGCCAAGGTAAGGAAAATTTCGGCCTATGTGTCAACCACAAGGGCTTCCACTCCATCAATGTGCAGCTAGTGCGCAGCCACAGAAATATATCTCGGCAGGTGTGCACAAGCTTCCCAGGGAGTTGCCATGATGCGTTCGTTCTGTGGCAGTCCAAGCTCCCTGACCGCTTTGGACCCACAAGCACACTTAAGGTGGCTGCTAGGAGACAAGGGATACCCACTTCAAACTTGGCTGATGACACCCATCAGAAACCCGACCAATGAAGTCCAACAGCGCTACAATGAATGCCATATGACCACCAGATATGTGATCGAACAAGCCATTGGCATGCTGAAGATGAACTTCAGGTGCCGAAAGATCTGAAGGCACCCTTCAGTATGCACCAGCCAGAGTCTCCAGAATGGTCGTGGTGTGCTGTGCTCTGCACAACATTGTGCAGCAGCGAGGTTTGGACCTGCAGGAGCAACAAGGCAAAGAGCTCAGGTCATTTACGGAAGATTCCAAGGAGGAGGAAGATGAGGAGGAGGGAGGTGATGAGGGCAATGCAGCATCAGCTGCTCATATTGCTACCAGAGATGCCCTTATTAATGCAAGTTTCAGTTAGGTTGCACTAGCGAACTGATTTTAGAAGCACATGAAATGGCCACACTTCCCGTCACCCACCCACCCCTCCACCCCGCACCCCACCAACATCACGGACACAAAGCTGTCCGGCAAACAACCAACCACCCCTTGCACCTCCCCCTATTGGTCCCCATAAATCCCTGTCTTTCCATTCAACATCAAGCAAGTTAAAAGGCTACTTGCCACCCAGCAACCAAGAATGAGCAAGAAGGGAAACTGGTGCAAACTAATAAAATTTACATGATTCTACTAAAGAATGGAAATTTCATGACACACCATTTTCTCATACACCCATGTGCACACACTTGTGCAACTATAAAGCTTTACTTTTCCTTTTCCTACCACTCCTATGTGGTGCAACAGAGGTAGGGTCAGGCTGCTCAGGATTCTGCTCTGACTGCTGAGATATTCTTGGTCAATGACCTCTGTGTTTTCAAGCCCATGAGGGCCCCACCAAAGACTGCTCCACCTGCACCTGTGCAGGGAGAGACTTGGCCACTGGGACATGAGGCAGCATGATGGGTACTGACTGAGGGACAGGCAACGAGTGAGAAGTGGAAGCACTTTGAGTGGAGTCCCCACTTCTGTTGTGTCGGTGTGTTAATAGAGACACTGAAGGCAGGAGTTGGTTTCACAGGTGTTTACTGAACAAAGTCTGGAGGTTAACTAACTGATACAACACAATATACAGGCTTATATAGCCCGAGTGGCCATTACCGGCATTACAGTACACAGGGGGCTCTTAAAGGCACATACACTACAATTCCTCCCCTTTTAGCCAACCAGTACATAGGCCTAGAATTCAGTCGCGCCACTTTTGGGGCGCTAAAGTCGGGCGGTCGCTAAAGTTAGCGCCCGCCGGAAAGTGTAGGCCACTTCACCGAAATTCAGTAGATTTGGCCAAGGAGTTTGGGCGAGCGCTGAAACTGGCGTTGCACTCCTATCTTTAGGCGCTAAGCCGGCGGTGCGGACTGATAACGCCGAGGCCGGGCGCAGCGCAGGTGCGGTCATGTTTTGATTGACAGCAGACACCCTGACGCCGGCCAGCTCTTAAAGGGGGAAGGGTCGACTTTGTCTGCTGCCACGCCCTGGATAGTGGAGCCCTGCAGCTAGGCCTCAACACTGCTGGTGGACCCAAATAGTGCCTGAAGCCATGCAGAAGGCCCGTGAACGAGCGCAGCGCTTCTCAGAGCCTGCTTTGTGGGTGCTGCTTAAGGGTTTGGAAAAGAGAAGAGAGATCTTGTGCCCGGACAGTGGCAAGAAGGCTCCCAGGAGGCAGTTCAGGAGAGCCTGGAGGGAAATCGCCCACAGGGTGTCAGTCAACAGCGATGGTCCCCAGGACTGGTGACCAATGCCGCAAGAAGTACAACGACCTCACTCGGTTGGTCAAGGTGAGTAGCCTTTCCAGTGTCCTCCTCATCCTTGCATGTGCACCTCACATTATGGGCAAAGGGACCTCAAAGGCCTAATGGCCATCCCTCCTCCCGCAGCTATGGCACTGGCATGATCATCAATAGCACTTTCTGCACTTTACACACTGGCCAAGCTATTCGACCATGGGAGGCAGTGCACACAACAACAGGGCACCACACTGGCCAAGCTATTCCACCATGGGAGGCAGTGCACACAACAACAGGGCACCACACTGTACTTAGAGGCCGTCCTTTCTCTTGCAGGCCAAGCTGGCCCAGAATATGAAGAGCCGGAATGTCACCGGGGGAGGCCGTGCCCAGTTCCAGGAGCTCAGTGAGCTGGAGGAGCGCGTGGCTCGACTCATGCGTGGCCGGGTGGTTGGCCCCGTTGCTATTGGTGATGCGGACCCTGTGCTGGGCCCCAATGGTAAGGACATGACCGTTTGGACCTCTCTCGTTCCCCTTGCGCTTCAGATCTACATCCTTTGCCACTGTCCCACCAATGCGCATAATGCCACCACTCATGCCTCCCTCGCTGACGCCCTGTCCTCACTCTAAAGCTACTCTTGTGCCTTCCTGCTTTCAGCTGGTGGGGAGGAGGTCCATGAAGCTGAGAGTGCCAGTCCCTCGGAAGAGGAGGACGACGAGGACCAAGAGGAAGGCGGCACATCGGGGGAACCCTCATCCGCGCCAGGGGATGGCAATGGAGGGGAGACGTCTTGCCTGGCGGAGAGCCAGGGGGAAGTGTTGCAGGGGGGTGTAGCTCCTGGGCCCAGTGGCGTCCAGGCACGCGGGAAGGGTCGGGCAGCACGGCTGCCTTCTCCCCAGAGGGGGGAAGTGTTGCAGGGGAGGGCAGTTGCTGGGCCCAGTGGCGTCCAGGCACGCGGGAAGGGTCGGGCAGCATGGCTGCCTTCTCCCCAGAGGGGGGAAGTGTTGCAGGGGAGGGCAGTTGCTGGGCCCAGTGGTGTCCAGGCACGCGGGAAGGGTCGGGCAGCTCGGCGGCCTTCTCCCCAGAGGGAGAGTCCGCCCTCCAGTCCGGAGACGGTCCTCGCCCAGGAGGTGCGCCTCCTTGATGAAATGTCCGCGGCCTCGGAGCGGCGCCACAACGAGTTCATGGGGGTTGTGGGACAGATGCCTCAGGCCGTTGAGTCCCTGGCTCATAGTGTGGCCGCTTTCGGGGACTCACAGGCCAGGGGTGTCGACCAACTCGCGGCAGCACAGGCCAGGGGTGTCGACCAACTCGCGGCAGCACAGGACGCGAGTCGCGAGTTCATGAGTGGTGCCGTGCAGACACTGGCTGATCTGATGCGGGCACAGACCAGGGCAGTTCGGGCACTCACTTCTGCCACACTCGCGGTGTCACGGAAGCATCGCCAGGGCACCCGCCGCCCTGCTGCAGCACAGCGGTCTGGCCTCCACCAGATTGCTGCGCTTGCTGCAGTGCCAGCCCGGCCGAGTACCAGTGTCTCTGGCGACCAGCGAGCGCCTGGCATCAGCCAGCTTGCCCCCATTGCTGCAGCCGCCACTGCCACTCCCCCAGCCAAGGTGCGACGAGCTGATGCAGAGACTGATGCTGCCCAGCCACAGCTGCAGCAGTCAGCAGCCGGCCCCTCCAGGGCCGGACCTCGTCTAGACCGACCCCCAAGGGCATCTGCCGTCATGCAGTTTGCCCCTCAGGAGCCTTCCCCCAGCCTTGCCACACCCACAGGGCCCAGGTTGAGGTGGAGCAACAGGTCGGGCAGGGGCCGGAGAAGCCTGCACAAGGACTCACCCTCTCGGCACACCAAATAGAGTGTGTTGCCAACTGTTTTTTTTATATGGGGGTGTTTGTGTTCTGGTGGGGGGGGCTTATTTTGGGAAGGCCGAAGATGAAGGCAAATGTTTTTATATGGGGGTGGTTGTGTTCTGGAGGGGGGGGGCCTTATTTTGGGAAGGCCGAGGATGAAGGCAAATGTTATTGACAAGTTTTGTTATTCCTCCCCAGGTTGTGGGAGTGAGATATGTTTTTGACTGTTTTTTGGGGGTCTTGTCTGTTTCTCTGTTTCATGTGGGAAGGGCCCTGAGTTTGTTAAATAAAGCTTTTTATTTATTCAGCTTGTCCAGGTGTCATGTTTCAAGTGGTTGTTGCGTTAACCGGCTGAGGGCTTGCGGAGCGGCTGCATTCAGGTGCGTTCATTGCCACAAGCCATTCCCTGACAGGGGGCCTAGAAGTGCCGTTCAATAAGCCGCCGGCGGACGGCCCTTGGACCTTGTGGCTCCCTCCTGGGCTGGTACTCCTCCTCCTCCTCCTCATGGTCCTCCTGCTCGTCCTCCTGAGGTGGTGGTCCAACGTGAGGTGGCAGTGCCTGAGTCCTGCGGATAGCCAGGTTGTGCAGCATGCAGCAAACGACGACGAACTGGGAGACTCTATCCGGCGAATACTGTAGAGATCCGCCAGAACGATCCAGGCAGCGGAACCGTTGCTTGAGGACGCCAATCGTTTGCTCTATGATGTTCCTTGTGGCTTGATGACTTTCGTTGTATGCCTCCTCCGCAGGGGTCCTGGGCGCGCGGAGCGGGGTCATGAGCCATGTACACAAAGGGTAGCCCTTGTCCCCAATAAGCCATCCCCTTGGTGGAGGCTGTGCCTCGAACATGTCAGCCACAGTAGTCTGGCGCAGGATAAATGCATCGTGGCTGCTTCCTGGAAAGCGGGCATTGACAGCTAGGATGCGCTGCCTGTGGTCACACACCAGCTGTACATTGAGGGAATGGTAGCCCTTCCGGTTGCGGTAATCCTCGGCATTGTCGATAGGTGCCCGCATAGCCACATGCGTGCAGTCAATGGCGCCCTGCACCATGGGGAAGTCGGCGATCCTGGCAAATCCAACTGCACGCTGCTCCTGCCTCTCTAGGGTCATGGGGAAGGAGATGAATTGGTGTCTCCTTGCGAAAAGGGCATCGGTGACCTGCCGGATGCAGCGATGCATGGCGAACTGGGAGATGTTCGCTATGTCCCCAGCAGCGGCTTGGAAGGAGCCGCTTGCATAAAAGTTCAGAGCCACCGTGACCTTCACTTCCACCGACAGAGAGGTCCTGCACATCAGCTGTGGACGCAGATCTCTGTGAAGCAGCTGGCAGATCTCTGCAACCACCTCCCTTCTGAAGCGCAGCCTCTTAACACAATGCGCGGCAGTCATGGTGAGATAGGACACCTGCTGCCGGTATTCCCTGAGTGGGTAAGGCCTACGTTGCCGACGCCTGATGGCCCCTCTGCTTCTAGGCATGGCTTCCCCTCTCACACAGCGTCTGCGAGCCCTTCGCACATAATGCTGGAACTGAGGGTTGGAACCCCATGCAGCCCCCATGATAAACTTGCAAACAGTGAAATCACAAGAGTCAAATTTTCAAGCTCTGGCCAGAAGCTAAAAATACCTCTCCTATGTTGTCCCAAATCAGTAAAGTTTGTTCCTTGGTCTCTGTACAGAAATCCAAAGCACTGAAGTCATTGCAGCAAAATGGCTGGCCTTTATAGTTCAGTGTAAGTGCCCTTTAATTAGCACTCCCCGAGGCCCGCAGGGCCTCTGCTGCGTTCCACTTCACAGTTCTTAACAGCGCCACGCCCACATTGGGCGGGCGCCACTGAATTTCCGGTTTGGGGCGCACAAACAGCGTTGCACGATGAAATGACGTCATAAGCTGCGGGCGCAAACACTTTGCGCCGGCGCTAAATGTCAACTGAAGTTGGGCGTAGGCGCAGATCGGCCTGCGCCCGGGTGCTAAGTGCCTAGCGCTGGAAATCTACCCCTCTTATGGCGTTAACGGCTGGCGAACGCAACTGAATTTCTAGGCCATAATATTTTAAGTAATCATTAATTACATGTTACTAGAACAATAATCTACACATTGCTGCAGTTAATCAATTATAAGTCAGAATCTCTGGAGGCTTCCTGACTCGGTCCGGATAACGCCTCGGTGGTGCAGTAGTTTCTGGTGGTGTAGTAGGTTCTTTTGGCAAGGCTGATTTGGCTTGAATGCCAGTGTCGGGTTCATCGGGTTCCAGTATCACCGGATCGGAGGTGGATACTATGGGTATCTCTACTTCATCATTAGGCGTATAGAGTTGTGGTGTAGGTTGTCCCTTTTTGGATGACTCTATGATTTGGTCAGCATGGCGCCTTATTATGCTTTCTCCAATGTCCACGGTGTACATCAGCGGTCCTAGTCGTGTGCAGATAGTTCCAGGCTGCCATTTCTCGGTACGGTAGTCCCGGGCCAAAACTT